>NC_054874.1:12262842-12883911 GCF_018320785.1 Cheilinus undulatus | reverse complement strand
GATGTCTTGTCTCACATTCATCTTTTGATGGCGAACCCAAATGTTTTCTGTCTATTGCAGAAATAAAGGAATTGGCCTCACTGTTCCAACTCTTTTGGAGGTCTTTTGTTTAAGCAACCTTTATTGCATCAACCAGGAATCTCAAAATACAGCAGAGTTAGAAAGCCAGCAAAACAAACAACTTTATTTTTGCAAGATAAAACTCAACTTTAAAATGCAGTAATGGGCTATCATGTTTATTTTTTATGAGGCAACAGAGGCTCACTTCAGGAAACTCCTGTCAGTGCTCATGTTTTTCTTTTCTTGGTACCAGATGGGTTTTTTGTTTCTATCCAGATGGTTAAAAGAGTCTTTGGGGATCCTCGAAATACCTTTGCAACAGTGGTTAGTGCCTAAATGAGCTTGTGGTTTTTTTTTCCAGAGATCAACAGCTATTTATTTTTGTGAGACTTACAATTTACTCAGCAAGAACAGATATAAAAGTAAAAGATGAGAAGGAAAAACTAGGGTGACATAAGGTTTGATGACAGACTACATTATGAAATGAAAATCGGACTTAAATAAAGGTAGATGTCATCGCCTTTGCATGTAGATTTAGTATTTAGACAAAAGCCTGTAAATGCACTTTCTTTTAGGAGTTCTGATTATTGTCAGTCATGCAAAGAAATGCTCTTGTATTATATGGAGGAAAAAACAAACCATTATCCTTCATATGCCTCTTCCATTTAACATTCACGTATCAGCGTTAATCCTTTTACACACACAACTTTCTGTGCAAACACCTAAGCGTATGCACATGTGAACAGTGTGTGCGTGTGTGTTTATTGCAGTGGTGCTGATGCTGCCTCTAACCCAAAATCCATCACTGAGTCCAGCCATGCGATTACAGCCTGCCATGGGAAACGCTGACTACTACTGCTACTCTATTAGGCAAAGTGCTTGTGTGTGTATGTCTTGATGTTTGTGTGTTTGAGAGAAAGGGGAAAGAGAGAGAGAGAGAATGGGTATTATCCCAGACCAGGTGCTAAGTGCTTCTCAGTAGCCTCTTTTCAGTCCAGGACCATTTTCTCCCATGCCGCACCGATCCCTCGGCTGTGAATCAGTCCGTCCTGCAGAAGAGTGAGATTAGCGTATGCTGCATTGCAACGGATTGATTTCTCCTCTGCTGCTTCCCATCTTCCTCCACCCTCATCCTTTCAGTGCCTTCATGTTTGAACTTTGTCGATAATTACTTTGTCCAAAAGTCTTCTCCCTCTGAAGATTTTTTAAAAACTTCTGCTAGGACAAAACTGTTGAAAACTCTTCACACTGTGTGTGCATATTTATTTCATACCACACATGTGTGCACTGTATGTAAATGTGCATGTGTGAGGCCAGGCGGGCTGTGAAATAGGGATTGATGTGTCCATTTGAAGACAGGTGTTTAGAGTGTGACTGAGGGCTGCGGCAGCCTCACTCCGCCTCGGTCTGCTGCCTCTGTCGGAGCGGCTCCACCACCAGCTTTGATTACTTGTTGTTATTGGAGTGTGAAATCTGAATATGCTTTTTCATTACTCAAACTTTGGCTTGTGTTGGCGCAAGGAGGCGCGGGGGTGACAGCGGAGTGTTTGGTTTTACGATGTGAGGCTGCTCTGAGTTTGTGGTCTTATTTGCTTTCTGCAGAGTTTGAACTCTCAGGTTGTTTTTTTTCCAAAAATTGATTTATGTAAATTGAAGGAGACATTCAAAACAACACATGCAATAGATTTTCTGGGGTTTTTAGGGATGGCATTTTTGGCCCATTGGTCAGGAAGTCGAATCTGGTCCAGAAAAAAAAACTCTCAACAACTATTTGATTGATTGCTACACAATTCTGAACAGCAATTTTCTGTTCTCAGAGCATAAACGTCACTCACTTTAGTGATCTGACTTTTCCTCCTGCAGCACCACGAGGTTGAGACTTTTGTTTGTTCAGAGAAATAAATCAACAACAGGATTGATTGCTATTAACTGTTGAAGAGAGGCAATTATAATCCCATGACAATGAACCCCAATCATGCAAGGACACACTCATACTAGGTAATCTGTGCCGTAGCACACTTAGTCTCTAAAGTTAAGTTTGTTTGACCAGTGTGATTGCTCTCTATTCCTCATGCACAGGCCAGCCACACCCAGTACACAGACCATGCACAGCATGTAGGGCCTCATCATATGTGGAGGCCCTCGCTTTGAGTGTTTATTTCTCTCTCCATCTGCAAATAAGGCCAGTCTTTAGGTCTTACTCATTATTAAATCACCCCTCAAGACATATAGTTTTTGGAGATCCGTGCCATCTGTGATCAATTAAGAAAGTCTAGGTGTAATGCAATATAAGGGGGCCTCATACTAGATTATGCCTAGGGCCTCACTTTGGCCAGAGGCAGCCCTGCTCATGCAGGAACACAAGCACAGGTGGACACGACATATAATTGGTAGGACCATTTCAGTGAGAGCAAAGATCTCAAAAGAAGCCACAAAGATGAAACAAGATGAACATTCATGGGTGGCTGCCACACCTGACTGGATGCCCAACCCAGCCCAGTCCCAAAGGTAGGGGTCGGGATCCTGGCCCTGTTCGGGAATGGGCCAGATGCCCACCCTTACCTCAAGGCTATACGGTCTTCAGAGTCTATATCAAAGCATATTCATTGAAATTTGACTGGAAGGGAAAACTGTGATAAGAAAGGGTGCAAAAGCATCAGGGATGAGCTCGGCCTTCAGAGGAAAAGGGCTACAAGTGTTGTGTTCTTAGTGTCAAGCTGATCCTGAACCACAGTCAACATCATCTGCTTCTCACCTGGGATAAGGACACAGATAACTGGGCTGGTCTCAGTGGTCATAAGCTCTGTCGTCATATGAAATCAAACTTTGAGTTTTATTTAGAAATCATTGTTCCTGTGCCTGGAGTCAGAGATGGTTTGGGGTGCCATGTCATCTGCTGCTGTTGGTCTGCTGTGCTTTATCAAGTCCAGAGTCAACACTGTCAGACATCTACCAGGAGATTTTAGAGTATGGTGCTTCCATCTGCTTTCAAGCTTTATGGAGATATGGATTTACTTTTCCAGCAGGACTTGGCAGCTGACCACAGTGAAGCCAAAACTATCAGAAACTGGTTTGCCGACCCTGGTATTACTCTGCCTGACTGGCCAGCCAACTGGTCTGACCTGGACCCTGTAGAGCAGGGGTCATCAACTACATCTGTACAAGGGCAACAACATACAACATATTTTTCTTCTGCACATTTTCTGGTTTAAAAATCTTCCAGATGGGAAGCTGTGGTGGGCCTGATGTGGCCCCTGGGCCGCCAGTTGAAAATCACTGCCATAGAGAATCTCTGGGGTAATGTCAAGAGGAAGATGAGTGACTCAACAATACAGACAAGCTGAAGGCTGCTATCAGAGCAACCTGTGCCTTGTAACACCCCAGCAGTGCCACAGACTGATCGGTTTCCATGCCATGTCGCCTAGAGCAGGGGTTTTGAGCCCGGGGTCCCCACTGTACCTGAAGGTGGTTGAACACAGCTATCAAGAATAGTCATGTGCAAACAAGGCTGGCCATAAAAGGATGAAAAATGGAAAAAGCCGTCTGAGGCCCAGTCAAACTGGGGACCATCAGCAAAGCATGGCCCATTGTAAAGTTAAGCTGTGATATCCATATTTGATATTTCACCTGAATAATAATCACTCCTATCAAATAAACAAATATATTTTTTATTCATTTGTGTAGTAAATCCATTTTGTTAAAAACAGAATTAGAATAGTTTTAAATAATACTAAATTGGGGTAATAATGGCAAAAGTTGGTGGAAAAGGTGGTGAAATTGGATTTTCAAAGAAGAAGAAATGGATTAGAAGTGGCAAAAATTTCAGAAAAGTAGCAAAAAATTACCCAAAAATAGGTTAAAGTGGCAAAATCGACATAAATAGTGGTAAAAGGGGATTAACAAGTGGCTACAGTGGTTTAAAAGTGATAAAACTGTGTGGAAGTTAGGTAAAATGGGTTAAAACATTGATATAAACTGGCAAAAAGGGGTAACTAAGGTAGAAAAATATGCAGAATTTGGCAGAAATTGGTTGAACTGGCAAAAAAGGGCATGCAAATAATGAAATGTGGTTAAAATGGGCAAAAATAGGCTTAAAAAGTGGTTAATAGTGGCAATACTGGGACAACAGAGGCAACAATAGGCAGAAAGTGGCAGGAATGGGTTCAGAGGTGGCAAAGATAGGCAGAAAAAAGTTTAAAATGCACAAAGATGGGGTTTAAGCGGCAAAAATGTGTTGAAAATTACAAAATTGATAGGAAAAATGCATGAGAACGGGTTAAAATTTAGCAAAATTGGTATGAAGTGTTAAAAGTGTCGTTCAAAAAATATTTTTTAAGGCATCTGGAGACCCCCTTTTAGTGTTTCATGACCCCCAAGGAGTCCCGACCCCAACGTTGAGAACCACTGGCCAAGAGGAGCTCCAACCAATTACTGAGTGCATAAATAAGCAGAATTTTCCAGAGGGTCAACATGTCTGTATTATAAAACCTTTGGTATTCTGATATTTTATTCTAATATTTTGAGATGGTGGGGGTTTGATTTGTGTGAGCTGTAATCATCAACATTCAAACAAGGAAAGTCTTGAAAAGTAATTGCATGGACTTATCTAAAATATATGGAAGTTTCATTTCTTGAAGTAAATCACAAAAAAAAGAACTTTTTCACAATGTTCTGCTTTAATAAGTCGCACTCATTGGTTGTTGTGGATTTTCTGTCGGAAGCAGTCCGACCTAGAAATAAAAACATGCTTGACATTCATGATTTGAGGTCCGGGAGGTTTGAAGCGATCAGGAGAAATGAAATAATCACCGGGACACCACACACTTTTCTCTGTATCCTATTAAACCTCATGCAAAATTTTCAGCCTTACATTTGACTCTTCCTTCTCTCAGTTTACTTTTGTCTTGTCTTCTGTCAGACTATATTTGCCGCAGCACTCTGTAAGTATATCCATGGGTTAAGACTTTCTCTAAATGACCTCATGCTGTAAGCTGACAGCCAGACAGCTGAGCGTTTAAATAGCTGGAGTGTGTTATAAAAAGACAGAGAGCACCTGGTGTAAGTGTATTAATCTTCAGGTGCTTGGAGGAGACATTCGTTATCAGAGCTTGGGAATTAAACATGAGCATGAATTCTTCAGAGGCACAATATAAAAGAGTTGGATAATTTTAGAAGGGATCACTCCACCTGTAATTTTAGCTCCCCTCAAAGGCCGCTCTGTCTCTGCCGTTTAGAACTAATCCCTTTTGGAATTTGAAAGCTGTGCTCTCCAATATGTATTCACAAAGTGGATTAAAGAGACTCAATAGTTCAGGTTTTGTTTTTCATGTGATTAAGTGAAACCTGCGAGAGTGATTAGATTTTCCGGCAAAGAAACGAGAGTGAAAGGCTAAAAAAAACATGTAAACACCTCCTATTATGCTAGCAGCTGAAGAAGCTGTTTGTCACCATTAAATGACAAATATTTGGCAGTGTGATCGGCGTGGCTGATATTTCTAACAGGTTTCAGAAATAAATGCCAGTTAATTACGTTAAGTCGGGATATTATTCAGTCTTTGTATCAGGGGGCGAACGCTGCCAGTGCTCGTGTTTTTGAAATACACATAACAGCAGCAGGTGTGTTTGTTTGAGGGGGATTTCACAGCCGTGTTTACAGCGTTTTGTGGCACCTGTGGTATCACAGCGCCGAGTGATTGATTATTCTGACCGTGCCTCGGACTGCTTTACACAGATTAACCTTTGACTTTTATAGGTGAGAGATCACATCAGCTGCTGAGAGGATGATAGGTGGGAGCGGGACTGAACCTAATTTAGTGTCCCATTATCATATCCCTGTCAGGAAGGACTGCAGGGAATGAAGGGGGGGCAGGGACAGGGAGAAATAGAGGGGTTAATCAACAAGGATGGCAGATGAGAGTGGCTTAAAAAGGAAATGTAGAAACAGGAGCCAAAATTGCGCCCTAATTCTGACGCTTATTTTATCTAAGGGGGCAGGTGTGCAGGGTCCACCATGCTCCTGAGGCCCGCTCTCACTGGCTGAGAGATAACGCCGTAATGAAGCCAAATGGGAATAACACAAACCTCCGAAGAAAGCCAGACAGCCGGACCGTTCCTCCCCCCCTCCTCCCCTCCCGTTGTCTCACAACATAAATTTGTTCCTTCATCCCTCTCCTGCTGCCTCTGTTTACTTAGCGACTGTCGATGAAGGAAAATAAGTTGCACTGATTGCCTGAGGGTAGCCGAGCCGCTGGAAGCCGCCGTGTTTGTCTTATCGCGTACGCCGCTTCAAGCTGGGACGTTTAAGCGGCGGAGCTCAGTGTGGACGGTCAGAGCTAAACGATCGGGTCTGACATCTGTTAGCTTTACATCATGTCCTGCTAATAGAGGACGCTGGGATCATTGTGTCATTCATTCCTTTAAGGAACACAAGGTTCAGGAGGACAATCTAATCAGCAGAGGCTTAATTAGCTGGAGTCTAATGAGCAGAGGTGTCTTGTGGATTTTAGTTTCTCTGCGGTTAGCTTCATCACAGATGTTTTTTCACCTGTGGCTTTCATTTGATTAACTGCAAAGCACGGAACGTTTCCAGTGTCTTTCGTAACAGATTTGTTATTTACAGCTCGTCTTTGTTCTAAAACTTTTCGCTCGTGACTTCATTAAGTTGAGACAAAGTGATTCCTGATTGCATGTTATGCCTGTTTTTGCCACAACCATATTTCACAAAGGGAGTTTCAGAATAACAAGCGGTGTTACGGTTCACAGAGGTCCTGATTTGGTTCGTACTTTAGTTTTGTAAGAGGTCCCAGATGCATATTTCTAGGTTTCTTGTATTGATTATTTTGTACCAGCAGGAGTTTGTTCCCTTTTGTGTTGCCTGTGATAGAAACACAAAATTATGCAAAATAAAAGATAACACAGAAAGAAAGAAAATCTCCTGAGTTGAAGTTGCAAAATAAACACAGTGGAAAACAGCAGAAGAAAATAAGGACATCCTGGAGCAATGTGTTCGTATATGTAATTTGTGTGGACATGGAGTTGTCAGAGACCAGTGGGTGTGAGGGTTATTTGTGCTAAATCACTGCCTGTGTGTGTCAGTGATGGACTGGTTGACATAAATGCAAAAGAGACGCCTGATGAGGCTGGAGCACCTTCAATACACAACTGAAGCGAGACTCCGGCCTTCTTGCTGGCTGCTAGTGCACTTGTGATGGGAATTCTGGCTCTTTTGGGTGATCTGGATCTAGTGTTGCCAACTCCTCAGTGAGAAAAGTAGCTATTGGCTGTCACTAGAAGTCATTACATGACTTCGTCTACTAATTTGCATAATTGACCATGTGCATGTAGTCGTAATGGATGCTGTAGGAGAGAGGAATAACACCATGGGAGAGACAGAAAGGGAGTAAAAATCAAACTATTTATGTTTAGAACTACAAATTTAATTTCTTCTGTTGATTCTAGTTTTTAATGCCACCATTCTCAGACCCTCCTCTTTAATTAAGGCCTGGGAATGGCAAAAGTGACCAAAAAGAGACACTCTGGTGGAGTTACTTGTTTTTAGTTGTTTTTTAGTCTTTTAGTCTAGTTTTATTAACTTTGGTTTGGTTTTTAGCCCTTTGGTCCACTTCAGAGCCTACAACAAGTCCCAGTAAAACATGAACATTTTTAACATTTTCTGTGTTCTCAGTAACGATCTGAAAAGACCAAAAAGAGACAAAAGAAAAAAATGTCAAGGTGGCATCCAAGCGCGATTCATTTGCAGTCTGGATGCAGTCTACCCTGACGTCAGCTGTGAGATACTGCTGCTGCTGTGGACCGGGCCGCCTGTCAGTGCTTCGGGACAGGGGAGGGGCCCACGACTGCGCCTGCTGCTCATTGAGAAGAGTAAAGAACGATAAATATTTTCACATCAGTGTCCCCATAAGTCTCCATTAACACCATAAAAAGTCGCTAGAGTTGTTGTCAGTCTTTTTTATTTTTTTGAAGAGACGCTAGAGGGGTCTGAAAACTTGTTAAATATAGCGACAAAGTCAGTAAGTTGGCAACACTGGTCAGCTCTTTCAGCTCCTAAATGGTTCTTCATCTGGTAGAATTTTGGCATTTGACAGATATGTGAAGGGGGGGCTCAGTGGAGAAACAGTTGGGAACCACTGGTTTAATGCACTAAATGTGATACAAAAAAGTGAAATTTTATGGCAATTTTTCTTGCTTTGGATTTCTGTAGCAGGTTAAATAAACATCTCTGCTCCAAAAAATACAATTATCCAGCTATTATTAGAGTTTACAGGCTTTAAAGGGAAGTTTCTTGTTGAATAGAGGTGTTCTGCATTTAGCTCAAGAGCAGTTCCTTTCTCGAGATTAACTGTAACTGTTGCCAGTTGCAAACCATCCTATTTAACTGGGATAATAACGTCAAGATAAGAACTTTATTGGTATAGCACATTTAAAAAAAGGTTTACAAAGTGCTTGGACAATAACCAGAATCACAAATAAGACGAAGCATTTTAACACAAGCATAAGAACACAAGAAGAGAGACAAAACCCCAACAACAGAAGAACCTATAAAAAATTCAGCCAACAATGTGACTCTGACATCAAATTAACCCCAGGAGACACATTATCAAAAACACAACACATATCATCAAGACATTAGAAACATATAGAAACATAAAAATAAAAAAATGAAATTTAATTACCTAGGCCTAACCAAGACCTAAGAACCAGATATGAGGAGCACATAGGATATTAAGATATTAACACCCTGTATTTCAGACCAAATCATGTAGACTTACTCCTCTGTAATCAGTAGATGACATGTTGCTGATCCTAGATCTGACCTGTCACCCCTCATGCACTGATCACCTCCATTAAATGACACCTGTCATCCAATCAGAGCCTCCCTCACATGTATTTTATGTACTACAGCATCAAAAGTGCTGTCACTTCCTGACATGGATGATGTCTGGGTGGCTGTAGTTCACAAGTGTGGATAAGAATAAGGATACAATGGCAATTTAAAGTAGCATTAGATTTACATGCAGCAAAAGAAAACAGCAGGTTCTTCCAATTTTGTGTTAATTGGAGTTTGACTGAAAGTGTATCATGAGCTCATACATGTGGAACTGCATCCCCATCTGAAGGCTTAAAAATACGGTCACCTGAAAGAGAAGTGGTACCCAAAATTAGCTTGTTTTGTCAAATCAGTCACTCCAATTGAAACTCATTTTCTAAAATGTACCGGGCTGATAAACTCTGCCCTAACCGGTCATAAAGTGAGCAGAAAATCACAGGCTTTCTGTTAAACTGGATGCTTACATGCTATTTGGTTTGTGCTACAGCTGTCATTACTCTGCAGTGGCAGCCTCCCTGTCCCTATAAGCCATGGCACTGAGCACACAACACTCAAAAACAGACCATAGCAATATTTAACCCATTTCTGTTTGGTTCATGGATGTGTGTTTGAGCTTTATGCACATTCCTGCAGGTTGGCAGAAAATACAGTTGCAGTAGCAGGTGTAAGCACAGACGCACTGACAGCATGGTGGTTTAAATCTGGCTGCTGTGGGTGTGTGTGTGTGTGTGAGTGTGTGTTTTTAGGGAGAATGGATTTTGCATTAGTGCCCTTGTTTCCTCTTCCTCCCCCCCTCCCCTCTCTCTTGCCCCTCTATCCCACTTTCTCTCCCCTCCTATTATTCTCATTCTGCACTGGAGGGCCGTCAGCGAACCCTGAATGCATTATGCTGTCTGCTCCATTGTTTGTGCTGTTTCTCTGCGCCTGTGCCCCACTCTCTCCCAATATTTGTTTTCATTAATCACAATGGGTGCCTGCTGCGGGTGTCTTGATGGCTTTTTTGGTCGTCTTTTGTTCCACAGCGCAGCTTTTGTCTTTAGGCACTGGCTTTTTTTTTTTTTTTCCCGTGTTTTTGTTTGCGTGTGCCGTTCTGTGTTTGTGCACATGTGCATATATGCCCACACGCATGCGCGCAGACAAAGACGGAGGTGGTGCAGGAACAGGACGCCGTGCACATTTCTCCTTCTTCACACTTGGAAATGTATCCCTCACTTTCATGTTTGTCTTTTATCTGGGCTCATTATGGCTGTTTACAGAGGAACTCATGGGTACAGAATGGGCAGTTTTTCTGTTGCAATGCTGCGTTTGCACACACACTAACATCACAATGGTTTTGTATTCAGAGCACATAACTGTTTGATGTTTTTGGATTTGTTCTCCCTTTAACAGATGCATTTTGCCTGAAAAACCCAACTTTTAGCCTAAAAGCAGTCTGTTGTTTGATGAACAGGTGGTTGATTTTTGGGTACACATATATATAAATTCTTTTAAACAGAACATCAGTGAGCTCAAATCACACACCTCCTCTGCCCCTGTGCCTCCATTATTGAGGATCTTGTTGGTTTGTTTGGCTCAGGCGGGTGGTGTTGCCATAAGGTGGATAAATAAATCATCTCTGAAGAAATATTAAAACTTGTCTGTTGCTTTTCCACCTTCTGCTCTCTTTCCCCGTGTTGCTTGTGCACCCTCTTTCTTTTTTTCTCCTCATTTTCGTGCACCTCCCATACTCAGCTCGCCTCTCTTCTTCTGATGTGTGACTCACTGCTTTTTTTTTTTTGTTGCTTTCAATTTTTTTTTTGTTTTTCTTTCTTTTTTTGTTGCGAGGCTTTGTATCTCAGCACCCACACAGACACAACACTCAGGTGCACACAGTATCGCTCCATGCTTGAAATGTATGGATTTGCCCACTGTTAAAATTTTCAGCCGCTCCACAGGATCAATTCCAATTAAATATCAAATAGGGCTTCTATTTTCTCCCTTTCTCTGGCTCCTCTGCAGTCTCACAACAGCATGCAGTCCAGAATTTTCTCTGCACCCCCCAGCCTTGACTGACTCTGATATTCCTTTTTTTCTATATGTCCTATAATCTCAGTTCTCATAGGGTTTCTATGCCATGGTTCAGTGGTGCATAATCATGACAAATCCTGTGGGTGTCCATAGAAGGATAGTGTTTCAGTCCATCAGCCAGTGAAGAAAAAGAAAGTTCCATACAGTAAATGTTGTCCTCTGCTAAACATGTAATAATATTCATGAACGATTCACATGGAGCAAGCAAAAGAAGAGAAACTGTTGTTGTACAGTGCCCTTGGATGTTTTACCCTTTCATTGATTGAAATATATTGTCTTTCAGTATAAAGACACCTGTGTCTGAAAGGCCCAGTCACTGGTTAATCAGTATTCCTGGCTACCATTACACCTTGAAGGCAAAAGAACACCCTAAGCAACTCAGAGGAAAGGTTATTGAAAATACCAGGGATGAATACAAATAAATTTCCAAGGCACTGAACATTTCCCAGAGTTCAGTTACATCCATCATCAAGAAATGGAGGGATTTTGGCACATGTGTAAATCTGCCTGTATCAGGTTGTCCTCACAAACTGAACGACCATGCAAGAAGGAGACTAGTAAGAGAGGCCACCTATGACTACTCAGAAGGAGGTACAAGCTTCAGCAGCTGAGACGGAAGAGACTCTGCATTCAGCTGTTAACTGGGTTATTACCAGTCAAAGCTTGATGGGAGCGTGGCCAAGAGAAAGCCACTGTTAAAGAAAACTCAGAATCTCAACTAGAGTTTGCCAAAAGGCATGTAGGAGACTCCATGATCAACTGGGAGAAAGTTCTTTGTTCTGATGTGACTGAAATGAGGCTCTTTGGTCATCAGACAAGATTGGCGGACACCAAATATCCCCATGGTGGCAGCATCATGCTATGGGGATGCTTCTCGGCAGCTGGCTCGGAAAGGCTTGTAAAGGTAGAGGGGAAAATCACTGCAAAATATAGAAGAATCCTGGAGGACAATCTTATTCTGTCTCTAAGAGAACTGCAGTTTGGGAGATTTATTTTCACTAAAGCCGGATTTCAAGCTGACTCTGGGAAAGACTTCATGGAATTTCATCTCATACTGTGCGACTGAATCGCTTACAATGCACAAGCAATGTGCACAATTTATGTGCTTACACTGCATGGTTCGATGGTCGTGCACGACCACAGTGCCCACACTATACAAGTGAAGTCTTGATGGACTATGACGTTTCCAGTCACATCTTCCCCATCTATGTCAGCTGGATGTCTCCTGCTCATTTATTTTCTTTATCACAGCGGGGGCATTAGAAAGTCATTCCTGCTGTGGTCATGATGATTTAAGATACTGTCTGACAGTTTGCAAAGGAAAACATGCCCAAAGTTGAGGACTGTGCTGGTGGTTCTGCTCGCACTGTGGGAGTATCTGGAGTCATACAACTTAAATATCAAACATGTCAGAAATCCATCTGACCAGTCTGCAGCAGCTGGTTAGGCCAAAGTCAGGCTATGATCAGCCATCGTATCCCCCTGGACACAACACAACAGATGATACATGATCCGACTGATGGTCAGCACCACTTCCAAGTGAGACGTTTTGTGTCAAATTTTGTGGCTGAATTGGATGAAATTTGAACAGTGGACACACGGCTTAAGACAATGACCCGAAGCATACAGCTAAAGCTACACAGAAATACTTTAAAGACAAGAAGGTGAATGTTCTGGTGTGGCCTAGTCAAAGCCCAGACCTCAATTAAATGGAGAATTTGTGGCTGGACTTAAAAAGAGCTTTTCACGCCTGATCTCCATGCAACCTGACAGAGGTTGAGTAATTCTGCAAAAATAATGGAGTAAAATTACAGCACCCAGATGTGCTAATCTGATAGAGACCTATCCACACAGACTCAGGGCTGCGATTGCAGCAAAACGTGCATCTTCTAAATACTGATATATTTTTATGTGATTGACATTATTTTGTTGAAATTAGTTTTCACTTTGACGGTAGGGTTTTTTTCTTTCAACAAGCCAAATTATACCGACCATCACTGATCTATAAAATTAAAATCAGAGTAAAACATCCATGTGGGTGTATACTTATAAAGGCTGTATGTTTCAGCAGAACAATGAAAGTCTGTCAAAATAAAAAATAAAAAAAAGCATTAAATTACTTTGCGAAAAGTACATTTGAAAAAGTGGCATCTGGTGGCAGCTTTATACTCAAATCTCTTCTTTCACTGTTGCACCTGCAGGTTGCATCATAGTGAACACACACCTCTGAGTGTGTATGTGTACATCTGAATTCACGTACAAGTGTTTATGTCTCCCTGTATTTATGTATGAGTGTGTTTAGGGATGTACTTGAACCCATATTCATTGTGTGACAGATGATGTGGCAGCAGTGGGCTAGACAGAGTAAACCCTTTTTTATTTTTTTTTTTTCAATTCCACCCATGTCATTTCTTCTGGGTAATAGTGTGTGTGTGTGTGTGAGTGGGTGTGTGCGTGTCAGTGTGTATCGGCCAGGAGAGGAGCTGATAAGAGCTCTAGGGATATATCTCTGTCCTAACACTCTTTTCCAACAAGGACCATTCTACCAAAAATGGATATCTAACATTGAGAACTTGACCTGATTACATCACATAAGTACCTGTTGCAGTAATAAGCACATGAGCTCTTCCTAGCTGGAGTATTAAAGGAAACACACTAAACTTTAAGAGTGCTTCTGACTTTAAAATATGATTTAGCTGAACTGTGCAACTTTACTGGTCTCACAGTTTAATTAGATTAAGATCATCATGTCCACTATTGGTTTAAATCTAATATCACAAGTACACCACTGCTCCTTAATGTCTTATTTTACATGCAAATACTCCCAAGTCAAAAGTCACCTGCACCTTGTGTTATCAGACATTTACCTTTTAAGGGTTTCTTGTTCCATGGTTAAGTTTATGTCATAATCTTTCTACCAAAAGTGCCTGTTCTCCCAAAATAAAAGCTGTTTTCATGCAGTTAGTTCCCTTAGTTTGAGACATATAAAATGAAACAGGAGGCCACATGCTCTTGCTTTAGAAATTATGTTACATTTTTTAAATTTAGGATAATTTTTTGGTCAAATTTGGATCATTTTTTATGTTAAACATAAAAAAATACCTAATTGGCTATAATAAACATTAAAGGGATTAAAGGATGTTTGCCAAGCTCTGGATTTAATTGTGATTCCTTCCTCTAAATCTAGGGATTAGGTTTACAGTCTAACGAGGCAAAGTAAAAGTGGACACTCACATAAAGTGTGTGGACACTCAAACATTACACCCTTGTGTTCTGTGCAGCTAGAACTGACCACACTCTTCTGAAAGGACTTCACAAAAGAGCTTTAATAGGCAGTTTAGCACCAGGCAGTCGATTTAATATGGAAAAGTACAAAAACACAACTTTTTATGTCAGATGGCAACATTTCTAAAACGATTTAGACAGGGGTGGATCTAGCAATTTTGGGGCCCTAGGTGAACACAAGCATGCGCCCCCTCCCCCACCGTTTTAAACTCTTATTTAGAAAAGACCTTATTGTAACTTCAGTTTTCACATAGTAGTGATGTAAGGATGTCTGGGGCTGGATTAAACAAAATGCACTCATGGCAGAAACTAAAAAAAAAATTGAATCGTATGTATTTCATTTGACCTTATATACTAATTTATTTATTTTTAAATTATGTTTGCATCAAATGCTTTTAATGATTTTAAAAACTTTAAATGTTATTTAGTTAATGCTGTGATAATCTAGTTTAGAAACTTAGAGCCATAGCCACATGCCTGATCATTTTCAGGTTAAAATTTGATGTGATACAAACCAAATATGAATGTTTGGCAATGTTTTTTGTATAGAAATATCCAGGCAGGTTTCAAAATATCTATTTGAAGGCTACAAATGGACATCTTGTAACAAAATCAGAGCTGTTGAATTTATTCAAAGAAAAAAAATACGTGTTCCATTTGTATTTGTATTTTTTTTTTCTTTTCTTTTTAGTCATGTTTACCAAATAAAACCTCATCACTCAGCCAAACCATGTCGTTCATGTGGTGCCAAATGCCAATGTGTTGGAGACTATCAATGTTTTCAGTGTTTAGTGTCTTTTATAGATTATTTCTTTGAGTTAGCATGTTTTTTGGACTGATTGAAGTTGTTAGTTTTGTTTGTCGGTCCCTTACCATCATCAGAAAGCAGGATTAACAGGATTTGTTCTGGTTTTCAGACTAAAAAATGACAGAGAAGACAGGCAGCTCACAATAAAAGTTTGATTATTTTTCTGTGTTTTCCTCATACTAAAGGGCTAGCTCCTTTACTCACTTTAGTGAGTGTGTTAAACCCTTAAAACTCCAAACAGGCAGAATACTGGCTGGTGCAGGAGAAAGAGTTAATTATGTCTTCTTGTAAGGCGATTGCCTAATTTTGCCTAATGATAAAGTCCCACTCTGGATTTAGACTGCTACTTTAAACAGTCAGAGGAATAATTGAAGTAACAAAAGATTGTTTATTTAAAAGTGACAGTGCATTTTAACAAACAGTACAAGAACAAAACATCACCTGTCGTGTGATGCTGGCTGAGCAGAGACAGACCCCATAGCTAACAAATAGCAACTAAACTGGGATTTCTCATCTCCTGCATTATCTGTTTAACATGAGCATAGAGAAGTGCTTTAAAGGGAGCTTACTTTGATCAGGGATCATGGAGCAGGTCAAATTAAATCACTGTTATTTGTACAGCATTTTACACACAACACAGTTGATCCAAAGTGCTTTGTAGTGTTCATACAAAACAACATTAAAAGAATGACAGGAAACACAGAAGAAAAGCAGTAAATTTTAAAGGTAATAAAAAAGTGTGGTTAGAAACAAAAAGTAGGATTTTAAGATTGACTCTGTGTGTGACAGGTATCCAGAGTAGGGAGGAAAGAATGGGTGTTATGTGTTCTGTCTTTTTGATCTTGTGAGAATTCCTGCTGCTGTTTTGGACGAGTCCAAGATAAATAGGAGTGTGTGACGGGATGAGGTGTAACATCTCATCCAAATACCTTGTATGCTTGTTCAACAAAATCCAGTTGTTTTTCCAGCTCTGTCACTTTTTCTTACAAGCTTGTAGCAAATGGAACGCACTCAACTTGGATGTGACGCAATTCCCAGCTTCACCATCCGTGTTCTGCATGCATCAGACGTAGCTGAATGATGACTCAGGGCAACATTTGGAGATTTTATAAAACATCTGTACATATTTATGATTTTTTCATGGCACAGGTTTGGAGCCAGCACACAAAAGACGTATTCTGAGAGGTTTCAAAGACAAATGGAACCATAGTGTGGCTCGCAAATCAAGACAGACACACAGACACGCCGGCAACTATAGCGGTGAGATATCCTGCAGTGTCTCTTTCGGCTTTACTGCAGCTCCAATACTGTTAAAAGGTCACTGTGGTTAAATGCCTTACCTCGTATGCATATTTGCACTAATTCATGTAATCTTAAATAGTTTTATCTTCCTCACATAAATCTGGTCAAATCCTTGCATATTTTATACTTCTCTTCATGTCTAGTTGCATTCTTGCACCCTACCTGTGATCCGTACAATACCTTAAACCAGTGCTGTAAGGTGTGACAAATTTACACTAAATTGAAGATTGATAAAGATGTTTTTATTGCATTAATTTTAATTTAGTTTAGCACACAGCTCTGCAGCCTTTCCTAGAATTGAACCTTGAGATATTTATAAAACTAAGAACTTTTAACACTTTGTTACAAGAAATATGAGACACTGCAAACAGACACACCTGTTTTAAAGGGGTTATAGAGCTACAGGTTTGTGATTAGTGAAGGCTTCTTTTCTGTTGTATAAATAATGCTCCTCATGCCCATCAACAGCCGCATCATCCACTCATTTCTTTCCAGTGGCACTACTTCATGCTCTATCCCTAAATCTTTGGCATTTGATGCTTTTCTTGAGGAGCAGATTGGTCTAGTCGGGGTTTTATTTGCAAAGGATACTGGGTTGTGTTTGCCCCTCTGCAGTCCCCGAGAGATTTTCTGAGGCCATCCACTGATGTCTGAGATAAGGCCTTGTGCACACTTCCAAATCCATCCCAAAGCTGCTGGATGGGGTTGATCAAGGTCAGGGTACTCTGATGGCAAAGGCAGTTTTCCACACCAAACTGAGAAAAACAACTCCTGGTGGTCTTTGATGTGTGCACAAGGGTATCATCATGTAGCAGTGTTACAATGATATATTTTATTTAGCAGCCCTTACGTCAAAAGTGACAAACATCACAAGCATACCGTCGGGAAAATAACATGAATTAGTGGCAACAGACGGCTACAGGATCTGACACAGGTGCTGACAGGCAGTGTGCAGAGGCAAAGCACAGGGGCACATGTGTGCAAAGTGATCCTTCTTTTTAATCATCATTATTAACAACAGCATATCCTCATTATCACTGATATTCTAATCAGCTTCAACAACATCAGAGAAAACAATACATCCGCATCATCAGAATCAATATGAACAACCAAGGTGAAAGGCATGTACACATGGACGAGCATTTCATTGTTCATTGTTATACTGCAGCCTGATACCACAGTCGAAGAAAATACCCCATCATGAAGTAAAAACAGAATTTAAAAAATCTTTGCAAATTGATGAAAATAAAAAAAAAATGAAATATCAGATTTCCATGAGTATTCAGACCCTTTGCAAAACACTTGAAATTTAGCTGAGGTTCCTCCCATTCTTCTTGCTCTAAGCTGTGATGATTCTACACCTTTATTGGAGTCCACCTGTGGTAAATTGATCGGACTTGGTTTGAAAAGGCAATCGCCTCTCTATAGGAGACCTCCAGTGGCCTCCATAATTCTCAAATGGAAGAAGTTTTGCACAATCAGGATTATTCTAAGAGCTGGTCCCCCAAACTGAGCAATAATGGGAGAGGGGTTTGGTAAGAGAGGTGACCAAGAACCCGATGGGCGCCCTGACCGAGCTCCAGAGATCTTGTGTGGAGATGGAACAAAGTTCCACAAGGACAACCATCACCAGGGGCGTAGCTAGCCAGAAAGAATATTACACAGGGCCCCCCTTAATGGGCTAGCCAAGCAACAACTGTTGCATCATTTTATCTATGCATTTTAATGCATTTTTAAACCACAGTTTCCCCATTTATGAGCAATACTTTTACTGAGGTTGAATTAAATTTACTTACATTATTTCACAGTGCTGGATTGCACCATTTGGATATTTCTCTGATAGGAGCAGGGGCTTTATGCTATATGATACAAATTTCAGTCTGTTGACCGATTTATTTAATCTCTTTCTATTCAATAATGACACCAATTACTGAGAAATAAAAAAATAAAGACTACTTTCATTGCCGGCTTCTAAAGCGCCCCTTCAACTGTGAGTCTGGGTAATCAGTACCCCCCCCCCCCCCCCCCCGCCGTGCTACACCCATGACCATCACTGCAGCCCTCTGCTGATCCCAAGTTGAAGCAAGTTGCAAGAAGCTAACTTGAATTTCAACTTAACTTGAGTTAAGTGAACTTACCTCAGTTGTTTGATACCACTTGAAGAATCTTTTTAAAGTTTCCACCATGTTTTCTAACATTCATGCCACTCAAGGTAGGCCAACACAAGTGACAAGTGACAATAGCAGCAGGGTGCACACTGCACCAGGAAGTCCTGTTCCATCGTGTCCAGCACACCATCCATTGTGTATTGTTATTGGTCCACAGACAGGACTTTTCTGACTGAGTGGGTAACTTCTCTTATGGTGCAAAACTGTCCAACACACAAAGGCATTCTGAGAAATCTCTGCAAATTAAGGGGTGATTGTCATATGATTTGAGTTTAATGACAAAAACACCTGGGATGACTGAGTACTGTTTACTTAAAAGAAAAAAGTGTTCTGTCACCACAGATAAAATAGAGCCGAAGTAGCTACTTTGAGTTTTTAAGTTAACACAGCTCTTTTTTTTAAACAACCTTCATCTGTTTGCTCTTACATCGCAGGACTGTTACATGAAACAGCACAACAGCCAATCAAGAAGCAAGCTGGCCGAATGAGGAAGCACAACAAACACAGCCAATGGCAAACATGAAGCAAAAAGTTAGGTGGATGTCAGAAATGGAGAACTGACTTGTTGATTTGTGGCAACAACATGAGTGATTATACAACATGTCGTGTAAAAAAACGCAACTGAAATAATCTTTTAGTTAAATTTGTCATTAGATGTCCCCATGTGTGGGATGTCACACATCAAATAAACCAGTTAAGATCCTAAAATAGTTTTTAGTGTGTGCCAGGCTTATGGATGCGGTCTCTGCATTGGGACACAGCTTCGGCTGGGCTGTTGATTACATCAAAATGATCATATTCATTCCAGAGTCTCAAAACGGGGATCATGCTGACTGTCATCTTCTATTCATGGTTCACCTGTTATTGATAAATGAGTCATAAAACCCTTTTTCAAAAAACAGAAACTATCCCTTTAATCTATAATGGCATTATTTCATTTAATTAGTGGAAGTAACACTTCTAACCCCATGTGGGCCACACCAAAGAAAAGCCTATCTCCTCTCCGCACACTGTACTTGGCTGTGGAAGGTAGTGGACATTCATAAGTCCCTCTGATCCTCTTGATTAAAGAAATCCCTCCAAGCTTCCAAAACCAGAGAGACAGTGTGTGTTAGAGGTGGCACTGAGCTCATTCATTTGTGGATGTTATATTACGCCTCAGTGGATTGACCTCTGACTTTGTGCGAGCTGTCCTCGCTCTCGCTGGCCCTCCCTCTCTCTGGTTCTCTCCTGGCACATCCTCAATACTAAGCCTCAACCATCGGCGCTACAGAGAATTAATGAATTATAAATCCCCTTGGATACATTAACTAGACCCACTTTATATGCCAGGACTCAAATTACATCAATATACGCTTTCTGCATTTGTAAATGCCTATCAATTATGGATGTGATGTCATTACCCAAGCAATATCTGTCATGAATGAGCAATATGTGTCATGCATTAGTGTTGACTCATCTTGAGATTGTACCACCAGCCTGGATTTAAACCACTTGAGGGCAGCAGTACAAGGTGTTGATATGTTTGATATGTTGTCATGCTGAAGCAAATGGCTTAGACTTTAGACTTCTGTTGATTATTTCCACTTCCAGTAGAAATTCAGCATCAGGAAACTTTTGAAATCACACTTTTTGGCATCTTTACAATGTCACACATCAAGTGTTTAGTGGATTCACCTTTAGTTACAATCACAGCACTGACTCAGGCTTGTACATTTGAACACTGCAATTTTACAGATCAAAGAACTTTCTTCCACTTGACCATGAAGTCTCCCACGTGCCTTTTGGTGAACCTAAGTTGAGTTTTCTTCACTTTAACCGAGGTGATGTTCTATTTACCGAAAGCCAGGGTGCGCCACCAGGGGCCAGTACGCCTAGGCTTCCACCATTGCCTGCTGCCCTGTCTCCAATGCTCCCTTATGCCTATCCTTTCAGGCGGTTTGCCCACAGGGTGTCAGTTAATCTTATATATAAAATATTATCTCACAGACCATCATAGCATGTAACCTAAAATACTATTTTATCAGAGCTAATTTGTCCAAATCTTATATTTTTTGCTTTTTTACAGCATGCATTAACATTTCAGTGATTCAGAGTCAGTGATTAACACAATACAGTGTAAATGATTGTTTTGACTGAAGCTCTTGCAGTTAAATTGAATTGAGTTTTTATTTTCTTTCCGTTGCAGTGATCGGTTTGTAAAAATACACAATAACGCGCATATAACAAAAATCTTTATAAACAAGACTGCGGGTATTTGCAGCACTTCCTTCGTTGAAACAAACATCATGTGGGCATGACCTGTCACATGATTCTTATGTGTCCCTAAATCACTGACTCACTCTATAATGTAATAAATTATTACACTATTAGTAGAAAAATATTTTTCTTGCTTCAAAATGTAACAAAGTTATAGCAACTTAATAAAAATGTTATAAGCTATTACAAAATGTGTTAACTACTCAGCATTGCTACATTATCAACCAGTTTGAGTGTTTGTGATTTTTTTATTTTTTATTTTTTTGTTACATTATGCACCGTTGTTACATTATCAGCTCTTACAGGGACAGATAGCAAAAAAAGGAGTAGTTAGGGCAAGTGGCATCATGTATGTACAACAACCAAATGCATCTTTAATTTTAATGTTGATATAAGAAGCAAATAACATGCAAGAAAAGTGAGAGCTGCAGCTAGATCTAGTTAATAAGCCAGCAGATGTACCTTCAGCTAACTGTCAAGAACAGAGAGCAGCTTGACTGCAGCATACGTAGAGGGAGTTTAGTCATAGCCAGGAGAACATTTTAATAGATTGGTATGTTTAATGGACAGAAAATACACACACTTTTACCGTAGAGGAAAAAAAAGAAGACGTGAGATGATGATTAAAAGTAATGGAATTATCAGTCCTGCATGGATGTTTTAATTGGAAGATTTTTTATTCCCATGGATGACAGCAATGGGTCATAGTGAGGGTAACATGTCATCTTCAAAAGTTGTGCTCTTATATCTGTTTCTCAGTGTGATGTAAACAGAGATGAGTTGAAATTTAGTTCCTTTCCAGTTTTTGTAGATGTGCATTATAGATAACACCTGTTACCTTTTGTTCAAAGTAAATATGACTGAATTCAAGGTAATGGACTGAAAACAGGGCCCTAGTGTGTCGTGGGTATCTACTGAGGGGAGATGTTCTGAAATAGGACAAAAAAAATAAGACAATAAAAAGAGAAAATTAACAAAAACCTCAAAAATCCAGGGTGCCATGTCCAACAGGGCATCTATGACTCCCCTCTGACTGGGCCCGGACCTGAGATTAGGGGTGGAGATCCAGACCCAACCCTGTCTCAGACTGAAGCAGGGGATCTAACATGTAACCTGCTCTTGATGCTAGAATGTTAGGCCCACCATTTTTGAATGTTTTGATCAAAAGAAATAAAAAAAGCTAAGTAACGAGATAAAATCAGATTATCAAAATGTGGTTTAAAAGTGGATAAACCTCCAGTTTGTGTTGTTCAAAATCTCAGAGAGGGACAGGCATAACTTTGATCCCAAAAATTCATCATCCCCTTGTTAAGGTGAGTGCAGATCCACGGATTTGGTGTTTCATCCAATCAGGTTACTAAAAGTATTGATGTCATGGCCTGTGCTGCTTTGATTTACTCTGTGCTATTTTTTTCTTGCAAGTCCTCCAACTTCATTAAAGTGCAACTTTGAAATACCTGGGACACCCTTCAAAATTTCTACAGCTTAAAAAGCAACCTAACAACCTGAGCCTTTGAAGTTTTCACATGTTAACTTCAAAGCAGTCCCTCTGTTTAGTTTTAAGACATTCACTACACTCTTGCATTGAAATTGCCTCTAAAATTTCAGTCTGCTACCTCTCTGTCTCACTCACTGTCTCCCTTTGTCTCTCAGCCCTCCCCTCTGATGCAGAAATCCATCGTGTTGTAAATGAAGCTGTGAGGATCGATGCTGCAGGCAGGGTAATGCCGGAGCGCTGCCACCAGTGTATTGCTACAATGATCTAGTGGTTAAAAACACATTCACAAACAGAGGGGGGAAGATAGATCAGAGCCAGCAGCACGCCCACATTGCTCTCGCTGGAGACATCATCAAATTAAACAACAACTATGATGTGTTTCTGCTCTGTGCCCTCGCTACACAACACCACCATGTCTTCTCCAACACACACCCCGCTTTTTCTCTCTCCTTCTATTGACAAGAACATCCACAGGGCGAGATTTATAATGGAATGCATGACATGATTTGTTTTGAGTTTCCTATGAAGGCCAATTAGTTTAACAAGAACGAGACAAATCTGGTTTGACAAAAGTTTGTGTCAGGGTATGAGAAACATATCCACTGGGAGATTTTGGTTAGCTGAAAGCAAGCTTTGGAGCCACTCGATACACACACCTGAACACACGTTTTATGCCTGGAGGGCTACAGGGCTCAGGGCACTGGCATCTACCATCTACCATTGACCACTATGTGGAGCTGCAGCACAGGCTTTTATTTATTTATTTATTACAGCAGAAAAACGTCAATGTTCATTTTATCTGAAAGTGTCAAATCCACAAATGTGGGGTAGAGAGGTTGTCTTGCAATTTGAAGATTGTGGGTTTGATCCCTTCCCCTGCAGTAATATGTCCATATGTCCTTGGGCAAGACACCCCAACTTGCTCCTACGGCTGCACCAGTGGTTTATAAATGCATATAATATATAATCCTACATTTCCCACAATTCTTGCGCATTGTTTACATTTTTCTGTCATGGTGTCCTAAACTGACGACGAGGAAGAGGAGCTGCTCTGCCTGCTGGCTTTGCAAAGCAATAAAATTAAGAGACAGTGGTACGGCCATTAAACGCCACAGGAGACGAGGAAGGGGGGTATGCTATGTTGGTGAAGGACATGCCAAGTACTGATGTGGAAAAACATTTTCAATACTTCTGAATGACACGTGAAAAGTTTGATGATCTAGTTGGGCACCTAGCCCCACTCCTTCTCCACTCTGGTGCTCACCTGTCAACACTGCACAGAGGACGGCAGTCGCTCTGAGAGTTCTCGCTCTGCAGGTCCGTGTCACATTTAATGCGGGTCGATGTGAAAAATACATGCCGAGCAGTGTTTGTGTGACACTAGTACGCGGAGCAGAGGGCAGAGTGGTCGTAAAATTTGAGCTTCCTCGCACGGGCCTTGCGGACGTCCGCTTTGAGTCCGCGTGGACCTCCGTGGAGTCCATTTTGTGTATGTTCCGCCCGAGTATGTTTGGGCCTTTACACGCTACTTTCTCATGCCAAGGTTTGCTAGATAATTTGTATTAATTTTCTTAAAGTATGTTTAAATGACCTCTTTGTTTAATCTGTTCCTCTTCCTTTAGGTCTTATACATTATTGAAATAGTCTTAAGACAATTAAATCACTTATAAATTAATCTGTTTTCGTTTTTATTCAAAGCACTGCCTTTTTGTTAAAGCACTTTAAATTCATAAGTGGACAAATCATATTCTCTTTAATTGACTTTAACAATTTTAATTTTTCTTACATTTTATCTAGAGATCCGGGCGTAGGGGAGCTCTTTTAAACCAATGTTAATTTCGTTGACTAAAACTATGAATAAAAATGTTCGTCTACAGCCTTTCTTTCCATGATGAAACTAGACTAAGACTTGCCAAAGATAGATGATGATGATGATGACTGAAACTCACCAAAGGTAAGTTTAGTTTTCCCCAAGATCAGTAAAACTAGACTAAAATGTAATTATGTTTTTGTAGGACATTAAAAATCCGTGATATTTTCCCACTGTGGGTAAATCTGTCAAAAAACAATGGATCTGTATCTCTTCTGACTCAGCTGTAGGAAGCAGGAACTCCAGGTTTGGCAGAGTGCATTGAACACACCACCATGACCTGGTACCAGATTTAGATAAGAAAATAAATGTTATATAAGACAAAACTGTGAAGATTTTTTCTGAACTACTAGACTACAATGTTTTTGACTAGACTTAAACTAAAAAGTGTAGAAATGACTAAAATATTACTAAAATTAAACATAGCTGCCAAAATTAACACAGCTTTAAACTACTTTTATCAAAACATTGATGAAATACCTGTTCTTTACAGGTCTTCAACAAATAAAATATTTTAATTATTTTCTATTAATTCAATTAATTAAAGGTCTTATCTTTTTAAGTTGATCCTCTTGTAATGGGCCAATATTAACAAATTAACATGAATTTTCAAGCAACTTATATAGAAATTTGTCATCTCATTTCTAAAAGGTTACTTGGTAAAATACCACCTAGATACCAGAGAACTGCTACAATATTATGAGGAATTACTCAATAGTTAATACATTGTTACGAGGTAAATACTTTCTTAATATTACCAAGTTATATTTTGGCAAAATAATAACGTTTTGCTTGATATTACCACCTTATTCTTGAGAAAATCCCCAAAAATTACTAGTTATTAGTTAATTAGTAATTAGGGTCCACCAAAATAAAGTGCTATCAAAAAGTGCTATACAAGCTCCAGTCCATTTACCATTTTGGCAACTGTGTTGTTTTTGGACGAGCTAAACCTGTGCAACTGAGAGTAAAAGATAACATCCAGTCCATGGAGCATGTGCAGTATCAATATATAGATATTTACAAAGTTCTCATATGGTAGGACTAAGTATTTTTTAACAAAGTGTTGTTACTAAATGAGTTCTTTAATACCATCAGTGCTCCTCTTACTGTTTTCAGTCGTTCCCTGTCTTTACTGTGCTGACGGCTTTCCGACAGTGAAGCCCAATCAGAAACAGGCACAGCAGTGGCACACACATAAAGACTCAACACACTGGAGTGAAAATAACAAAGAAAACACTGCTTATTGGCATTACTTCCCACAAAACAGCAAAGTGCATACATGCTTCTAGCTTCTAACATCATCACAAAGGTTGAAGAAGACTGATATAAGAAGACGCAGTACAAACAAATGTATTCTGCAACACTATCGTTCCATCCGAAGGCAATGAAGGAGTTTCATGGAGCCAAGTCTTTCTGTCAGTATAGATGCTAGCAGTGACATAAGTTCTGTTTTCAAATGTCAAGGCATTTTAACATTCCTTTGGGTGTGTTTTTGTACTTCTATTTATTTTGGCTCCACCAGTGATGGATTGGCCGTATGAACTTGGGTGATGTTTGTTGTTTTGCCTGATCACTCTGTTAGATGCAGGAGAACGACCACATTTTCATCTGGAATGTGTTGTTTTATTTGATTATTCTCTTAACATATTTTAAACAAAATGGAGATAGTGAGAGAGCTCTCAGTGGAGACTTGAGGAAGGCGATTAGGTACAGCTATGGAGTGAGAATAACTGCATCATCCATCCATCCGGACTGATATATATATGTTATGACCAGCAATGCACACACATTGGCTCTTCCTCTCTACTAAGTTCTCTGTTCCTCTCTCCATGACCTAAAGCCCTTATCCTGTTCATGGTTGCAGGGGGCTGGATCTAATCCCAGCTATGATTAGGCAACAGGTGGGTACACCCTGGACGGGTAAATCACAAGGCTGACAAACAAGCAGGGATGCTCTCACTCATGGTCAGTTGTCATCACCAATCAATCTAATGGAAGGCTCTTTCCTGGGACTCCAACCAGGAATCTTCTTGCTGTGAAAGAACAGCACAAATCCCTGTGCAGCCTGCTCAGTTCATTATAAAGTATAATTACTGTCCGTGTCTGTGTGCACTTGCAGTGTGAAGTTTGACACTGCTAACAAGTGTTATGCTTTAATGAGTGACCATTTTAACGCGTGACCTTCAGCCACATTTGTCTATGATTGCTGCCAACCATACTCATGAAGGCCTCTTCTTTATTTTTATCAAAATTAAATCATCAGATATGTCTTTAATGAAAACTAATTAAAGAATGGTTGTTCCCATTCACGCTTTTTGATTTACAGAGTTTATTAAGGTTTTATTTTTGCCAGATGTGTCAAAACACTGATGTGAACTTTGACCTCCTTACTGCTCCAGGTTAAACCATGACCCATTTTGTCTTTAGGTTAGTTAGCTAAGTAGCATCTTGCTGTCCTACTATTCAAAGTGTGGCGTCTGTTTCCTTATACCACACAATGACCTTTAGGGCTAAATGCGACAGTGCCTGATGTTTTCATCTGAAAGGGAATGAAGCAAATGAGTTAAAAGTTTAAAATATCCAACAACTTTATACCACTCAGAAACAATAACCTTGACATAATTTGCTGTCTTGTTTTTTCTGTTGAACGTTCACCTTTTCCCCTTTTTCACTTTGCTCAATTTTTCATTTCTTAAACTCAACAACCACAGTCATTCTCAGCAGTCCTTGGATGGCGTCCAAGAATAAATGATTCCTCCAAAGTCTTTCACACATTGGAGATCTCTCTTTTTGCATCTTTCACCCCACTCAGTTCTTCAAAGTGACCCCTTTGTCTCATCCCTCCTTATTTCCTTTGGGATTAATGTCACTCTACCCTCTTTTTCCGTGTCGCCACAGCGATGGTCTGGATTATGGAGACTCTTCATCCTTACGGTACACAGCACACAGAGGCACAGATGTTCACACAAACATGCATCTATGAGTGAGTAATCATGGGTGTGCAAACAACAGATGAGGAAGACTCCTATAATGTTTTCATGCAAGTTATTTACCTGCACGGTTATATTTTCAACTACACACAGTTTCCAGAGATGTGTTGTTCACTAACGAGCTGGTCCGCAAAGCCGTCTCTTTCCACAAACATGGGCCATTATAAGGCCGAATCCTTTTTTCCTGCTTTATTTTTTTTTCTTTTTGTTGTACTTAACAAGACCGCTCAGCTAGAGGCACACCACAAGTGTTTGATGGTAAAGGGTTGATATTTCATATCAGGGATATCATATGGCCAAGCCAGTGAGCAGGTTTCATCTGTCCAAAACATGTTTTAGAGGGAGGGGACATGTTGGAAAAAATATTTAAAGGTATAAAAAGTATTCAACCCTTTAGATGTTATTGGTTTTATAAATCAACCATGGTCACTATATATTTTAGACAAAATTTACAAAGCAGTCTTTAATGTCAAAGTGGAAACAGATTGCTAAAGTAATTTCAATTAAACAAAAATCTAAATGTTAAATAAGTGACTGCTTAAATATTCATCCCTTTTAAAATGAATGACCTAATTCTACAGAAGTCTAGCCAACTGGTGCTAGTAGTCCCACAATTAGTGTAATAGGGATCACCCATAGACTAGAGAAAGAATTGGACAAACCACGTGTGACGTCAGCCATCTGCTTACAATAGGAGGCCTTAAACAGCTCTTGAAGCCAATCCGTGGAGATTTCAATATTGTAATCCCAGTCTCAACCGAACTTTGGATCGACCTAATGGTCCGCCCACTAAGCGCGACTTCCTGTCAGCTTGCTAGCTAGCATCCTGGTTGGCAGAAACACAACCTCTGCCTGTTGAGCTATCTGTCAATCAAATGAGACTCGCCAATCAGCGCGAAGTGAGGTTTATCCTAAATATAATCCAAATGATCCAAGCAAGCAATTTACCACCCGTACAGTGAGAGAGAGCACAACAAGACATTAGCTAATGAGACATGTTTGGTATTTTGAACCAGGCTTTAAACCAGTTTATTTCTAGTGTAAAAACCTGCTGTTTAACAGGTGTCCAGACCGGACCTCCGGTGTTCCTGCAGTCAGCCTCAAGTGGACACTCGGGGTATTGCAATTTTTTGCACTTCTGCATTGGCTTCATTTTTCAGGAGTGGAGGTTGCTGCTTGGATCCCCTGAGTGCAGTGCATGGGTCTCAAGTGACTGTATAAAGACACTTGTGTCTGGAAGGTCCAGTCACTGGTAAATCAGTATTCCTGGCTACCATTACACCATGAAGACAAAAGAACACTTGAAGCACCTCAGAGGAAAGGCTATTGAAAAGTATAAGTCAGGGGATGGATACAAGAAAATTGCCAGGCACTGAACATCCCCCAGAGTTCAATTAAATGCATCAAGGAATGGAGGGAATATGGCACATCTATCTAGATCAGGGCGGCCTGACAAATTGAGTGACCGTGCAAGAAGGAGACTAGTGAGAGACCACCCAGACACCTATGACCACTCTGGAGGAGTTACAAGCTTCAGCAGCTGAGATGTCAGGGACTATGCATACAACAACTGTTGCTCAGGTTTTTCACCAGTCAAAGCTTTAGTGGAGAGTGGTAAAGATAAAGACACTGTTGAAGAAAACTCATATTCGATCTTCAAAAGAAAAGGCATGTGGGAGACTCCGTAGTCAAGTGGATGAAAATTCTTTGGTCTGATGAGACAAAAATGGTGCTTTTTAGCCATCAGACAAGACACTATGGCGTACACCAAATACTGCACATCACCACAAACGCACTATTCCAGCTGTGAAGCAAAGTAGTGGCAGCATCATGCTGTGAGGATGCTTCTTGGCAGCTAACCCTGGAAAGCTTGGTTGAGGATAAAATGAATGCAGCAACATATAGGGAAATGCTGGAGTCTGTCTGAAAGAGAACTACTGATTTTTTTAAATAAATGTTCTGTTTGTGTTGTTTGGTCTCTGTATGTTGTCTGATTTCATCTATATTTTTTTATTTACATTATGTACAGCCTGATGTAGACTTCAATATGTATACCATCAGCTTGCTGGGGATTATAGATGGAAATTAGCCTATAGATAAACTCTCGCACACTTACATGTCCATTTACATGTACGTGTAATGGGAAATCTTTCTCTTGCTAGAGATATGAATCATTTGGCTCAGCTCAGTAATAAGAGCCGATCCTTGGATCCCAAATGGCCCTTCAGTTTGGTACCTGTAGGGCTGGTTGTGGGATTGATTCCTGGTCCTGGCACTGGTTGGTGTTTCTCCTACTCTCTTCTCATATTTTCTTTCTCTCTCAGCTGTCCCACTGAATGAAGGCAAAAGCAATCTTGCCCCCCGCCCTAAAAAAAAGAACTTTAAATGGAACTAGCTGGTCCCTGAAAAACTCATTACTTGGTTGCTTACACCACAAGGCTAATTTGTTTACTAGTATATCAGCAATTCCATTAAAAGCAGATTTATGAAAAAATTAGGGAGAAAAGCAGTTAAAGGGGAATTGCAAGCCTCTTAGCTCTGTACAAGACCTTTCAAGACCCTTGTCCCCCTTTGAGGCCTGCAGGATTTTCCCTGATTACTTTAATTGTAAATTAAATGTTCAGAGTGCATACATTTGTCCTAAATTGAAGCTTTTTATTACAAAATGCTGAATGAGAAACTCCAGACCCTCTAGTCCTAACAAACCTAACAAACCAATCTGAATATCAAGCAAATAGTGATGGAAGTGTGCAAGGCTTTAAGATATTGACCCTCTGTCTCCTGCTGGATAGATAAGATCCCTCACCCTTGCTCCCATTGGCTTTGATTAAAAGCAGCGCTTACAAAAACACCTTCACAGCTGTTAACTGTTCTGTGAAGACGCTTTTAAGGGCCCCTAGTTATATAATCATCAGAGAAAGCAAGTGTTTTTTCCATTATCTCATAATTCCTGTTTTTTTTTTTTAGTTTAACAGGAGGCTGACCAGCAGGGATTGGTGCCATGAACAGACCTTATCACACCCGGGGTCCTAGAGTGTCTGAGAGCATACTGGGCATTAAGAACACAAGACTTTGACTAGAGCCATGGTCTGATCCTTGTCTCAAATCCACTGAGCAGCAGAGTCAACAGGCGATGGGAGCAGCGATAGCCAACTACTGGGAGTGTCAACAGGCCACTCGGCTCTGGATAAAAGCTCTGTTTGTTTGGGGAGCTTGATCCCCTCTCTATTCATCTGGTCTTGGCCTTTCTTCAACACTATTTCGGACCCTTGGCTGAACAGCACAGATTATGTCTGATCTCACAGGTATTTCAGGTCAGCATCATCCCACTGCTGGAAAATAAGGCTCCTATTCTCACCCCCTGTACTCTACCTCAGTCACACTCGCTCTCCCACTCTCCTTCATTCAGTGATTTTCATCCCCTCCTATGCCTCGTGCCGACCTTGCTGATTAACATTTTCGACGCAAATGTGTGTTGTTCCAACAACACAGAGTGGCGAGTGCTTGAGATGTAATTAGAATTAAGGATATTGATCGCACCAGGCCAGGCGGTGGTGTTATAAATAATAGCCAGCATGAATAAGTGAAAGCGATAGGTGAGCTCTTGGTGATTTATGTACGGACTCCCGTGGTCCGCAGCATAAATCACCAACAGCCATGTTCTTATTGAGTTATGAAGCCCCGATTGCAGCAGAATAATGGCCAACTCTGTGTCTTGTGCTCATCTGCTCAATCCATAAGATAACACCCTTGAACCGATAGGCAAACACGGTTGGAAACTGTTGTACGAATCAGTCTGTGGAATGGTATTGTATTAATCAGGCTTTGTGTCCTTGTAACATAAAGGTCCACAGATAGAAAGCGAAAGTGTCTGTGGGTTATTTTAGCATTAATTAGAAGCTGAAATACATTCAATGTTATTCCCAAAAGATATTTCATTGAAATAACTTTTACGAGTGATCTAATGCTGTGTTTTAGCAGGTTAACCATCCAACAGCATGAGCTTGGTCCAGCTGCAGTTGCCTGTTTCGTTTTGCCGGCCACTTTATTAGGTACTCCTGTTCAATTGCTCGCTCCAACAGAAATAACCAGCTAATCACATGGCATCAATTCAATGCATTTAGGCATGTAGACATGGTCAAGATGGCTTGCTGAAGTTCAAACCAAGCATCAGAATGGGGATGAAAAAGGATTTAAACGACTTTGAAAGTACATAGCATGGTTGTTGGTGGTGGACAGATAAACCTGCTGAACTACTGGGATTTTCACACACAACCATCTCTAGGATTTACAGAAAATGGACAGAAAATATCAAGTGATATAAATTAGGGCTGTCACGATATCAAATTTTCACTTCACGATTATCGTGTGCAAAAAATGTCACGATAATGATATTATCACAATATCAATACAAATTTAAATAAAAATGGGACAATCTATCAAATTTATCTTTAAATTTATTTTTGTTGTGTTCTCTCGTTTGGCAGATGAATTACACTCAAAATACCTAAGGAGGTACTGAGACACTATGAAAACAGTAACTGTACAACTGCATATAAAAAGTGCAATTACACTCGATAGCTAGTTAAAAGGTAACCAGATGAACTGATAAACAGAAAATCCACAAGGTGCAACATCTGCTAAATCTTTAAAATTAAATGAAACAAAATCATTTGTGGATAGCAGGGGACACAGCATTTGTGTGCAACTAAAGAATGACAACTAATAACTGTGGAATAATCCAATGTCTACTGAACAATCCCTGGCATATTTTTCTTTTTCTGTTTCCATTCTGTTTCCAAACTGTGTCGCAGTCGCACTGGATCATTTACACGATATTATTATATGTACATTTTTGACATGATATGGAAATTTTATTTTTTAATATCATGATTATCGTCAATATCAGTATATCGCTGCAGCCCTAATATAAATGCCTTGTTGATGAGTAGAGTCAGAGTAGAGTGGGCAGACTGGTTCAAGAAGATAGAACGTAACAGTTACTCAAATAACCACTCATTACAACCAACCTGCACAGAATACCATCTCTGAATGCACAACATATCAAACACTGAAGCAGATGGGCTACAGCAGCAGAAGACAACACTAGGTCCTACACCTGTCAGCTAAGAACAGGAAACTGAGGCTACAATTTGTCTGGGCTCACCAAAATTGGACAATAGAAGATTGGAAAAATGTTGCCTGGTCTAAAGAGTCTCATTTTCAGCTGTGACTTTCAGATGGTAGTGCCAGAATTTGGCATAAACAACATAAAAGCATGGATCAATCCTGCCTTGTATCAATGGTTCAGGCAGGTGGTAGTGGTGTAATGGTGTGGGAGATATTTTTTTGGCACACTTTGGGCCACTTAGTACCAACTGAGCATCTTTTAAATGCCAGAGCTTACCTGAATATTGTTGCTGTCCATCCCTTTATACCACAGTGTACCCATCTTCTGATGGCTACTTCCAGCAGGATAATGCACCATGTCACAAATCATTTCAAACTGGTTTCTTCAACATTACAACAAGTTCACTGTACTCCAATAGCCTCCACGGTCTCCAGATCACAATCCAATAGAGCATCTTTGGGATCTGGTGGAATGGGAGATTCTCATCCATGGATTTGCAGCTGACAAATCTGCAGCAACTGTGTGATGCTATTATGTGAATATGGACTAAAATCTATGAGGAATGTTTCCAACACATTGCTGAAACTATGCCACCAAGAATTGAGGCAGTTCTGAAGGGAAAATGAGGTCCAACTCGGTACTAGCAAGGTGTACCTAATAAAGTGAGCACTGTTACATTGCTCCAGTTATGCATGTCTGTGTCTTTGGTCCCAGCACTTACAGACTTAGAGACAAGACTTAACAAATACAGAAATGTATGTAATCCATAGAGGCTGAATCTGTTTTCCAAGCTTCCTTTCAACAACTTTTAATTTTTAAAGATTTTTACATTGCTGCATCTTTTGACAGAGATAACTTCCTGAAATATCTCAAATATTGTTTAGACTATTATCATACTTAATCCACACATCTTCCTTGACTTTGATAATGCCTCACTTTTTATTCAGCGCCACCATGAGGTTCACATTAGCACTTTTGAATAAGTTTTAATCTATGGGCAAACATGAATAACATAGCTCAAAGGTCAAGTTTTAAAAGGGGTCTACTGGTTGAATTTTGTAACAGAAAGACAACGTTGTATTGATAAAGCTTGTTTCTGTGGCTTATCCTCACATTGAAAACATTTAAAAATAAAGAAAAGGCTCGAACTTGTAAAAGTTGAAGTGTTCGAATGACTCCCACCACCAGATTCTTCCCCTTACAGAATCTGTCAGTACCACTGTGGCCAAATAAACCTTCACTATTCCAAGGTTGGAGACGGCCCTCTGAGCTCATTCAGACAATCTTACCAGCCTAAAGCAAGAAGTAGTGAAACTACTGTCCCAGTTAGCTTGGATGGTGGAGGTTTATGGTACACATTGAGATACTGTGGAGGACCTGATTTCCTGTTCAAAGTGTCAGAACCTTGGAGTGATCGGTCTCCCCCTGGGTACCAAAGCAATGATCCGAGACAATTCATGGAGATTTATTCAAGAATGCAGCAGGGGACGCTCGATCACATTCCTGCCCTGGGCTGGACAGGGCCGGTCGCAGATTCAGACCCAAACCTGCCAAAGGTCTCATCCTGACAAAGTGTGTTTTCATTGCTACAAAAGAGCATTACAAAAGGAACAGAGGAGCACCAAGGCATTGCCAGTTTTGCAAACAGCACTAAGTGAGGTTATACTAAAATTATACATTTTTTTTTTTCCAAACATGGTGAGTTTCTTTTGACTTATGATGTTTGAAGAAATGTATATCACTCCTGAAATTTCCTGAAATATTAGAGATGCATGGATAAAAGCAAACAGCTAAACAGCTTTCTAAACTGCACTGTAATATTGCAGCCTGTAACATTCATAAACAGAAATTAAGTGTCCATGTGCAAATACAAACAGCCTCTTTTAGGAGTACTAAATAGTGGTCAGCTTGAGCCTAGAAAACCCACCACTGGGATTAGCAGGAGGTGTGTGGCACTCAGTGCTGATAACGTTTACATGTTTGAGTCTGACATTCTGGCTTCACTGCCGTGTGTTACTCAGAAAAGTGTCAAGACTTATTGAAGATTCTTCAATCCCCAGGTAACAGGAGGCTGACCTGACATGTTTGCTAAATTTTCTAACTGAAAGAAATGTACTACTTCAGGAATGGATCACATGCCAGTCACATAATACAACACCACCTGGAGTTAAAATAGGTAGAGCAATGGTCAACAACTGCTGACTAACACTGGCAATTAAAAATAAGGTTTTACCGTCTGCTTCATGTTAAAGGAGAGGAGTCTAGCTGCAGACTTTATAATTCTACTTTATTCATAAATGAGGTGTGGCAGTTACATTCATGAAATAACCTCATTGCAAACATAACAGACCAAGCAACATTTCATAAATAAAACAGAAAAAAGGTCAGAAGTCTAATACAGGATCAAATTATGTGTGGATGTAGTACATGAATGGTGACTTGATTTAGCTAAAGCTAACATAGCCATGCTAGCTACTTAATTAACATTACTCCATAAGCCAATGTAGCTAAGATAGCTTAAGCAATGTTGGCTATAGCAAATGTAGCTCATGCTAATGTAACTACATAGATTTCGTAGCTTATGTAGCTGCTTTGTGAGATAAACTTTAACTATGTTATCAGTGTAAGCTACATAAAAAAATAAAATTATGATGGACAAAGGTTAAAGAGCCAACATGTGCAAACATGATTAACACAACATTAACTAGTATTTCTTTTTTAACATGCAGTTCAGTCTAAAAGTGGCAGATAAAAGCGGTGAATTTGGGCTGAGTAAAAAGAAAATAAGGCAGATTCCAGCACAGCTGAAGTCTCTTAGTCCTGCTGACAACAAATCTGCACTTAGCTTAACCATGTACAGAAAGCAGCTTAACCCGAGCCAGATATTAACGATGTGAATTATTTAGCAAGTTATAAAACAGAGACATTTTTGTGATTCTCAACAAACCCCTCTGAAACACAAACTACATAAACTGGCAGCAGGGATCATATTTAACCCGCTAAAGGTTTAGACAGCAATTACAATCTTGTTATTTCTCTGGACAAACTCTTGTGTTTACAGTTGGCAGGAATCTAGTTAGAGGCCGTGCAGTTTGTACTGCATCCTTCACACCCTCCTCCTAAGTGACACTAAGCCTCAGCAACAAGGGAGGCTTTTTAACAGGGCCCATGAACAGCCATTACCCTGAGTCTCTTAAGTGCTGTCGGTATGGTGCGCTGACAGATCAGTATCCCCCCTCTGCTACTGCGTCTCTGCGATCGGCAGGGAGAGGGAGATTTCATCCAAACTGATCAAGCACGGGGAGGAGAACAAACAGCGCTTTAGACAACACACATTACAAGCAAACATGCACCACAACAGAGGAGCGCTTTTGGGCAAGTGTGGCTGTGTGTTTTTGTGTGGGTTTGCTGATGGTGATGTTATCTGTCTTTAGTATGAGGCACTGTCTTTCTGCTCTGAACAAACACAGCAGTGCAGGCCGGCTTAGGTCAGTGTCAAAAGCTCCCCTCCATCTTACATTCACAATGCGTTCCAATGACATACGCACACTTCTTTGAGCACACACTCGAGTACTGAGTTGCCTCCCCTCAGTACGCCGGCTCTCTGGTGCAGTAGAGAGAGAGAAAATCTTTCCTTAGAAACACTTGAGGAGAAAATATTTTAGCCCAAGAGAACAACGGGGGCTGCAGAAATTGATTTTGATTTGAAAGTGGCGGCAAATAATGGGGCTTGGAGCGCATCCCTGAATTTGAATCTGTTTCTCATTCCAGGATGTAAATGCCCTACATGAAGACTCCTGAGAGGTAAACAGGTTTAAATTCCTACACACAGCAACACCTGCGCTGTGCAAATGTACACACAGATACACAATTTAGAACTTGCAAATATGGATGTGGATATGGTACCTGCACTACACATGTGGGGCTTATTTTTCTTTTGTGATGACCCTTGAATCTGGACGTACCGCCCTGATTGTTGGGTGGTAAACCGAGTCTTAAATCAGGCCTAGCATGTGGCCAGCCTTACAGAGCTTCTTGCTCAGAGAATGCCTTTTGTCTCTCAAATATGGACCTGAATCCTTGAATTCTGTTTGCTATAATTACACAAAATAACCAACCAATTGTCTGTTCTGTGTCGGTAAGAGACTCTGGGACTCTACAGTGTACCTGTGTTGTATTTTGCAGTCCCCACCACCTTTGTTGTCTTCTTCTGTGTTTATCCATTCATTCATTCTCATCTGTGTGATTCCCTGCCAGAGAGCTGGCTGGACATTGTCTCGCCCGAGTTTTTATCTATTTCCATCATTTAATTGATCTAAATATTTAGTGTACATTTTTGTTATCCAGATTATTTTGCTGTATTTTGCTGGCTCTTGGCATATTGATATCATTTAACTGTCCTGAAGGACCATATTTCAACTGTACAAATAGGGACACTTTAATTTTATCACAAAGCCTCATGTATGAGCTAATTGTATAATTGATTGCTGTCGGGCAATTACTGCTGATATACAAATTCCTATTTTCAGGAATAGAAAAAACTGCTGCATTTTTCAAACACACACTGAAGTTTCATGGTCAGCATCATCCATGTCTGTACAGGTTCTTTGCAGATGACGTCACGCAGAAGCAGAGAACAATTCTTTAGAGCAGGGGTAATCAACTAAAATTCAAAGAGGTCCAGTTAGAGAAAATGTATTAAACCAAAGGTCCGGAACATTATAATGTCTAACTTAGGTTAGCGTCTACTCTCTTTGTCTTTCTTTCATTCTTTTCCTTCTTTTCATTTCTTTTTTCTGTCTTCCTCCCATCTGTCTCTCGTATGAATGCAGCAGTTCAATGTTTAACACTATGAATGCAGACCGTTCATTGGCTGAGTAGCATCACGTGAGATGGCGTAATTGCATGCAATTAGTCTGTGCATTTCTTGATCTGCAAAACCAGTACCGTAAATCCTAGAATAGCTGCGCCAGTTAAAATAGAAGCGCTCTGTCAAATTTAAAGTTCCCTTTTAATCTAATGGTTGTAGGTCTGGGTCCAGGTCCGTATCAGATGGCATCTGGGTCCGGACCCGGACCGCAGTCTGCCGGTTAGTGACCCCTGCTTTAGAGGAAATGACTATTTCTTAATAGAGAAACATTACTGGAAAAGCCATGGTTTGGTCTGTTTACAACTATGCCAAGTGTTGAAAGTGCAAAAAATATAAACACTCTTCATTCTTAGGCTACTTTGGTAAAAAAGAGAAAAAAAACTCACAGAGAAACGTTTCTCTGAGAGTCCGTACACAGTGGCACACAACACTTATGTATGGCCTTTTCCACAAAACCAGTGTTACCAGTTTGGATTTTTGAACGTGGATTAACTAACGACAAAGGACGGATGAAAGGAAACTGGCACTCAAACAGGAAGAAGCTACTGCAGCTAACATAAAAGAACAGTTTCGTAGAACAGGCTCATTCATGAACGGCTCATCTCAGTCTCTCACCACACAAGCTGGTTGATAGTACATCACAGTTTCAATAGAAAGCATGTTTGTGACAAAACAAGGATTTAAAAAAATGTCAAAGGGGCTCAGCTAGCGTCTGAGCTCAGTACAAGACTCCTCTAGACTCTGGTCTTCTCTCATCTGACTATAGACAACGCAAGGAGGCCTGCAGGACTGAGTATTTGTGATGTTGACCAACTCCACGCCAGGTAAATCAGTTAAATCAGTTAAATCAGGTAAAAAATTACTTTTTGGTAAAGTGTGGGGATCATATTTAATGTATGTAGAATTTTATTGATGATACATGTAGTGTAGAGATCCATTGAAAACTGTTAGGTACTAACTTTCCTGTGTTCCCATTTATTTCTTATGGCTCATTTCCTAACCCCCAGTGGAACAGACATTCAAGATCACGTGATTGCAAACAACCACATGATTGTCTTAGTATTTTAAAATGCTGTATTGATAATAATTAATAAAAACGTTACTTTGTTAGTGTGGTAGTTTTGTGATATATGTTCAACCTTTGATGGCTAGTTAGCAGCAGACATCCAACCATTTGACTCCTTTCTCCTCTCCTCTGTCTAGACAAGACTACATGAGCCTTCCGGTCTCAGTGTGCCTATCCAGCAGAGCTGCATTTAAAGCGGCAGACTTATTTTGGTGTCAAAAATATTAAAGACAGGTCAAACTTAGTCAAGGGTCCATTTGTTTGCAAGATATGTCATGCCAGAATGGGATACTCATACATCACAATGAATGTTCAAGCTCACAGCTGGACATCACAGTGATCAGATTGCATAACAGCTAACAGCTAACGTGACTCTGAATCAGCCTGTCTAAGTCGTGCACCCAAATTACACAGTAAATACTTTTATTTATATGGACCTGTGCTGTGAAATGACGGCTTCCATAATACCTTATACCTTAAGAATACTGTAATTCTGTTATTTTCAATATAAATTCATTTAGTACTTATGCATACTATTAAAAAAAATGCAATACATCTCAATATAATGCCTTGCTCATGGTATCACAACATATTGTATTGGCGCCCCAGTTCTTGACAAAATAGAGCCCTACCAGTATGAATATTAACTTATTAATATTTCACAGAAGTCAAGCTAAAATGGACTTACAGATTTTTGAACCAGTAAAAGTGGACATGTGAGCTTCTGGTGTCATTGATATGAAGGCTGAATCCAGTCACTGCATGCATTGCATCACATTTTCATCAGCTTACAGGTTTCACAGATTTTCTAACCACATGTACCCTTGGTTTTCTCCTGTTATTTACTACACTTAACGTTACAAAATATAGCTCTCAGTGATCAGAGCATTTAAATCAGCATAGTTTACAACTAGGAGACTAAAAAGGCCAGGGTTGCCAGGTCTGGGGGACAAATTTATGGCTGACATAAACCAGCCCAAAACCAAACCCAACGCTGAAGTTCAACATAAGCCAGTGAAACCTCTGCCACACCACATATATTGCTTGTGCGCATGCAGGTGTGCTGATTCAGTGTGTTGCACCTATGTCTATGTGCCAGTGTGGAACAGCAGATCTTTGGTTGTGTGCCATGTTGTATGTTTTCCTGCTTCTTTCCTGGTTGATTTAGTTGTATCTGAGGGTAAATAAAGTCGGAAGACATCGGAAATGGGTCCTCTCAATAAAATCTACCCATTGCAGTAAGTAAAAAGTAGACAAAGACTTTGCAACCCTGAAAAAGGCACTCAGCCTACCGTGATTTCCCTGCACTCTTATCTTCTCCTGACTGTAACTTGCCGTAATACTTTGACCTTTGTTGTCTAAGTGTTTTTTGAGCAAAAAAATTTTGCGCTTGCTTAAACAACATATTTTTTCCACTTAATGTAGCCTACTAGACTGACATTACAACCAGTCAAAGCCAATTTACTGTGATCTCTAAGAGCTATTTACTTTAGATGAAGTCAACATCCCAACAACATGGTGCTAAGAGGTCTTGCTGACACCTTTGGCACCCAATGGAGTAACAAGGTTTTGGCACAAGCTCTGTTACTTTTTATTGGTTTAAAATATGTAAAGCCCACTGGCAGATGTAAAGGATGACCAATAGCACAAGAAAAAAATAAAATAAAATCATGAAAGTGGACAAACACGCATCCAGAAAGATAATGCAGCAAACAGGAAGTTACTGCAAAAAATTCAGACAAATTGGAGATGTTAAAAAGCAGTTTTCAGCAGCAAAATTTCAATTAGTAAAACTGCTAAACCAGTCTCCCTTTAAAGCCCACCTTCAAACATGTCTTTCCATTCCTGTCAAGTTGACGGCTATTCAAAGAAATAAAGGGAGTGTCCAAATTATACATCGTTAAATACAACAAATTAATCATGATTTTCAGTGACAGTGGTGCGGTGTAATAAAAGAAGACTGACAAACAAAGCCGACCGCATCGTCACTTTCAAATTAATAGTGACTGACACCAGCACCCCCACACTTAATTAATGGGAAACAAAACACAACAAGAACATCCATCTAGATAGAAGAAAACAAAGAACGGGTCGGCTTGTGTCATTTTGCTTTTGCTGTCCGTTGACAGTGAAATGTAACACTGAGATTGATAGTGTATCCGAGTGTGTGCGTGCGTCGCCGTGCGCGAATGTTTTTCCAGCCTGCGATCTCTTAAGTAGACACCTTACACGCCCCAAGCCCCTGACATTGAGTTTATAAGCAGATATTATTTTTAGCGTTGCTGTCATGTTTCTCAAAGTGACAGCTCCTAAAAGCTTCCACAGGCAAACCCATCTCCGTTTGCACTCTAAAGCCATGTCTTCTTAACAGCAATGACTAGGCTATTATCTTACAAGATGAAAGCTGACGCGCTGCTATGCTTTTCATTTCTGCAAACACTGTTGCTTTAAAGATGGGCTTTCTGTTGTTTGATTTGTCCTCTTATCCTGCCCGCCTTGTGGCTACAGTCAATATTCGACGATCATAATAATATCCGATTGTCGGATGTCAGGAGACCTTTCTTCTTACCCCTTTTAAACCACACTTGCTGGTGAAAAGAATAGCACACAAAAGGACAGAGAGAGGGGAGGAAGAGGTCGGAGCAGCGTTTTAGAAAACCACTCCGGAGAAACTGGACACTCCAGGGCACTTTGTCACATCAATTAGGAATTCTATCTGGGCAATGGGATCACGGCCTGCAGGGCACTGGACAGGACAGCCGTTATACATCTTCCTGCTTGTGCACATCTGTGTGTTTTTGTGAACGCGGAGCGAGTGGAAGTACTCATCCTTTGAACTATCGACTTTTGCCTCGCTGACCCCTGGGAAAGCTAATTTTAGCCGGCGTTTCACAGTAGTTTTAATTGCTCCACACTGCTAATTTCCTCTTCAGTGACGACGAACAGAGCGGTAGGTGTCCTCTCTTTTCTCTCCCTCTCTGTGTCTCTCTTTCTCACCAACAGTCAGTCATGCAGTCAGGCCTTGAGGCTGTCAGAGGGGGAACAAAGTGACTGGGTGATGAGCCAGACGCCCGTTGTCTGATCACATGGACTGATGCTGTGCCAGACACCACAGCCACTGGCTCACTCAACAAGGTTCCCCCTCACAACACAGGAGTATACTTGCGACCTGGGCCTTTTATAGTGTTCCTGTTGTCTTTTTCTCCCCACCTCTCTCCCTTCCTCTCTGTCTGTTTTAATCTTTCTCATCTGCTGGTTCCTGTTTTTCTCCCATCTGTCCCCGTCTGTTTTCTCTCTTTCTTCGCATTTCCAAACGCTTGCTCGCTGTTGTTTTCCTGCGTTATTTAAATGTAACAAAGGTGAGAGATGCGCACCCTGCAGTCACCCCTCTCAGCCTCTGGTTTCTTAATTGCTCTGCGACTTAGAGGTGGGTTTCCTGCTGCGAGACATAGCTGTGACAACAGTGTTACCTTTAAGAGAATCAGCTTTTAAAAAATGGCAAAATACGAAAAGAAAAAGTGCAGAGCTCCCTTTTTCTTTGGCAAACTCCCAAAACTGAATGATACACATATTTGGAGAATGTCATCGACTGGCATTGTTTCGCAGCCGTGCAGTGCATTTGTGTCTAGCTGGCACCCGATGCTACACGCAGCTCTGACAGCCCTCATCTATACAAAATCAAATCCTTTGAGGTGCGTACGAAACAACTATATTTTTGTTCCATGAATAAGCTGACTTCCCCTCAGATTTGTAGCTCCCAGCTGCAGTGGGCTATGTATAAATCAATGCCTTGGTGGGATAGAGAGGGAGCAGTTATATTTACTCTGTTTCCTAGCTAGCAGCACTAGTTCTACTAGGGGGTAAAGGAATTCAATACACGCCACTGGAAGGCGAAGGCTTTTTTCACTCACGTAGAGGAATGGCAGCCCTGCTGATAGGGATAGACTAATGAAGGAATACCAGTCCAGTCAAGCAAGAAAACACACTCTGTAAAACATCAACAGCAAATAAAACCCGTGTCTGCCATGCACCACAGGCGGAGAAGCAAGAAAAAGGTGAATTGGAAGCATGGAGGCACACTGAAGAATCAGATACTCACGTTTGTCCTCGCAGATGCCCTCAAAATCTGATACATTTGAATTTTAATCTATAGTGCTTTATTGATTCAGATAAAGCACTTGTGCGCTCCTGCACTTCATTTGCAGTCTGTGTCTGCTGCTCTGAGTACTGGATTAAGGTTGATGGCAATGAATTATACATGCAGTCTGAAATGTAATTCTCTTCATTAGATGACAAATCTGGTGTTTGAATATTGCATACTGTGGTAATAATACTGTTTTTATCATTGGCTACTGAAGTTGCGGGGCTGAGGAAAAATAGTCTTGTCATCAGTGTAATGCACCGCTGCTAATTCATTAATTCAACTACCAAATTAAAGTTAAATCAAATGAAGTTGTTGCTACATTAATTCTAGCATAAAAAAACATGCACTGTCTGCTTATCTCCGCTGAAGAATTGAATGAAGTGTCTTGAGGGTGTGCGTCAGCGGATGTGTGTCTCCATCAGGACTTTTTATGTCAGTGCTACTTTCTGCGCACTCCTGCTTGTGTGTGTGTGTGTGTGTGTTTCCGTAGGCCCTGAGAAATGAAGGCCGGGCCTGGTTAATAATAGTGGCCGAGAGGGTCTGTTAGCGTAGCCCACTACATCACTCCTTAGCAGGGAGAAATCTCCAGGGCTCCATGCTGCTGTGATAGAGTGTCGGAGGGGGAGCAGACTGCTACAGAGAGCCGCTGATGGAGAGCGGATCGGAAGATGGAGGCTAGACGACGGATGAGATTCTGGCAGCAGGGAGGCAGAGAAGTGAACAATAAGACTTTTTTATTGTTTCATCCTTTTTTGATAATAAGATGTGAGCCTTCCTAGGTTAGTTTTAGATACCAGGGTAGATGAACTGATCTGGGTTTGCTTCTAAAAAGTATTCACCCCCCGATATTGATTTTATAAGTCAATCATGGTTGATAAAATGTTGCTTTTATGCACAAACAAAATCTTTAATATCAAAGTGAAAACAGATTTGTACCAAGTAATGTCAATCAGATAATATATGAAATGTCAAATGAGTGACTGCATAAATATTCACTCCCTTTAAACCAGTGGTTCTCAAATTGTCAAGTCCCAGGACATACTATCAACTCCTCAAGGAGAATAGCAACCCAAATTTTTGATATTTTTCATCCATCAGATTTATTCCAAACAAAATTGTCGAGCTTGGACCTAAGATGAGACTAAACAAAGAAACAGGACTAAACAAGCATGTTTTTCGATTTAATCGACAAACTAGACCCACTAGAAAGGTCTTCGTGACCCACTTTTGGGTCCTGACCCACCAGTTGAGAACCACTGCTTAAAAGTAACTGACCTAATTCAACAGAGGCCCAGCCAATTGGCGCTAGTAGTCTCAATGAGTGAAAGGCAATGTGTTTCAAGTGGTTTTAGTACAAAGACACCTGTGCCTGGAAGGCCAAGTCACTGGTTAATCAATATTCCTGGCTACCATTACACAATGAAAACAAAAGAACACTCCAAGGGACTCAGAGAAAAGGTTGGATTTGAAAAGAATTCCAAGGCACTGAACATCCCTGAGGGCAATTAAATCCATCACCAAGAAATGGAAGGAATATGGCATGTGTAAATCTGCCTAGATCAGTCGGTTCTCTCAAACTAAGTGATCGTGCAGGAAGGAGACTAGAGAGAGACCACCAAGACTCCTATGACTACTCTGAAGGAGTTACAAGATTCAGCAGCTGAGATGGGAGGGACTCTGCATACAACAACTGTTGCCTGGGTTCTTCACCTGTCAAAGCTTTATGGGAGTGGCAAAGCCATTTTTGAAGAAAACTCATTCAATCTCAAATAGAGTTTGACCAAAGGAATGTGGGAGACTCCATGGTCAAGTGGAAGTTAGTTCTTGGGTCTGATGAGACCACAATGGTGCTTTTTTGCCATCAGAAAAGATGTTTCGTTTGGTGGACACCAAACAATGCAAATCATCATAAATACGGCACACAGCTGTGAAGCACGGTGGTGGCAGCATCATGCTGTGGGGATGCTTCTCAGCAGCCAGCCCTGGAAGGCTTGTAAAGGTAGAGGGTAAAATGAATGTGGCAACATATAGGAAAATCCCGAAGGACAATCTCAGTTGGTCTGCAAAAGAACTATGGCTTGGGAGAAGATTTATTTTCCAGCAAGACAATGACCCATGACCACGTGTTTGGCAAGATTGGATACAGAGTTCACGGCAGCTGAGAGTTGATTCAGGCCTTACCCTTCAATATTGCCTTTTTGTCCTTTTGTGCAACTAATTTAAAGTAGTGTTCATATCTCCTGGCTTCTAAAGATTCTTATTTGATGCTTGTTTATCCTGTTGTTAGAAAGACAAGTCTGATTCATTTTTTTATTGTCATTATCAGAAGTCCTGCTCCTTCTTGGTTTTGAGTGGCCGGTGAGGGGGAAGAGACATTGAGAAGTGTGGGGCTGAGAGTGCTGTGGCCAAGGCCACTATAAATGTTTTGGGTGCTTACTTCTTCCTTTTTATTGGTGTATTATTAAAGCTTGTTTGAATATGATTTGAATTTTACTACTTTTATATCCAAAGTTGTAATTCTGGTATCTAGACAACCCTACAGTCCAATAGTTCATATACTTAGTTTGCTTTTATCTGCTTCCCCTCTCCACTTTAAGTGTTCCTGATGTGACTGGTGCCTTGACATTCCTGTCATAACTAAAACATGATTGATGAGGTCTTCAAGTCTTCCTTGAACTTGTCTGTTTTTTTCGTGGTTGCGCTTTATTTGTTAGAATTCTTCTTTTGTTATCAGCGGTTGTGAAAAGGAGGAGCTGAGTGGAGGACAATGTCTGGCTGACACACAGGAGAGAGGAGGATGAGTGTCCTGAAAAACGATGACTGCAACAGACCAGAGACGGAGAGCGAGGCCAGACGCACAGACTTCACAGAGAAAAACACTGAATAGAATATTGTGCTACAGAGAAAGGACAGATTTGTATGGATGAGACTGAATGCGTGGAATTATGGGAGGTTTTGAATAGATTCCTCTGAACCAAGACTGCAGTGGGGGAGGACGGAGGAGCTGCAATGATTTGATTCTTTTTTGGACACTTATTGAACACTGTGGATGTCTGAGTCACTTCTCTATATTCTCCCAATGCTGCTTCTTATCGGCCAAAAGCTGGTGGTGATCCATGCAACAACTATACCAGTACGTTCAGGGGTTCTTCTTCTGGCTTGGGGTTCCAAGGGTTAAAAAAAGAGCAAAGAACCCCACTGAAAGCTTTTCTTGCTGGAAAAGATGAGTTTGCTCTTCTCCTGACCAGCGTCAGCACGAGTTTAATTTACCACCTGTCTCCACTGATGGTGGAGACTTGTGTATTGAAATGACGGCTGCTGCCTGTCAAGCTTGTGTTTTGTACAGTAGTTACCTCCCAACTCCCCTGAGCAGTGCATGCAAGCCACGTCATGTGTTTTCTCTGAATTGTCCAAATAAATGTAGCTGAGCGTTTGTCCAATAACCCACCAGGTTTTTTAATTTTTATTTTTTTATGTTCAGCCTTCCCGAAACACCATCTTTGGTGTGTTGCCCCTCCCATCTGGTGCGTTAAACTGTTTCCAGCATACAAGTGCCAGACGTCATGTCGCACCGCACAGCATTACGTGCTGGCTGTCCACACTACATTCTCTGCCTTGTGAATCTCAGGCTCCCCTTATATACAGTATGGAGTCTACAGCTTTTATGCTACACATGTGGACAAAATTGTTGGTACCCTTCTGTTGAAGAAAGAAGAACCCACAATAGTCAAAATAATAATAAATAAAAGTTTGCTGAAAATTAACTAATGAAAATCAGACATTTTTCAATTCAGCAGAATCTTAAAAAAAAAAAATAATGAAACTGGCCCGACAAAAATGATGGTACCCCTAGAAAAGATGTAAAATAATAAGATCAAAGGGACATGTTAAACTAAGGTAAGTCTTGTAATTAGCATCACAGGTGTCTTCAGACTTGTAATCAGTCAGTCTGCCTATTTAAAGGGTGAAAAGTTGTCACTGTGCTGTTTGGTATCATGGTGTGTATCACACTGAACATGGACCACAGAAAGCTAAGGAGACAGTTGTCTCGGGAGATTAGAAAGAAAATCAAAGACAAGCATGTTAAAGGTAAAGGAAATAAGACCATCTCTAAGCAGCTTGATGCTCCCATGACAGCAGCTGCATATATTATTAAGAAGTTTAAGATCCACTGGACTGCATGTAAGTAATTCCACGTATATGCAAATGCAGATGAAGTGTGGCACTTTCTTGAGACCTGAGCTTTCATTTGTTATACATTTTTGATACTGCAAACTTATTTGGGTTTAGTTGGACCTAATGAGTGTAATGACTAAACATAGAACCTCAACAAATAGTAGTTGAATAAATCATATCCTTATGTGAGTACAGTGGGTCTATTTTACTGTGTAATATAGTAAAGACTCCACTGGGTAATACACCATGAGCAATTTTACCAAAGTGGTGCACAAGCAGAGTTGGAAATATCTTGATTTATTCCCCAAAAAGTTTTAATCTTGCATATTGGTAAACCCTTGAGTTGGACATTACTACAGTTTCTTCTGCTTAAATCTGGCTATTTTCACAGTTTCCTAAATGTTTTTCAAATTTGTCACTACTAAAACAAGTTTTATGCAATAAAATATGTCTTAAAAGATCCCAAAAAGCTTTTTAGATTTTGTTTCTATCTATCTATCTATCTATCTATCTATCTATCTATCTATCTATCTATCTAAAACAGTGGCCATCTTGATCACTGTCTCCCGGTGTTGTATTTACAACTCATGACCTTGACGACAAAACATAGCAGCACAAAGCATTAGTTGTAAAAGCTGTTATTCTGATCTGTTTGCAGAACCTTTTGCCGTCCCTCAGTGCATTTTTAGAAATTGTAGACCAGTGGTTCCCAACCTTTTCCAACTCAGAGCCCACTTTTAAGTCTCAAAAATTTTCATGGCCCACCTCCGACCCCATAAATACGGAGGCCATATAAAGCCTTCTCAGAGCATTTTTTTTTTTATTGAAGATTGAACAAGGACTGAACAAAGGACTGAACTGAATACAGGAGAAACATGTTGGAAGCTTCATAGTCGCTATCACAGCATCTGTAACATGTTGCAACACCTTCAGTATTACAGTTTTCAAAGAGCTGTCCACACAATAACCTCTAGATAACAAAAGTTCCTATCTCTCATTTGCTTGTCACATGTCTAATATTTGACCAAAAAACAAAACAAAATAATGAAGAGAATATTTGAACATTTTTTATATCCTTTTAAACGTAACTGAGTTCTGTATATATATCCTTTTAAACATAACACTTTTCTGTATATTTTGATTTTTATCTAATTACCCCCCCCCCCCCCAACACACAAAAAAACATACTATTTTGGAAACGATTCGGCTGCCCACCTGCAATACCTTCGCAGCCCACCACAGGTTGGGAATCACTGTTGTAGACACAACAATACCCTGTGGTTGCCTGTGGTGTGAAGCAACAGTCTTGTAATGCATGAAGTACTGTGCAGTGTGTTTATTCAACAGCTCATCAGCCAGCAACTGGTCAATGTAGCTAAAAACAATGACTGGCTAACACAAGAATGGCACCCATCGGTTTTCCAACTCGTGGTTTGTGACAAAACGAATGCAAACAACTGGGAAAACCAGGTTTTCAATTGAAAGTGATGTCATCCCAGTTAAGACCTACAACTTTACGACTAAAAAAGGAACACAGGGTAAGTTCAGGATTATAAAAAACAATGATACAGGGAACCCAAATGTAATGTCCTCATTTGAGGGTGCTTGGATGTATGAGGTTAACAAGCCTCAAAATTCCTTTGAGCCAAATAGTTTTACCTCTTTGTGGACACAAGTCAAAGCATAACATTTAAAAGAGAGATACGGATACCATTGATTAACAAGTATCTCAACTTTGCAAAGCAAGTGAACAAGCTCTGTTGAGTGAATTTGAAAGCAATTAAGGAAATATTCCTGTCCGACGCTCCTGGTTCCTTGTCACCTCCCTCTTTCCTTGTTCTTTGCCCATGTCCATGTGAGAAACAGAGAGGAAAGTAGGGACAGCTCTGCATCATTCTGGATACTACAATAGGAATCAAAGCTGATTTTGCTGCTGATGCCCGCTCTCATTCACTCACATGTAATGGCATGGAGTCAGGTTTGGTTTAGAGGGCTCGAGAGGAGTTAGCTGAACATCTGTGCTAGGCTTCATAGTCCATTCACGTGGTACCAAGTACTGGACCATAAAACAAAAGAGTACATGCATCTTTGCAAACTTAATATCTAAAGATTCCACTCTTCAAAAATAGCCAGGTGTTACAGGTTTTCCACTTTCTCCACTGCTGAGTGGTCTGCTTTTGCCAGGCTGAGGTTTATGGAGCAGGGGTTCACATCATCATCACTGGCCTCTCTCTCTATTGAGCTGTAACCGACAACAGATTTGGGATGACAGCAGTCCCAGCACATGATGGTGGTGTAAGACGTCGCCTCTGGCTCTCTGTTTCTTTGGAGCTGACAGTCTCCAGTTTTTTGGTAAATATAGTCTTTTTTTTTTTCTTTCTAAGAAAGCCAAACAATGGCGATTCAGCACAAAGACTGAGCGAAACAAAAATGATGCTTTTTCTTTTCTTATCATTGAATGAATGTGAGTGAGCGACAGTGATTGACAGCACATGACAGTGAGTGAAATTGTGCCACCATGCTTCACTGGTGAAGGCAAGAAAAAAAAAAGCACACCAGCATCTTTATTAAAGGGAATTATTGATGTTTTACCCTCATGTAGTAATCATACAGCCCAGAGTTATGTATTATCATGTTGAAAAGAGCACATCCATCAATTTTCCAGACTATTTGTCCTGTTTGCGGGGGCTGAAGCCAGGCACAGCTGTCACTGGGTGAGAGGTGGAGTACATCCTGGACTGGTCACTTGTCAATCACAGGGCTGACAGAGGGAGACAAACAACAAGCTCACAAGTATTCACATTAATTTAGAGTCTTAGGTTAGGCTAGCATGCACGTCTTTGGACGGATGCCGGCGCACCTGGAGAGAGCCCACACATGCACGGGGTTAGTATGCAGTCTGCACAGAAAGACCCTCTGACGGGGTTGTGAACCAGGAACTAGGGGTCGACCGATGTAGGTTTTTCAAGGCCAGTACTGATTATTAGAAGATCAAGTGACTGATTACTAATATTAAGAACTGATGAATTCACAGTAAAAATGAACCTTGAGTGAGAGCCAGTTATTTGAATTTTAGATTTATATCATATGACAGAACATAACCGAAGTTGGCTGGTTTAAAAATATCCCAGAGGAGCAGAGATTGTGTGAACTCTGATTTAGGTGAAGTCTAGAATTAATCTCCTTTCCTTTTTTACTATCCTTTCTATGATGATTTAAGATTCACTTTGATGAATGAAATGTCTATAAAAAATACTGAAAATATTTTGGAGCAATGATGATGACAGGATGAAATGGTTGTTTACGTTTAATATCTATAAGTTGGCTTCTTTTGTTGCAAAAGCCTGGAAGAAGCGTCAGGATGGTTTAACTAGTCTACTGTATTATTGACCGTCTACTTATGGTTTCTGGTCTTTCTGTCAATGGTGTCGTATAAGCCTATTTGGGCTGGGCATATTGTTTATGCAAGACACAATAATAGAATTCAATCAATCAATCAATCATAACCAGTCATTCAAAAGCTAGAAAACTCCATTTCCAATCACTAAATCTGAATACAACAGTGGTCAAAGTGAGTTATCATCCCTGAAAACTGTACTGTACCATGCTTTAGGTAAGAATAACATAGAAATTATATTCAAATATGTTATCATGATTATAGTTAATATTGGTTACCAGGATTAACATAATAGTGTATTTTTTTCCCTTTTATTAAGTACCAATACATCTGACTGAAAACATTACATCATGTGTTTTATACATATACAGTGCATTCATAAAGTATTTGGACCCTTTTTCACTTTTTCAGTTTTCTTAAGTTGCAGCCCGATGCTACATTTAAAATAGTTTCTTATTCTCCTTAATCTACACTCAGTATCCCACCCAAAGTAAAAAACCCAGAATTTTAGAATTTTTGCAAATTTATTTAAAATAAAAACTGAAATATCCCATTAAGTAAGTGTGTTGCCTTGTGACCTAATGAACTTTTTTGGTTTTTGTGGGTTGGCTTTTAAAGTTTCGTGGGTGGGCTTTGTTTTGTGTGTGTGTGTGTGTGTGTGTGGGGGGGGGGGGGGGGGTGTTAACAGGGCAGTTCAGCCAGATAGCTGGGGGACAATCCACTGCCAGCCACTTTAAGCATAGGACGAGCAATGCTGTGAGTATTTGTATTATTATTGAGATGTTAGACATTATATTTTATAGAATATTGTTAAAGTATGTTTGTATAGTTTGTAGTTTTATTTCATATGCATGTGAGATGCAGTTCTTTTGTATTATAGTAGTGTGAATGTTGTTGTCTCTATTTTCTTTGCAGTTTTCACCTAATGTTAATATGGACAGGTTGAGTAAACCACAGCAACCTTACTTCGACTCTGTCTTCATTGACATGGTTCAGCTTGGTGTTATGTCTAGAGTCATTACACACTGGACAAGAACACTACAGTAAGCATTCAGACCCTTTTGCAACACTTTAGCATTTAGCTTAGGTTCCTCACATTTCTCTTCATTGTTGCTGAGCTGTCTCTACACCTTGATTGGAGTTCACCTGTGGTAAGTTAAGTTGATCAGACATGATTTGGTGAGGCACTCACCTGTCAAGTCAACTTGGAGTTGCAAAAATTATATACACATCTAATATTTTGTCTGTTATTATCAGCAAGTATTGACTGTAAATTTTGTCCATATTTTCTTACAAAGTAGTGGAGGTTCAGTTGCAGTCTTTTTTTTTCTTTTTCCTCATCCTTAAACCTTAAAGTGTGCTCAAAGGACTTAAGTTCTAGGTCTGAAAAACATACTTAAATATAGGTATTGATGTCGGTATCTGCTAATATGAATATGTAGAACTAAACATTGGCATTTCGGATACTGACAAAAATCCAATATCATGCATCCCCCAATCAAAATATTGATATGTGAATGGAAACTACATGTATGAACACATAGAAGCAATCAAATGGGAATCAGCAGCAATACTTTGCTGATAAAGTTGTCAAAAATCTTTGTTTTGCAGGCTTTTTTCCATACAATGATCTTTAAATTATTCAATTCTGTTATTTTTGTTATGGTTGATCGTACAAAAAAGTATCAGTTTACGAAAGAAAAAAAACAAAATGACAGTCATAATTTCAAGATAAAGCTGCAGAGAAAGAGAGGGAGGAGGGCAGCAGTCAAAACAGACATTAGGACAAAGAGAGGGAGGGGAGCAGAAGTAGTATTAAACTAGAAGAGCACTCGGAGAGTGCAGACCTCCGCCATTAGCCCTATCGCCCAATAGTACAGAATCCTTTAAAAAATTCCTGGATCCAGACGGTGATCCAGATCACTCCCAAAATCTAATCAGTTCTTCCTTATACCATTTCTGACATTTCCTGAAGATTTCATCAAAATCCATCCACAACTTTTTTAGTTATGTTGCTAACAAACAAACAGACAAACCCACCCCATCACATAACCTCCTTGGCGGAGGTAACAAAAAGAAGAAATATCCCGTTATTTTCTTATCATTTCACTGCAGTATTAATCTAAAAATGTAGAACAAGGAGACCTAAATGTCTATAAAGGTGCAGCATTTTCTCTGATTTACTGTTAAAGTGCTTTGACTTTGCGCTCCACCTTATAAGCACTGGAACTTAGCCTCAAGTCTGGAACCAGCAGCAGGTAACAAAACGGACACAATTACGTGACACAAAAGTGCACCTGGCAGTTTTCTGCACGGTGTTCTCTCATTTCAGATCGTACAGAGGAGAGGGATCTGCGTCTGTAAGCAGTCCCTCCTAGAGCAAAAGCAGCAGGCAGCGCACAGCGTGCTCATATTCCAGCTCTGCAGGACAAAAATCAAGGGACTCCTGAGTAGTTTCACAAATGCAAACAATAGAAGTGGCTGACCCTCATCCCACTCTCTGTCAGACTTGACACGATATTTATGAAGCATGGATTTCAGTGTCTGATGAAATCGGGGTGGAATTCACTGGACACCTGGTGCTTCAAAGATAGCTCTAACAAGACTTGAACAAAAACCTTCGACATGGAGTCAGACCCCAGATCAGTTTGATACGCATTTGGGCAAAGTGGAAAATAACTAAATTACATTTGATTAAAGCATTTTTTTGTGTTTGGCAGGATACAGATACCACAGAGCGCCATGATAAGAAAATAGTCAGCTGCTCCTCCGTCCTTGTGGATGTCTCCTCCGCCCTCTGACAGACAGTGATAACAGACAGAGGAGGACAGACGCAGGGATGTCCCCTGGTTTTTGAAACATCCTTGTTATGTCCTGTGTGGACTCATTTTCTATTCACTTCGGTAAACAAAGCAAGGCTGCGTACTGTGAACCACTGATGTCAAAAACAGAAAAAGTGGGTGGGAGTAGATGTTATTTCCTGCAATCTAACTCAATTTTAAAAAGTTGTAATGCTTTATTTGGCTAGACCAAGACACAGTTTGTAGATAAAGATTATTATTTTGTCAGCTGACAAATTTACAGCCTTTCATGGCATTTACAATCATGTTTTAGAGTTAGGTTTTTATTATTTTAATGTGAAATCTCTGCCACAGACAGCTGTTAGCCAGCTGAACTGGGGATTAAACTTATCAAAGCAGCCGATCATTGACATAACAGAGCAGAGCTATTCTTTGAGCCTCCCTCATCTCTCCATTCCTGTTGATGCTAGCATTAGCGCTTCGCTAACCAAAAAATGAGGCTGCCAATACTTTTATAGTGACCAAATGCAGGGCTGTAAGCAACAGGTGAGTTCATTACCTACAGATAAAATCAGACTTGTGATGACTGTTAAGGCCCTTTGTAGGTTTCTGTGAGTAAGCACATTACACGGGCTACACAACATGGAGTTTCTCCAAAGCAGACACTACAGTTTAATATATTTTACTCAAAAATAGAATAATATACTCCTTTTTCACTGTTTTTATTACCCGCCACTGCCAGAGTTGGGGTAAAAACACAGACAAAATTCTGCTGGAGTAAAACGGAGGACTAAATGTAACACTGTACTGAGTAAAAACAGCTCCATAATGAGTAAACTGTTCTGAGTTGGGGGTTTTTTCGATAGCAAGTACTAAATCATAATTTAGAGTTAAATCAAAACACTTCAAGAGTAAAAACAATTCCAAAGAGTCAGCAGAGTACATTCTACTCCAAACAGATGCCAAATGTCAGATTTTTTAGAGCAAAACTTTATTCAGTCTGAGTAAGGACAATTCACTGTGTACCAATAATAATGTGTGTGGATGTTTATTGGTTTGATTATTCGACCGTCAAGAAATTGGATTGGATTTACCTAAAAGTACTCTGAAAATAGCACAGGCTGGACAGACAGATGTGAACTGGTCAAAATAGGGGGGTTTCAAAAGATGGCTTTAAAAGTGGGTGGGACTTGACCCATATACGATGGGTCGACGACAATCATCTGAACAGTATTGATGATTAAATTTTGAATGGTCTTACTGACCACAGAGGAATTGACTGTTGTTACCATTTAAACCAGCACCAGTTTCTTCCCTCGTGTTAACTAGTAGTTTAATGCAGTGATTTTTCTTTAAGTTAAAAGTCCTTTACCACAGTGTTAAAATACACTGATAGAGGCACAGGCCTTGTATTATTATTAGAGCTGTCAAAAGATAAACATTATTACATTATCACAATAAATCGCATCCTTTTTATTGCATTTTTTAAAACTGCCTTTGTGTCATCGTTGATTTTCCTACGGTCTTAAACCAGGGGTAACTGACTTCCTGTTTAGGTACAGGCCTGTTTTCATTGGTACATCATAGAAGGAACTTATGTACAGAAAAAGGAACTTGTTATGGATTGCAAATTAAATAGGAGAACATTGAAAAGGTTCAGATGACCTGTCCACTGAGCTGTCTGTACATTTTTTAAAGGTAAATGAGACATTAAGGAGCTGAGGAAGACTATTCCACAATCTGGCCCCTCCTTATCCATCAGATCTCCTCCACATCACCACCTCCTCCCGCTCCCTCAGATCCTCCTCCTCCATCCACCTCACTGTGCCCTCCGCCCGCCAAAGTACCATGGGGAGCAGAGCTTTCTCTGGAACTCACTCCCACCGTACATCCGTAACGTTGACTCTCTTCCTCTTTTCAAATCCAGATTCCAAACCCACCTGTTCAGGATAGCATACTCACTGTAACTGTATTGATCCATTTTATACTGCATGAAGCTTTTATCTGTTGTTTTATTTATTATCTCTGTAAAGTGTCCTTGAGTGTTGAGGAAGGTGCTTGTAAATAGAATGTATTATTATTTTAATCCACTGTGGCTGCAGGAAGCGGCAGACATGTCTTAACTAAAGTGTATAGAAAAGGACAATAAAGCATGCAATTTAAAATAATAATAATAATAATAATGCACTAATTGTGGACCTTTGTTATTCGTGATTAACTTGATTCATCTTGACAACCCTGATAATTAGTATTCAACCTACAAAAAAAAAAAAGCCTTCATTGGATGATACCTGCTGATGCTTAGATTTATTCATCACTAGACTGTTGCGATGTTCAGTTTCAGATATTGAGTGGAAAGAAAATCACCAGTAAGGAAGTCACATCTTACGGCAGAGCCAAAGTAGCAAACTTTATAATTCAGTAACTTTATCAGCAATCGGAAAAATAACATGCCGATTAAGAATTATCCAAATACTGTATTATAGTTCTAATTGTTGGCCTGGCCTTTTAACAGTCAGCACCATGACCAGTCTTAATCTGCAGCAGCAGTGCTAACCATTGTGCTATCTAGTGGTGACTGGTAAATAGGGGGCGCTAGGGTGCAACCTTCCCATCACTCTTACCAGAAAGAAGTTTCCGAACAAAATTTGCAAACCTTTTTTTTCACATATTCACAAATAGACTCTAATATTCAACATAACTTTGACATTTTTTAGGGATTAAAATGTGTAATTAGTAGTTAATAGATTAATGTTACTTCCTGTTTCCTGCTGGGGCGCTAAGCTCTAGCGCCCATAGCCTTCAGTTGATTGCCATAGTTAGTTGCAATGTGCATTAGCTCCTCTATAATACAAGAGACAGGAGCTCTGCATTACCAACCATTTGCCTGTAGTTGGCAGCAGAGAAATCTGTTTCATTAACTGAGGCTATAGCGTAAAGGCCGGCTCAGACTACACAATTTTGGGGGGGGGCGGCACTGTGTCAGACTATACTACATTGTGGCTTACCCTCCTTATGAAGGGTGCCAGTGATTCTCCTCTATAATAGTAGATTGAGCAGTCTTCACCATGATTGCAGTTGTGTGTACTGAACCAGAATGAGAGAATAAAGGCTCAGGAGATCTTTGCAAATTGGACTTTTCTGCAATATTCTAATATTTTTAGACAGTGGATTTTTTTGTTTTTATTGTGCTGTTAGCCATAATCATCAAGATTAACAAAAATGTCTTGAAATGTTTTGCTTTGTGTGAGCTGAATCTAGATTATACAGATATTTAACTTCCTGAAGTTAATCATGGGTAAAAAAAAAATTAAAAAAAAAAAAAAAAACACTTGTGATAGAGCAGGTCTGTCATTGACTGTGGGCAGCAATCAGCCCTCAAACAGGCACACACACACAGCGCTGAGGCGGACACACACACCAAACTTTTCCCCCCTCTAATAGCTTTTCAAGTGTACAGTTAAACTAACGCCATCCTTTCCCTTCCTTCTCTGTTTTATAGAGCAACCAAGAGTGCACACTTGTGATCTCTGGCATTTAGCTGCATACATTTATACACTTATAAAGCACTCTTACCTGGAGGTGCGCTGCATTTGTGTTCTGTGCTGCCCCATGTTCCATACATCATTGAGGGAATAGAGTGAATCATTTCCACTTCCTATATAGTTAAATCTTCCAGGAGTCACATGATAAACATCATTGAAGTTTTATTTGTTTTCTGGTTAAAATGATGGTTTTTTTGAGGCCCTATCCACACGGAGACAAAAACGATATAATTCCGTTTCGTTTTGAAAAAGTTTTCCGTAAAGACGGGATCGTTTCAGGAAATAACCGCGTAAGCACAGAACCACTGAAAACGCTGTAGTGCATATGCCAAGCCTGTACGTGGTGCTGTAATGCTGCCACCTAAATGCCTGAATGTAATCCGCCATTGTTGTTTTGGCTGGACCCACGCAGGCGTCTTATGAGAGCTACGCTGATGTAATCGTTTCTAGAAAAATGCAGTTGGCCATCCACACGGAGATGAAATAGTAGTCATTTACGGATTTGTGCATTCTGGGAATCAGTTTCAAAAAGTATCGTTTACAGTCACCCAAAATGCCGTTTCCATGGGGATGAAACGCCGATACGACAAAAAACTTATACTCCTGAATTTGTCTCTGTGTAGACGGGGACATGCCAGATGGATTTGTTTCCCACGTCTATCTGGAAAACCTTTCATAGACAGCATTTGGGAAAGGGCAGAGCCTTTGAAAAAAAAACTCAGAAGGTGATTGGATAAACGTTCTGTCTGTCACATCTTTACAGGCCAATCAGAGCAACAAAACACGTGACATGTTGTAGAATCCAGCAAAGGAAGCTCTGCTGATGTCTTTGATTGTGTGGTCAGGGACCAGAAACTGCTACTTCCATCTCGTGAAAATATATAGTCAGAGTTCTTCAGATCCTCATGGTCAAAATCATCCAAGTTGAATGACTTGGCATACTGGTAGAGCCCCTACCAAGGATTAAACTCCATGGAGAACTACATGCTGCGAACCATGGTGACTGCAGATATGTCAGCACACAGCTTTTGTCATTTTTGTAAAGAAGACAACTCAATGCTTTTCTTTGTTCTTCTTTTAACGAAGCAATGTTGTCAAGTTCTGATAAAACTTACACTAATCTCTTCCGCTATGATTGCACCGGCCTCCTCTCACTGCTTGCATACCTCGGGACTTGAATGTACAGCCCTTTGACACTGATTGGTCCTGTCACTTTCTAACCGAGCCCAAACTGTTCAGACAGGAGCGTTGCAAGATGGATTTACCAGTAAGAAACATGGAAGCAGACAAATCCATCTGCTTTGCAAGGTAAGGGTATTCTATATTTTGGAGTAAATAAAATAGATGATAAACCTTTGAGAGGCATCTGGCTGCAGCCCTTGGGCAAACCTCTAAGCTGGGGTGTTCGGTTGGAGACCTCTACGCTGGGGCGAAACCTCTATGCTGGGGCGTGACGTATGTTACCCGCGACGAAATTTCAGCTCTATCTGCTTGCCGACAGGCTGACCCTAAACCTAACCAGTTGGATTTTGATGCCTAAACCTAACCAGTCGGATTTAAACGCCTAAACTGAACCAGTTGGCTTCGCCCCAGCGTATGGGTAGGCGATTGCTACTGCACGGTCCAGCATAGACCACCCCAGCGTAGGGGTCGGGGTGTGTTGCTGCACGCCCAAATATAGCCCCGTACGGGGCTATGCTAATGTGTCATAAGCACAGCGTTGTAGTCATGCTAACAACAGCTAGGTCATGCTAACAACAGCTAACATGCTGCACGCCTTAGCGTAGGCTTGGGCAATGACGTCATGCCCCAGCGAAGAGGTTTCGCCCCAGCATAGAGGTCTCCAACCGAATGCCACAGAGTAGAGTTTTGCTCAAGGGCTGCAGCCAAACCCTCTTGAAACCTTGAGGAAATATGACTGAAAAGTGTATGGTTGTTAAAATGTTTAAAATGTCTAAAAGAAAATATTGTTTTGGAAAACTTGTGTAATTCATAACGCCCAGTAAGAGGGGCTTCTGCTTTAAATGACAGTTGCCATGGCCTAGTCCAGTGGCTCCTAAATTGGGGGCCAGTTCCCTATGGGGTCACAAGACACTAAAAGGGGTCGTGGAATGCTTCCCATAAAACAAAGAGTAATTTCATATGAATTAAAATCAGAAATTTTATCTATTATCAAGGAAATGTTATTAAAATGAGTTCAAGTTAAAATCAAAATGGAGTTATTAAGTGATATTTGTGCTTAAATGCAAGTAAAATATATAAAATACTACCTAAAATGCAAATTTTGTACATGAGGCTTTGTGCAATGCTGTGGGCTTTATCCCCCTCAAGGGAAGATGGGGGTCCCAAATCTCTAGCGCTAATCTTTAGGGGGGCACGGGCTGAAAGGTTTAGGATCCTCTGGACTTGTCAGTGAGTGGATTCTGGGTTACAGAGCAGGTAACAGCAGTTTGACTTTTGCCTTTTGGGAATATTGAATTACTGAAGGACTCATACTTGGCATGTTCTCTTCTGTTTTATTGTAAATAGTATTTTTTCTTCTTTTTGCTCGTATTTCTCTTTGTGAACATTTTTGTGCTGCACTGTTAGAGGCCAGCTAAAAAATGAATTTCACCGTCACTGCAATCTTCTGACTATGTCTGTGTTTTTGCAATTTTTGAGTGTTTTTGGGAGAACCCTACTGTATATAAAATTGAGATTTTGTCATAGCTCCCCCCCTTAAGAAAACTGCATCAGCTGCCACCTGTGCAGCCCCAAATAAAAATGCAGCAAAATAAATATTTATTCATTATTTGTTAGACCCACCCAAAATTTCCCGAATCCTATTTCCAGGGATTAAATGTTTTATTCCGCTTCCTCTTGCTTCCCTTTGTGTAGCACTCTAATGGAAAATATCAGCACATGGAGACCTCAGCACAGAGGTGTTAAAGGAGATGTGAATGTGACCCTCCTTAGGCATACCTCCCTTCCAGCAACCTGCTCCAACCTTTGTGCCCCCCTTTCAATCTGCTCTCATTTTAGATAATGAAAGAAGTCTGGAGGGGGAAGCCACTGAAGAGATCACTGATCCACTCTAAGTGAAAACCTATACTCAAGTTAATGTGAACACCCTCAGGGGACAGGGACTTCTAATTGATTAAGCACATTACCCGGATAAGAGTTGAACCTTCCTGTATGAGAGCGGCTCAATATGGGCATCCAGAGGTGTTCAGGAGATATAGAAGGATTTTTTCACTGCAGCATCTGCTCTGGACTGTACTGCAGGTGTTTTTAATATCTGTGATAGGTGTACACACTCTGACCACTAGAGGCAATGTTGACTCAAAGATTTCCATCAGCTCCAGCCGGGTTGTCACAGCGGCTGGAGCATGAAGAAAGCATCATGGGGATAACGCTGCAGCTCAGACTGGGCTCAAGATGCACTCTTTTTGGAGAGCAGACAGGTGTGTCAGCACCAATGTCTCCCTGCGCTGAGGAATGAGAGCACAAAGAGCAGAGCTGAAGCTAAACGCCTCGCTCTTATTTATCAGGAATTAAAAAACCAACTGAATCACTCTAATTCCCTTCAGAAATTTGGGTCTTGTAACCTTCTTTTTTTGGATGGGGATTTACATCTTTTTCTGTAAACATTGCATAATCAAAGCTTAAAAAGGCAATGTTTCACTCATCACCATTCGGATTTAAATGTCGTCCTCACTTCCTTGCAGTGTTGACACAGACGCCGCAGTGATTAATAAAACTTGTCCTCCTTTGAAGATGCTCATGCAACCATCCTCGCCGCTCTGAAACAAGGCGCCACGGTTCAAAATGCTCTTTGATCTTCCGACACGAGACAATACAATGGCTTTGTGAAGAGGAAGATAAAGACCTGGTGGGAGATACTTTGGCCCTTAAAATCCAGTGGAGACATTTGACACAGCTTGAGTTATAATAAAAGCGTGTGCCGCTGTGGAGTCAGAGCTGGACTGGTATGTTAATGCGCTGTCCTTGGGGAGGTTATATTATGTACTCGGGGTGTCATCAGAAATACTGCTTTGAAATAGTAAAATATTACCCTGGCTTTTGTAACATTCTGCACACAGGTAAGTGTCAAAGAGTCAGCTGGAGCTCTTTGAAGATGAAGTCTTTTGAGTGTGAATCACCTTCTCTCTGTAGTCCTGAAATGTGGATTTAATAAGTCAAAGCTGAAAAAAGAGATCAGATTTACTATTCATCTGCTCTCTCTTTCACAGCTGACCATTTTTGGCTGCTGTTTCACATGACATTTAAATTTCAAAATACTTTTCTTTTGGTTGGAGTAACTACTTCCTCAAACATCCAGACTTTAATATTAGAATGAGGTTTATTTTTCAAAATAAAATAATTTCAACAAATGAATTATGTCTGAATACAGATGAAAAAAAAACTCTAATGTCTAAGTGAAAACAGATTTCTTCAAAGTAATGTCAACAAAATTAAAATATGTAATGTAAAAAAAGTGATTGCATAAATATTTATACCCTTCAAGTCAGTATTTAGTAGATGCACCTTGGGCAGCAATCACAGCACTGAGTCTGTGTGGATATGTCTAAATCAGGCCTATTCATCTGGACACTGAAATTTTACTCCATTCTTCTTTGTAAAACTGCTCAAGCTTTGTCAGGTTGCACAAAGATCAGTCCTTTTCAAGTCCAGCCACAAATTCTCTATTGGAGTGAGGTCTGGGCCACTCTAGAATATTCACCTTGCTGTCTGTAAACCATTTCAGAGTAGCTTTTGCTGAATGCTTTGGATCAAGATTCTTAGGAGGGCCACTTGACAAGCCCGCTCGGGTTTCTTTTGCTTTTCCTGCACATTTACTCATTATCTTATTTAAAAATGTACTGTATTTCTTGTTTTTATTCTGTATCAATTATTATTCTCCTTTTCTTTGTTCAATATGTGCAATAAAGAATGAATGAATGAAAAGATTGCCCTTTGGGATTTTCCTATATTTCAGTGCATTTAATTTACCCTGTACCTTTATGAGCCTTCCAGTGCTGGCTGCCGAGAAGCATTCCCCCAGCATGATGCTGCCACCACTGTTCTTCACAGTGGGGATGGTGTGTTCGTAGTGAGTAGTGTCTCTGATGGCCATAAAGCTCCATTTTGCTCTCATCAGACCAATAAACTTTCTTCTTCTTGACCATGGAGTCTCCCTCATGCCTTTTGGAGAACTCTGTCTGATATTTAATATGAGTTTTCTTCAACAGTGGTTTTCTCTTTGCCATTCTCCGATAAAGCTTTGACTGGTGAAGAACCTGGGCAACAGTTGTTGCAGTCTTTCCCATAAAAAATGATAATGATTGCAACCATAGTTCAAATTCAGGCGAGCTAAGGGGAACTCGGCTCCCCTGAAAAGAGCACAAACATTTGGGGGAGCACTGAAAAGTTGACAATATGTAGGCTACTATTTTATTTTATGCACATTAAGTTTCCTGAAATATAAAACCAACCAACACACCAACAGTGTGAATATCTCTATGTTGTTTATTTGTTTATTACATCATACATTTTTTAATGATCTGTCCCCACAAATCAACAAAATTCGGTGTCTTTTACCTGCTGGTGGTCAGTCATGCATGGCAGTGTTGTACTGAGATAAGGCCTTGAATCAAGTATGTACCTGTTCTTATCAGTGGTTTGGTTTTTTCTCAAGGATTTTCAGCTATAGCCTGTTTCCTGTGATTGTCAGTTTTTTTCAAGTATTTTTTGCTCTGATAAAGCTTGTTGTGCAATATTTAAGTTGTTGTTATTGTGCCTAAATGGCAGATTACTGACAGTGCACAATGGAAAGTGAGGCTCCCCAGAAAGTCACTGCATAATTTGAATGCTACTTGTAACTCCTTCAGAGTAGTCATAGGTGTCTTGGTGGCCTCTTTAACCAGCCTCCTTCTTGCACGGCCACTCAGTTTGTGAAGACGGCCTGATCTAGGCAGATTTACACATGTGACTTATTCCTCTCATTTCTTGATGATGACTTTAATTGAACTCCAGGGGATGTTCAGTGCCTTAGATCTCTTCACTTATACTTTTCATTAACCTTTTCTCTGAGTTGCTTGGAGTGTTCTTTTGTTTTCATGGTGTAATGGTAGCCAGGAATACTGGGTAACTGGTGACAAGACCATCCAAACATTGGTGTTTTTATACTACAATCATATGAGATACATTCACTGCACTCAGGTGATCCCCATTTCACTAATTGTGAGACTACTAGCACCCATTGGCCGGACCTCTGTTGGATTAGTTCAGGCACTTTAAAGGGTTTTTTTGTTTGTTTTGTGAAAAAAGCCAAATTGTATTGACCATGATTGATTTATAAAATTAATAATTGGTCAAAACACCCAAGGGGGTGAATACTTTTTGAATACATCTAGTTTAAACAGCATGTATACCCCTGACCTGGTTGTTAGGCAGAAATCTCTCGCAGACAAACCGATCCAGGCTTTAACTCTTCAGTCTCAACCTGAGGAAGAATCGTATAAAAGATTTGTATTTCTTTTGACAGCATTTCCAGAGCAGACAGCTCTGAATACTACAGAGAACCTGAAGGTTAGAGAACTTACACATCTGCTGTAAATCAAATAAACATTTAAGCTCTCCTGTAAAAGCTGCTCTACCTGTGAGACCGCTGCTGTTGTTGTTAGGTTATGTTGTCACGCTGCAGTGTTATGACAGTGTCAGATGAACTTTTGTCTCCCAATTCCCTGGTTGGTTTTTAAGCTCGCTCGCAGTCCGTGCCCTTTTTTATGGGCTTGTAGATTGCTGGGAAACACATCAATCTCCTGTGGATGCGATGCTGTACGTCTTCTCCCTCTGCGCCGGCTGACCCCATTGCCCTCCTTCTAGTGTCCACTGGGCTGCTCATGTCTGGTTCCTGAACCTCCGCTGCCCTAGTTATTAAAGAGCACTGGGCGATATCCACCCTGGTCGCTCTGTCTTCCTTTCTCTCTCTGTTCGCCTTCGCTCACTTTGTTCCTGCTTCTTCCTTCCTCAATTTATCTATTTCTCTGTTCATTCACCTAGAATAGAACTAGAGATTGCTGTTGTTCTATTCCTGCATCACTGCTGCTACCTCACTGTGATGCACACAGATCCTCACACCTACACTACCTGCAGAAGCTGTTCAACAATTACCAGTGGGAGGGTTTATTAATTGAAATGTTTTTATAATCAGCAGTCATGGTCCCTGTCCTTTGTTCTAGTCAAGTGAATTATGGCAGGCTGGCTCACAGGAAGAACGGTTGACTAATTAATGAGTGAGAGGTTACGTGTTCATTCCACACACTGGGATGTGCTTCGGCAACAAACTCCAATAAAGCTGGGGTTTTTTTCTTTTTTTTTGTTGTTGTTGTCTTTGAGGTGTTTTCCTCTACCTCAGGTAAGTACATTCATCTGTGATCTGCCTCAGGTACAAATAAAACAAAAAAACAAGGGGATGTTTCCTCTTCCAAAATAAATATATGAATAAATACTATTTTAGAACTGCATTATTTTTTTTATTTTTTATTCACATAAAGACCCCTCCACCAATTACATGTGAAAGAAGCCTTTGAACCCAAAGTGCAATAATCCCTAAAGCCTGGCACGTTTAAATTTTTTTGAAAATGTTTGAGTAGCATTTGTTGATAATGTTCCAAAACAAATTTAGCTACAGTGTCTATAAAAGTATTCACCCCCTTGTTTTTTACCCATTTATTGATTTTATTAATCAGTCATGGTCAATATATTTTGGATTTTTCGACCAAAAAAAAAAAAAAAAAAAAAAAAAGAACTATAATGTGAATGAAAAATTCTACAAAGTAATGCCAATTAAATAAAACAATGGCATGAAAAATAAGTGACTGTATGAATATCTTCCTTAAAGTGACTGACCTTATTCAACAGAGGTCCAGCTGGTGCTAGTACTCTCACAACTAGTGAAATGGGGATCACCTGAGTGCAGTGAATCCGTCTCAAATGATTGCAGTGAAAAGACACCTGCGTCTGGAAAGTCTAATCACTGGTTACTCAGTATTCCTAGCTAGCATTACACCATAAAAACAAAAGAACACTCCAAGCAACTCAGACAAAAGGTTATTGAAAAGTACAAGCCAGGGGATGGATACAAAAATATCAAAGCACTGAACATCCCTTGGTGTTCAGTTTAATCCATCATCAAGAAATCAAAGGAATATGGCAAATCTGCCTAGATCAGGACGTCCTCACAAACTGAGTGACTGTGCAAGGAGACTTGAGAGAGGCCACGAGACACTTATGACTACTCTGAAGAATTTAAAAGTGGCAAAGAGAAAACCACTGTGAAGAAAACTCCCCTGTATTCTCAGTGAGTGTTCGCCAAAAAGGCATGTTAGAGACTCCATGGTTAAGTAAAAGAAAGTTCATTGGTCTGATGAGACCAAAATGGAGCTTTATGGACATCAGAGACACTATTCACTACAAACACACCATCCCCACTGTGAAGAACAGTGGTGGCAGCATCTAAATTCTTTTTGGGGTGCTTTCTGGCCATCAAGGAGGACTCTATGTGTGGCAAACAGCAAACACTCCACATCACCACAAACACACCGTCCCCACCGTGAAGCACAGTGTCAGCATCATGCTGTGGGGATGCTTCTCAGCAGCCGGCCCTGGAAGGCTTGTAAAGGTAGAGGGTAAAATAACTGCAGCAAAATATAGAAAGATATTGGAGGACAACCGTCTTCAGTCTGCAAGAGAACTACAGCTTGGGAGAATATTAATTTTCCTGCAAGACAACGACCCAAAGCGTGCACCAAAAGCTTAACAGAAATGGTTTATAGATGAAAGTTTTGGAGTGGCCGAGTTAAAGCCCAGACATTAGAAAAACAAAGTATATAAAACCATGATTGATTTACTTAATGAAGGGGAAAACAGGGATGTAAAACTCAAGGCCCAGGGGCCAAATCCAGCCTGTGGAACAGTTAAACCTGGCCTGAAAGATTGTAAGATATTTCTGTTATAAATGGCCCATCAGTATGAGGTCTGCAGATTTCCTGAAGTATAAACATGTAAACTTATCCTTCATGATTTTAGATGTCCCTTTTAAGTAATAAAATCTGAAAAGTAAGGAGTAAAAAAATGTTTTAATTTCATATTTGAAATTTTGCATCTCACAATAAGGACTCAAACTAAGGATTTTAACTTTTTATTTCATACTTAGAGCATTCAACTCATAATTTTGACATCTTATTATATTTTGAGCTTTAGATTCATAGTTTTAAATCCTAAGTCATATTTTGACACTTTAACTAATTTATTTGTATTTTTTGTTATACTTTTTTAACTCCTAACTTTGACTTCATATTCCCATAGTTTGACCTTTTAGACTCACAGTTTAAAAAATATGAATCATATTTTGATTTTTAATTTCATGATTACAAATCTTCTTTCATATTTTGACCTTTTAAGCTCATGATTCTGACTTTCTTTCTACGATATTTGCTTCTTTAAAAAAATATATTTTTCAATTTCAATTCGATGTTTTGACCTTTTTGAACCAATAAATTTACTGTCCTCGGATTTTGAGCCTTTTAACTTTTCTTTTTTAACTTTTTAAATGTCAAAATAAGTGCTCAGTTTTGGTTCTTCATATTCCAGTACTGGTGAAATAAGGCTGACAGTTTATGGTTAAAAAGGTGATGCTGTTAGGCCCTCAGGTTAGACCTAAATCCAGAATCCGGCCTCTGCTGAGATTGATTTTGACACATATAAGGGGTTGAATACTTTTTATAGGAACTGTAGGTAACCCTTTGGAGATTTTAGACCTTTTAATGTAAAGAAATGGGCTCGTCTTACATGAAGAGGGCCGTGTATTCCAGATAAGTTTTTCCTCCCTGTGTTTTAATATTGCTTATCTCAGTACTGTGACCACAGCACTCTAATTCTCCTCAAGGATAATCCAAAACATTCGGAAATTCTGTGGAGTTGTTTCCTGACTTAATTGCTATTTGCCTTCTCTTTTATATTTAAGTTCTCACTTTATGCCCAAACCGTACAAACTTTTCTCTACCATTCAGAGAACTAATTTGCTTACAAACTGCTGATTGCTCAGGCTGTTGCTATTACCGTGGCAGTTCTGCTGGATTCCCTCCTGAAAGCTGTTGGCATTATGGGATGTTAAAAGTTTAGTGCCAGGCTCTACATGATGTGCTAATGAGCAGCCCGGTAAGTGTGATGAGTTTGAAGAGTTGATCCATAGAAAACAGAGTGTGGTTTACAGTGTTGCCCGTGGCACTATGACAACGTTGAGACAGTTGGGTATTAAAAGCCGTTTCAAGTGATCCAAAAACGACCAGACGGCAAAAATAAAGGGTGCAAACACACGCGGAATGCAGTGAAATTCATTCACCCAAATCACATTTGAGAAGAGCGTGGCCTCATTGTTAGTGTAGTGTGAACACAGTAGACATCTTTAATGTTTTATTGGGCTCCTTCTCGCTCTGAATTGCTGTCTTGCTTGCGAGTAATATGCACTTGTAAAATCAGTCAAGTGTTGGTGGCTGGATTGTATGGAGTGTAAAATCTTGCCTTTTATGTGTGAGGTGCCTCTTTGCAGCAGTCTGACTCTACCAAAGTGCTTCTAATAAAGTGAGGTACTTTGAACCACCAGCAACCTGCTTCAATCCGAACCCCCTGATGTTCAGCTGAATGGATCAGCTTTTGATTTTTCAAGGCCCTAGGTGTCGCTGCATTAGATCACTGCTTAAACCATCGGCAAACCTGCTCTCCTTTTCTTGAGTCAGTACCTTTTTAATGAGGACCCTCCTCTCCTAATAGAGTCCTCCTGCGCTCCCATCAATTCAAATGCTCTTAACCCCACCTCCTTATTCCACCAAGGCTTTTTCACCCACACCCCCGTTTCTCTCTCTCTCTCTCGCTTACTCCTCTGCTTTTTTAATTGCTTGAAGGTCATTGACAATAATGTGACAACTTATTAGAAACCCCATCTGATGCCACTGATTTTATACCTCACTTTGCCACACTGCTTGGTTTCCAGGCAATTACTGAGCATGCTATTTATTAATTTCACGGTTCACAGAGCATCACACGCTATAAATGGTGAAGGATGATAGCTCAGTCATTCACAGTGTCGGTGGCTCTTATCGATTTTGAGTGAGATGCTTGGGCGGGATGGAGCCTTCATCTTTGGGGACTTAAATACAGGAGAGTGGGAATGCTCCGTGAGGGAAAGAAACAATCACAGACATGACAGCATCAGCGTACGAGAGCCTGTTTGAATGCCATGATCGTAATAACACACATGGGGAGAAATACCTAACTTCACTTTCTGCCCTTTTTATTTCCACAGGAATCCATTTAGCTCCAAAGATAGCTGACATGCCCATACAAGTGTTGTACAGCACAAACAGTACAAGTGCCGAGACCAATTATGTGTTGTTTCCTTGAAGCAAGACAAGAGACTCGCAGCGCTCCGGTTTGCTATGCTCCTCTTCCAAAAAGCTCTCACTGTGCCAATGTAATGTGTCTCCCAGTTACAGGAACCATTTAACCTGTCAAGGCACCAGTTTGGTGAGTGTTTGGACACAGTCCAATAAATTAGGAAGAGACAATTTCTCAGCCAAAAATGAGATTGACTCATGCACTTTTTTGTTAAGCACTCATAAAGGGTCTATCCTTTATAATACTAATAAACAGAGCCGTGCTGCTTGCTTTGTTGAATTTTCCATCAGCCATTTATTTTTTGTTCTGAATTTGCAAGACATATAAATAGACCTTGTTTGTTTTCCCCTAAAGAGTCCTCAAATGCTTTTTTCACACAGCCTCCAGCTTTTTTCTTTTTCAAGTCTCACTTCACACGAGTGCCTCTCTCACATCTGCAGCGCTCGCTTCAGCCTGAAGGTGTGAAAAAGGCGAGGGAACATGCACAGGACTTTGACCTTTTTAAGTCAACAGCAAAAATGTTGACTCGGGCTGTCACTTTTGTCTTGTTATCATCTCTGAGCCACAACACAGACACCACCAGCGCCTCTCTATCCACACTGGGTTTGATCAGCACACCATTGGCTTTTGAAACCTCTGAATGATTGCAGATGTTGTGAGTCTAAGAAAATCAGGAATTAAGGCTGTCAGAGGTTCTTGTTTTTTGTTTTACTTTTGCACCTTTGTCCAATCAGATAAGGCCAGCAAGGGGGATAAGTGGAAGAGCTTTCTGGGACCCAGCCAAATATGGGGTCATGAAATCATGGTCCACTGTAAAGAATAAGGTAAATAATTTTATTCTTAACCTGAAAAATTACAACTCTTGTTCAAGCAATGAAAAAAAGGTTTAATTATTGATGCTGTAGTGCAACATAGCCTTTCCCAAAATGTAAACCTCTTTCCTTGAAGCAGAATTAGCTTTTTTTTTTTTTTTTTCTTTTGGAAACGTTAACATTGTGTATTGGCACTTTGGTGAAACCATTTGGAAAGTAATTTCAGACTTCATAGCTAAGCTGTGATGTGTGCAAACATCAGGGTGCCAGAGAATAAAGAAGCATCTGAAATAGCTGCAAGGCAAAAATAATTAAATAATTGAGAAAAAGAGGCAGGAAAAGGTAAAACATTGGAAAAATGTCTGTTAAAAAATTGTGGAAAAAAGTGGTAACAGAGTGGCAAATGGGTTTAAAGGGGCAGAGAGGGATACAAGCAGCAAGAATGTGTTAAGACAGGTAAAAAAGGGTTGAAATGGGCAGAAAATGGTGAAAGGCGGCTGAAAAGTGGCAAAAAAAAAAACAAAAAACAAAAACAGAAAATAGTGGTGAATTGTGATACAATGAATGGGATACAAGCAGCATAATGGGCTAAGGAAGGTAAAAAAAAATGGGTTAAAATAAGTGGAAATGGTTAAAAAAAAAAGCAGCCTATTATTGGCAAAAATTGGGTTAAAAAAAGGGGGAAAAAATGGTGGTGAAAAATGGTAACAGAGTGACAAAAATGGGTTCAAAGAGGCCAAGTGGGATACAATCAGCAAAATTGGAACAGGACAGGCAGAAAAAGGGGTTCGAATGGGTAAAAAAAAGATGAAAAGTGGCTGGAAAGTAGCCAAAAATTGTTTAAAAGAGGCCAAAAAAAGTGGAACTTAGTAGCAAAAAGTGGCAACAGACTGGCAAAAATGGGTTCAAAGAGGGATACAAGAAGCAAAAACAGGCTAAAAAAAGGCAGATAAAAGGTTGAAATGGGTGGAAGAGCGGCTTAAAAGTGGCAAACACTGGTTAAAAGTGGCCAATCAATGTGGAACATAGTGGTGAAAAGTGGAAACTGGGTGGCAAAAATGGGTTCAAAGAGGCAACGTGGGATACAGGTAGCAAAAATGGGCAAAAAAAGTTGAAAAGGATTAAAATGGGCAGAAAATGGTGAAAAGCAGCTTAAAAGTGGCAAAGGTTGATTAAAAGTGGCCAAAAATGCAGGAATAAAAAGTTGTAATAGAGTCGCAAAAATTGGTTAAAAGAGGCAAAATAGAATACAAGCTGCAAAAATGAGCCAAGATAGGCCAAAGGTCAGAAAATGGTGAAAAGCGGATAAAAGTGACATAAATTGATTAAAAGTGGCAAAAATGGGTGGTTTAAAAGGTGGCAGAAAATGTGGGAAAAAATGGACAGAAACAGTGATGAAAAGGGGTTAAAAAGTGACATGATTAAATAATTTGAACATCAGAACCCAATAATAGCTGGAAATTTTTCAGCTTTAAAATAAAGCAAATGTTAGCCAGGATGCACCAGTGCTTCTAATCCAGCACACATTGACATCATCCATAAATCACAGCTGTGAGGGCTCATTCACTGGGTTGTTCAGGGGCCCAGCCAGTTCTCCGGGTGGGCCTACAATCAGAAAGCAGACCCATGTTTATTTACAGCATGCAGGTAGTGTAGCACACAGATGTGTAAATCAAGCCGCTGAGCACTTAGCATGTTGACAGTGTGTTGGGAGACACTTCTGCTTCAAAATCCCACTTTAATGGCCTTCTATATGAGGCTGTATATCTGCGGTGTTAAAGTCCTGCCTGAGGCCATGTGTGTGCGACGCTCCCTGTGTATTTTCATCACACAGCTCCGCCTGTAAAGGCTTCCTGCTCGAGGCTTTTCTGATTGAGAAGACGACAGCTCCGTTTTTTTTTTTTTTTTTTACGGTCTGGAGTGCCCTGAACTTTACGAGAGCGACAGCAGTCCTTCTGTCCTGAAGCTCCCAGCAGAAATATCATGTTTGTTTATCTCTGGAGAGAATTTATTCCACTGATTCATTGGCTGGCATTCCTGCAACGGCTGAAAGAATTCGATTTTCTCTTTATTTATTCGCTTCATTCTTCCCTCCTGTGGAAGAGTGGTCTCTCGTGTGATACCACAGGAAAACTTCCCACCTCCCTGCTGTGGCCTCCTGGGAAATGAGATTAAGGGAATTTGGAGATAGAGGACAAAGGACATAATAGAGTAGTTATTCACTGTAATCTTGTCCTGTTGTTACTTCTTTTTAGCTTCCTCTTCAAAATAAATCAAAATAAACACTTCAATGCAGGCACTCATCAGTGATTATATTAGAATAACAACAGTTAATGGTTTACATTTGAAGCTGGCTGCTTTAAACTTTTTGGACTGTAACTGGAAATATTTATGATGCTTCACAAAATGATAAAAAATATGCAGCTGTTCCCATGCAGGGGTTGATGCATATAATGTAGATGGATTGTGCAATATATTACAATTACAGAGCTGGTAACAGGCTGAGCAAACCTCTGCTACCATGAACGATCTATTCCAACTTATTACAGAGGTTTATGATTTGAGACGGATATGACTTGATGTGGTCTTAGTTTCATTAAAAATGACATTGAGAAATGATGGAGTGCTGGGAACATGTGTGCACGTGTTAAAGTGTGCACGTGCCTCCAAGCCGATACAGGTCATCCATGCTGAATGTCTTCAGAGGGGGAGTTGACCGAGCTGTGAAGTGGCTCACAGACCTGTGAAATAAAATAAGTAAAGGATCCTAAAGCAGGCGCCCTGCCGTGATTTACCATGGACCATAACTCGAACAGAAGCGTCTCTTAATCCCACAGTCTGTCAACAACAGGAAACTGAAGCAGCCTGAATGGGCGATCGATAACCCCCTCCATGTGTTAGTCTCAATTGGTTTGGTTCAGTGGCAGGAGAAGCCAAAAGAGCTGGTGTCAGGACTGCAGGGGAGAGCACAGCACACCTTTGCCATTTCCTTAGTAGTCCTGCAGTTTTTCACGCATCCGATGTGCAATCAGCTTGACGTGTGACCGCTCAGCGTCACATGTCACACGGGCGGCCCTGGAACCACAGGGAAGAGACCTCTTTGCGTGACACAACCTTCTGGAAGCATGAGGTCACATGGACTTTGCATGTAGGTCACATGGCTTTGCATGTCCGTCATCGTGGTTCAGCTGCACAAGGAGCCTCAGAGGATTGCACGATCCACGGCGGGCAAATTTAAAGCTGCACGTTCTTTTTGACATTCTCTTCTTTTCAGGCAGATTTTCCTCTCACCTGTGCCCACATGCACACACACATAAACATAATGTTGCAAGGCTGTTAGCGGCTACAGCAAACATCTGTACAGTTGATGCATTTGCCGTTTGTGGCAAATAAACACAGATTGCAAAAACAATCAATCTTGTTTCATATTCCCTTCCAGGCTGCGAGGCTGTAAATTAAGACGGACAGGAAACAAGTTGTTTTGTAGCCTGTTGATTCCACAGATTTTCTCTGGACAATCAAAACATTTGCAAGATAAATGCCTCAGTCATATTCCTGAGTTATTATCAGCTGCCATTTTATACAAGGATGTAAACAAAACTGAATTACCTTCCCCGTAGTATTGACAACTGTTTCTTTTGTAAACACAGTTGATTATTCAGCTCCTTGAAGCGCAAATGTGAAACAGGCGACAGCACGACAATCAACACAATGAACTGGAACAATTGCAGCTCCAATAAAGCTTTAAGTTTATTTAGCAGGAGGTTTTCAAGACGTCCACAAACACGCCCTCACTTTGGAGGTATTGTAATGTTGTTAAAGAACGCTGCTGCGTGACTCACCTCAACAACACTATTGTTTGTGTCCTCAGTAAGTTCACAATCTCCTTTCAACTCAATAGATTCTTGGTAGCATGCAGATTTCTCTATAATCCATTAGAACATAATAAGAGCATATTAATCATGATTACAATGCACTTTAATCACAACAACAAAATGAAAGAAAACATTAGGCTCCGGGGGCAAGTATGCCAATCAGCTGCGATTCAAGCTGTGCTCACGCACTGCAACGTCCAAAAAATAGTAATATCGAAATAATGGTCCTTGTACCGTCTAATGAAAATGTATTCCTCAAGTGCTGTAAAATTAAGCAAAGAATTTTTAACACCACTTTTTCAAACATCCTAGTTTTATTTTGAATGCTGAAATGATTTTAACTTTGCACACAGACATGAAAACATTCCACAAAAAACAAAAACTACCAGGGTCAAAATGATTAGCATCCCCTGGAGCTAATAGTCAATAGTGTATATATCTTGCTGGATAACAGCCTGCCATTGTTTATTGTAGTTTTCAACAAGTCTCTGACACGTCTCCTCAGGAAGACATCGATCTTCATCTTCAGTTCATCCAACAGATTTTGTGCAAGGCCACCATCAACCAATGCTGATGTTCCACCAATGCATTGGTGCATCAATAGTTACAATGTTACAATGTCATTAAGACACTTTTTTCCAAAGTGATGCACATCTGAGAGTAAGTCAAACATAAGCGAAGATATAAACAATTAGAAACAACATCAATAAGTGCCACAAAGGGCTTCAAGTCTGATCTGACAAAGCTGCTGCCAGGCAGGGCTAGAGGCTACGCACATAGTGAAAAGAAGCAAATAATTAATAAAAGTTGTAATGATATAAATAATTATCATCTAAAAAGATCAAGGTATTTAGTCATTTGTGATAGCTCTCTCATTTTATGCTCTATTTTCACTTGTTAGCAGTTGTTTTTCCACCTATTAGTAAGTTACAGTAGTTTTTAATATAATCGAGATAGTTTTCTAACAGCCAACATAACAGCTCTATTAATCTCTGAACAGGCATGACAAAAAGCCTAAAAAATTAAGAGTGAGTAGGCTGATTTGACTATTTCCTCTTCACAACTATCTTTAAGATATTTTTAAAAACAAATACAATCTATCAGTTTATATATATATATATATATATATATATATATATATATATATATAGATATATACATATATATATATATGTTTTTTTTTTTTGTTTTTTTTTTTAATTTTGGGTAAAACTTGTAAATGAATTAGAACTCTTTATACACATCACTGGTGCCAGTGTAGATAAAATCCAGTGATCAGAAACAGGGATGATAATATTTATCATGTGTAAAGGGATATGAAAGTCATTGTTCTTTAAGGTAGTTCCGTTTCCTGGTTTAAAAAAAAAAAAAAAAAAAAAAAAAAACAGCTCTTTTTTTGTTGCTGGGAAAAAAGGGGAATAAAGCCATTTTCAAGTTTTTTGCTCCAGTCACAAAAAACAAACAAAATAAAAAAAAACAAAAAACAAAAAAACAATCATTATAAAATATCTTATAAAGTGATAATTACTGTTATGAAGAACTCTGAATAAATATGGATTATTTTAATTATTTGCACACTATATCACATTAAAAGTCAGTTTATTATACAATAAAGACACTGGCACCATAATGAGGTAACACTACTGTTATGTCCTGTTACTTTGAAATATCTTGGATATTAGGCAGAGAGACAGCTTGGTGCATGCAGCTGCAGTGGAGCCACCTTTCAGGTGATGTTTCTTTTGTGAACAAGCAGATACGATTAGCTGGCTCTTTTATTTTATCTTCTTTTATCTTTTATTTGTCACTCAATTGTCACTCGATTTATGTAATAATACCAATAAACCCAATGTGTTTTGAATAAATAACGACAGATTTATGTATTCATTACTGATAAATCCAATTTGTTTCAAATACTTAAGAACAAGTGTATGTATTCAATATGCAGCACATAAAGTTTATTGGCCTGTTTATGTTAAATCTAAGTAATTTAAATGGATGGAAATGTTATATGCAATTGAAATACATAAATCTTCCGAATAGGCCAAAATATTTCTAAGTGTATATTTTAAGGTATATATCCACCTTTTAAACTCAAAATTTTGTTTTTTATCTCAAACTCTGACCTTTTAAACTCTTAATTTTGATTTGTAATTCCATATTTTGACCTTTTAAACTTTTGATTATTAATTTCTCTCTCATATATTTGCCTTTTGAAAACATTATTTTGACTTTTGATTCTGTTTTCTGACCTTTTTAATATTTTGACTTTTTATCTCACATTTTGAGCCTTTAAACTTATCATTTTGACTTGTTTTTAAATATCAAAATCATTTATCATTAGTTTGTCTCCCCCTTAATTAATTACCTGTGAAAATAAGCTTTACAGTTTACCCTGTTGGGCCCTCAGGTTAGACCTAAATTCAGATTTCAGCCTCTGCTGTGATTGAGTTTGACACCCCTGAGCTATATTGTAATATATTATCTACCTGATGTAAATCTGCTTATATCCTTGCATTTTGTACACTTTAAATTATGTCTAGTCAGCATTCTTGCCTTTGCACATCTTGCAACCATACACTTGTACGTACACTGACTTGTATGTACCAGAAAAATGACCTAGCAGGAGCTCGTACATACTTCAATCTTATTTTTTAAAATTCAGTTTAACTCCACTTTCTTGTATTTAATGTTAAATTCCTGTACAGTGAAAGTAAAGCTGATCAGAGTCAAACTCCCTGATTGTGTAAGCCTACTTGGCCAATTAAAATGACTTTGATTCTGCTTACCATGAAGAAGAGCCTTATGTTCCACACAGTGACCAAAGGCAATGTAAATGTTTTTGCTTCACTTTCAATGAGCTGTCATATCATCCCCCCTTTTTTATATAAGGGGATGATTTGACTGTCTATGTCCCAGACGTAGTGCTCATATATCTTAAAGCAAAGCTCACACAACTCTGCAGCACCAACACCTCTGTTTGAATTATTGCTGAGAATCCATCTGTTTTGCCACGTGGAAATGAAACAGCAATTACTTTGGATTCCAAATTGGTGCAGTTTTCCAGCTCCAGCAGGAGTGTAACCAATTAATGAGTGTGTCGTCTGCAATTTTGGGATCAGCAGGGGTTCTTGAGAATTTTGGCTCTCGGTCCAGAGCCGGTTATAAAGTTGTTATGCTTCTCAGGAAATGAGAAGAAATAGCAGCTGCAAAACATTTTCATGTCCATAGTGTGGTGTTACAAATGTTTATTAATATTGATCTGAGTTTGTTTGCTATGCCAGAGCCAAAAAAGAAAAGGGCTTTCAGCATTTCACTGATTTTCCAAGGGAATTTGGAAAGAGAGTAAAAGAAGCCACAAATATCAAAAGGATTACAAGATAATATTTGTATAATGACCCTGAGTGTATAAACAAAACCCTTTTTTATTACAGGCTTTCAGTTTATTCCTACAAAATGAAACCATTATTTTCAACCTCGCCATCTGTTACCGTGCATTTGCTTCTTTCTTTGATCTTTTCCTTTTCATTGTAAATTCAATGGCAGGATACGCTGGTTATTTAATGCGATGTGAGTCAGGTACCTGTAGCTGGACTATAATTGTCCCCCAGGGGCACCTCCACTGTTTCAGCTAGGTAAACGCTTCGTTGCTGTAAGCCTATTGTGAATTATATCAAAGGAAATTAGATTAAAGCAATTGGATTTTCATGGTAAATTACTCTTTACCCCTCAAATGACCCACTGAATGAGAGAACGGAGCCACCGGCTGATCTAAGTAACTGTAAACTACCGTGTCGTGCTATGTGTTTTTCCCAGCGGACACCACAGGCGGGGAGATGAGATTATTTTAAAGTGATTCCTCACTTCCCCTTAATTGACAAACAAACAAAAACAGCACAGTTATAGTTCAGGGATTTGCCTTTTAGGAAAGTGGCCACAGTTCTTCTTGAGTGGTCTGGAATACAGCAGGAAGTTTGTGTTAAAAAGGCTTTCTGTTTGTTTGTCTTAGAATGGAGTGGCGGTAATGGATGCACCACTTGATCAGCGAGCGACATGAGAAAATAATTTGCCATGAAAGTGACTTTTCATTTGCTGGCATCACACATAACCACATTACACACTAAACACAAGAAAAGCAGAAGGACAAAATTAAGGGTTGTTTTCTCTGATAGCTGCGTATCTAATTTGCATGACTTTGCATAATACAGTCCATAAAGGCAACAATATTCATAATGTGACAGCCAAATCACATTTTCCTTGATAGGACATCAACATTAATTTTACCTCAGCTGCAAGGTAAAAAAAAGAAAGTCCATCAGTTGTGATCATTTCTTTGGCACCACTCTCTGAAAACCTGCTCCTTTAATAATCAAAGTTAGTTATTTCTAAAGAGTCATGGATGGCTAGCATGGCCAAGCCCTCCTTTTCTTATACATTAAGATTTGAACATTTTTGTTCAAGTAATTCAACAACAGATTGTTTGTCAGTTTGATGGAACAGAAGCAATCCAGTGTAACAGTAACAAAAACTGACCTCATCCCCTGGCTGTTACATACAGTTCATATAAAAAGTATCAACCCCCTTGGATGTTTTACCCTTTTATTGATTTGATAAATGCATTTTAACAATCACTTGTGTCTCAACTGACTGTAGTCTGGAAGGTCCTGTCACTGGTTAATCAGTATCCCCAGCTACCATTACACCATGAGGACAAAAGAACACTCCAAGGAACTCAGAGAAAAGGTAATTGAAAAGTACAAGTCAGGGGATGGATACAAAAAAAGCACTGAGCATCCCTGGAGTTCAGTTAAATCCATCATCAAGAAATGGAAGGAATATGGCTCATGTGTCAACCTGCCTAGATCAGAACATCCAAGACCAAGGACTTCTCTGAAAGGGTTACAAGCTTCAGCAGCTGAGATAGGAGAGACTCTGCATACAACAATGGTGGCCCGGGTTCTTCAGCAGTCAAAGCTTTCAGAAAGTGGCCAAGAGAAAGCCACCGTTGAAGAAAACTCATATTTAATTGATTTAATTTAATTGATTAATCTTGAGAAGAGTTTGCTCAAAGGCACATGGGAGACTCCATTGTCAAGTGGAAGAAGGTTCTTTGGTCTGATAAAAGCAAAATGAAGCTTTTTGGACATCAGACAAAACGCTATGGCAGATACCAAACAATACACATCACCACGAACACACCGCCCCCACTGTGAAGCACGGTGGTGGCAGCATCATGCTGCAGGGATGCTTCTCGGCAGCCGACCCTGGGAGGCTTTTAAGGTAGAGGATAAAATAACTGCAGCAAAATATAGGAAAGTCCTAAAGGAGAGTCTTGATTATTCTGCATGAGAATTACAGCCTTGAAGAAGATTTTTTCAGTAGGAAGATCACCCAACATACAGCTAAAGCTACACAGGAAAGGTCTGAAGACAATACGATGTATTTTCTGGGGTTGCCGAGTCAAAGCCCTGACCTCAATCCAATAAAGAATTTGTGGTTGGACTTGAATGGCTGTTCACGCCTGTTCCCCGTGCAACCTGACAGAGCTTGAAGAGTTTTGCAAAGATGACTGGAGTAAATTTGTAGTGCCCAGATCTGCAAGGCTGATTGAGACCTGCTCACGCAGACTCAGTGCTGTGATTGCAGCCAGAGATGAGCATGTCACTACAGGGATTTTTTGAGGTGGAGAATGGAAATGCATTATCTCTTTTCATTTCTTAATACCTTCTGCAAAAATGCCTCAATGCTTTCCATGAAATATTGAGCTCAATACCTGAGGTTATATTGGCTTTGACCTGGTACTTACAGAAGGTATTTTGTTTACTCTTAAGACAGGGTGGACATTTGTGCAAGGTTTAAGAAAATGTGTTATATTGCGAGATTTCACAACCACAAGAATGGCCTTGACAGACAAAGGGACAGATGTATGGGTTGGACAACTCAAAAACATGATTCCTCTAGCCCTCCAATTTCCAGAGCAGAGGCATAATTACAGCAGTGCAATCACAATGTTTAGTCTGTTGGCTCATTAAAGGCAGTTTCCATTATGTGTTAGCATCAAGCTATCAAACCAAGTTGTACAACCAGTCCCTCTGTGATGAATTGCTTCCTCCTTGGAGGATAATGCATAAACAGCCATATCATTTAGTACAATTAGGTAAATTAATTGTGGGGATTTAATTGATGTTAAAGGGGAGTCTTTTATTCAGAACAACTGTTTCCTTTTACATTACACATGCCTTTATACTTCTTTTTTAGCATGTACTCACACCAGCTATGCATTCATTAAGATCTTCAGAATACACCTTTATGTTTGTGACATTTAGTACTGCCACACTAATATCTGAGTATCTCCTTACTATTTTTTTCTCTTGTTTAATCTTCTCCTCTTTATCTCCACAGAGAGTCCTTCTGACACAGGCGACATGGTGGGGTGCAAGAGAGCACAAGATCCGGAGTGTTCTGGCATCTTGGTGAAAAACAGAAGACTAATTACCTTGTGAAATAATTTAATGTCAGCCCTGGTGTGGTTTCCCCTCAGAAGGACAGCTGAACAGGCCCAGTCCTCTGCTGGGAGATTCATCTCTGTCAGCTTAGATAAACCTGCTGGCCATCACAGCGCTGGCACACACATCCTGCTCCTGGTCCTGGAAAAAAAAAAAAAAAAAAAAAAAGAAAAGCCTGATGAAGCTGTCCTGCCTTGCCTGTACAGGAAAAAGACAGGAGGCCTAAGTGAACACGAGCTTTCATTACTGCTCCCTTTTTTAGCACTTAGGAGGTGCATCTGTTTGGGCTTTTTTTTTTTGCAAATCACCTTTATCGTCTGCAGGCGTAAGCAGCTGCCATCACACTCTGCAAGGGTCTTTAGAGCTGTCAGGCTGAGGTAAATAGGATTTCACTAAGAGTGATGGGAGTGGATAAGCAATGAATGTATTACATGTTTATTCTAGGAGATTTCTTATCACAAATGTCAAAAACAAAATGCAGATCTCCCCACTTTTTTACATTTTGGTCCCATGTTGTGACAGATGAGGCTCTAACATATTGTAGTCGGGATGACTGTGAGCGCTATATGCACTGCACATTTCATAGCCCAGCACTATTAAAGCAAATGTGTGTTCAGTGCCATGATAAACAAAGGTAAGTTTAACTCCTTCCATAGCACAAATGTAGTCAAAATTTGATGTAAAACCAACCAAGACTGACTGACTTTTTTGTGCAGAAAAGTTGAGGTGGATTTCAAAATGGAGACTACCAAGCCCTATCCCAGCTTTGTAAGAACCATGAGACTCTTTTATTTTTAAAAGTGTATTACATTTGTACACTGTTTGAAATACACAGTGTATAACAAAATATTCTGGTACAGAGAGTACTGTGAAGTGTGGTGGCTCTACCTCTGACTTCTTCCCAGGTGATTCTGAGGCAGGGGTGCGTCTTAGCCCCCACGCTCTTCAGTGCATGTGTGGACTGGATAACAGGGTGGGTAACACAGGCAGCAAACTGTGGATCTGGACTTTGCAGATGATGCTGTGATCCTTGTGGAGACTGTAGATGTCCTTGTGGGGGCTTTAGTCTGAGTCGAGTCAGAAGAATAGCATGCTGCCTCGAAACTTCAATGGGTTGCCGATAAACACCTGGCTCGGGAGCTCCTTCGTGTGCTGTTCTCCTTACCTTGTGGGGGCATGTCTCCTGGGCCAAAACAATGATCCAGGCATTCAGAGATGCCTTTGTTGCTGCCATTGAATCTGTGCCTGTGAATGGTGAGAGAGTGGAAATTGTAGAGCAGTTCCCCAACCTTGGCAGTGTACTCCATTGAACTGCTGACTGCAAGGCTTAGGTTGACAGTAGACTTGGACTCGCATATGGGGCGAAGGGTTTGCTGGGCAAGACTGTGTGGGGTTCCTTGTATCCAAGCATGCAGACGAAAGTCAGAGACTTTGGTTCCTTGGTCCGCACAGTCTTTCTATACTCTTGTCAGGCCTGGTAGCTGACTGATGGCATACTCAGGTTGGCGGGATAGGAAGGGTCAGCTGCCTGACGTGGGCACGCCTGATCCAGATTATCCTATACTGGGTGCCCAGGACACCCATAGGCAGGTCCAGATGCTGGAGTCGACGACGTGCATCGTGGAGGGGTGAGCTGGGAGAGTAGATGGTGCACGGGCCTGTTGCAAACCTTGGAGATGGCCATCAGGAGGCCAGATGTAGTACAGGACCAAGGTCGACTGGGCGAAGTGCCAAACGCGCATATGTTCTAGTACCTGACCTGAGTGTATAACATGACCAAGTTTACATATGATTTCACCATTTTTATGAGCATTGAAGTAGAGTTACCTCTCAGTGTCCTGAATACACGCCAGTGGGGTTCAAAAGGTTAGAGAGTTGCAAGATGACCAACTCTACCTACTGAGGCCTAATCCCTCTATCTCTTCAGTTGTGCCACTCCTGAAACACACCTTTGGATATTAAAGAACCTCAACCAGCCTCTTTGCACTGTGTCAGGGTTTGCCTTCCAGATTGTGTGCATTGATGGAGACTCCTCAAATCCTTTTTTGCCACATGCTAAAGATGGTGTGCTTTAAACCGTTAAAATAAAGGCCTATTTTGCTTTCACAATCGTTAATTACATCTCACTCATTCCTCCATTACTTTCTACCTCACACTTCTTGCTATTATTGTCTCGGCTCTTACTGGGAATCAACTGTCTCATTAGCTTGTCTCATCTATCCAATAGAGTGGTGTGTCATCCTCATTGTCTGATTATTTTTTCTTCTCTCTTTCAAAGTAGGATTCTCCTCTGCATTTAGTTTCAACATGCTGCGTTTGCACAAGTTTCCCCACATCCTGCTTACCACCAAGTCTTCACAGAATCATCATCTTTTAATGTATCATCCAGATGGTCTCAGAAAGTCTTTAACCACCACCACCAGAGTTTGGACTCCACAGGGGATTTATCCTGCAGTCATCTGTCCATTACAGAATCTTAAAGCAGGGTCCAAGTGCAAAAGATCTTCTGTCAAGCCATACCACCATATCACCACATTCAATATAGAGTGTTTTCCTCATTTACTTGTCTTACCTGGTTGAATACAAGATATCCACGTATGTTGTATTATTTGAATTTGACCCCAAAACAAACTAATGTTAGTAAAACTGAGGAACTCTATCAGGTGAGGCTAAAGCTCAGTCAGTTCTGTATGGGACCACTGAACCAGCAAATAAAACCACATAGATAAATGATGTGGGTTAATGGTTCACAACAACAAATGTTAATACGGTATGGTTCTGGTTCTGAATAAATGGACCGAGTGCCATTTATAATGAACACCTCCAGGAGTAAATGAGCTACAAAATGTTCCAAACAGTAAATGGTAAGTGACCATGCTGTGTTTAACTTTGTCTATTTAGAAAAAAGACAAATGGGTAATGTGTGACTCATATGTGCTTCTTAAAGTTGGCCCATTTCAATTGGCTAAAAATCAGTTTTACCTGATAGTGACATATAAAATCAGGAAAATATGTGCTCTTTTAGATGATTAAGTTATAGTCATCTGAATATGCCCCAATGCAGAGCTGGGCATGTCAGTTAATCCATCAGTCTATTACTCATTGATCGCCAAAGAGTGACAGCATAAATAATCATCTCATTCAAGTCAGTATTTTGTTGTGTGCCTTTTACGACAATCACAGCACTGAGTCTGTGTGGATAGGTCTCAATCAGGCATGTACATCTGGAAACTGCAATTTTACTCCATTCCTCTTTGAAAAACTGCTCAAGCTCTGTCAGGTTGCACGGGGATTAGGCGTGAACTGCGGTCTTTAAACATTTCTGTATTCTTCGGGTCATTGTTTTACTGGAAAAAACAATCTTCTCCAAAGCTGCAGCTCTCTTACACACTGAATAAGATTCTCCTCCAGGATTTTCATTTATTTTGCCACATGCATTTTACCCTCAACCTTTGCAGCCTTCCAGAGCTGGCTGCTTAGAAGCATTACCACAGCATGATGCTGCCACCACCATGATTCACCTTGGAGATGGCTTGCTTGTGGTGAAGCTTGTTGATGTTTAATACAAATTATCATTTCTAAACTCTGGGGATGTTCAGTGACTTGAATTTTTTTGTATCCATCCCCTGACTTATCCTTTTCAATAACCTTGTCTTTTCTTGCTTGGAGTGTTCTTTTGTCTTCATGGTGTAATGGTAGGCAGGAATACTGATTAATCAGTCACTGGACTTTTTTTAATTCACTGCACTCAGATTAGTTAGGTCAGTCACTTCAGGAGGGGGGATTTCTACACATTACTGTGTAGAAATCTGTTTTGACTTTGGTATTAACACATTTTTGTTATAAAGCCAAATTATATTGACCATGATTGATTTAAAATTACTAAATGGGTTACACATCCACGAAGGGGAATACTTTTTAAAGGCACTGTAACTTCTGCATAAAGCCAAAGTTGGTTGAATTTTTGTACTGATGTTCATATTAATTTAAAAATGACTTCTCCTACATTTCAGTTTGGTTCTTTGGTTAAATCAAATATTTCTAACAGCTCTCAAATCCAGAGGAATCCTTTATTTTCGTATTAGCAGCAGGACATGTCTTGTTGTTGTTATCTGTCATGATGGAGCCGCCAGCTGCATGGTTGTTACAGACGGGACTTCTTTATCACTGCCATGGAAACGCCGAATGTCATGTGAAGGACTGCTATGTAATGAAGAGGAACCTGCTGCTGCAAGCTGCCATCCTATTGCTGCATCTTCTTCATGTTTGTGCTGCTTATTGTGATGGACTACAGTCATTTTTGCCACTGGCTGCAACTTCAATGGCTTACACTCACCCCCTTGACTCCATCCCTCCACCCTCCCAGATGTTGTGGCCCCTCTAGGCATTTCCAGGTCAAAAGACCAGACGTGCTTCTCAGTTCTGCCCCCATCCGCATCTGTCTTCTCAGTTAGAATAGAGGTGCACTCCTCAACTAAATTAATTCAACAGCATGCCACACAATACGAGAGAAAAGCGGTTAAAAGAAGCAGTAATACTTTGTGAGTAGCTTGCAGCATTAACCAGGAAGGCTCCTTTATTTTGTATAATTTTGAGCGGTATAACTGGATTAAATGGAATCAAAGTTACCGTCTTTGTTAACAGATAAACATTTAATGGAATTAAATTTTTGATGTGCTCACCTTTGCCCCAATTCATCTTTATGGCCCCAAAGAAACCACTTGTCTCCATTTTACTACTTGACTTTTAATTTCCACAAATGCTTTTCTTACGAGAGAAATGAATGATAAATCTGCAATGATACGACCAAACTCTTTCATTTTCCCACCCTGTAATAATTTTTATACACTCCCTAAAGTGTCTATTAATGAAGGAACTGCTTTATCAGCCCATGATAATCTCATCAGAGGTGGCTCCGTTGGATCGATCGATAATAAAGTCTTTGTGATGTACCTACTCTAAGGATGGCTCTTGCTGCCCTCGTTGGCTGTGTCCTTGCACTCCAATCTCACTGCACCTTATATGTCGGTCACAGACCAGTGATGGATACCTGCTTATGATCAGCCATGCTTTGAAAATTAATTCTCAACTATCTCTCCAATATTGGCACAGCATTAAAAGTGGAAATGAAGTGCTCACCTTAAAGGGCACAAACATGCACAAGGACATCGGTACCCCTATTCCCAGCATCATCTACAGTATACCTGCTCAGGGTTTCTCTTTGATCATAGCTTTGGGCTATGCTACATTATTAAAGACTGTAGTAAGTGAAAGGCATTTAGAAGACTGAAATATTGCTTTCACTTCAAGGACATGTGCTCATGGAGACTGTTTTGATCTGAAGGAGGCAGAGACCTGGTGAATAGACTATGGTCTCATCCCATGTCTCCTAAAAGGATGTTTCCTTTGGCCTCAGTCCTCCAGAAGTAGTTCCTGACCCACCGTCTTAAGGACCGTCCCTAAGCTCTTAAGCTCAGAGGACAAAGGATCAAGGAGAGAGGGCCGAGATCTGAGGACCAGTGAACGAGGACGATCTTTTCACTACTTCCTTACAGGATACAACTCACTGATTGGTTGCTGCATCACAGCAGAAACTTCCAGACATCAGAGAATAATAACAATTTTAAAGCAAAGGCTGAGCAGATAGAATGAGCGCTTGTCCTCACTAGTTTCTAAAGAGTCAGCATGTGATGAGCCGAGATTAGAAAGGTGTTTAACATGAGTAGCAGGAACAAAATAATGAGCATAATTCTCATTGGTTAAATGAGATCAGCTTTACATAAAAAAGTGTTATATTCACATCTTAACTTAAAAAAAAAAAACCTACATAAAGTACTTTATAATTATAAAGTTTTATTTTCATGGACAGGTAATTTCCCTGTTTGATTATGAATTAAACTCTGAAAGAATCTGTTCAGTGAAGTGTCTGCCAGTAAGGAACATTTATTTCTGTCCTTTCTCAAGCAATTGAAGTTAATTTCAGATGTTTTTTCAGAGCACGTTGGGTTTGATTATTGTTGTATGATTTCAACACTTTTCTAAGATTTACAGTGCATTCAGAAAGTATCCAGATCCCTTCGCATTTTACAATTATGTTTGTCAAAAACATCATTTTTTTCTCAGTTATCTACACTCAGTCCCTCGTGATGTCGCAGTGAAATCAAAATGTTACACATTTTTGCAAATTTATGAAAAATAAAAAACCCTGAAATATCCTCTGGAGGTCTAATCTCAGCGTTCACTGTACGATTGAAACGTTAATGACACACAACTGTAATTAGAGATTTGTGTGCTCATTCTATGGTCTGATTGTTGTGCAAGGCCTGAGTTCTCACTCTGACGACTGAAATCATGACAGACCAGGCGCAGCACAAGGATTATAACTTTTATCCATTCCCTCCTCTTATTTTAAATAAAATGCAGCAGATGTTTGAAACATTTAGCCTATGATAGAGACCGTATTTTGTTAACATAACAACAAGTCATATTAACTCATTGGTGCAAGTAAAGCATGTAGTTCTTATCGCCCAATCCAAAAATGTGATCGTGTTCAATTTCTGCTATCTAGAGACCCATGAATCAATCATCAGGGGACTGTTCTTCAACTTCTGTGTGGTAAAATTGTCTGTTTAATGATAAGCATGAATCACTATTTGTTTATTTATAGAGATAAGAAAGCGAGAGAGTCAAATGGAAAAGAGCTGACAATCAGATCAGACAGGAACATTCAGCTGTAACTCCTGTCTTTCTTTCTTTGTCAGTTTTTGTCATGTGATAAAGAAACATTTATCCAGGAGAGGAATCAAGCAACTCTCAGCAGGTGCAGTGAGTAGTGACTGTGGATGAGACTGATCAGGAAAAGGTGGTGATAAAACCTTCTAGTTTTCTTACTTTTACCTCTTGAGACATGAGTTTCTGTCCTTCACCTGTAGCTTTCTCTCTCTCTGTCCCTCATGGATCATCTGCTGCTCAGCTAAGAAAAGTTTACCCAGGATAAACGCCCTGACATATGGAAATCTGCTTGTGTCTCTGCTCTCAGAAATTCATTCATATCAGGAGTGGCTAGCCCCTTCTCTTATTTTTCAACAGTTCGCACCCTGGGCATGACTATTCAGAGCCTTTAAAACAACACTCTTTACGACACTTTCTACACCTTGATTGGTGTCAACCCCTGATAATTTCAACTGATTAGACATGATTTGGAAAGACCCATCTCTGTATAGATGGCCTAACAGCTGACACTGCATATCAGAGCAAAACCAAGCAGGACAGGCACAGATCTGGGGAAGGCTACAAACAATTCTGTTGCACTGAATGTTCCCAAGAGCACAGTGGCCTCCATCATTCTCAAATTGAAGATGTTTTGCACAACTAGGACTCTTTAAAGAGCTGGTTCCCCGGCAATCGGCGCCAAAAGGCCTCAGTTAGGGAGGTGACCAACAACCTGATGGTCACTCTGACTGAGCTCTAGAGATCCTGTGTGGAGATAGGACAGCCATGACTGCAGCCCTCCACTGATCTGGGATTATGGCAGAGTGGCTAGATGGACCTTAGTAAAAGATGTGACGAAGAACCTGATCGCCTAGCCACCCTGTTGTAAAGCCCAGATTGGTGGAGGACCGCAGTGATGGTTGTCCCTCTGGAACTTTGTCCCATCTCCAAACAGGATCTCTGGAGCTCAGTCAGAGTTGCCATTGGGTTCTTGGTCACCTCTCTTACTAAGGCTCTTCTCCCCCAGTTGCTCAGTTTGGCTGGACAACCAGCTCTTGGTCCTGGTTGTGCCAGTTTTCTTACACTGGAGAACTATGGAGGCCACTGTGCTCTTGGGAACCTTCAGTGCAGCAGAACTTTTTTTTTTGTAGCCTTCCATAGATCTGTGCCGGTCTACAATCCTGTCTCTGCAGGCAGTTCCTTTGACCTGGCCTTTGCTCTGATACATCAGCTGCGAGGCCTATGGAGAGGTGTGTGTCTTTCAAAATCACGTCCAATCAGTTTACCACAGGTGGACTCCAGTCACAGTGTAGAAACATCTCAACAAAGATCCAGAAAATGGGAGGAACCTGAGCAGTATTTAAGTGTTGCAACAAAGGGTCTGAATACTTACATTAGTGTGATTTTTCAGTTTGTCATTTTTCATAAATTTGCAAAAATGTCTAAAATTTTGTTTTTTCTTTGTCATGATGGCGTACTGACTTTAGACTTATGAGAATAAACATGTTTCTTTTTTTTTACTGCATCAGGGTGCAACATAACAAGATTGAAAAATGTGAAATGGGTCCAGAGACTTCCTGAATGTGCTGTATGTAACCACTTAAATTAAAGTTTTGTATCAGTAAAGTCAGTGTTAAGGAATAACAAACCAAATTGTGCATAAAACCTATGCCAAGCAGACAAAAGGTTTAACTTGTTGGTGATACAATGATGGGCACAAAAGGATGCAGTCAAGTCATTTCTATTATTTGATGGCCGTGAAAAACACACATGGATAATCTTGACGACACCCAGATGTCTCTTTGTTTGGTGAGAAATGGACATAAAGGGCAAAACTGAAAAGCATCAGTGGTTAAATATGTCCGCACAGACCTAGGCTTTTGTTTCTGATTGATGGAGCAAGAAATTCAGACACGCAGATTTAACACTGTTTGGATGAAGGACGCTGCCACTGTATATTCATTTCAAAGATTTTCACTGCTTCCCCTCTTTGCCTTGCAATCTTTCTTTTCCTATTCCTGCATTTTCCACACCTTTCAGTTCTTAGATCTTATTTTTAAAGGTCAGACGGACCACCGCGTCTCTGTACTTGCACATCCTTTCGTCAGACGGAGCGACTCGGAATGAAAACGCAGCGCTGAAGCATTGCGACCACTTTGTTGTCCTCCAAAGAGCATTTCCTTCCGCGCCGTCCCCGGTTCTTTTATTTGATGGCATTCCATCTAAAGTTTTCACTCCCAGATCAGGTTATACGACACCTCTGGTACCACTTCAAATTCCTCTTTACCAAGCACTGACATAGCAGTCTACAAGGATACATAAGCAGTTCTAATATCAATAAATTTAAGTCAACAAAGGTAATCATTTTTTCCGGTTCTGAATATTTCACGATTGCCGTCGGCTCAGCAGTTAGAAATCACAACATTATTTCCCTGGAGAGTCTTTAAAAGTCTTTTACAGGATACTTGTGGAGGCTCAGCGGCTGAGACAATAACCTGGATTACATTTCAAGACCCAAATGAGTTTACCCTTTCTTTTTTTTCCACTTCAGGAAGAATGAATAATGTCTTAGCATGTTAACGCTGAGAGACACTTGCCTTGAGCTCAGTCCTTGCAGTGAAATTGAATTCCTCTGCTGTGTGAATGAATGAAACAGCTCTGAGATGGTGTCACTCAAATGCAAGGCGGCCTGTGTTTGAAATAACACCCCGAGTCAAACAGGCATATTCATCTGCCCTTCACCTCTTCATCCATGTATCCTTTCTTCCTTCTACCCATAATCCCTCTTCTTTTTCTCAACAAGACCCCTGCCTTATCCCACAAATTAATCCCTTCATGAACAGCACACAGAAGGAGAAAAGGTAGAGGAATCAAGAGTGAAAGATGATAGAATCCTAAAGCTTTAAGGCGAACGCCGCTACAGTATCTAGGTGGTGTAGAATGAGCTCCATTATTGCTCTCAGGGCTCAAATTGAAAACATTACTGCTCCCATTCACAGTCCTCAGACACAGAGGATGGTCTTTATTTCCAATCTCAGTCTCCTTTCTGGTTGAAGGAGCGCCCGCCGCGTGTGTGCATGTGTGTGTGTGTGTGGACGGAGAAATCAGAGGGGAAGATAGTGTGTTTTTGTCTCCTCAAGGGTTGTCTCAATAAAGTCATCACCGCTGATACTGTGAATATAGGTGACCTCGCCTCAGCCTTTCCCATTACCCCCCGCCGGTCGCAGATGGAGACCGGGGTGCATTTTTAAAGACTGCCTTTACATCACAAACACCGTGGCATTAGCTGCCAACGCTGTGGTGTTGACCTTGGCGAGCCAGGACAACATCAGTATGCATCGTGGTGTCGTTCAAAAGGACATAGCGCCACGTTCTGGTGAGGTCACAATGAGCAAAATCACAAGTTACATACAAAGACTTGAATAAATAAAAGGCTTAGGCAGGCCTTAGATTCCTGGGCTTTCAAGTTCAAGGTTTTCTCTTTCCTATGTTACTTTAAATCTTCATTCTACATGAAAACAAAGGTATGAAAGATGTTTTTGAAATGTCAGGTTTTACTGATAACTACTTTGCATTTCCAGTAAATGTAAATGGTAAATCACTCGACCTTTAACTCCCTTACGGTGTTCCAACCAATCAAAAGGCTTTGTTATAGATTGCATTATCACATTCACACATGCATCCATCCAGCCGTTCATTATCTATACAGCTTATCCCATACACACACATTAACATGCTTACTCTCACCCAGCAGCACTTGTTCATCCCCTCTTGTATTATATTAAAACTTAAACCACTTATTCATATAAACCACAAAATACCTGCTTGCTATACCCTTTTCTCTGCCACACATCATAATCTTTATTTACTGCATGCAAGGACGCCCTTAACCTTCAATTTACACATACAACAGCTGCGCTGTGATCAGGCCAAACACAGTGCGGAGCAAATCGCACCCTCTCTCCATGCTCCAGTCTGGCTCTGGCAAGTCCCAGAAGCACCACTCCACTCTGCTTTGTTGGTGATATGCTGCAGATCTATTTATGGCAACAGTTGCTGCCGAACCACATCAAAACACATAGAGCAGATTGATCCAAACAGCCGGAAAACATGCAGCCGTTCAACTTCAAAATACAACACGATGCCTGGACTCCCGATAGTAAATCATCCCTATATCAACTTCCTAATGCACTCACCCACAAGCCCACCCAATATGGGGGATACAGGGAAAAGCTTTCAAGGGCCCAGCCAAAGAGGGGGGCCATGGTAAAATCACAGTCCATTGTAAAGTTAAGCTATGATAACCATATTTTATCATTTTGTTTTTAACCTGAATAATAACTCTTAACAAAGCAACAAAAAATGAGTTTTATTTATTCATGCTGCTGTACAAAACAGCTTTTTTCAAAATGTAAACAGAATTACGTTAACAGTGTGGATGGGCACATTAGCTAAACCATTTAAAAAGTAATGTCAGACTTCATAGCTAAGCCATGATGTGCTCAAACGTCAGGATGCTAGAGAATAAAGTAAAATGTAGCTTTAAGGTGAAAATGATTAATTGTAAAAAGAGGCAACAAAAAGGGGGAAATTGGAAAAATGGGTTAAAAGTGGCAAAAAAAAAAAAAAAAAAAACTGCCAAAAAAGTGGTAAGATAGTAGCAAAAATGGGTACAAAGGGACAAAATGGGATACAAGTACCGATGATGGGTTGAAAAATGCGGACAAAGGGTTAAAATGGGTGGCAAATGGTGAAAAGGAGCTTAAAAGTGGCAAAAATTGTTCAAAAGTGGCAGCAAAATAGGTTGAAAGTGACAAGAGGGTCATGACTGGTAAAAACTGGTGGCTAAAGAGAGAAGGAGTTGAAAAACCGCAACTCAGGTTAAAAATGGCAGAAACTGGTTTAAAGAAGCAAGAATGGGTGAAAAGTAGCAAAAATCGGCTGCTAAAGTTGTGAAAAGCAGTTAAATAATGGCAGAACAAAAAGTGAAAAGTGGCAAAAAAAAAAAAGCAAGTGGTGAAAGTGGTAAGAGAGTGGCAAAAATAGGAAAGGGTTACAATGGACAGAAAATGGTGAAAAGTGGGTTAAAAGTGGCAAGATAGCAAAAATATGTTTAAGATGCAAAAATGGGCAACAATTGGTTAAAATTAAGAGGCCAATGGGCCCTCCTTAGTTCTATGGGCTGGCCTGCTCGCCCATCACAGAAGCAATAAAATCTTGGAATCACATCAAAATGAACGTCTAATCAACCCCAAAAAGGCTAAACGATCCACTGTTGAAACCAGCTACAGATGCACCTATAATGTCTATCTCTTCAGGCTCCTTGGAGCACAGGGCTCCAGGAAATTGTCTGTCTCTGCCTATGGTGTTTGCCACTGGACACTTTAAACATGCAGACTACAGCAGCCAAATATCAAACCACCAATCCCTCTCTTGTTGGACAACAGGCTCCATTTCCTTAGGATGCTTTGTACAACAGCAGCCCAATAAACTCAGCTAGGTACACCATGTTTTTTTCTATATTGCATAGCTTCCCTCAAGAAAACTAAATTATATTGGAACTTAGAATATGTTAAAAAATACTCATCATTTTGAATGAACACTTTGGATGAAAAGTCTCAAAAATAAAATGAAACTTGAATCTAATCAGGCACACGTCCTTCTCTGTAGCACTGACTGTGCCAACCTGTCATTGGGCTCATTTCTGAGAGGCTGTTTACCTAAAAAAAACAATCTCTGGAAGTAGAAAGGTCACATCTCCTCCATCCCTCCTCCACCCTTGTTTCTCCTGTCACCCCTCCCTTTTATCCAGGGGAGGCTGCCAGATTGCTTTAGCCTTTTTAGTGCAGCTAGCTGACAGACAGACAAGGCTCTGGCAAGGTCACAGCCAGGAAAAGCATTCATGATGGAAACTCGAGCTCTAAAGGGGAAAAAGGCAGAATTTACAGAAAACTGTGAGGATAAAATCATGACTATGAAATGCATTTAAACAGAAAGAACCTCACTGACATAAGGACTGTGCAGCACATTTAAAAAGTTCTAGTTTATTTCTTTTAAACAAGTTTACTGGCAATTTGAGTAAGTAAATAAAAGTGCACCATTTATAAATCTGAATTAATTTAATACTGGATGTCTTAAGATCTAGAAGACTAAAAATAATTGAATCAATGAGATCTTTCCTTCATTACTCAACAGTTAAAGGGATAGTCCTTTTTACTGAGATTTTTGTTAATATTAAGTACATTAGTCTCAGGATTTGCAGGTCTACACTGACCCAGGGCTGCTGCATCACAATAGTGGTGAAGCCATGAGTTGTTGACAGCAATATCAACCACCTGCCAAAATATGTCCAGGTACCAGCAGTGGGACTTAACCTTCAGCCATGGCACACTTACTGGCCTCTTTGCTTCTTCGTACAATTGGCTAATAGAAACAAAGGAGCTTGCCAGGGTGACTGTTTTGTTGTCTACCTGCTTGACAAAAGCAAAGTAGGCACTGATGTCCGAGGAGGTCTCCATCTTCTTCCAGTCTGAAACCAGTGAAGAAGTTTAATGTGAATGGTACCCAGACTGCTGAGGCTCATGGAGTCATTGAGATGTTATCTCCTTCAAAAACCTGAAAATGCAGTCTTCCCCTATCAACCATGGAGTCACACACAAAGCCAGGCAGCTGGCATGTACTTGAATCTCCATTTCTTGAGCTCGTTGGGAAGATACTGTCGCACACTTGTGCTTTTCTTCAAAACAGATCATCATTGCATCAAGGGAATATGGTTCTCACTCTCAATTTCTGAGCACCTGCGCCTAGACCTTATTTTCTGCAATCGATCTTCGTTGCTGTCAGAGCTCTGGTTATCCTGGCAGTGGAGCGTCCTTGGTAAACATTTAAATCTTCTGATTGGAATGACATCTGCAACTTATATATCTGTACTCTTCTAATAATTATTTGAACTCCTTTATTCCTCTCTTCTCTTGTTTATTCTGGTTTCATACCTCCTCTGCTTCTTCAGTGGAGCTTCCATACAAATCCCTGCTACTGCAGCTGCTGTCATCTCTGTATACAGCACATCTTCCATGTCTTCATCACTAGTTCTCTCCTCTGAATTGATGAAGCTTCAGGTGACAAAACTATAGTCTTATAGAGTGTTTAAAGTTGTTTATGCCCTAATATTATTGAAATCTGTAGAGCCAAGGCCTAGAAAAACCAGGTAAATGTGTAAGTGATCATCTCCATTTCTGGTGACTGTATCCTCCACTATAAAGACATCCATCAAGTGATTACAAGTGTGGTGAAAATGTAAAACCTTATTTTCAACCAACACTTGTTAAACTATACTTAAAATCCCAAAAAGTGACAATAAATGGATTAAAAAACATAAAACTTACCATATATCCAGTGTCTTCTCCCCACTTGCAGCCATGTTGCCCAGATACTGTCGACAAGCCTGACGCGAAATTTTGTATAAAATTGTTCTGAAAAAAAATGATGGTTGAAAATTTTTGCGTCAGTGTGCATACATGATTAGAACAACACGAGCTTGATTTAATGGACTCAACAGTACTAACTGGCTAAGACATTTGTAAAGAATCTGTTTGATGGCATGTCCCCTTGACGTGTAAATGTCTAAAAGTCGGCTTTATTTCACCTGTTAGAGTGTGTCTGCATGCAAACTGCATGTAACTGTGTGGCTGTTAAAATTAGATTTTTTTTCTGCAATCATGCATGGTTCGGGAGTTGAGAGTTACATGTACTGTATGGTATATGGCTGCTGCAGCTACATTTTGTCCTGTCTCTGCTGTTCAAAGGTTAGAATCAGTTAAGAGAGAGAGAGAGAGAGAGACAGAGTTATTGTCCATACCCATTATTTTAATATGCATTTTTAGTACATGTAGCTGCAACAGGCTCACATTTTGACTCATGCAGACTACAATCTTGTTGACATTTCAAGCACCCTTGTATTGCAAAAGCCTGTTTGCATTTTGCTGTAATCTTTATCTTGTTTCCTCTACAGTATTTTGCAGCTTGATTGTTTCTCCTTTAGCAGACCTGGGCGCTCAACACGAAGCTTATATAGGCAAAAAACAGAAACCGATTTTTTAAAAAGTTGTTCCAAGCTGTCCTAAAGTAAATGTTTAGTTTATTATGTCTTTAATAACTTTAAATAGACCTAGAAAGGCAGACAGAGAGCAGAAGCGAGCGAGCCCGAGCGCTTAAGGTTATGTAGTTAATGGAACAAAAAAAAGAGAAAAACATCTTTTGAAACACATGAATCATCTGCTGTTTAACTGTGTGTTATCATAATCTCTGATGAACTCAGTGTCATCACTGCACACAAATCGTGAGTCGGTGGAAATTGTCAGGCAAAAATCCTGTGCAATTTATCATACCTTCAAAAAGCATAATTAGGGCCCACTTCAGGCGAGGGGGGCCTCAGAGATCTGTGTTACGGGCTGTGAGTCATTATGCCCTTAATGTGAACAAGTTACAAAGTGCACCCACCCAAAGCCCCTCCTCCCACAGCCTGTTGTGTGTATTTATCCCCTGGGATACAGAAACTGTTTAAGGGTTAAAAAATAAATAAATAAATAAATAAAAGGTTGATATGAAAAGAATCACCCCCATACAATGTGAGGCAAGAAACACTCCCCACTACTTTACTCTATAGAGAAGGGGAAGGTCTCGTTTTCCTCTTGTTGTTTAACTGGCCTACTGATGAGAAGAGAGGCCAAGGTTAAACTTCTTGAATACCCCACCAGAGATAGAAAACTAAAAAAAAAGAGCAAACAGTGGGTTAATGTAAATTTAAGCTTCTAGTCTGATGTGTTTTTTTGTTGTGTTAACTTGACCAGGCTGTAGCATGCAGTGCGTTAAGTGGTACAGAAAAGTATTGTGATATTTTGTCTGACAATGTATCGTATTGTCTCTTCTACCAAGTATCGATTTTTTCCAAATTAACTGCTAATATGAACTGAAGTCTTTAATAATGGAAAATAAAATCAGTTTTTTTGGCAAATGTTTGTCCAGTGGGGTTGGCCAAGGTGACGGTCATAGAGTAGGAGAAAGTTAGTACAACAAACATGGCAGCACTAGGGAAGGACATTAGGGATGCAAGGAGGACACGAATGAGATGGATGACACATGAGGTTTGAAAGAAAAAAGAAATACTGTGGAAATACGACAAACATGAGGGCAAGACTAATGCTTAATTAGCTAAACAATTGAAAAAAATGGTATAGATCGCAAAATATTGCAATATATGGTATCACAATACTCACTGTATTGCAAAATGTGTAAAATCCCAATAATATTGAATCATGACCCAAGTTTCGTGATAATATCGTATCCTGGGGCCACTTGTGATTCCCACCCCTAGTATATATGTACATGATGAGCTTGGACATCTGGAAGGATCTCAAAGTAGAGCCGCTGCTCCTTCAGAGGAGGTTCGGGCACCTGATCCATATGCTTCCTGGTCGCCTCCCTGTGGAGGTCTTCTAGGCACGTCCAACTGTGAGGAGACCCCAAGGCAGACCTAGAACTCGCAGGAGGGATTATATATCCCATCTGGCCTGGGAGTGCCGTAGAATCCCTCAGGGGGAACTGGAAAATGTTGAGGGGGAGAGGGGCATCTGGGTTGACCTGCTTTGCACACTGCCACCCTGGCCTGGACAGTGGCAGAAGATAGATGGATGGATGCAATGCATGATGTATCCTCATCAGGAGATACATCCTCATCTCCACTACTGTAGATATCCTGTTATGTAAACATCACCAAAGCTAAGTCAGAGTTAAACAATCATAGTTAAGTTTAAGGGTTCAAAGCAAAAACTTAAATGAAACATGTCGTATTGAAAAAATGGAGAATAAGATGCCCGGTGCATTAGTGTATAGGGGTCAATAGCTGCTGCCACTGTCCTAGGATCGTTTTGCCACCGTGACAGCCGTGTAACTGAACACGCAGCAAGCTTTGCCCTGGAGGCAAGTGGGCAAACCAGCTAAAAGACAAAACATGCTTCTGTGCAAAATACTGAGTTTTTTTTTTTTCATACTTGAAATAAAATTTTTGTTCTTATCACAGGAACTTTTACTTTGTGTCTTTTTAAAAAACACAACAGCTTCACTAATCCTCCTGTCCCTGCCAAAGCCAATAATTACTGCATGACAGACCTTTACTGGGCTCAACTTTTATGGAAATTATATCAACCATCAATTATTCTCCTGGTAAAACAGCTGGTACACTGACCCTGATATTTTATGAAGTGACAGAGGTCATTCTGTGGAACAGCTATTGTTTTAAAGCTGAATTTTCATTTGTTGGCCTGGTTCTTATCAAATATTATCATGACACTAACCTCTGTTGTGCTTTTTACTGCCTGTTTGTCCTTGCATGTAGAGGGACTACAGATAAATTAAGCTCTTAGCTAACAATAATTCATGGGAACTGCACTCCACTGTCACTTAACTAGGTACACCTGTTCAGCTGCTCATTATTGTCATTATCTTTTCACATAGATATTACATTCTATTACATGGCAGCAACCAGAAGGACCAACATCACAGCAGCCCTCCACTGATCTGGGCTTATGGCAGAGTGGCTAGGCGGAAACCTTCCTCTGGCTTCCATCTAGCCACTCTACTATAAGCCCAGATTGGTGGAGGGTTCCTTCTGGAACTTTGTCCCATCCCCACACAGGATCTCTAGAGCTCAGTCAGAGTGGCCATTAGGTTCATGGTCACCTTCTTACAAGAGTTGAAAATAATGAAACTAGCAAATGACGTGGAAAAGAGGATTTAACATATCATGACATATGATTAAGAAGTGATTATTGAAGTTGTTTTTATTTCATTTGGGGAGAAAAAAAATTGTCAAGGTGGTGTGCAGAATGCGGCCAAGATAAGATATCAAGAGACAAATTCCTATTATTAAGAACAATCAGTTCTTGTGTGACCCAGGTCAAGATAGACGCTTCCTTCTTGGGCCTAAAGTGCAAATACAGGATTTCAAGGCTTCAGCTGTTGGCTTTGTCAAAAGTGGGGGTTCTGGAATAGAGGCTAATTGGACTACATGGAAGATTTGCATCAGAGTGGCAAAGGTGGCACATTGCCTACTCACTTTTAAAAATGGAAAGAAAAAAAGAATCGCTGTGCCAACAAGAGGAATTTTCCCAGTGAGTGGTCCCTTTCACATCAGTAGACCTACCCCGAGCCCCGACCATCATTCCATTTTTATAGCACTGCTGAATAGAAGTTGATTGAAAAGTGCTGCTCCCTTGAGTTTAAAAGTAGTAGTTCATTGTAATCAAATCACAAATGGTATTGAGCTCCAGCAGAACAACGAGGAAACAATTTAGTCAAATCTCTCCGTTCCTGAGGAAAGTGTAGTAAAAGTGCAGAGAAGTTTATCACTTTCTCTTTTTACAAAGTTAGACTTCTCCTTGTAAAGGGAATGTTTCCAACAATGACAGATGATGTGAACAGCTATCTGTAGGCGGTGGCTATGAACCTTCGGAACACTACTAAGAACATTTTCTCTTTTATTGTCCTGCTCTTTGGCTTCTCTGATGTTTCAGGGCTTGAGGCAACATCGCTCACTGCACATCCGTCTTTCCACCTAATAGGTGCGTCAGAATGGTTGAAAAAGGAGGCAAGGGACAAAAAAGATAGATGACGAGATGAGAGGGGTAAAAGAGAGAAGACAAAGAGAGATTGAAAATAAGAAACGGTGAAGCTGAAGTATGAAGTTGTAGGATGCCAGTCCATTGCCTTACCTTGTTACTTTCATTCCACCTGGTTTAAGGTTATTCATTGTATCTAAGGAAGCATTCAATGTATTTTCAATACACATCACTGCAGATAAACTAGAGACACATGGTTTAAATCATACCATTAACACCTTTGTTCATCCGTGATCTCACTTTGATATTTTGAGTATATTCACAGCCTTCATCACAACACCACTTGCATCACAAAGTTCACCCGCTGGCATTATTCTCTGTTTGTCACTATATCTATATGTTTCATAGTGATGCAAATGTATAGTGAGTCTGTAATGTTCATGAGTTCTCATACATTACTGTAAGCAGGAGATGAAGCGAAGTGTTCATATATAGCCATGTCAAAGTGCATTAGTGAACCTCTCACTCTCTCGGTGGGATCAAGTGCTCGATGAAACATTAGTTTAGCAACACTGTCAAAGCCTGTTTACTGTGAGGTGGATGTATCGCCACCAAGGCTGAGAGATGCAATCGTTATGATCACAGGTGAAGCATGCATTGAGCTATGTAGATTTGGCTCTGTATCCAGATGCAAAGGTCCAATGAAAAAGTGCTTTAACAGCCTTCTGTAACTGCTTGTCACACCAATCCTGATACTTACAGTCAAAAATGGCTCTAACACACATTTTAAATGTGCAGAAACCAGCACAGATTTGGGTGTAGAGATCATCTTAAGACAAAGGTTATGTGTGATCAAATGAGCAAGTGTTGATAAATGCAGTGGCTAAAAACAGTTTAAATAACCTTAAATAACCTCATTTAAATAACCCTGGAGTTTACATCATGGAGGTACATAATACAGCAAAGAAACCTGGTCCCTTTATTATGGTGTCTATTTCCTGGCCAGATAAGTGACGCCTGTTCAAGTCCAGGTCAGACCATATCTGGACTTTCCTGGTAGCTGGAGAGATGCAAGTTCACTTCCCAAGTACAATCAAAGTACCCTTGAGCAAGGCACTAAACCCCCAACAGCTCCTGGCAATGCTTCAGCAAGAGCATCTCTCCATTAGTACATGTCCATGGGGATCCTGTTTGTGCATGTTTGCATGTAATTCTGCCTATATGCGTAGCATGTTCAACAACAATGTAAACTGTGAATTTCCCTTCAGGGAATGATAAAGTAATACTACTTCTTCAATGCTTATTTTGTTGTTGCTACTGACTCTTCTTTTGAGCTCCTAATACCCCTAAGTGCTGACAATCAGGTGCCTGATTGTTATTATTGGATGCAATCTCAATGCAAATATTGAGATATTGAAATTAGATTCTGCAACCTGTGGCAATCTCGTGGGGGGGGGGGGGTATCAGAGACTACCTCCAGAATTTGGAAGTGAAGAGGATCTAATGGCTTGCCAGCAGTCCTGACCTCAACCCCACTAAACTCTTGTGGGCTAAGCTTGGGCTTGCCGTTCGTGCCAGAGAGACCAACACACCCACACTGGCTGATTTGGGACTGATGCTGATGTGTGAATAGGCCAGTGACCAGCATGAGATGGTGGTGCCACTTTCTTACCCCCATCTGAAGCTTGTGGCTGTGGCATTACTTAACCTACAAACAGTCTATTGTCAAACTGAACTGGAAAGCAACAAAACAAGACAAGTGTAAATTCTGTGACCACTGGAATAAATGTTCCAGTTTTACATGCACTCCTGCTTAAGTATCTAAACGTGTAAAACAGTGTATGTGACAGAAACACTTTGAAGCTGTCTCCTTACTCTACATCATGGTTTCAGATCACACTGGTGTAGCATTGTAGCTCTTGTTGAAATAGTGCATTTAAATTCAAACATCATGGAATACATCTCTTTGACTTTATTTGATTTGCAAACAATAAACTGGTGAGAATTGCTTCACATTGTTAAGAAAAAAACTTGTTTTGACATACAAAATATTTGCATTTTAAACATGCAATGAAAACTGATTAATCCTGATTAGATAGCAAAACTCAGCAATTAAAAAATTGTGTGTTTTGACAGGAGAAAATTATTATTCATTCATTCTAACAAAAGACTCATATTTCCCCCAAAAAACTGACTGACCAACTGGAGAGAGAGAGAGAACAGAAGATTCTGTGTACTGTCAGATTTCAGTGCAATGCTGTTTTAGTAAGAGGGAAACTTTGATGATTTACAGTGATTTACCTCTGCTGTGGGGATGCTTCTCAGCAGCATTGTGCTGTGGGGATGCTTCTCGGCAGCCAGCCCTGGAAGGCTTGTGAATGCCGCAAGTATAGGAATATCATGGAAGACAATGTTCTTCAGTCTGGAAAAAAACTATGGCTTGGGAGAAAATGTATTTTCCAGCAAGACAATGACCCAAAGCACACAGTGAAAGCCACACAGAAATGGTTTAAAGGCAACAAGTTGAATGTTCTGGAGTGGCCGAGTCGAAGCCCATACCTCAATCCAATAGAGAATTTGTGACTTGGAAAGGGGCTGTTCAAGCTGAACCCCATGCAACCTGACAGAGGTTGAGCAGTTTTACAAAGAAAAATTGCAGTGTTCAGGTGTGCAACCCTGATAAAGACCTATCCACACAGACTAAAGAGTCAAACATCCAAGGGGTGAACATTTTTTAAAGAAAGACTTGTTTTGTTTCTGATCTCAGGCCACAGCTCTCACTATCCTAGAGTAACACAGTGATGTCTCTGACTGGTGGAGCTGCAAATTCTGGCTGCTGGCTAGTGTGAAAAGTTCTCCTTGAAACTGCATCTTCCAAAACGTAAGCTGGGATATCCATTTGTCACTAATGCACCAATATTGCCATCCAACATTGTATAAATTTTTCTGTATTATTATTTTAACTGTTATTTTTGTGCGCCATGTTCTTTAAGCCCATTAAGCCCAAACCATAACAGCATTAGTAATTATAGAATTAATAGCATAATATAGATACTCAGACACATTAAGAGGCAAAGCTTCTAGCAGAAATAATTACCTCAAACTGGCTTCAGACATTAGAGAGATAAAGTAGAGCCTCCAGTGGCTCAGACAGTCCATTTAAGTCTGCTGTTATACTCTCTTTGAAAGCTGAAACATTTATTCAAATCATCCTTTTTATCATGTTTACTTAAGCTGTAAGTTCTTGCGTGGCAACGCTCAAAGATCTTACCTGGAAACTGCTATAACTTGCTGCTAATGCTGTTGCCACAGTTTCAACAACAATCATACAAAATGTGGATGCTTTTAAAGGAGTTTCAACAACGGAACTTGCTAGAGGAATTGTTGTGGTATTACTGTCTGACCTGAACCTCATAAAGAGTGTATAGAGTATTTAAAAGAGATAAGAGACAGCAGGGCTAGTCATACAGACTGAGGACTGAAATCAAAACCTTGGCCTTATAAAAACTCAGCAGGACCACAGGCCAATAACCTCCATGACACCACTGATGTAGTAATTTCTGGAAAAGGAGCCTCAACCAAGTACTGATGGCAGAAATGAACATACTTTACAGAAGACCAGCAAACCTTTAAGCAGAAGACCAATCCTGTCAACCAAGAACAGGAAACGAAGGCAATAATTCACACGAGCTCATCAAAATTGGACCATAGAAGATCGGAAAAATGTTGCCTGGTCTGATGAGTCAATTTCAGCTGCAACATTCAGACGGTTGGGTCAGAATTTGGCGTGAACAACATGAAAGCCTGGATCTATCCTGCCTTGTATCAACCGCTCAGGCTGCTGGTGTGGGGGATATTTCCTTGGCACACTTTGGGCCCCTTAGTACCAACTGAGCATCGTTTAAACGCCACAGCCTACCTGAGAATTGTTGCTGACCATGTCCATCCCTCCATGACCACAGTGTACCCATCTTCTGATGGCTACCTCCAGCAGGATAATGCACCATGTCACAAAGCTCACCTCCAATGGCCTCCACAGTCACCAGATCTCAATCCAGTAGAGTGCCTTTGGGATGTGATGGAATGGGAGATTCTCATCATGGATGTGCAGCCGACAAATCAGCAGCAACTGAGTGATGCTATCATGCCAATATAGACCAAAATCTATGAGGGATGTTTTCAACACCTTGTTGAAACTATGCCACAAAGAATTAAAGCTGAGAGCAAAAAGGGGTCCAGCCCGATGATATCAAGGTTTACCTGATAAAGTGGCCAGTAAGTGTAGTAAGAGACTAAAGGTATAATATGCAATAGCACATTTTGGAAGAAAGATTTTTTTTTTTAATATTTATTCAAAAACTAAACAAATGTAGATGTTAAAAAAGGTCTGTTAATTTGATTTAACTCACAGTGTAGTGACATCTGTTTGTTATGAAATTTGTTTAGTGGCTCTGTGTGTGTGTGTGTAATGTGTGGGTGCATGTAGATGACTGATTGGATCTGTATTTTGTTGGTGTTAATGACCTTCCCTGGAACTACAGATGGAAATTAGCTAGTAAGCTAAATCTGGAACAAAGTATCTTTTCTCTTTTTGAGACAAATGTTATTTTGAACAGTGCTGCTGATAGAAATAAATTAAATCAACTAGAATCTAAACTAAAATATACTTTACATTGTATTGGAACTGAGCCTTGATTTTTCATGACCTTTACAGACCCAGCAGGGCTTGACTTCTTTCTCTTGGAGTTGAGTACCATGGACAGCTCCAGAATCAGCACCCTGGACAGCTCCTGTGGAACAAAAAGGCAAGAAAATTAAGCTGATACAGCCTGTCTGAACCCCTGCACAGAGCATCGGGTCTTCTTCTTTTTTAGATTTTTTTTCTCTGATAAAGCGAAAACAACAAAAACAACAACATAATAATGATTTAAGTGCCTGGAAAATTGCGTAGTACTTTGTAGAATGCCTCCCCACCGAGTGATAAAATTCACACCTAGGTGCCACTTTTATCTGTTGCATTGCACTCTTCAAGGTTATCTCAAACATGCAACGCAAAGTACTCCCACCAAGCAAGGAGGGGAAGCAGGGAAAGAGAACCAAAACCATCAGTCACTAATTCTATTTCCCAGCTCAGGGAGGTGGTACAGCCAGAGGGGAGGAACTGTGACTTACACACCTCCACTTAGCCCCAGCTGAGGGCCCCCCACCACCCCTGAGATAGAGTTACCGCAGGGGGGCACTTGGAGGCTAAACGCCCTTTTCCGACAGGCCCCTCAGGGCCCCATTGTACATTCGTCCCTCAGTGGGAACCCTTGCCACTGCAATCTCCAGCCAATCACCTTCCCCAGAGACAGTCTCATTTGTGTAGACCCTGAGTGAACTTCATGTGGATGTGTAGCAAAAATTCACACTCCAAGGACTTGTTCAAAAGAGGCTGTTTGATTTTTTTACCTGTCTGAAAAAGTGTGATATCCTTGAGCATGTCACAGCTTTTCAGAGGAATGAAAGCCAACTGTCAGGTCAAATGAGAGCTGTTGCTTGTTGACCTGAACTTCTTTGCAATTCAAAGCTACATTTCCCTACCTTCAATTAATGTCTTTTCCCTTTTGTTTATTATTTAAAGTAAGATAACCTGTAACATCATGTGTATAGCGCTGCAAAGCATTTTATTTCTTTGGGGAAAAAGTCTTTGTAAAGGAATTTGCCTTTAGAAGATAGCTTTGCCTTTTAAAAGGGATCTGACTCTGCAGGATCTGCACCCCATTGCTTCCAGTGAAAGGCCAAGCCTGTGCGGCTTTGCCCAAAGATAGGGTCTCGAGGCAGGGGATGGATCAGGCCGATCCCCGTCCTCCTTGTGCTGGCTTATATAAGTGATAACACCTGGTGTTCATCCTCAAAGTCCAGCACAGGATAGCAGCTCTACAAAGCGTAATAAGCCAATATAGCAGCTTTTCTTTGCATCTCTCTTCTTTTTTCTATGTCTTTTTCAACTCTTCTGTCTTTGTCACAGCTGGGCAGTAAGGACTTAAAATGTGATATAATTCCACAAGAAAACACCATTTAACCCTCTGATGTACAACATTTTATGATTGCTGGTCTTGTTTTGATTACCACAGATCACTATTTCCTTTTCTCTTTTCATACTTTATGAACAAAATAGTTTTTGTATTACTTCATCAAGTTTACACACATGGGTCATAAATGACCCATTAATTCAAATGTGATTTAAAATAAGATTATTTAATAATTTGTTCCAGGTAATTACTTTAGTAGATAGTGGGGACAAACACTACAATATCATAATAATTATAGTTATTTCTTGGTGGCATAGTTTCAACAAGCGCCACATCCATGGTATGAATTTGCCGTTCCCCCACATCCCAAAGGTGCTCTACTGGATTGAGATCTGGTGACTGTGGAGGCCACTGGAGTACAGTGAATTCATGGTCATGTTTAAGAAACCAGTTTCAGATGATTTGAGCTTTGTGACATGGTGCATTATCCTGCTGGAAGTTGCCATCAGACGGTGGAGTACACAGTGGTCATAAAGGGATGGACATTGTCAGCAGCAATACTCAGGCAAGCTGTCGCATTTAAACAATGTTCAATTGGTACTAAGAGGCCCGAAGTGTGCAACGAAAATATCCCCCCCACCATTACACCACCACCACCTGAACCAGGATGGACCCAAACTTTCATGTTGTTAACATCAAATTCTGACCCTACCAGCTGAATGTTGCAGTTGAAATCAAGACTCATCAGACCAGGCAGCGTTTTTCCAATCCTCTATTGTCGAATTTTGGTGTGCCTGTGCAAATTGTCGTCTCAGTTTCCTGTTCTTAGCTGACAGGATTGGCACGCAGTGTTGTCTTCTGCTGCTGTAGTCCATCTGCTTCAAGGTTTGACATGTTGTACATTCAGAGATGGTAGTCTGCATACCTTGGTTGTAACAAGTGGTCATTGGAGTTACTGTAATCTTTCTATCATCTCAAATCAGTCTGCCCATTCTCCTCTGACAGCAACAAAGCATTTTTGTCCACACAAGTACTGCTCACAGGATCTTTTTGCTTTCTTCTGACCATTCTCTGTAAACTCTAGGGATGGCTGTGCGTGAAAATCCCAGTAGATCAGTAGTTTCTAAACCCATACCAGTATGTCCGGCAAAAACAACCATGCCATGCTCAAAGTCACTTAAATCCCCTTCTTCCCCATTCTGATGCTCGGTTTGAGCTTCAGCAAGTCATCTTGACCATGTCTACATGCCTTAATGCATTGAGTTGCTGTCATGTGATTGACTGATTAGCTATTTGTTTTAACAAGCAACTGAACAGGTGTACCTAATAAAGTGGCAAGTGAGTGTACATATAAACAGTTTTGTTTTGGTGACTTGAATAAGATAGTTTAGCTAACTAGTCTACTTAGCTAAATACATGGCTATGTAGCAAAGCGGCTTAGCTAAAAACTAGGCTAATTAACTTTGCTTACTTCTAAGCCTATTTGGTTTACCTACTTAACAAAGTAGCTAAGCTAACTGCTTGGCTAAGTAGCCTAACTTACTACTCAGCTAATTACTTAGCCAAGTAGTTGGCTAAACTAACTTCAATAGAATTAGCTAACAGAAATATAATGTGTCAACAGCTAGCTGGCTGATAGCAATTACTTGTACCTTTCTGACGAGTAATGTACTCACTTTCAAGGTAATCTAAATCTTATCCAATATTATATTATTAGTAATCTTTTACAGTTGACTTCAAATATTTTCATGTAATTCTGAAACAAAACAAGACTTACATGTTTCAAATGTGTAAAGGGAGCTTTGCCGAGCTGTGAAATGTCTAGTAGGTGAATAGGTGTCTGAAATAAATATGTTACTAATTGCAAATGTCAGTTTCCCACCAAAAGCATTAGTAGGCCTCAATGCATGTGGGCTTGTGGGTTGCATTTGGCATGTGTGTGAACTTGATATAGAAGTACAACAGCTGTGTTTGTTCATAAAGTGAGAAAGAAAAAATAAAAATGATAAATGGTGGGGGAAAAAAAGATATTTACCAAATACATGAAATGGTAAATGTTAAAGTACATTTATTTTAGAGATATATCATAGAAACACTTGGCCATACATGGAATACCACTGAAAACTGATAGGGTCATTTTTGATCCATGTTTTGCATTAGAAGGGCAGTAATACCAAAAGGGTTTTTATTTAAAAAGTCAGAAAGGAAAACATAAAATAGGGATGCATGATGTTCAAAACAAGTTAATTGAGGAATACCTGGAATACTGAATTATGAAATCAATTTATTGCAAAAATGTAAAAAAAAAATTGACTCATGTTGTGCAACAAAGGGTTAAAAGCTCACTTATTTCATGACTCAAAGTTGACACCTCAAAGACAGCTAAGACTTGAAAAACAGCTGGAAAGGTCAAGATATTGTTTCCTCTGTCAGTCTGTCCATCATGAGCTGCAGTAATACATGATTGTTGTTTCCAAATGTAACAGATCTAGTGATTGGTAGACTGTGATCTGTAGACTAGGCTCTTCTTTGTACAGCAGATAAAAAATATTCCTATTCTTCTATTCCCGTAAGTGCTTCCCATACATCCAACATGAATGCCAGCTGTCAGTACAGGCAGAAACACATAGACACATATTGCGTTTTGATTCAAGCTACAAACGGCTGTCAGAGATCAATTGAACACCATATTCCTGCGGGATTTTGCTGTTTCATCTCCCTCCTGTCTGATTTCCGCGGACTGCAGGGTCTCTGACTGTCTGTCAAGCTGTATGTTGTGTATGTGCGTGTGTGGGTCTCTGGGAAATAGAAGTATATATCTGTCAGTGTCACTGAAACAACACTCCCTCCTGGACTCAATCACTAACTAGGTTACTTTGGATCACTGCTCCGCTTTCTTTTCCTGGAAATCCCTTTATATTTGTCGTCTTGACTATCCTGTCATTTCCCTTCATGTTAGTGAAGCCAAGTGTGTGCTCACACAGACACACAAAGGACACATAAAACTAACATCAGCCCTACTAAACCAGATTTGAACACTGCAAAATAAGAAATCTCTCCTCCGACATTTCTTATTTGCCACATCATCTTACATAAAACAAAACACTCTCTGCAGCGGCTGCAAACCGTACTGTAAATCTGGAATGTTCCTGACAGATTAAACTGTCCTCAGGGTATAAGTGTACAAATAGGTTATGAGAGTCATAGTTATTTGCTCCACAATATCTGCTAAGATAAGCATTGTGTCGACTAGCTGCAGGCCTGGTTTGGTGTAAAAGGTTAGAAAAGTCATTGAGCTGCAGCCGGAGCAATGTTGCTGCTGCAGCATCCATCTTTGTGAGAGTAATGTGAGCGCCGTGACATTCTCCTGGTTTTAGAGAGAGGGCAACGTGAAAGATATGGGCTGTCAGCATGACGCAGATTGGTTGCTAGATACTAAAGATGGGGCCACTGCAGAATGTGAGGATGTGTAGCTCTGCACTCAGTGCCCCTAATTTGCATGAGTAGTTTGTATTCCGGAGTGGTTTGTTAAAAATATGCATGAAAAAGATGTGCAGCATCATATAACGTAGCCATTTGCTAGCTAATATGCAGGAAAGCATCTGAATCCCCCATTTGCTTGCTAATCTCTCCCCCTCTTTTGCTGTCTCTCCTGCTCACCAGAAACAGATGTCCAGGCGACCTGCATCCATTAAGCAGAGCTCCTCCAGAGTATAACTCAGCACTGCTCCAGACCCAGTGCAGCCTCCAGACAGCAGGCCCAGCCCTCGCCATCCCTTTGCCCAGACGTGGGACTTCCACAGCGGACTCAGAGACTGTGACGGCAGGGCAACAAGCCAAAACTGGCCCCAGCTTCACATAACTCCTGCTGGAGGTGGTAGAGTGCGAGGTGGACTTTGCCCATCCCTCTGCTGTAAGTGGTCATTAAAGAGCCGGCTGACAGCGCTCTCCTCTATGAGTAGTGGTGGAGGTGTCCTGTTCGCTGCACTAGCTACTCCACTCAACACCACAAGGTTCAGTTTAATGGTGTCTGCTGGTTAGTACTGATCCATCTGTCACTGTGTGACTGTGTTAGCTATCATCATGCTCGGCTGCACCGCTCTGTGTCATCTCTTCACTGACAGTACTAATCTTCAGGTTTGAGTCCGGTTTGGAGCAGACAGGACAAGAAAAGATGTGTGAAGAGACAAAGGAGTTGAAGTGGTTTCTTCTCTTTACCTCTTCTGTCTTATTTGGAGTTTAATGCTGCTGTTTCCCTCAAGTGAACCTAATTAGTATTAGAGATCAAGAACAGAGGCAGAACAGAGCTGGATGACAGGTTGATCTGGGGTAATCTCTCTTAAAGCCCATCTGTCTGATTGCCGTTGAATGAATGTGAAGCAAATTTGAAATGTTTTATACAAGAGGCCTGTAGATTGCCGCAGATAAACCTTTGAACAGCCCTCATTTGACCGCACTGGCTAATCAACATTGAATGTGTGTGGCCCTACAATTACCATCATTACATATGCCTGGCTTCAAGTACTCAACAGATTTGTTTGCAGATGTGAGCAGGTGGCGTTTCCAGAAAGTGTACCAGTTTGGAAACCGCAAATCCCAGGAGATATGATGTCATTTCAGGCAAAAACTCTGATTGTGTTTCAGAATATCTGACTAACACATGCTTCTCAGCATCATGACCCACTAACACTAATCAAATCCTATTGTGTTCTCTCCACCACACAATCATCAATATTGATGAGGCATCATTTGATTACCATGGTAGTATTATGCTTAGAGTTAATGGCAGATGTAATTTTATACCCATCAACTACAACATAATGTTCTATTTCTTTGTCATCCTTCAATTCCACCGGATTGTTCTCGCTCCAGGTATCCCAGCAAATGGTGAATAAATTACCCGGGGACGCCCAGAAGCCTTTATGCTTTTCATTGTTATTCATTCGGTCTGGTTCTGGGTTTTATTTATCTATCTTTATTTTACATTGAAAAATCAAAGCAGATAATCTTAGGAACAGGCATGGAAGAATTAAGCTGCATGGGGCCCTGGTTGGTTCCCCCTCTCTATCTGTCACCCCAATCCCCCTTTTTCTTTTTTTCTTTTTTTTCTTCTTTTTTTTTACTTCCCCATGCCCCTGTCTCTCCTAACGCCTGCCTCCCAATCCAATCTACCTCATTCATCAGATGGAAGTGATAAGCTTGGGGAGCACATGCAGAGGCACTGTGTCAGCTAAGCTCTCAGTATGACCGTTGTAGTGCAGTCACAGTCTCATACACTGCAAATCACAATCGAATGTAAAACATTTTTGGCATCATCACTTTTTTTCCCCATATTTAAGTTAAACTGGGGAAAAATTTAATACTCGACAAAAGTGAGGCATGCACAGACGGGGGAATGTACTGCCAAGTGATAGTTCCCATCCCTTATTGTGTCTGAAAGTCTCCCACAGCTCTGTCAAATGACCCCGAGTAGATCCTCATTAGTACAACATGACATGTTCTAAATGCTATAAAAGCATTTCTGGACTGTTAAGTGTAAGGAAGTGAATATTGTCAAAGCAACTAATAACTCCCTGCCATGATAACTTTTCTACTTCTACCATCTGGAGGAAGAAAATTTTATTCTATACCTTTTAAAGGTAAGTAAAATCAATCTATCTATCTATCTATCTATCTATCTATCTATCTATCTATCTATCTATCTATCTATCTATCAGATATGGAAGCTTCTGTTTGTTGTTCATGCTGGTAAAATGTTTTTGTTTGCTGGTGAAGAGTGGAGAGAACTTGTCTCTAATGTCACTGTACAACAAGCAGGTGGTTAGAACCTCCTGTTGGCTGCAGTGGGTGCACAGGCGTTCCTCTTTCGGGACCCAGATTTCTCTGTGGTGTCCTGTCTCGATGGCGAGGCTGTGTTCTCTGAGTCTGTATATGGTCAAACATTTCCTCAGCTGTGTCACTCACAGTGGTTAAGTTGTCTGCAACTGCATATTCCCTTTTTAGGGGCACATATTTTATCCATCTGTCTGTCTGTCTATCTGTTCAACAGGCTTTATTGGCATGGAAAACATTATCTGTTCACATTGCTTAAGTATATTACAAATTAATTATAATAACAGAAAAAATATTGCAATTGGATTCAAAAATTTGGGTTTAACCTCAAAATATTGTTTAAAAAAATTGTAGGAATTCTATTAAACTAAGCACAAAAAGTAAACAAATTTGTGTTTGGTAGATATATTTCCCTTTAAAATGGTATCACATTAGTCAGGAACATGCATTTGTGGGATGAGCAGCAGAGCTGAGTATGTATGTTGCACCCATGAAAAATTTGCCTGACTGGCACCTGTTATGTTCAGCGATCCAGGTTCTGCCCACAGCAGAAGGATAGTTTGACAGTGTGATGTTGTGGGACAGCAAGATGATACAATCGCCCCCACAGAGCGGGGTTTAACAGAGACTACGTCATGAATTTGGGAGTGGAGAGGAAGGAATGGCCTGCCAGCAGTCTTGACCTCAACCCCACTAAACATTTGTGGGTTACGCTTGTGTGTGCTGTTCATACCAATGTGACTAACTCGACCACACTGGCTGACTTGGGAAAAATACTGGTTTAAGAATACTGGTTACACACTCTACTGTGGCTCCTGTTTGATAAAACAGAACAACATAAATGAAACAATTATGATGTGAGCAAAATAAACTAGTCAAATGTTTTTTGTCCTACACAATTTGGATATTAGATGTGCTTCCGTTTTTGAAACTTTTGAATGATTATGAACTTTCTCTGTGAATGTGAGCTGACGATGAAACCATCTTCAAAAAATTACTGTTAAAAAAAACACCACTCTCAAGGAGAAACACTACTACTACGTATTTTTTGTATTGATAAATGGGTTTTACCACTCAGTGGACCTATTATTGCACATAATTTACTTCTAAAGCATCATATGACACAGTGAAACACACACTTCCTCTTCTGTTCCTGATAATACGGATGATTTTTGCAGTATCAGCATCAATTAGGCCTCAAAGCCTTTGACTTTATGAAAACACATTGGGAAATATCTTTAATATTTGGCAATACAAACAAAATACAGCTTACTTTTATTATTTTCCTTTTTTTTACAAGCTTTGCAGTAAAAAAAAAATTAAAAAAAAAATAAGCTACAAAAGTTTTTTTTAAAACACATCTCAAGTTTTTTCTTAATCATCCAACCAGAAAAAAAATCCACATTAATGGAAGAATTTCCCTAGAAGTATATATCACCTGAGTCAGGAAGTCAATCTTGTTCTCAGTTGCCCCAAACTCACAGAGACAACAGACGATTAGTTGCCATGTTGATCTAGCCAGGTCAAAAGAGAGTCAGAGACCTTAGGTTTAGTAGACCAGGCTTACCCTCTAATCTTGCTTTGTGGTACGCCCCCTGGGTCTTGAACTTGCTGATTTGAGTAAATTTATTGATGAATTGCCCCTTTAGATGAATCATCTTGTTTTCTAAGGGGTCCCAAGACATCATGAAGCTACTCCACTTCACATCAGCTGTGGTCAATGAGAGCGAGCGCATCACCCTATTGCTTCCCTTTGTCCGGTCAGCTTTTTTGTTTTGCTGACATTGAGCTGGAGGTCACTGCCCTGGCAGCAAGTTGTAACAGCTCTGACATCCCCTTTGTTGGCCGTCTCATTGTCACCATAACTGTTGTGTCATCAGCCTCATCAGCCAACTTGACTGTGTTGGAGCTGTGGGTGACCAGGTCGTTGTGCTTGAATAGACGGTATACAGGAGTGGGCTGAGCATACAGCCTTGTGGAACACCGCTGTTTAAGGTCAAAGGAGGGAGTCAGGATTCTGCTTACTGACAGAATCTGAGGTCTCATCCAAGTTTCTGTCCTACTTCTACCATTTCAGTTGGATATATATCAGCAACTGAAGCTCAGATTGTGTGCAATCATTTTGACTTAAGACAAAAACATTTAATCCACCTTATTTGTGGCCTCCACAAAGAAAACACTAATCCTGATTGTCAGAGAAACTGCTGTATTCATTCATGAAGAATCACATCCAGACAGTATGATGCTGCCACCACCATGCTTCACAGTGGGGCTTGTGTGTTTGTGGTGATGTGTGGTGTTTCGTATCTGCCACACAGTATCCTGTCTGATGGCCAAAAAGCACCATTTTGGTCTCAACAGGCCAAAAAACTTTATTCAACTTGAGCATGGAGTCTGTCACATTCTGTTTGACAAACTCTAGTCGAGATTTAATGAGTGCACATTTCACATTTTTTAATTGGCATTACTTTGTAGAATTTTTTTTCTTTGACATCAAAGAGTTCTTTTTTGCCAACATGCCAAATTAAATTGACCACATTAATTTATAAAATCATTAAAAGGGTAAAACATCCGAGGGTGTGAATACTTTTTCCAGGCACTGCCTGTTACAGTTAGACTCTTCTGCCTGCTTGCTCCCATGCCTTCATCATTAGACATGATGTTCAGTTGTTACACTTGACTTAATATGTGATACATTTTTAAACAAACTCTAATTCTATTTTTAGGGGAGTTCAGCAATTTTAATTCATAGCCTTGGGCAACTGCAGAGGTGCCCTCTGGGATACAAGTACCTCAGGTAGGGAATCACTGCTGTACAGTGTATCTGCCTGCATGTATATTTCTCATTGTGATAACAGAAACAGAGAAGAAAGACAGTACAGTTGAATCTAACTAGCAGCGGCAGACCGTGGATTCTCACAGTGGGCTATTTCCAACAACTCTTTGTCTAAATAACCACTAAAATCAAAACTATATGTGAAATGCGTCATTAATTCAGCACTGAAAAAGCTCCATTTAACACCGGTTAGCCAACTCATGAGCTAAAAGCACCAGCTCCAGAAGCTGAACCTATGCTGACTGAGTTTTATTATTGGTTGCTGTGAACTAAGTGGGTCCTCTCTCAGACAGAACAAAACAAGATGGAATCATATCAGACGCACTATGTGTCACATTTGCCATAAACATGACACCAGCGGGGAAGGGAAGGGTTTTTGAAAGACAGAAATTCAAATCTATGAACATAAAAAGGGGCAAACTCACCAGCCACACTTGTCTTGTGTAGACCATAAATCTCTTGCGGCCACTCTCACAGACTATTCATCAGAGACGCCATCTTATTCAGAACAGACATGCTGTAATTTGCTGTCACAATCTATTTTTTTTTTTTTTTAATTCAACTTTATTCATTGACAAAGTCTGGCAGTTACATTCATGAAATAACAAGATTGCAAACACTACGGACTGAACAACATTTCATCAATAAAACAAAGTGAAAGATTAGAGGTCTAAACCAGGATCAAATTACATATAGGCCTGTTTTAGAATAGTTACATGAACAGTGGCTTGCTTTAGCTTCATTTGCTTTAGCTAAAGCTAATGAAGCTGAGCTAGCTACATAACTAACAGTACTACTTAAGTCACTGTAGCTAAGTTAGCTTAAGCATTGTGAGCTTTAGTAAACCTGGCTATGTAGATTATAAGGATGTAACGGTATCAAAATCTCATGATACGGTATTAAACTCGGTGACAAGTCCACGATACAGTATTTATTGCTGTATTAAAAAAAAAGAGAACAACAGATAAAGACTTACAAAACATGGAACCAGCATTTATTAAACAACAATTGCACTTTAAATACAACAATATGTGCAATAAAGTGCCGTAGGTGTCCACAGTCTTAAAAATCATTGACCAGTTTGAGAGCTCTATTAACAAATAGAGGGCAGAGGAAATAAGAAGAAGTATGGGATATGAGAGACCTAAAAGTTCTTTTAATAAAATAAAAACAGCACCAGTTGGACCTTGTTAATAAAAACAGAAAATGAATACTGCAATATATAACCTTCTAAAACCTTTGTTGCCTACCACTAAATGGCCATAGGTCTATGGGGATCACGCTGTTTTGGGGAAGTGGAACGGCAAACGCTTCCCTAAGAGCCTTGGTTCTCCGCACATCTTTTCAAGATGATGATTTATCAAGAGGCTCATCATGTTGCTCGTATTCCCGTTGAAGTGTGTCACGGCGGTCTGGTAGTGTCTGCATACTGTCTTTTGTTCATCCATCACTTTTTCTCCTTTCTCATTTCTTGACACCAGGAAGCCAAAATGTTTCCACAAGTCAGATTTAAAAGTCTTTGGAGCCTCAGCAGTCTCAAAAACGTTGTCACTCGCCTCACCCTCGCTACTCCATGCATCTGCCATTTTCGCGCTGTAGAATCAAGCAAAATTTCTGCCCTGAGGACATACCGTTTGAAACTGTCACATGTTCGGGACAGGATTTAGGTGCTTCTGTTATAGCTGTTTTGTGAGAATGGCTTTAACTCCATAGCCATTTTAGCTAAAGTTTCTTTTCTGTATGGTCCCATAACTTTGAAAAGCTTGACCGTGTACCACAAGGTAGATGTTTTACAAGCATTTTAAGACAGTAAGTACAAAACACATTAAAATTGTCTGGGCTTTCATATAAACTGTTTTTTTTTTCTTGCTAACTCCAAGCAGGCTTTCATGTCTTTTGAACTGGTCCGAAACGTCTGTCTCGTCACTCTGCCATAAAGCCAGATCAGTGGAGGGCTGAGTGATGGTTATCCTTCCAGAGCTTTGTCCCATCTCCACACAGGATCTCTGGAGCTCAGTTGGTGACCATAGGCTTCTTGGTCACCTCTCTTACAAAGACTCTTCTGCCATGATTGCTCTGTTTGGTGGGGTGACCAATTCCCGGAAGAGTCCTTGTTGTGCACAACTTCTTCAATATGAGAATTAGATAGACCACTCTGAAACCTTCGGTGCAATTGATTTTGTGTAGCCTTTCCCACATTTGTGCCTTGCACCAATCCTATCTCTGAGATATGCAGGCAGTTCATTTGACCTCATGGCTTGGGTTTTGCTATGTGCATTGTCAGCTGTAAGGCCTTCTTAATATTAACGAGAATAACATTGTGTTTTTTTTTTGTTTTGTTTTTTGTTTTAACTTTAGCATCAGGTTGCAACAGAACAAAATTTAAAAGAGCTGAATGCACTGTGTCTTCTTGCAATGCCAAAACAAGCAGCCTGTTACAATTTGCTGAGCTGAATTGCATTCAGCATCATCAGGCAGCCTGATACGAGCTGCAACAGTTCAGTTCAGACAGCTGTTACTTCTATAGTGATGTTCTAAAACTGACTTGTTGCATTGCAAATCTTTGGTTGGATTAAATAAGCAGAGGCTACAAGGAACTTAAGCTGTTAAACATTGTAAAATAAGAAATATTTTACCAAAAAATATATTCCTCCAAAATAGTAGGATCAACAGAGAAGGTCTTGAAGGCCCAGAAAGACCTTCATTGCTAACTGTATATTCCTCTCTCTTCAACTTTCTGTGTTTAAGTTTCCTTGGTCGATGGACATACATTGAGTCAAATAGGACCTTTGCTCTGTAGCTAGAAAAGGAATTATCTTCATCCTTTCATTAGACACGTTATCTAACTTCCATTCTTCTATTTATCTATCTGGGAGAGCATTCATCTGTCACTTTCTCTTATCCCTGGAGACGAGCGTGGAGACAATGGTTCCACCACAGCATTTCCTCCCGTTCTGTCTCTGCTCAGCAAAACATGACGGAACAAATGAACCAATTAAGTGTGCTGGTGGCTGTGCTTTCCCAGGGGAGGCATCTGAGGAACTGAGACGGCCCGATTAGCTCAAAGGTAGGCTTGACTGAAGACAGCCTGCTAAGACGATTGGAGTGGAAAGCTCACAAAAGTGCACCTAAATGTACTACCTTCCTTGCTTGTGGCTTTTTGATTGGTGCTGATTGGTTTGACGGCTGTTTCTTATAAATGGGCACAAAAGCATGACGTCCTTGTGCCAGATTTGCGCTGGGAGCAGACTTGACGAATGAACAGGGGATGGTAACTGCATTTTACCACACAGATGGACCTTACAGACAGTAATATACCCTCAAAAGTCTGCTACAAGATACTCCAACAAATCACATCCATGAGTGACATCTCCAAGCGGGGAGTCCGGGAATGTTAAAGCCACTCTAACTTTATTTGCTTCGATCCCATGTGCTTCAGGAACACCTAGATGGGTTCCACTTGACTGTAAACAAGAATGATCAGTTAATACCACCAGTATTGATCCGCCTTGACCCTCCAGCGTTGAATCTCTTTGTAGACACTGATCAATCTTTCTGTTATCATGCACTCACAGATTTCAAACTCGTGAGCTCGCCAGGACGGTAGGGGCAAAAATGCGGCTTATGGGGTGACATCTATTTGTCTTCGAATATATTCAGCCGCCAAGGTCAGATGCACTTGGTAAATTTTCCAGAAAGAATCTGGAATTCACAGAAAATAATCCAAGATTAGAAAATGCTTGAGCTGCACCCAGTTGGAGCTTTGGTGATTTCAAAAGATAATCCACACCCAGTAAAGGTAATCTGTGCTGCAGTTTGGCTGATCTACGCAGAATGTCATAGAAGAATTCATCCTTTGGCCTTCAATACACAACCTGCTGAATGGTCCACTATGTCACCTCAGTTGTTCAATGCTGGCTTTTTCTTTTCTATAAATCCCAAGTGCTTTTGGCTCTGATACTGGCCCTGCCTACCTTTCCCTCAGTGTTTTGCTTATTTTCTGATACTGTGACATTTCCACTCTTTCTTGTCTCCACCAGTCTGACAAGATCTGCAGTTTCCAGACCTAGGGGGAGAATGGAACATTCAAAACCTCTTCATCTCACAGGCAATTTTGAGGCATCTTGTCCCCCGTGGTCAATTTGTCACCATGTGGAATGCCGGGAGGTGTCCTTGGGGCTGACCACTGGTCATTGCTCTCCCTGACACTCAGAGGGAGAAAAAGAAGGAAACAGAGAGAGACAGAGGGAGAGAGAGAGAGGATTGGAGGGAGAATGAACCTGACAAAGGCCCTGAAACAGATCCGTCCCACTCAGCAGAGCCAAGGGAGTATGCAGCCCGGCTGTCAGCACCTCTCATTAGTCAAAGGCAGCCTCCCTGACAATGTGACACTGATTACTGAAAGCCCTGATTCAGACTTTCTCTCCTTCTCTGTGTAGCCACAAACAGTGTCAGCTAAAGCGGCATGCACGTGCTCAACAACACATGCACATATATTCTATATTCTAGTTCAATCTACTCTCTTTCCACACCAAAGTGCTTGAAGTGCATTTCATTTCATTTAGAAATTCAACCCCCATCTCTGAAGGGACATTAAAAAGAGCGATAAAGGGCAAACCTGTGTCTTCCAGCTCTATTAAAAATCTATTTATTGGCTTTTCAGCTGGTGTAAATAAATATTAAAAGGCATTATTGTGAGGCGTTCAGACTGGCAGGAGTGGTGAAATTAGGAGGGAGGAGGGGTGGCGTTAGTTACGAGTTTATCATTTTTATTGATCCAACTGACATGTCTAAGCACCAAGGAAGATCTGATTGCTCTCATTTAATCACGGCATTGAAGTGAGGGTTAAAACAAATTAAAAAGAGGCTGAAGAGAGAAACAACTAATGTGGCTTAATAGAACAATGCCTGTACTGTCTGTGAAGGCCAAAGCATTCCAGATAGACCTCACTCTGTGGCACCTGTGTCTGGAAAGTCCAATCACTGGTTAATCAATATTCATGGCTACCAGTACACCATGAACACAAAAGAACACTCCAAGCAAGTCAGAGAAAAGGTCACTGAAAAGGGGATAGATACTGAAACAATTACGGCATGGGAAATCCCTTGGAGTTCAGATAAATCCATCATCAACAAATGGAAGAAATATGGCACATGTTTAAATCAGCTAAAATCAGGCTGTCATCACAAACTGAGCGACTGTGCAAGAAGGAGACTAGTGAGAGAGATTTTTACGAGACAAAAATGTTGCTTTTCACCCATCTGACAAAAAGCTATATTTGTTAGATACCAAACACTGCACATCAGCACAAGCACAACATCCCCACTGTGAAGCACGGTGGTGGCAGCATCATGCTGTGGTGATGCTTCTGAGCACCCTGCCCTGGAAGGCTTGTAAAGACAAGGGGGAAATGAATACTGCAAAGTACTGGAAAATCCGTGAGAAAAATCATATTCAGACTGCAACTGCGGCGTATAGGATTTATTTTCTAGCAAGACAATTGACCTGAAGCATACAGCGAGAGCCTCACAGAAATAGTTTAAAGACAACTGGGGTGGCCGAGTCAAAGCCCAGATATCAATCCAGAAGACAATGTGTGGCTGGACTTGAAAAGAGCTGTTTATGCCCAATTCCCATGCAATCTGACAGATCTTGAGCAGAGAAAGAAGAATAGAATATAATTGCAGAGTCCAGATGTGCAAGCTAGATGGAGAGTTATCGACACAGACTCAGTGCTGCCATTGCAGCCTGGCTTGAAGGGTGTGAATATTTATGCAGTCACTTAACGCAATAACTGCGTTATTATGTTTATTTCCTTGACATTACTTTGTAGAAATCTGTTTTCACTTTGACATTAAAGAGTTTTTTTTGGAAAAAAAAAAAGAAAAAAAGTCCAAAACGCCAAATTATATCAACCATGATTGATTTATAAAATCAATAAAAGGGTAAGACATCTAAGGGGGTGAATACTATTTATAGGTACTGTATGTGTTTTTAACCGTGCAAAGCAGATGGATACACCCATTTCCAAGTTTCTCACTGGTGAATCCATCTTGCAAAGCTCCCGTCCTAACACTTTGGTTACAAAGTGACAGGACCAATCTGCGACGAGGGGCAGTACTTTCAGGCGCGGCGGAGTCGTTACGTAAGCAAGCAGCAGCAAGAAGCCGGTGCAATTATGGTGGAAGAGATTAGCGTGGATGCTGCTAAAGTGCCAGTTTTATCAGAACTTAATGACATTTCTTCATTAAAAGAAGAACAAAGAACAGCAGTGAGTTGTTTTCTTTCCAAAAACGTCAAAAGTTGTATACTGACATGTGTACAGTTACCATGGTTTGCGTTATGCAGTTCTCAGCTGCTACGTCATGTGTTTTGTTGCTCTGATTGGCCCATAAAGATGTGACTGACTGAACATTCATTCAGTCACCCTCCGAGTTTTTTTCAAAGGCTCTGCCCTATCCCAAACGCTGTCTATGAGAGGTTTATCAGATGGATATGTGAAACACATCCATCTGGTGTGTCAGGTTATTGTGTTTTTATACTGTCTTTGTTTTCTTTGCAAAGTGGCATAAAAAGGCTTCCATGCCCAACAGATGAAGAAGGCCATAATGGCAACAGAGGCATCAAGTATGTGCAAAAAGTCCCTTCAACAAAGTAAGGATGGTTTAAGGACGAAAAGGCTGCACTAGCCAAGATGTTGTTCAGCTACCATAAAGGTAAATCTGAAATTATGTCTGATATTTCTGCTACAGTTTCCTGTGTTAGTGATTCATAGTAATATCTGACATATATAGAGAGGAAACAGCTAAGATTCATTTTATTAACATAATGGATGGGATGCTGGTAGCAATCAACCACTTTTTTCCAAGTAGCACAATTCCTTACAGTTTCAAAATAAATCCACTAAAATATAAAGCCAGGGTGTAACATTAACATGGGCTAATATTTTTCACAGGATAACCTCAGATTGCCTCTCTGAGTGGCTATTTTTTAAACATTTAAGGCACAGAGAGAGTCCCTTTTCTCAAAAGGACTATTTATAATTGATGGTCAGGGATTGGTTAACTTGAATCCCAGTCAAGCAAATCATTATTCTTGCATTTCTTTTGTTGTAAATGTGTAATTGTCAGGGTTGGCTGTATGAAGTCTAAAGTATGTACAAAAAAAAAAGATATAGAAACTTAGAATCAAATGTTGCTTATGCATATTTATGTTAATATCAATATTTTATCAAGGAGCGGTCTACTGCCTTAATCATGCTTCTTTAGTTCAAACACATACATGAATTAGCCTTTTTATTCAAACTTGCCTGAAAACACTTCTACGAGGATGCACGCATAACTCCATGATTAAAGGAATCAAGAGTGCAGTTTTGATTAAAGTCCAACAAGCTCTGTGTCAGAATAGCAAGACAGCAGAAAAAACATTTAAAGAGCAATTCAAACAGATAGCCTTGTGTAACAGAGTAAATATGAAACCAAGATTACAGTCATATAATACCTCATGCCTCATTTAGGCAATGCAATAACAGATTTATGTCTGTTTTTGGCATTCTGGTATCAAATCCTCAAAGCTTTGTAGACACACCTCAGTGCTTACTGAGAATGCTCTGATGTCCAACAGCTCAGACTGCATACAGAGGTGGCCTGGGATGCCCTTATCCTAATTGGATTGGCGCTCCTCTTTATTCCTCAAGTAATGTATCTCTACCATTTTCCCTGTCAAGGCTCCTCTTAAAAATCTGGAAAATCTCACATCACCCCACTCAGAAAGTATCAATTAACAGCTGAACACTATGAATGTGCAACCTAAGCCTGGGTAGATGCACACATCCTTCCTATTCTAGTAGGGATGGATAGGTGGTAGAAAAGGAGCTCCTGGTCCTCCTCTAAATGGGGGAAAAGATGGAAAAAAAAGCTTCTTACCAGTGTTAACATGATTCAGGAGAAAACATTTTTGATCATTAATGCTAAGATATGATCTGGATACTCGTGATGATTATTGACTTAATTTTATGCATTTTAAAGGAATTCCTGACAAAGCCAGAAGGCACCTCAGGGTGAAACAGCATCTCAGGCCCTGTTTACATGACAATGTTCTGCTTCGGTTTCCGTATTTTTTTTAAAATAGATCCACATGCAGACCGTAACGCTTTGAAAACTGTACACTAGACCAGGAAACAAGAAACACCAAAAAAGCTGTGGCATACATGCTAGGCCAGTAGTTGGAGATGTGATTTTGCAATGAACCAAAACATGCGCATGCGTAGAGACCCTGAGTACTACTGTGTAAACATCGAAGATGATGAGCACACAAACATTTTTATGGACCGATGATGAGGTGGAGTTGTTGCTTCTAGTGACCCTTAACTATAAAGCGGGTAAAGTTTAAGAAAATGTAGAATGGGAGTCGTTCCAGTCGAAATACGCAGATATTGTTGTTACGGTCTCCCCACCCATGCATGTGCAAAAACCCAATCACGTGTGGCAATTGACTGTTCTCCCCGTGCACGTGTGGGTTCTCTCCGGGTTCTCCGGCTTCCTCCCACCACCAAAGACATGCTCATTAGGTTAACTGATCACTCTAAATTGCCTGTAGGTGTGAATGTGAGCGTGCCTGGTTGTCTGTCTCTATATGTAAGTCCTGCGATTAACTGGTGACCAGTCCAGGGTGTACCCCACCTCTCGCCCAATGACAAGTGGGCGAGGGTTATTTCTGTTTTTTTTCTGTAAGACTTGGCCAGTTGTGCACCATCGTGACAGCAGAGAATGAAGCTCACATCATTAGAAACACGTGTTTTAGTTCATTAATACAAAAAGGTCATCTAACAGTGGTGGATGAGGAGTAGTAGTGTCTTTGCACCTCAACTGCACGTCCTTAAAGTTCACCTTGCATTCACTAATTGCTCATACAGGCTCCAAGATGATAAAATAAAATATCTGTATGGGCATTAAAAAATACATGAAGATTTAAAAGACAGAAAGATTAAAAGATACAGATAGTTACATTTACCATACATTAACAGATAGGGAGAGTTGCACAACTTCCACCTAAGGTCCTGTATTCACTAATAGGTACTTCTTTTTTTTGTTTTGTTATTTTTTTTAATTTTTTTTATTTTTTTTGGTATTGCACTAACCTCAATTTTAACCTACCTGTTTGTTGATAATAGTTTTGATTTTTAAAGTTTACAAACTGCAACACAATACTTTGTTTAAATGCGTTAAGCAGATATCTCAGAATTGAGATTTATTGCCAAGTACATTTTCATAAGGAATTTGACTTGATGTTGGGTGCAAAACAGATTACATAGAGGAAGAATGAAAACTTAAATGCTAATAAACATATTGACAGGCTGGAAGCTTTCTTTATAGAAAAAAAAAGAAGAAAAACAAAATTAAAAAACAATAAAAACATCACTTAAGTTTGAACAAAGGAGCAAAAAAGGAGAGACTGTATAGATTTCCAGATTAAAAGTCCAGAGTTGGTTTATGTCATCCAAATCTGTATAAACATCCATTATTTTAGTCTGGAGTTCAGTGGGAGGGAGAGGGCCAGTGTACTGTTCATAATGCAGACAGCAGAGGGAAAGAAACTGTTCTTATAGCAGGAGCCCTCAGCCTCCTGCCAGAGAGCAGGGCTTCAAAAAGTCCATAGGGTGAGAGTGATCAGCTGCAGTTGTACAGGTGTACAGGTCATGGGGAGCCGGAAGATTGCAGCTAATCACCCTCTTTGCAGAGTGTATGAAATGCTGTGGCCTGTGTCCCAGGCTGTGAGTCACATTATGAGGATGGACTGGATGATGGCTGTTGACATGCACCAGCATCATCTTTGGTGGGTTGAATTTCTTCAGCAGTCACAGAAAGTGCATCTACAGGATGTACATCTTCTGCTGGGCTTGAGAGAATTTTTTCTTGGGCTCTTTGCTGCAGCCATAGACAACACACACTGCAACACAAGACATTACACATGAAAACACTTCTGCATAAGACACTGAGCATCAAAAATGTAGGATAAAATACTTTTAGTTTCTCAGAGTACAAGTGGAAAATGCAATGAAAAAATCACAGTTCAGTCCATTCCTGCCTTATTTGCTACTATTTATAAGCTTTATAGACATAGAAATAAATGCATTTTAAAACCTGTTCAGTCTACAGCAGGGATCCCTGAACTTCATCCTGTTCCAAAATAGTCTGCAGTGATGTGTGATTTTAACCTCCTATTATTTTCCGTGCAGTCTAAATTAGTCACATAAATTAAAGCACTAATTAATGATTAATTAATCAAAAAATCAACTACATTAGTTTTTTTAATCACTTAGAAGTGCCAGCAAAATGTTTTCTGTCAAGAAAATCTTTCAGTAATGTTCCTTACCTTTACATTCCACCAGATGTGTGGTCAGCCTGTCTCTGCTTCATCACAGCAACAGAGCAGATACATTTCAGTTTCAGTTCATGAGAGTGCTTCCATCAGCTCCGGCAGCCCTTTGCAGCAGAAACGAAGGGCTTCAATTTTGAACATTCACCAGAATTCAGTTAAATCCATCATCAAGAAATGGAAGGAAGAAGGCACATGTATAAATCTGCCTAGACCAGGTTGTGCTCACAAACTGAATGATCGTGCAAGAAGACTAATGAGAGAGGCCACCAAGACACCTTTGACTACTCTGAAGGAGTTACAACCTTCAGCAGCAGATAAGGGAGAGACTCTGAATACAACAACTGTTGGCCAGGTTCTTCACCATTCAAAGCTTCATGGGAGAGTGGCAAAAAGACAGCCACTGTTCAAGAAAATTCATCAAAACTCGACTGGAGTTCTACATGATCAAGTGGGAGAAACTTCTTTGGTCCGATGAGACCAAAATGGTGCTTTTTGGCCATCAAACACTGCACATCACCATAAACACATCATCCCCACTGTCAAGCATGGTGGTGGCAGCATCATGCTGTGGGGATGCTTCTCAGCAGCCAGTCCTGGAAGGTCCTAGAGGACAATCTTATTTGGTCTGCAAGAGAACTACGGCTTGGAACCAGATTTATGTTCCAGCAAGACAATAACCTTTAGGCATATAGCGAAAGCTATACAGACATGATTTGTCCTGACGTGAAAATGGTTGTTCACGCCCAATCCCTGTGCAATCTGACAGAGCTTGAGCAGGTTTGCAATAAGAGTGGAGTAAAATTGCAGTGTCCATGTGTGCAAGCCTAACTGAGATCTATTCAGACAGACTCAGTGCTGTCATAACAGCTGGAGGTGCATCTACTAAATATTGCTTTGAATGGGGTGAATGTTCATGCAATCACTAATTTTGCATCACACTATAGGAACTGTAGCTGAATTGGAAGCACTTGTTTTTCTTTTACCTGCTGTCAAAAATAGTAAGAAGTTACTTTGACTCTACTCTACTTTGATTCTACTCTACTTTGACTCTTCTTACAGCCCAGCTGTGAGAAGGACATGAAGGTGGGAAACCCTCTCTTCTGCAAAGGGCCCTCTTCGTGTGAATGCTCGGGGGCTTGGCAGCATGAAGCTTGACCCCAGTGAGAAGAGAGTCCACTCTGCCCTTCAAGCATAGACACCGCTGTTAGCAAGGCCAGGGCAAGGATTAAAGGGAATTTGTAGGGTGTCCTCGGCTCTGCAATTCTGACTTTTGCACTATGTTTTCCAGTTTGTACCACCTGTGGACATGCCAGGGGGAGCGTAGTCTGTGTGCCTTTGATTGATCCATGTGGCATTTTGACCTGGAAGGGCTCCATAGGCTCCTCTCTTTATTAGAGTCCAGCGGCTCGCTCGTGCCGAAAGCAGAGTATTTCCTTCCAAGTCTCCTGTGTTTCAGCCTCCCTGACATGAATGCTAAGTAATCTCTCTCTAACCTCCTTGATTTATCCACACTTAACCCTTTGACCAATTGACTGCCTCACTTGTTTGTCAATCTGCCTGATGCACACACTGAGGAGCATGCTTCTCATTAGAGTGCAGCTATTCTAACTCCAATACATAGCACACTGTCTGCCTGTCATTATACAGGGCCTATGTTATGTATCAGAGGCTGCGTTTCACCCCTCTCGCTGTCTGGGTTCTAACAAGGCCAGGATAGCAGCCAGATTGACAGCTGCTGGGGCATTTTAACAGGCATGGTGTTAAACTGTTAAACTCCGAGGAGGCAAATGAGTGATTGCCTGCCAAACCACACAGAACACAAGCTCACTGCCTTCACTACACATTTTCCAACCCACCATAAGCTTCTACACTGAGAAATGTAGCTTCTCCACAGTCTACATTTCAGATCAGAGCGCTTTTACTTTATCCTGGACTTACTGAAAGAGCCCGGGTTTCACATGCTGCAGCTTTTTTTCTGCTCCATTTTCTAACCTGGCAGTCACTTTAAGGCCACATTTTTGTGCATCATACAAAGTAAACTCAGCCCCAGATGAATGCTTGTTGTCTGCCATTATGATTACAACAGATGTGTAGATAATGAATCAGGGGTGACACTTTATATTATTGTTCTGTCATAGAAGCTGTAAGTAAATGATGATCTTATAACCTTGGATCATTTATTTAAAATAACCTAAAAAAAAAATAGGATTTTTCTAGTTTCATAAATCCTGTTTTCATCAGTTTATTACAAATGACACTAGGATGTGCATTTATTTTTATCATTACAAATGACTCTGTCTAAACAATTCATAATGAAAAATATCATTATAAGAATTAACTTTTCTTTTTTAGAAAAATGCTTGCTTGAATCTCAAATTGAATACAGAATCCCAGGAAATTTTTTTGCTTTATAAATAATAAAAAATATAAACCCCCTAAGCCTACTGAAAATGGTCTAAAGGCAGGTCCATTAAAGAATAGCACAGTTTTTGTCATGTATTTTGGCAGTGGAAATGGAACAAATGGTAGTGTCTGATACACAGAGCGTGTGCAAAGGAAAAACCCTCAATAACTGCACACATGCAAACTGGTCTGCTGAGCAAACAGCGCCCTGCGCCATTTACGTGTAGGTAAATGAGGAATATTCAAAATTCAGGGCAAAATTACTCTACTCATGCAAATCAGTCTCACAAATTACAACTGGCTCACAAAGGCCAGTGAAAACTGTGCTGCAATTTAACACCAAATGAAACCATGTATTAAACTGGTGCTACCCCCCCCCCCCCATTGATTCTAACATCTACCCCCTAAAGGTCTTTATACACTGGGCAGCTTATTTCTGGATGCACTCAAACCGTTCACCACGCTATGACATAATATCATATATAAATATGTAACATTACAACACATGAAGCAAATACTCAGAACTATTTCTTGAGTAAACCACTGGGTGGAGTGACACAGTGCAGCAGCCATGTCCTAAGTGTAGTTCTGGCATTGCATTTACCTTTAAAACATCTCCGTCTCATAATGTTCCATGATTATTTCATAGCGTGGTGAATGTGCAGGTCACAACTTGTCCACGAGAGTGTTTTGGAGTTGTTGGATTGTGTATTTGATGAGTTTGATGAGGGAAAGCTGGGATACCATAAGAATCCATTGCGTTGGCAGAGCAGCTCCTAACTCTAAAAATAGCTTGCACGACAACTAAAGGTAACAAACCTATTAGTAAGACTATAGGGGTTATGGCAATGGGCAAATTTGCCAAAATGTTGAAGTATCCCTTTAAAGTGAGTCTCTCCTGCATAATTTTGAAGTCATTTTTAGGAAGAGGGTTAGAGCAGCTATTTTCAAAGTATGGGACAGTGAGCCTCCCCTAAGAGAAAATCTTAACAACATTTTCAAACATTTATGTCTTATCTTTAAAGATTTTTAGCATTTTTATATTTTTGATATTTTGGTCTGCATATTTCTTGAAAAATCCATCTTTCCCAATCATTTATTTGGTTTCCAATGCCAACCTACTGCATAGAAATTACCACCTTATTCTTCATTTTTTTTGTGTGTTTTGGTCTTCATGTTAGCATGGTCTGAATAAAGGATTTGCATGGCTGAGTAGGCTCATGAGGGATGTGCAATACTGTAAAGACAAGAAAAACAGTGCTGTTTAAAGTAGACTACTGACAAAAGCAGCCCAGTTTGAAATGGAAACGGTTTCTTATTTGAGTATTTACAGTAGGAGGTAAAATCTGTGTGCATTGATTATGTTATACCCGAGCACTGACACAAAATAATCCATGTCTGCAATGCAGATTTAATGCATAAAATCTTTTGCGACATGGCTTCCACATTGCAAACATGCGTTGGCTGCTGTGTTTAAAAGGTGAGATTCATGGGGGCAGCTCATATGTTCCCTCCCCCTTCTGCTGCACCTACACCACCTGCCATTTGCTTCGCTCAACCTGCAATCACACAGCAAAGATCCACAAAACAGACAGACAGCTCTCTCCCCCTCACATATAAAAAAAAAATTAAAAAACTGCACAGAATGACCATTCCTTACCTCAAATATTCACTTTTAATTTCTCAACAAAAATGGATTTTTAGCTCAAACTGCGCTGGAAATTTACCATCACAATGTTCACATTTTATTTTACTTTTTAATGCATTTGTGCAATCAGAAAATCCCTCCGTCTTTGAAGGTATTGTCGAAGAAACTGTTGCTGAAATAATAATGTACAAAAAAGCTCCAAGAGCAAGAGTCCAGCAAATGTAACTGTGCGTGGGGAGTGGATTCAGAGGGAAGGACATGTGAGCACTAATGCTCCAGTGGAATTTGCCAGTTCTCTTTTCTGTCACCACATTTCTATCCAAAACAGAGGGGGAAGTCGAAAACACCATTTGTCACTGCACATTACATCTCTGTTGTTATGGTCCAGAATGAAAGCGCAGTATGTGGCTCCTCTCAGCAGAAGATGCTAACAGGCCTTGTTAATTGGACTTGGCTTGGTTTCTCTGAGAAGCCTTATTGTCAGCATGCCTAACTAAGGATTATAGAGCCAGAATTTCACCATACTTACATACGCATACACCTACTGAGGACACGGTGTGCTTGTTTTCAGGCTCTAAAATGTAAAAAAGAAAGTCTTCAGAGAATAAATACAATAATAGCTAAAAGCTCCTGTGAGCTCCTCAGACTAAGACTTGTGTCCATACGACCTATAAGAGCACAAGACACCATCAGAGTTAACTGATCATTTTTATAGTTATTTTTTATTTTGTTTATCCTCCACACAAAAGATCCACAGTGTGAGATATTGTATTTTTGTCATGTTACCATGATCACATTCATCTGATAGAGCTATCTGGCAGCACAGGGGTTGGTACTGTAGCCTCACAGCTGATTACAATGCCAGTGTGCCAGCACTTTCTGTGTGGATTTTGCATGTGTGGGTTAAGATGCTCTGACTTCCTCCCACAGTCCAAAGACATACTCATTAGGTTAATTGGTGATTCTGAATTGTCTGTAGGTGTGACCGTAAGTGTGCCTGCTTGTTAGCCTCTTCATTTTAGCCCTGTGATTGACTTGCAACTACTCCAGGGTGTGCCTGCAGCTGGGATCAGCTCCTGGCCCCCACGACCCCTAACTGGATAAGTGGTGTAGATAATGTATGAGACAGGCATTAATCCAATAACTGGGCATGATCAGGGGATGTTATTAATATGTTTCAATACATGCATTTCAATCCATTTCCTGTAAAAAACAAAATTATGTTCTTCATCTGCCATAAAACACCACAAAAAGAGGATTTTTTTTTGTTTTGAAAAAAGTTCTAAAAACTTCCTGTCTTGTTTTCAACATGGCATTGACATCTGTGAGCGTTGTGCAGTCAGCTGTGCTTATGTAGGAGTTATGCTGTATTGACAAAAGTATTTGATCACACCTGTTGATTATAGAGTTCAGGTGATTCAATCAGACCTCTTGCAACAGTGTATAAAATCAAGCACCTAGCCATGCAGTCTCCATTTTCAAAGATTTGTGGTACAAAATGGGTTGTTCTGAAGAGCTCAGTGATGTCAGGCATGCTGCTGTGATGGATGCCACCTTAGCAATACAAGGTTTTATATTATTAGAAAATGGAAGCGTTTAGGAACAACAGCAACTCAGAGGCAAAGCAGACATCACACACAGCGCATGCTGTGTGAAAAGTTGCCACTATGCTAATTCCATTGCTAAAGAGTCCCAGACTTCCACTGGCATTAATGTAAGCACAGAAACAGGATGTTAGAAGTTCATATGCTCGGCCTTTTGTCTCCAGTGAAGGCCAATCTTAAAGGACATATTATGCAAAAATCCCTTTTTTAGGCTTTTCTAACAAAAATATGTTCCCCTAGCCTGTCCACAATCCCATAAAGTACCAGAAAAATCTATTTCCTCCCACCCTCTCTTTTTTCACCTTTCAGAAAACGTGTGCTGAAGCAAGCCAGTTTCAGATTTTCCCTTCATGATGTCATGTAGAGAGTTAGTCCCGCCCAGGTTCGGTTCCACGCTTGGAAGAAAGTTCAGAGAGGAGGATTAGGAGAGCCACATCCATTTCCTGAGAGGGGCGGAGTCAAACAGCTCAGCAAAATTTAAAACCACTGACACAGAAACAGCTCATTTTGAGTTGCGCTGAAACAGAGATTTTTAGACGTACAGAAATCTAACACTGGAGTGTTTTTTCAGTAACAGACTTCACAAGCATGTTTTGGGGACCTCTGAGACCAATGTAAACTTGTCTTCAAAGGGACAAATACGTCCCCTTTAATGCTTTAGCATACGACATTCTGGACAATGCTATGCTTCCAACTTTGTGGCAACAGTTTAAGGAAGGCCCTTTTCTATTCCAACATGACTGCTATATTCTGATATCAGCTCAACTATATGCAAGGATGCTGTTAACTACTGCACTGATTTCCGTCCATATGTAGCATTTCTGATTCACTTTGATGCTACTTTTCAGCCCCAAAAAATTAAACAAATATTCAAATTGACCTGACTTCTCTGAGATGGAGACTGAAAGCATGATAAGGGGAGCTGGTTTCATTACTGTATATGGTTATCCATGTCCTTAACTCTGAGGGCGAGGTTAGGATGTATTCATTAAATGACAGTTGTTTTTTAGCCGCCATATTTATCAACATCAGGCTCAGCGGTATGCTGTTATTGGCCAGATACGTACATTTCATAAGCAATACGTGGACCTTTTGGTTTACATGCAAGTTTGATAAATGAGGGCCAATATGTTTGCATGCACAGTTCAATGGAGCTAGCTCAGTTAAGCTTTTCATACTTGACTACCGTCCTTATCCCAGCATGTAAACACCTAAACTAGATTTGTCAATGGAGGTAAATCTGACTCCTCTACACTAGGTGGCAATATACCTCCTTTCAGCTAGTTGCTTTGGGCCTTTCTGTGGTTCACCATACTACATGTTAGCAAGCAACTGGTTGTAGCAATGTCACCACAATGCTCTACAACAGTGTTTTCCAACCATTTTTCTTTGGAACCCCCCTACATTTATCTAAGAAAAGCAGAGCCCTTCAGGGCCCAAGAGAAAAGAAAAAGTGACACACTGCCGTCAGAAATCAACATAGATTTTAATTGTTTCACTGATAACACCCTAAAAACAACATAGCATGCTTTTCTTCCTACCTTATGTTCATATCTGAGGGCAGCCGAAGTCTCAGCTTCATCTATGCTTAGCATTTATGTCGTTTGACTTCTAGGTCAAAGCCAGGAGCCTGCGGAGAATGTTCAGAACACCTAGTCCAGTTTATCCAGGTGTATACATCCATCCAGCCTTTATCTACACTGCCTATCCCCTTCTGGGTCACAAATCGACACAAATCTAAAGTTCCCAGCATGAGCTTTAAAGATGTATCAAACGGTATCATTTTCATGGTATGTGTGTTTCCCTAACAGTCAGGCTCCAGCTGAAGGCTCAGAACTTAAAGTTAAAATATTTCTTATGCAGCCTACATCTGGATTTATGTAACTGTCTCGCCCGGAGGAGTCAGGGTGATGACTTGGATTAACTCTCTACAAGGGAGGAAACCTGTGGTCGCTTTGAAGTTTCTTTAGGATCAGAGGCAGTTTGATACCTGCACTTCTGTCAGGGTAGATTTATGACATCAGAAAGCTTTGGAGCATTGATTTTTTTTTCCACTTCTAAAGAGTGGATCTGAAAACATCTCTTATAATTAAAATTTAACATTTTCTTTCATGTTATTACAACCAAATAAAATTCATTTTAAGTATTGTGTGCTGTATTATGTTTGACTGAATCAGGCTACTTAGGTAATCTGTAAGGTTTGGATCAACAGCTCTCCTGTATTGAACAGATACATGAGAAAAAGAAAAACTATGAAATCTCCACTGCTCTGCTCTGTACGGTACAGCAGACACCTAGGGATCAAATACTGACACAAATCAACTACAGCACATCTCAAGTCGCTGCATCAAATCTAACACATTGCACTTGAATACTGCATGGCTAGCTCGCCACCCGTGGCTTACACTGCCACAGTATTAGCGTCTGAGCCAGGATAGTCCCACCCAGCTGCGGCAAGCAAATGCCATTCACTAGGACTGTCGTGTGATTGGATTGAGGCAGACCTAAGCACAGCTCAAGCCACACTTATCAGCTGGCTGGCAGATAGGACTTGTCATACTGCCTGTCAGATCTGATGAGGAGGCCACGAGCCTCACAATGGAGCTAAATGCAATCTCCTCCTCTGCAGCTGCATGGCCTGCCTTAGGGACATGCTTATTAGACTTTGTAAACAGCCAAATGTGAGCGCTAAACTGTAAGAGTTACTGTCAGGCAGGCTGTCGCAGCCAGCTAGTCCAGACTGGGAGCAGTTCAGTGCAAAACTACGGATGTAATAAAAAGGACTTACACAAAAAACCAAAGAGTGGATTGAATAGTAGTACAGCTGAGAGAGCAAACATGGCCTCAGTGGATGTCTTCTAGGCTCTTTACTCTTTATTTCATGTAGCATGCCAAAGTATTGGTGTCATTATATTTAAACCCACTATAAAGCATCTATAATGATAAAGGAAGTCATTGCTGCCTGGGCAAATAAACGTAATGTTTATGTGAATCCTTTGGAAACTGGAAACGTTTTTTGAATATGATTACATTTTTGATGCACTTTTTTGGTTTACTGGTGCATAAAAATACTTAAACGTCCTTAAATCTTACGCTCAATCTTTTTCAGTCTTGTGGAACCACAAAATCGTGAAAGTGTCTCAAGTGATTGTAGCAAAAAGATACCTGTGTCTGGTTAATCAGTATTCCTCGCAACCATCACACTTTGAAGACAAATGAACACCCCAAGCAAGTACTCCAAGTAAAAGTCAGAGGATGGATGAAAAAAAAAATCAGGCCTTCCTCACAATCTGAGTGACCGTGCAAGAAGGAGATTAATGAGAGAGGCCATCAAGACATCTATGACTACTCTGAAGGGGTTACAAGCTTCAGCAGCTAAGATGGAGGAGATCCTGCGTACAACTGTAGCCCAGGTTCTTCACCAGTCAAAGCTTTATGGGAGAGTGGCAAAGAGAAAGCCACTGTTGAAGAAAACTCATTCAATCTGGTCAAGAGTTCACCAAAAGGCATGTGGGAGACTCCACGGTCAAGTGGAAGAAAGTTCTTTGGTCTTATGAGGCCAAAATTGTGCTATTTGGCCACTGCACATCACCTCAAACACACCATCCCCACTGTAAAGCATAGTGGTGGCAGCAGCATGCTGTGGGGACACGTCTCAGCAGACAGCCTTTGAAGGCTTGTAATGGTAGAGGGTAAAATAAATGCTGGAAAAAGGGGTTATTCTGTAAGAAAACTACAACATGGAAGCAGATTTCTTTTCCAGTTAGGAAATGACCCAAAGCATCCAGAGAAAGCCACACAGAAATGTTTTAAAGACAACAAGGTGAAGGTTCTGGAGTGGCTGAGTCAAAGCCCAGACCTCAATCCAAAAGAAAATGTGTTGCAGGACTTGAAAAGGGATGCTCACGCCGAATCCCCTTGCAACCTGGGAGAGCTTGAGCAGTTTTGCCAAGAAGAATGGAGTAATATTTCAGTGTCCAGATGTGCAAGCCTGATTGAGACTCAGAGCTGTGGTTGCTGCCAAAGGTGGTCTGCTAAATACTGACTTGAAGGGGGTGAATATTTATGCAATCACTAATTTTACATTAAATATTTTTATTTAAATGGTATTACTTTGTAGAAAATTTCTTTGACTTTAAAGAGTCTTTTTTGTCAAAAATTATATTGATCATGATTGATTTAAACAATCATTAAAAGGATAGAAATATCGGATAAGTTTGTCAGAAACTGTGATTTTGGATGTTTTCATCAGGGCTGTGTCGGCGTGTCAGCTCACATTTTTATCATCAGATGGTCATTGAATGCTGCGTTGCAATCTTACTGTAATGACCCAAATATTCAACCAATATCTTTTAGATTCACATGTAACATTTTGTCTATTGAGTTTTCAAATCCACACACCTCCTCCATCCCCCCTCCTTACACACACAGTGGCGTGTCCCACCTTTCTCTTCCTGAGCCAACACGTCTTGTGCTTCAGAAATTTTGACTCAAGATTATGGCGTGCCATATTTCATGTATTTGCAGATTGATGCTGCAGCTGTGAGTGACTGATTGTCATGACTCGTACAGCTGCTTTACAGATACACAGCTTTGTTCTTTGTTGTAAATGTGTGTTGGCATTTAAAAGTCTACACTCTGAACGAGACGACTTCACTATTTCAGCTGTGTTTCGATGGAAAATCCCAGTGTTATATTTGGTTAGATCTGGGTCAGTGGTCCTGGATGGAGAGGCTGGAGTGCTGCGAACAGGGCTGCTCGGGATAATAGCGAAGCTGTTTGGTAAAGCCTGGAGTTCTCTGAACAAAACTGGTAAAGCGTTTTTGGGGCGAGTGAGTGCAGGAGTGCTTTTGTGTGACTTCACAATGATTTACAAAACCAGCCCACTGTTTTTCTAGTCTAGTCTTGCGGATTGAAAAGTATGACAAGCTGTCATATTCACAAGTGGATGTGCAGGGCGCAGACATACACATGAGCAATATGGAGCAAAGAGAGGAGGGAAGGAGACAGAGAGTAGAAAGTAGAGGTGTAATAGTTCACAGAGTTTATTCACTACTTTAAACTAGCAGAAGCTAGAAAAAAATCTGTTTAACAAAAGCCAGAATTCCAAACCTACTAGAAAGACTGATAATGAAATAATATCACAATTACATTTTTAAGACATATTAGACATTTTTCAGTATTGTTATCACACACAGCTAGGTGCCATCATCCCCTGTAAAAACACAGATATTATTCTTGAGTCATGAAAACATAATTTAGAGCAAGAAAATACCTGTTTGTATCTAGCTGATTTTGGATCATTTAACTTAACGAACTGAATTTTATTTGTGGTTAATTGTTTATGTTTAATGTTTATCATAGACAGACTGGATCATTTATTTTTGGGGTTGAATTGTTGTCCCCTTAACTGGAGTTTAAGCCTATCTTTTAAGATTTATATTGTAGTGCGGGTACCGCCTTCTCTCCTTCTCTGATCAACTTTAGCTATTATTTAGCACAAAAAGTAAGGAAATTTGTGTTTGATAGATTATTTCTTTGTTGTAACAATGCTTCAGGGCAATAAATCTTATACTATTGGAAAGCCTGTTTATTTCTCTTTTAAATGATGCCACATTTGTCAGGAACATGCGTTTGTGGGATGAGCTGCAGAGCTGAGTTGGTTGCACCAATAGAAAATGTACAGAATCTTCTCTGCCAGTGCCAAGGATAAAAAAGTATTTTTATAACTAAATAAGCTTAGTACAAAAGTAAGGAATTTTAAATTTGTAAGGAGCATGCATTGGTGGGATGAGCAGCAGAGCTGAGTATTTGGGTTGCATCGCATTAAAATTGCCAAATTTTCTCTGCATAATACAAAACAGTGTATTTTGTTGCTGCTATTGACTCTTGTTTTGATTGCCAGTCAGGTATCTGATTGGTTGACTTGCGACAAATGCTGGTTAAAAAATGGGATGCCATCCTGCAGCAGTGTGTGACCGGGCTGGTGACCAGCATGAGGGGGAGGTGCCAGGCCGTTGTGGTTGTGTATGGTTCTTCCACACACTTCTGAGGCTCTTGTTTGTTAAATGAAAAAAAAAAAAAAAAATTACATATCCAAGCTGTCTTGTTTTTTCAGACTTCAATCGTCCAATCCACCAAACACCAAACAAGGGTCACTGGCAGAAAAAGCTGTTTTGCTTTGGCAAAGAAGATTTGGCAAATTTTTAATGGGCCCAACCCACTTACTCTTCTCTGCTGCTCATCCCACAAACACGTTCCTTACAAATGTGACACCATTTAAAGGGGAAATAAACAGGCTTTCCAATAGTATAAGAATTATTGCCAAGAAGCATTGTTACAACAAAAAAATAATCTATCAAACACAAATTTCCTTACTTTTGTGCCATTAACTAAACATGATCATTGAGTAGAGAGTAGGGCACCCACACTACAGTATTCATCAGAGAAGTAGGCTCAAACTCCAGTTCAGGGGACAATAATTCAACGCCCCCAAGAAATGATTCACAGTCCGTTCAGGATATGTACACATTAATAATTTACCACAACTAAAGCAAATTATTGATCTTTGCTGAGATGTCTCTCCACTCGACTGGAGGCCACCTGTGGAAAATCAAATTGACTGGACATTTGATTTGGAAAGGCACACACCTGTTTATAGATGGTCTTACAAGTATCACAGCTGGCAATGCATATCAGGGCAAAGCCTAGCCACAAGGTCAAAGGAACTACCTGCAGAGCTCAGAGATAGGATTGTTTCAAGGCACAAATCTGAGGAATGCTGCAAAGAATGCATCTGCTGCACTGAGGCTTCATAAGAGCGCAGTGACTTCTATAATTCTCAAATGGAAGAAGTTTGGCACAACCAGGAGCCTTGCGAGAGCTGGTCACCTGGCCAAACTGAGCAATTTGGAGGAGAAGGGTAAGAGACCAAGACTACCACTGTCATTCTGACTGAGCTCCAGATATCCTGTGTGGAGACGGGACAAAGTTTTAGAAGGACAACCATCACTGCAGCCCTCCACCAATCTGGGCCTATGGCAGAGTGTAGAAAACATTAAAATCTGTCTACTTTTCACCCATTTTAGAAATGTGTCAAAAACTTGCATGAAAATTGTTAAGAAATGGATTGAATTTTCCATCTGCAGTCCCTGACAGATGTTAGAGTAGGCTCTCGAAAATGATAAATATTATAAATGTAATAGCTGGAAGATTTTTGTGGATTGAGATTACCTTTAAAAGGTAGTGTTAAATGTTGGCCAAATAAAGTCTTGTCAGAGTATTACTATGATTAAATGACATGTGAAAACACAGGAAAGCTTCTTTATCATTTAAAGGAATGGCATTTTGAAAAGGCAGGTTTCTTAAACTTCAGAATAAAAGTTCTGTGAATTCATTTGAGAAAAGTCTATTGTAGCCCTGCTCTGACATAGCTAGCATGCGGTGCATTGACACGTCTACAAAGGAAATAATGAGGGACAGAGCGAGAAATGGAGGTCTCCACAATGCAGGACTGATTATCCTTTATTAGCCTGTTCCTGCTCTTTTAATTCTCACATCTCCTCACCCAGGTACCAAGCCCTCAGGTCTATGTCAAAGCTATTGAGACCATACTCACTTTTTCTTTTCATTTGTCTTTTTTCCTTTACCCTGCACAGACTCACTCACCTTTAATATAATCCGTCTTTCTTGTTTTCTGATTATGGTCCTTTCAGCATCTACCTCCTGGTTTCCCTGAAATAATGATATTAAACCACCGGATATGCACAGGAGGCCAAAGGAGGCCCGTGGACGTTTAATATCTGGCTGAGTACAAAGAGCTGAGGAGAAAGAGATCCGGTTGACAGGAGACCTGCTCCTTTTTTTCTGCACAGCCTCTGTTCTGCTTTCCTGAGATCATTAATTTCTCCAAAAGAGATCTCCCCGGGTGAGACTCATTCACATGCAGATGGCACTATTCCTCCGGAGCCTCTATCGCTCTTTCTCTCTCTTTCCATCAAGCCATTTAGTGCTCCCTTTCTCTCTCTTATGCTGCATCGCTCCCTCCTATATTAAGCAAACGGTTAACGTGGCAGCCTTAGGTGACATAGTGCTCATATTTCAGCAAAGGGGTACAGGAGTAATGCAATGTGCTGCTATAGATACATTACATGAGAATTTGTCTCTTTTAAAGTGAGCAAAGTCTGGGAGTGTGTCACTTAGTGATACAGGCATTTATCTATGGAGATCATTTCTTTTCTCCATCCTCTATTATTCTCCAACATTCTCCGCATTTTCTTCCTCACCCTCACACAATATATACATCCTATCAAAGGGCTCTGATGTCACACTATGACACTGTTATTCTCAACTTTGATGATCTTTCTGCCAAGTCTAAGGCTGGGCTTATGCAGAAGTATACTCACAGCATATCTCAGGACAGAATTACATGCTTAAACTTTCTACATGAAATCAGATTAGGCATTAGGATAAGGGTTTAGGTAACAGTAAGTATACCAAAGTTAAAAGTTAAAAACATGACCTACAAATGTAATTATGAAAACATTTAAAAGAGCTGAGTGAACAGTCTGCTTACAGGAAAAAAGCTTGTCACCCATGGAAACATTTTAACGTAACAAGTGTAGCTGCATGGGCTAACTAGCTAACTCAGCTATGTCGTTAACAAAACTATATATCTAATACAGCTAAAGCAAAGCTGATAAAGCACCTACATACTAATATCTATGTAGCTAAGTTAGCTAAATGTTTGCTTAAGCTCACACTGCTAAAGCTTACTTAGCAATAGATAATGGAGCTACATAGCTAATATAGCAACGTACCTAAAGGTGAACTCACAAGGCAGATATGTAGATCAGTTTTTATGCAGCTATGTTAGCTTAAGCTACATTACCTTTAACTACATTAGCTTTAGCTACAATAGCTTTAGCTTTGCTGGAGCTTATGTTGCTTAAGCGGACTAAGCTTTATTACCTCTGCCAAGGAGGTTATGTGATCGGGGTGGGGGGGGGGGGGTGGGTTGTTCATTTGTTAGTTTGTTTATTTGTTTGTTTGTTCGTTTGTTAGCAACAGAACTCAAAAATTTTCAGGAAATGTCAGAAATGGCATAAGAAAGAACTGATAAGATTTTGGGAGTGATCCAGATCTGGATCTTCTGGATTCAGGAATTTTTTGAAGGATTCTGTACTATTGGGAGATAGGGCTAATTGCAGAGGTCTGTGCTGTTACCACTTTACAAATGTTTGCTTAAGCTCACACTGCTAAAGCTTACTTAGCAATAGATAATGGAGCTACATAGCTAATGTAGCAACGTACCTAAAGGTGAACTCACAAGGCAGATATGTAGATCAGTTTTTATGCAGCTATGTTAGCTTAAGCTACATTACCTTTAACTACATTAGCTTTAGCTACAATAGCTTTAGCTTTGCTGGAGCTTATGTTGCTTAAGCGGACTAAGCTTTATTACCTCTGCCAAGGAGGTTATGTGATCGGGGTGGGGGGGGGGGGGGGTTGTTCATTTGTTAGTTTGTTTATTTGTTTGTTTGTTCGTTTGTTAGCAACAGAACTCAAAAATTTTCAGGAAATGTCAGAAATGGCATAAGAAAGAACTGATAAGATTTTGGGAGTGATCCAGATCTGGATCTTCTGGATTCAGGAATTTTTTGAAGGATTCTGTACTATTGGGAGATAGGGCTAATTGCAGAGGTCTGTGCTGTTACCACTTTACACCAGGAGATGGCGGACATGAGCAACTTCAATCCCAGCAGCATTTTGGGTGTGTTTCTATTCAAAGTTTTGGAGTTTATAGAGTTTGAAAGATGCACGCCCAGTCAAGGAGACGAATTGGAGCATAACAGAGAGAAAGACAGCAAATTGTAGCAAGAATACTCACAATGCTGGGTGGAATAGAGGAATATTCACCCTCTGCCATGACCTCCAGTTGTCCAGTGAGACCATGGGTGAGACTGTCAGTGCATCTGTTGGCACCAGCAGGCAATGCTTCCACCATGACAGTCCACCCGTAGCGAAGCCAATGCTTTGCCTCGCCGTGTTTCCACCCCACCAATCCAGGAATTTCTAAAAGGATTCTTCACTATTGGGAGATAGGGCTAATGGTGGAGGTCTGCACTCTCCGAGTGCTTTTCTAGTTCACTTATGATGTTATGTTAAATATATAGCTAATGAGCAATGTTTGCTTTCGCTAAAGCTAGCGAAGCTAAAGCGAGCTACCATTTGTGTAACTACCTCTAAAATGGCTCTAAACATAATTTAATCTTGGATTAGATCTCTGATCCTTTTCTCTGTTTTGTTTTTTAATCTAAAACTAGAAATCCATCATTTCAGAAGATTATAGCACTTTCTCTCTGAGATATACGGCATCTCAGATGAACGGTCTGTGAGAGTGGCCATCAGAGATGTACATTCTGCAGCCAGACCCATCTCCCTGCTCCTCATGTTTCCCTCTTACTGTGTCCACCCCGCCCCTGATTACCCACACCTGTGTCTCATTATCCGCTGATCTGTGTCTGTCACCCCGTGTGTCCTTTATGTTGTATATTACTGTTTCCATAATGCTCCTCATTCTTGCATCGCCTTGTTTAGCGCTCTTGTTTATGATTTTTGCCTCCCTATTTTTGTCCTAGCCTTTTGCTTAATCCTTTGGTTTTGTCTACTGAGTCTATTCTCTTTACAGTCTTTAAAAAAGCTACTACAAACATATTCTTATAGATAAGCATTTATATAATAACTGACCCCCTCTGTTTCAGTTTTTTTAAAATCAAATGATCATTTTTAAATGATGATTTAAATTATTAAGGGAAAAAACATCCAGACCTATGTGGCCAAGTCAAAGTCTGGACTTTAATGCAATTAAGATGCTGTGGCATGACCTTAAACAGACGGCTGGAAAACCCTCCAGTGTGGCTGAATCAAACAACTTTGCAAATAAGAGTGGGCCAAAATTCCTCCACAGACTCAGTGCCAGTTGTCACTAATGCTCGCTTGCAGTTATTGCTGCCAATGTTAGCACACTCAATCATTCGATTTAGGAAGCAATTCCTTTATTCACATGGAGCCAGGTAGGTCTGGATGGCTTTTTCTCTAAATGAATAGATTCATCATTGTAAAACTACATTTTGTGTTTGGGTTTGTTTTCTGGTTATCTTTGTCTAAAATTAAAATTAATCTATCTGAAACATTAAAGTGTAACAAATATGCAAAATAAATAAATAAATAAATGAAGAAGAGGCAAATACTTTTTCACAGAACGAGATGTATGTGCTCTAGGTAGGTCCTGCTCAAACTCCTGGGCATGTGTGTTCTCATCTGTAATGTCAAAGCATTTACAGATGTCATGACAATAGGATGACCTCATTTATGTTGGATTGAAGACTAACTGTTCCCCTGTTTCCCATCAGAGGGGACGTCTCCTTGCCCTTTGTTGCTGTCATGGTCATTTCACTCTCATTCTCTTGCTGTATGCTGATTTTCCTGGTGTTAAAAGGCTTTGTGAAACCTATCTCCTTTGCATCTTAACCGGAAACTGTCTCTTCTTCTTGCCATCCAACAACATGTCCTGCGTTGGTGTTTTCCCCGGCAGTAATTAGTAATTAGTGACCCGTTACTGCATGCATTTGTGCCGTGACCCAGAGGCGTTAGCAGCAATCTCTCCCTCTCTCCCCCTCTTTTCCCAGTTCATATCTAACCTGATAGACTTTGATGACACACTTCTTTGAAGACCTGATCAAAGACGAGAGCCTTTGATGAGAGTGATGTTTGCTGTTGGTGTGGAGGTAAGGAGGAATACCAATCGTCTCTTTCAGGGAGAGTGAGGAATAGAGAGGGATAGAGGCAGTAAAGGGAAGTGAGGATACGCCATCTACAAAAGGACTGCGTCACTCCCTCTCATGAATCAGAATCATGGTATATCCATATGAAAATGCTTATTTTTTTCTTCATGGGGAGAATTTTAACTTAGACTAGGCTTCTGTAAAAGCTGTTGTGAAGGTCAATACAAATCAGTGATCTCTTGCAGATTGTTTTCCAACAAAAAGACAAAAAGTCTATGCTGTATCTTCGAAAGGCAGAGCCCCTCTTAAGATCAAACAAAAAGAGAGACACTTTGAAAAATCAAGATCAGTGTTGTCTTACCAAATGTTTATTATGAATTTAGACACTATGTGAAAATGTGATTTTGAGACCCTCAAAGCAAAGCCTCGAGGCCCACCAAAACATTTTTGTTGCAAATAAACTCACAAACACCAGTGTTGACTACAATCCAACTTTATATGAGGATTGGTCGTAGGTAGTTTTTCGAATCTAAATAAAAACTCTCCCCCTGCTACATGTGAAAGCTCATTAGCATATGCTAATAAGCATAAAAAGTCCACTATAGCTAACGAGAATGCCATTTGTTTTGTGGTTATGCAGCGATTAGTGAAAAAAGCAAGCATGCCTTTTCCCATCTGCTGATGGAGTTTGATCAAAGGACAGGTAATCATTATCAGCATCTACAATTCAAACATGACTGTTTATAGATCTCACCAACTAGACATGAATGCTTAAAAGTGACACATTGCAATAAAAATCTCAAATAAGGAAAAAAAAATCAGGACATTGCTACAGTCACTTTTAGGTTTCTGATTTAGAAATGTTATGTTTTGTTTCAAATTTTGACCCAAATCCTCTGGTAGATGTGGAGGCATGACACTGGGGTATCCAAGATGGTGCTGTGGGGCCTCCACTGAACTTTCTTATTTCCTGTAACCTATTTAAAAAAGAAGTTCCTAAAAGTCCTCTGGAGCTCATAATTTTGTTTATGGGGTATGACACATTAGGCTCAAAAGGAAGAATACAAACAGTGGGCCACCAGTCAAAGGTTTATGGGAGAGTGGCAAAGAGGAAGCCACTGTTGAAGAAAACTCAGATTGACCACCAAATGGCATGTGGGAGGCTCCATGGTCAAGTGGAAGAAAGTTCTTTGGTGTCATGAGCTCAAAACGGTGCTTTTTGGCCATCAGACAAGACGCTAAGTTTGGCAGACATTAAGCACCAGTGTTAATTTCGTTGACTAAAATTATGACTAAAAATGTTCGTTAAAACACTTTTTTTTTCCTTTAGAAAGACTAGACTAAGACTAGCCAAAAATAGCTCTATAATGACTTAGACTGGCAAAAAGTAGGTTTAGTTTTCATTAAGATGACTTCATTGAGACTTAAATGTAATTTAGTTTTTGTCACACTTAGAAAATTCACGATATTTCTCCACTGTGGATACACCTGTCTAAATGCAATGCATCTCTAGCTATCCTGCCTCTCAGCTGTAGAAAGCAGGGATCCCAGGTTTGGCAAAGTGCACAGAGCACACTACCATGATTTAGTACCAGATTAAGGCAAGAGAATAAATGCTTGAACTAAAAGTAAACCCTAAAATGTGAATACTTTTATGGACTAAAACTATACGAAATATTTTTGAGTTTTCATCCACTAAAAGTATAAAGGATAGAAATGATTAAAATGCGACAAAAACTAAGGGTATTTAATCCAAAGACTAAGACTGAGACAAGCCGAGACCAAGACCATAAAAATCGATTTTAAAAAACCATGACAGGGTTGAACAGTTAAAGGGCATTCTCTCTTTAATTTTAGTTTTCTTTTTAATAAATTTGTCTGATAAAAACAAGGTGTCTGTTCTGTTCCAACTCCTCCAAAGCACAACACTCAAAAATCTCAAATCCTAACAAATTTGTTCAGCTCCTTGTAAAGAATAAATCTTTGTATGTATTTTAATTCAACTGACAAATCAGGAATTATTTTAAATATCTGAAAAGGAGATATTTATCTAATTTCATCAGGTGAATGAGGCCTGATGTAAGTGTTCAGAGGTATTTCTGACTAGAAATAGGATAGACCGATGTCCAAGTCTTTTCAGGTGTAGCTATTTGTTGTTTTAGCAAGTGCTTCTTATTATTATCATATTAATGAAGTCAAAGAATAGCAGATCAGTGTTGGTCTCAACCAGTCTTGATGAAAATTCCAGAGTCCAGCCAGTTGGAGACCGAGAGACTGAGTAAAAATGCTCTTGAGTCAGAGACGAAACCAAGACATTCAAAATATGATCTTGAGACTCGTTTCAAGAGTACTACAACACTACTGCTAAACACTGCATATCACCACAAACACAGCATCTCCACTGTGAAGCATGGTGGTGGCAGCATCATGCTGTGGGGATGCTTATTAGCAGCCGGTCCTGGAAGGCTTGTAAAGGCAGAGGGTAAAATGAATGCAGCAAAATGTAGGAAAATCCTGGAGAAGAGTCGTATAAAGTGTGATAGAAAACTACAGCTTGGGAGAAGATTTTTTTTTTCTCTCCAGCAAGACAATGACCCAAAGCTACACAAAAATGGTTTAAAGACAACAAGGTTTAGGATTAGCCAAGAACTCAGTCCAATAGAGAATGCCAAATTAAATTGACCATGACTGTTTTTTTTAATTAATAAAAGGGTTAAACAACTTAATATAGGCACTGCATGTGTAAGTGCAAACCATTTGACATTTACCATATTCCATGACAATTTATTTTTCTGCTTTCACATTTTATAGATAACCAAAGCTGCCGACCAGCTGTCTGTTTAGGAAACCTCAGTGTATCACTGAAGTCAAAGATAAAAGAAAAGCTCCCCAAATTATGACCCATGAACTGAAATGCATTTCTTATTTTCTGTGAGCCAGATGAGCATCTGGCATCCTGATAGCACCATAAAGAATAACTTAGCAGTGTGTTTGTGATGTCTACATCTCTAAATTGGATGTGTTATAGCTCTGAAATAATTCTGATGGATGTGGTAAATAGTGTCATCCAGGTGTCAAGTGGAGACAAATATTACTGCAATAATTCAGATGCTGTTTCTATCAACTCAGAGAGCAACATCTGTTAATATCTGAATAATGTATTCAGATTCATTAACAGCCATTATCTTTGGCCCTGTCTGCTTTGACAGTACTCTGTATAAACATTATATTTGTATTGAGGCTTTTTAGTTAATACTTAAAAAAAAACAAAAGGTTAACATTTCTCTGGAGATTTCCACTACCTTAGATAGTTAGGCAATGAGTATCTACAGCCCATAATATCAAAAGATTCAGATAATTTAAAAACATCTCTGAATGTAAGGACCATGGCCAAAAAACAGCATTGAATGCCTGTGACCTCAACCCCTCAGAGGGCACTGGATCAAAAATCATAACCGTTCTGTGACGGACGGATTCAGGAACAATTCAGAAAACCATCAGTTAACATGGTACATCACTGCATTCACAAATGTAATAAAGCCTGCCACTTTGTCCAGGCATCATCTCGAGCCTAATGACTCAAGCCTGGCATGCATCGTAATCAAATCACATAACTCACATCCTCCTGACTCATTTGTCTTCTGAAGTTGCAAGATTTCCAGTCTCTGCTCTGCAATTACCTGCTCTTCCCTGGTTCAGCACTGTGCTCTCAACCCACCTCCACCCCAGCATCCACCATTGGCTCAGATAAGATCTAAGATCTTATGTCATCACTCCTCAATTCTGCAAGAAAAATACATCTGTGAGGAGTAATGAAGTTAGAGCCTGATGCCAAACAGTGCTACTCTGCCATAATAAATGTTTGAAAAATTACAGACATGAAATGACTGACTGAAATATAAGATCTGAAAAGCCATATATTAAAAAAAATCCAGACTTCTCTGGGTCCCGGCTAATCCGAAATGGACTGACCTTAAGTGTAAATGTGTGCAGGGGTTTAATCATCAACATTTTAAATTGTTTCGGGAATAACATTTTTCTGGAAATAAGGGGCATCAGCTCCTCTGTATTAAAGAGAAAAAGGGGCATCCAGATTCCTAATAACATACATTTCAAAGGCTAGTATTTGCAATGTTGTGGGGGTATATTGGTGCCCATTGGCAAGTCATTACCAAGCCACATTCTGCATGAGCTACAACAGCATGTAGGTAAAGGAGTGTGGGTACCAGACTGGCCTTTGCACAGTCCAGATCTGTCTGTTGTTGAAAAGGTATTGCAGAATATGAAAAATATGCAAAATAGGAAAAACATGACAATGAAGCCCTGCACTGCTGGGAAGCTTTACCCTCTGAGGGTACAAGAAGAAGGAACAAAGGTTAAAAAAATTAAATAACTTTTAAACCATAAATCTTAGCCCCTTACTATTTTGCCTTCTGGAAACCTACCATTTTGCCTTTCTAAAGATGCTATCCATACCTTTTTTAGTCCTTACAGAAGCTTTTCTATCCTGAAAATTAAGTGACTTTCCAGGGTTTTTACAGATTAAATCCACACCAGTAACTCCAGCACTGAATGTGTTTGTATCCATATTTTTAATCCATTTTTCTGATATTAGCAGCTAATGCTATCCTTCATTTTGTATCCCACAATGCATTGTGACAGGCTGTGACAAACAGTGACAGGCTGTTCCATCACTGCATCATGCTTTGTCAAATTGCACGTCATTACACTAAAGAAGGCCCGAACAACACCTGATGGAGAAAAAGAGAGACAGAGAGCCCGTGATGTGGCCCTTGGTGCCACTGCAAACAGGAACTACTTGGAATAATGGTTAAAATACAGCAAACACAAAGAGATGCCGGGACTTTATTTGAAAATTTGCAAATATTTTGAAAATTTGTTTTCAATTTTTTGGTCTCCAAGAGATGTGAGAACAAGTTTATGCAAAAAAAAAGTCTTATTCATTATGGTTTACTGTATGTACATTTTTCTTATGTCTCTATAGTCCTACAGCTTTTAAAAAAGCGACATTACTTAAGCACACATATTCAGGTTGTCCTTCAAAAAAAAGGATTTTTAAGGCTTGACTCTGCACAACAGGGTAGATGTTTACAAGATTTTTAAGACAATAAGTCTAGGAGAGACAACATGGTTAAAAAACAGCTAAGAGCTCAGACATTTAAGGTGTACATTAAGCAAGAATGTGAAAGTATGCCACTGTTAAAAGAAAAGCTGATGCAACACAGTGGGAAACATGCTCCAGTTCAGACTTTTCTGGTGTTGCTGGCATCAAAGTAGAATGGTGCATGATTCTGTAAGAAAAAAATAATAAAATTTTGAACATTTAATGTCTTGTATCTATGCTATATTCAATCAACTGAATATCGGTTGAAACTATGTGGAGATTATTGTTTTCTGTTCTTATTCACTTTTTTGGAAATTGGAGTCTTCACCAGGATGATCCTTAAAGGGAAATCTACAGTTTCTGTTAAAGAGTGATTGGACAAACTGAGGGGCATGGACACAAACTAAGAGGGACAGAAGCTACAAGCAGAAATAAGCAGTGTGACATGAGGTGAAAAGTGTACAGTGAATGTGGTGAGACACATCAAACATCACCAGGGCACTGTCACTTGGGCTGTCATATGCCCTCCTAACTGATCTTTATTGCTGTTGTGTTTCCCTCATCCCACCAGTTATACTTTGCCTGTTACGTTTGCTGAGTTTGTGTCCTCGTGTGCCAGGTGAGAACAGAAGCAGAGGACTGAACTGGGCAGCATCTGTATTCAGGTGCACTAATGGAATCACTGAGGCTAAAATGGCAGGAGGTGAAAGGTGAGTGCACAGAGAACAGCAGACCGCTCCACACCGCTGCTGCTGCTGTCGCTCTGCCAAACCACTCGACTGTGATGGTATGGGAAGTGTGTGTGTGTGGGGGGGGTTGTGTAGGTGTGTATGTGGATATGAGAATGAGGGAGGGATGGCAAGTGAAGGGGAGATTTTTTGTGAGCTGATGTTATGGACAGCCTGCTCTCCACAGAAGTTAAGCTTATATAAAACTTATTTACAAAGGCAAATTACTGACGTCTTTTAAACTTTATTCTTGGCCATGTTTGACCGGGATATTAAAAAGTAATGCTTTTGTGAGAGTTCGGATTAATCAAAAAAGCTGATAGCTTTCTTTACCACAGGTGTCATTCATTATTAATTTTAAGCAATGTGCAAATTTCTGGTTAAATGACCTTATTCCTATGTTCCTGTGATGTCACACTCTGGGTGTGAAGCTTTTGTCAGATAAACATTGATATTAAGGTGGTGGGGGAACAAATTCAAATATTAGAAAAAGATAACCTGCATAATTAACACATGCAGTTTTTTAAATGATGATTTCATTCATAAAGGGCAAAAAGCCATTCAAACCCATCTGGCCCTAACAACTGGAGGTGAAACTTGGACCCAACAACTGTAAGCAAGCATTTGTGATAACTGGCAATGAGTCTTTCACATCCCTCTGGAGGAAGTTGGCCCACTCTTCTTGATAACCAGAAATTACAGACTAAGCAACATTTCATGACTAAAACAGAGACAAGGTCAGAGGTCTAATCAGGGATTCAATTATATCAACCTGTTTTTGAACGGTGGCTATATTTAGCTTTGCTAGCCTTAGCTAAGGCTAACATAGCTACGTTTGCTACATAAGAAGTGTTACTAGAAAAGCCAATGCAGCTAAGTAAGCTTGAGCATCTTGAGCCTTAGCAAGCATAGCTAAAGCTAATGTAGCTACGTAGATAACATATCTATGTAGCTTACATAACTGCTCTGTGAGCTTAGCTTTAGCTATTCTTGCCATGTAGCTATGTTATCTACAGCTAAGTTAACTTTAGTAATGCGAGCTGTAGCAAATGTCTCTAAAGCTCATGTAGCTACATAGATAACGCGATCATGTAGCTTACATGCAGTGCTTAACAAATTTATTAGACCACCACCCAAAGTAAGGTTTATGCCACAGCTGCCCTAATTTAAAAGCATTGGTAAAAATTGGTAAAACCAAAATCATGTTTTATGTTTCTGCAATGGTTAATACACCAATATGTAGAAGCTCTTTAACCCAAATGATATTTTTAATGCTAAAATACAATAATTATTGTTATCCATGATTTTTCAAATTTACTGATTTACAAAAAAACTGAAAAAAATAGTAAAGCACATTATTATTTCTTGATTAATATGTCAAATTATAGTTATTTACTTGCATTCCTGAACAGAAAAATGAGTTTTAGTAGTTGAATGTTATGCTTGATTAATTTCTGACTTCTCAGAGAAGCCCAGTGAGCCGGCTCAAATTTGGGTGAATTCAGTTTGAAATTCCTCATTCCTGTTCAAAATGGTAAAATGTGGAGAGCTCACTGAAAATGAAAGAGCCCGCATTAAAGCTCTTCATGATACTGGATGGTCTCTGAGACAAATATGACAGGTGGTCTAATAAATTTGTCAAGCACTGTAGCTGCTTTGTGAGCTTAGCTTTAGATATGTTAGCCATGTAGCTACATTATATATAGCTAAGTGGGCTCAAGAAATGTGAGCTTTAGCAAATGTATCTAAAGTTAATGTAGCTTCATAGATAATGTAGTCATGTAGCTTACATAGCTGCTTTGTGAGCTTAGCTTTGGCTAAGTAGCTCCATTACCTACATAGCTCACTCAGCTAATATAGGGCTGGGTAGGTTAGGGTGATTTATTCCCCTTAATGAATGAAGTCATCATATCAAAACTGCATTTTGGTGTTGACTCAGGTTATGCCTTTCTAATAATAAAGTTTTTTTGAGACTAAAATGTACAACAGAAGAAATCGAGGGGAGCAAATAGTAACATAACATTCTAGTATGTGATTGGATTTGAGTTTTGAAAAGAAAAAAAAAACATGTTTGCTATGTGGTCCTCATCGACTGGTTCTATTATTTTTGATTCATTATCGATATTATAAAACTATGTGTTATAATAGTTCTTTGGGAGGATAAACACAGCAAATATAAACTTCTGTTTTTCAAAGTAAAAGCCCCAATTATTATTTTTGTGGAGAAACCCACCTTGTTTGTTCAAAAAACTTTTATTCTAAATTTTCCTGTCTCAAACAGTGAATCAAGTCACTTATAACTGAGGTAAAACTTCTGAAGATAGACGGGGCTGAGACAGCAGGCAGATACAACAGGCATGGTGCCTGCTAACTGAAGCCATCAAAGCACAAGTTGGAGCTGACATGTTCCACAGCCGCCATGCAGCAAGCATGCACCCTATCAATGGCGACTACTGTAACCAAAATGGGATTTTGAAGCCATGACCAAACCAAACTAAACACAAATTGTTGTGCAAAGTTACCCCCTAACCGATAGAGATTGGCCTAAACCCAACGGACGACAACAGTCTCCAGATGCAGACTGGTGAAACAGTCCTGCACTTTGTATGCTTGCCATCCATTCATATCAAGTGCTCTAAAACTCAAAATTGCTTCTCTTATTTAGCCTTTTATTCGCTCAGACAAACATCTCCTTAAAAATCAATTCGGCAATTACAGTGACACCACACATAATTAAGATAATAATTTAGGAATACATGCTCGTCTGAGACGGGGTTGTTTTAGAGGGCTTTGGTGATCAATTCTTATTGTTCACAGGCATTCTTCTGTTTTTGTTAGTTCTGTTCTGAAGTGGAATCTCAAAGATTTACCATTAGCAAACTGTGCTGGGAGTTAGTCTAACAAAATAGCTATTGGCTTCTCTGAATGTACTGAGAGGCTTTTTGACATTTCTCAATATAAGCTTGACTCAATATCTGGTGGTGTGTGCTGAGTAAAGTTCAAGGCAAGGCATACTTTTGTAGGATAATAAGTTGATTCTTTCATTACAAATATTTTCTCTCTTTGATTTTCTTTTGATAAAATGTCTGTGGAGCTTGGCAGATAAAAGCCTGTGGTGCCATTACAACAGTTAGAAACGGGTTCTTTGTTGAGCTATGGCAGAAGAATGCAGGCTGTAGCTAAGAATGACAGACAGTGCTATAGAACAGAAACTTCCAAACTTTTTTCACTGAGATCCACTTCAAGAAAAAAAAAATTCAAACTGATACTCCATGCAGCAGAGAGGGGAGCAGTAATGCCAGATTAAGCGGTTTTCTGCCAAACTGGGTAGGTGTGACCTGGCCATCATGTCTTTCCTATTATAAAATATGCATGTGAATCGTTGACTAACAGTATTTTGTTTAACATGAACTATCATGTCTGCTCTTGGCAATTACTTCAGCTAGCAGTTTTGGGAGTGATGGCTGTTGCATCATAGTTTAGTTATAACTGTAAACTTAGATTTGGCATGAAATAAGCCTAGCTGATGTGCATTTGACTGTCAGCAAGACAGCACGACTTTCCATTGAGAATTCAAAACTGTCTTCCTGTTAGATTTTTGCAGACGCTGTACATAAAGACACCTTTTCTGATGGAACTGCATTGTTATCATCCAGTCTGCATAACATAAACTTGTTGAAGTTGGAGTTGTGCTCAGTCCTAAAGCATAAAACTGTTTGTGTAGCAGCACAGACAGTAATGTTTGCACTTGCTCTGACTGTAAATGTAGAAAATGATGAAAGGAAACCACATTTGTTGAGGGGATAAAGTCCCAAGAGACGTAGCTGTGTAATTCAAAAAGACTGTACACAAACATGAGACATGAAAGTAGAGAGATAGAAGTGACTGCATAAATGTTCATCCCCTTCAAGTCAGTGTTGAGTAGATGCACCTTTGGCTGCAATCACAGCACTGAGTCTGTGTTGACAGGTCTCAATCAGGCTTGCACATCTGGACACTGCTATTTAGGCGGCTGCATATATGGTTTGACCCAAAAAAATTTCTAACAGAAGGTTTCTCAGTGGTTTACAGTAGTGTCAGATGTACTTAAAAACATACTAAAAGTTTACCAAAGTTTGACCACTAGAAAGGTGTAATTTTCAAGAAGATGGCCATCAGGTCCTTAAAATGACCATTACTCCTTTGTATTCCTCCTAGACCAGGAATACGGGTGCCTGATACATGTTTTGGCTATGTAATATTCTAAGTAGCATATCTGCATGATAGATAAGTGATTACAAGTAGAATTATATACTAAAGCAATTGGTTACAAGCATATTTATGCGAAAAATAAGGACAGTTTCCCTTAAGTAATTGCATATTTTACCTTTCTCACTTTTGCAGAGTGTTGGTGGTTTTGTGGTTCATAACAATTCTTTTGATTCCATAAGAATTAAATTCGTTAGAACTGTGTGGTACTGTACACCACTTTCCACATTAATATGCAAATGACATTTTTCTATTTTCCTAAATATTAATGCAAATGACAGAGTATTTTCCAAGTCATCAGCCGTTAGAGCATAATTCAAAGGTTTTCGAACAAACTTCAAAATGACAACCATTGTTTAAAAAAAAAAAAAAAAATCAAAATGCACTTTTCCACATTATTAAGCAGGCCACAGGTTTCAGCAATATGGGAAAGAAAAAGGATCTCTGCTGCCGAAAAGTGTCAAATAGTGTAATGCCTTGGACAAGGAATGAAAACATGAGATATTTCATGAAAATTAAGCATGATCATCTTCCTATGAAGAAATTAGTGTGTGATTCAGAGCACAGATGGATTCGTGCAGATAAAGGCATAATGAGGAAGGTTTCTGACAGACAAATTCATCAGATTAAAGAAGCAGCTGCTAAAATGCCATTACAAAGCAGCAAACAAGTACTTGAAGCTGCTGGTGCCTCTGTAGTCCCACCAACCTCAAGGTGTAGAATCCTTCAGAGGCTTGCAGTCATGTATAAACCTACTGTTCAGCCCCCTTATCCAATGCTCACAAGCAGAAACAGTTGCAGTGGGCCCAGAAATACATGAAGACTCATTTTCAAACAGTCTTGTTGACTGATGAGTGCCGTGCAACCCTGGATGGTCCAGATGGAGGAGTAGTGGGTGGTTGGTGGATGGCCACCATCTCGCAACAAGGCTGTGACGTCAGCAAGGAGGGGGCGGAGTCATGTTTTGGGCCAGAATCATGGGGAGAGAGCTGGTAGGCCCCTTTAGGGTACCTGAAGGTGTGAAAATGACCTCGGCAAAGTATATAGAGTTTCTGACTGACCACTTTCTTCCATGGTACAAAAAGAAGAACTGTGCCTTCTGTAGCAAAATTTTCTTCATGCATGACAATGCACCATCTCATGCTGCAAAGAATCCCTCTGTGTCATTGGCTGCTATGGACATAAAAGGAGAGAAACTCATAGTGTGGCTCCCATCCTCCTCTGACCTCAACCTTATTGAGAACCTTTGGAACATCATCAAGCTAAAGATCTATGAGGGTGGAGGCAGTTCACATCAAAACAGCAGCTCTGGGAGGATATTCTGACATTCTGCAAAGAAATTCATGCAGAAACTCTCCAAAAACTCACAAGTTCAACGGATGCAAGAATAGTGAAGGTGATATCAAAGAAGGGCTCCTATGTTAACATGGAACTTTTCCTGTTAAGATGTTTTTGATTGAAATAGCTTTGATTTCAGTAAATATGACCTCCTAATGCTGCAAATTCAACAAATGACCATTTTCAGTTCTTTACAACCTATAAAATCTTTTAAAACTCTGTTTTGCATAAAAATGTGGAACAGTGCATTTTGAGGTTTTTATTTTTTTTTTAAATAATGGTTATCACTATGAAGTTTGTTCAAAAACATGAATTATGCTCTAATGACTTGACTTGAAAAATATTCTGTCATTTGCATGAATATTTAGGAAAATAACAGAACAATGTCATTTGCTTAATAATGTGGAAAACAATGTAAAATTAGTCAAAACAGGGCTGCCATGTGAAGGCTCAGTACCGCTAACCCCTTTTATTTTTTTGTGTTGTATTTTTTTATATATTTTTTATAATGCTTTATTTTTTTGCCTTTTGTTTTTTGTATTTTTAAAATATTTTTCTTATTCATTCATATCTTTTCTATTTTATTCAGTTGTTTCCTCTTAATCTGGTTTATTTTTTTATACTTTTTTGCACTGTGACCCTCACTAGATTTAACATTAGTCGTCACACTCTTCCTCCCATAGAGGTTGATTATAGTGATTTTCACAATTCCCAACTTGACATGGTCCACAAGCAGGAATGCATGGTAGTCCATATGCCCTGCAACTACACCCTTTTGTTTGGCAAACAGTTGTACAATTACAGTGGATCATCTGCAGGAGGCTTTCTGGGGCAGCAGTCTTACTGGTCAAAACTGCCAGGGACTGGTTGTCCACCAGTTTCCATCCCCAATCCACTGTGTTCATGTCACCTTCCTTTCCAGTCCACACGATGATCTGGAAGTAAACTCTTTGGCAGTGGTATTTGGTTGAGGACTCAGTTGGAGGCAGACATTCTGGGGTAACAAATGATTTGGCGGTAATGATTTTCTTGATTAAAAGGTTGTAGCTCAAAGAGGCAAGTGAATCTGTACTCTTTCTGCCAAACAACACTGCCATTGCCTTGGTCCCATGGTCCTCTATGATATTCCTTGCTTGATGTGGGAGCAGAAACACATTTGCACAGGACTGGATGGTTGATTCACCATTCACAAGTTTCTGGAATGCTGTCTGTAAGTAGTCAAGGATGAATTTTGTTTGAGCAAAATGGTATATACTGTGCTGCCAACAATGAGGCAAGCAATTTCAAATGTAAGTATTCTCTTCCACCATCTTCTGAATTGCTGAAAATTGTGAATTTAGTTTTGTTGGGTTTAGTATAGTGCCACCTTTATACTCAAAAACATCTACAGAGGATGCATTACATATATATCACCTTATCCAAGTTGAAATGAGTGTCCATTTTAGAGGATTCCCACACAGGCCTCTGTTCAGGCTAATTCAAAGTTGTTTAAGATCAAAAGTTATACAACTCCAGTTTAGGTTACTTTGGGTGCAATAACTTCTACATTGAATGTAAAGTCTGTGTTTTAGCAAAAAAAGGGTACGTGTCCAAAAACACGTACTGAGTAGGAGTTACATGACATGGCTAAATCGTTTACATCTCTGGTTCCCCCCAAACAAAGATAAAACCACAGTAATCTCACAAAATTATATATTCCATAAGTATGTAATCATGTTAGTGCAATTTAGACAAGTCCACTGGATTCATAGACCTGGAAAACATGGGGTTAGACACCAAGATTGGCTAGGTCAAATAATAAAGTAGTTAGGATATTTTAAGGGCTCCTGCATCAAGCAATTTTAAGGGCTTCCTGCCCATCTTGGACGCCATCTTGAAAATTACACCTTTCTAGTGGTAAACTTTTAGTATGTTATTAAGGACACCTAATACTACCAAAAACAGATGAGAAACCTTTTGTTAGAATTTTTTAGGGTTAGGTGGGTTTTTTTTTTCATATATGCAGTGGCCTAATTTTACTCCATTCTTCTTTGCAAAACTGCCCAATTCCATCAGGTTGCATGGTGATCGCGCATGAACAACCATTTTCAAGTCCAGCTACAAATTCACTACTGCATTGAGGTCTGGCCTTCGACTTGGCCATTCCAGAACATTCACCCTGTTGCCTGTAAACCTTTCTGTGCAGCTTTCGCTGTATGCTTCTAGAAAATAAATCTTCTCCTGAGCTGTAGTTCTCTTGCAGACTGAATAAGATTGTCCTCTCGGATTTTCCTGTATTTCGATGCATTCATTTTACCCTTTACCTTTGCAAGCATTCCAGGGCTGGCTGCCGAGAAGCATCCCTGCACCATGATGCTGCCATCGTGTTTTACAGTGTATATGGTGTGTTTGTGGTGATGTGCAGTGTTTGGTGTCCAGCAAGCATAGCATAATGTCTGATGGCCAAAAAACACCATTATGGTCTCACCAGACCAGAGAAATTTCTTCCACTTGGCCATGGAGTCTCCCACATGATTTTTGGTGACCTCTATATGGTTGAGATTTAATCCCAGTTTTCTTCAACAGTGGCTTTCCCTTTGCCACTCTCCCAGTAAAGCAACAGTTGTGATATGCAAACTCTCTCCAATCTCAGCTTCTGCTGAAGCTTATACCCCCTTCAGAGTAGTCATAGGTGTCTTGGTAGTCTCTCTCACTAGTCTCCTTCCTGCACGGGCATTCGGTTTGTGAGGATGGCCTTCCATTACACCTGAGCAGTGCCACAGGCTGATCGCCTTCATGCCACACCGCATTGATGCAGTAATTCATGCAAAAGGAGGCCCAACCGAGTATTGAAGGCATACAAATTAACATACTTTTCAGAAGCCTGACATTTCTGTTTAACATATCCTTTTTTAATAGATAGATAGATAGATAGATAGATAGATAGATAGATAGATAGATAGATAGATAGATAGATAGGATGAGGATTCTAGTGGTGACTGAAGAATGAGCACCAGCCAATTAACTTTAAGCCGGACAAGAGGAGACAGAGGCAACATGTTGGGGAGGATGCACAACAATTTGAGAAATTGCAGTCAGAGGCTCAGGCTTTAAATGAAATACAGGTCAGGAGTTGTTTTGCCACAGCAGGACCGCAGAACAGAAAATCACAGGTTTATCTGTTCATATTTGAGCTGTCGCTGTTAGCTGAGATTAAAGCAGCCAGCGTTGTGCCACACAGCTAGTGGGGACAATAAAGACCTAGCAGACAGGAGCCAACTATTGTTGCAAACAGAACAGAGCAATTATGCTGCAGAGAATTCACCGAAGCCTGGTGTGGAATGACTGATTCTGTTTTTTTGAACTTAGAGTAAAGGACATACACACATGGGAATCAAACAGAATCAAGAATGTTTATCTTTCTTTTTTAAGATGAGCTGATGCAAACAAACTAGTCTAACAGAAACCTTTGTCTGTTTTGATTTTTTTTTCTGCATTTTTGTATCATTCATTCTTGTAAAGAAAAACATGAAAATTTGAAGTTGTGCATCACTTAAGGACGCTGAAGAATTTTCAGACTCAAATGAGACCAAAAGGAGATGTCAAACATTTTCCTGCATTTGCAGAACTTAAATAAGGACAGCTGCAATCAGGTCTGGCCCTGCAGGCGCACACAGCTTGACACACAGATATTGACCAGGAAATCACCTATCAGGGAGCCTGTGACAGACTGTCACACTTCTTATTTATCCAAAAAGAATCAATAATGAATGATACACACATAGTATCAGCATGTGCAGGCTTGTCTAAAATAAGATTTTTATTGCATTTTTTGGCAAGTGACACTCAGCTGTCCAGCTGTCCCAAGCTGTCAGTTGGTTCTATCTCCAGAATGAAATATTTAAGTAATATCAAGTGGATTTTAATGAAATCTAAAACACACATTCATGTTCCGGACAGGACAGGCCCAACTCGCACAATAAAGGGCTGTAAATGTTTGTGCAAGCAGCTTATTTCAAACTATTTTTTTCAGTGTTTTGTTCAGCTGCAGCTTTGAGTGGCCAAGGGATTATGAAAGAGAAAAAGAGGGAGAAGTGCTGTAGTTTAAAGAGCAATAATTAACAGATACCCCGTTGAGTGGAAAAAGCACAAGACTTACACTAAAGAGACCACGGATCGGCTGATGACATTCATGCAAACTGAAGTCAAATTCACTTCTATTTACTCAGGGTCCTGTCGTAACCCCAGCACAAAACATCTTGGTGTTCTCAGTGTCTCTTACTCTCCACCTGAAGTTGTTCTACTCCTTGCTCTCATGTCGTTTGAACAGGAAAAGAACTTGGACACCAGTTTGATCATGTGTGTCTTCAAATGAGTATGCAGGTGTAAAGATGCCAGGTTCCCATCTGAGGATGCAGAATAGAGGATGCTGTAGACCACCTACAGCTTAAAGTCTTTGGCTCTGTATGGTATTTAGAGGATGCATTTAAAAGATGGACCTGTATCAGTTAGTTCTCACAGCATCACAGTTTGCACCAGTCACAACAGCACACCTCCCAATATCAGCGTATTGTTGTTGGGACAGAGAGAGTGGAAGCTTTTGTTTCTGTTTGTTTACAAGCTCTCCTCTGTGTGCACTTGTACCAACGCACATTCTGTCTAACACATCACACAGAAGCAGACAAACGTGAATCAAGACAAGTCTGGCTGCAGATCATGTATCTTTGAGGGCCCCTCTCACAGACTGCTCACCTGAGACACGGTCTATTTCAGAGTGGAAATACACGATAGAACTCTCCACAATAAAATAGGAATGAACGTCCATTTAGAGTTAGGGTATAATGAAGCTGGGCTGCATGGCGGCGCAGGAGTTGGCGCTGTTGCCTCACAGCAAGAAGGTCCCTGTTTCACTTCCCAGTCAGGGCCTTTCTCTGCGGAGTTTGCATGTTCTCCCCGTGCTCCCCGTCCCTGTGGGCTCTCTCCGGGTACTCCGGCTTCCTCCCACCACCAAAAACATGCTCATTAGGTTAATTGGTGACTCTAAATTGGCCGTAGGCGTGAATGTGGGTGTGCCTGGTTGTCTGTCTCTATATGTCAGCCCTGCGATTGACTGGCGACCAGTCCAGGGTGTACCCTGGCTCTGGCCCAATGACAGCTGGGATAGGCTCCAGCCCCCCGCGACCCCAAACAGGATAAGCGGTATGGAAAATAGACAGATAGATATACTTTATTGATCCTGAAGGAAATTCAATGGATGGATGGATGGATGGTATAATAAAGCCAAGTAAACAGTCTGCTTACAAAAACAAGCTTGTCCTACATGAAAATATTGTTATGCAGCAAATGTAGCTCCATTAGCTGCGTATGCTATGTAGATAATGCAGCTATGCATGCTACGTAGCTACATTCTCAATATAACTATGTTAGCTTAAGCTGTTTGCTATCACTAAAATCGCGAAAGCTCACTTAGCTACATTGGCATTATGTAATAACCTTAATTATGTGGCTAGCATAGCCTTGTTAGCTAGCAAATGTAAGTGTAACTACTTCTAAAACATAAAATGTTAACATAAATGTTTTCAGTCTGTAATGGGTGCAATGTGGTTATTTCATGAATCAAACTGCCAGACTTTGAAAATAGATAAAGTAGAATTTTTGGAACAAATTCTATAACATTGTACCAGCAAATTATGTCACTTCCATTCTAAAAAAATAGATGGCGTCTCATATGACCAGTCTGCAGCCAGACTGTCTTGTGTAACTTACATATGACATATTTCCAATTAAAGATTTATAAACAAAGTCTAGCAGTTCCATTTATGAAATAACCACATTGCAAACAATGCAGCCTAAGAAACATTTCATAAATAAAAAGGAGAAGAAGATCACAGGTGTAGTCTCTGATTAAATTATGTAAAGCAGTTACAAGAACAGGTTACTCTCTTTAGCCTCCTTAGCTACATCAGCCATATCTGTTTTGGCTAGCTACGTAATTAATATTAATACATGAGCCAATTTAGCTGAGTTAGCTTTACCAACGTGAGCTTTAGCAAATGTAGCTTAAGCTAACATAGCTACGTAGTTTACGTGGCTGCTTTATAATCTTCACTTTAGCTAATGTAAGCCAAGCAAGCTATATAGCTATGTTATCTGCATAGCTTATGCAGCTAATGGAGCTACACATGCAGAGGTTCTACTTTATTTTTGTTTTTGCTGTGGTTCTTTGTTTTTGTTTCTCCTCTCCATTTTCTCATTCTGCAAAGCTTGTGTGTGGAGGGGGCGTGGCTTGCTTCTCCTGCTGCAGCAAAGAGGCACACCTGCCTTCAATCAGCTCATCTCCTCTGACATAAAAGCCTGGTCTTTACACCACAACTCTGCCAGACCACTTTCACATAAATGGGAGTTGGAATAATAATGCGTTTTACACAGAACTGTTGCTCACATATGAGTGCCACTGACAATATAGCCAACAGAAATTAATAAAAATGGCGCCCTACATGCACACATTACAGAATTCAGCCAAGGATTTCTGCAGAGACATAAATGTTAACAGCTGACCTTTATTTGATGTTGAGCTCAACATGAATTCTGTCTGATCATTTTCTCTCTGACCAAAAAGCTCCTCCTCATGTCAGTGTCAGTGTCTCCTCTGCTTACCCCAGTTGTAATGAGAGGTTTTTTGAGGAATATGAGTTGATGCCTTTCTATCAGCTCGGACCAGTATGGTCACTCTCCTCTGACCTCGGCTATCAAGCAGATTAGCCAAGAGAACTGCTTCTCACAGAGTATTTTCTCTTTTCCCAAAATTCTCTGTAAATCTTAGAGATGGTTGAATGTAGAAATCTGACTTGATCAACAGTTTGTGAAATACTCAGACCAGCCTATCCGGCACCAACAACCATAACATGTTTAAAGTTTCTTAACTCACTGAGTGCCATTGACATGTATATATACATCATTTAAAAACCAACGCTTGAGTGCCATTGACGTATAAATACGTCAGTGTTTTTTCGGCAGCTGGCACAAGGGGGCACTCTCACGCTCCCTGTGAGTAATTTTGGGGCCTCTGGGATACGTAGTTTGAACACTATAGTCAGAAGAGACAGTAGATCAAAGCCTCAGAGATCAGAGGTGGAGACCCTGGGGTCAAAGAGCAGAGCGATCGTTACGGAGGTAATCTAAGCCAAAAGTTCTAAAATAAACGCTGGAAGAAACTTTAAACTTGTGCCTGAGAAATCGCTTCCTCACTGAAACCAACACTGAGCTTAATGACAGTGAATCCAGGCATCAGCGCTTTCATTCATCTGCCTCGGCTGGCAAAGAGGCTGAAGAATGCCGCGAGGTCTCGCCCGTGCGTCGGAGAAATAAGGCAGCCTCTCGCCAGATAGATGCATACAGCGACAACACTTCAGAAACGGACTTTTCCGACCCAGACTCTGAGGAATGGCTGCCGAGTGAGCGGAGCGGATCTTGTTTACCGTCCCAGAGTGATGGAGGTAGGTTAATGTTAGGAACCCACTGATTATTCAGCCAGATTTATCGAATGAAAACATCACTCATGTGCTCCTGCTCTGTGATTTCAGAAGCAAACTTAGAGAAGAGCAAGCCCCATGCAGTTCTGCAACACCGTCTGTTGGCAGAAAAAGAGGTAAGAACAAAAAAATTATATATTATAGATTATATATTATATATTATAGATTATATATTATATATAAAACATATTATATAGCTATTATATTACTTCGATAATTTACAGGCAGTGCCAGGGGACATGCAAGAAGGAGAGGACGTGGGCTGGCACTCAATGAGTTAAATTATATTTGTTTGCCATTGTGATACTCAGTTTGAACTTCAGCAGATTGTCATGACCAGGTCTACAAGCTTTATTGCATAAGTTTCTGCCATGAGATTGGATGGTTTGCATTTATAATCAGTTGGGCTGGTCTTCAAAGTGAAGTGGTCATTCAGGGACACCATACCTACCCTTCTTTCTGACATGGCTAATCGAAACACTACTCTGGATTTAAAGCACCACAAGAGTCACATCTTGTACATACTTCTCACTGAAGTACTTTGCAACACTATGGTTTGAACATTATTGTGCTCAAAATGGAAACATAATGACAGCTTCAGCATAACTGTTATTCTAAATGGCAGGAGGCACCATGTGAGCAAAGAAGACATCCTTATAAGGTAAATCAGGCTGTGTAAGACACATACAGCAGAACAAACGAGACAAAAAATACCCACAACAATTACATTACTTGGGTTTAAGAGTAAATTGCACAACCTAAAATATAAACCTTTTGTTTCACCTAATTGATGCACCCAGTGTGCTTTTACTGAATGTAAACTTGGTAGTTTGTAAGAAAACTGCCTCTGAAGGTGCTCTCTTGAGTATGTCTCAGTGTCTTTCTTACCGCTCCCTGTTGTGTGCTAAAACCAAACCCAGACACAATAAAAACAAACACACAAAGCAATAAGAACAACTTGTGTATCAGTGTACCCCCCCTCACACACTAACACTCCCAAAGACAGATCTGTACATGTACATTTATGGCCACTCATGACACAGATGTAATGACATGTAAGCACATTTGAGTAGCAAAACAAGTATTGTACAGTGTGGTGATAAAACTGCAGTAGTAAGATGCATCAGAAATATATAACTGAGGACAGGCAGTGACGGGAGATGGAGAAAGGTCTTAGGCATACAGAAACTATAGGTAACGTGCAGCCTTGGGGAGGATAAGGCTTGCTTTATACATCTGCAGGGAATCTAGACTGTAGCAAAGACTGTCGGTCCCTTAACCTATGCAAAGGCCTATAAAAGACTGCAAGCCCTGCAATCAGTCCACTCAGTAGCATCCAGTCACAGCAGACCGTGATACAACTTATCAAAACTAAATGCCAGCAGTAGTGAATGTCAGTGACCTTGAAGCTCGGGCTTAAATATATACTGGAAAAATCATCAGTTATATTGTATTTTCCAATTTTAATTCAATTTAACAACCAACATCTAAACAAAATGTCTTTGATAAAGATCACCCCTTAAAACAGTCTTTATGGTTTGTGTTGGCATGAGAAGGGAGACCGTTAATCTTAGACACTGTACGTCTCAGGATAGAAGTGCTGGTACAATGCATTTCCAATTCTAGATTTGTTTTTAATTCAACTTTATTCATATACAAAGTCTGGCAGTTACATTCACAAATAAACCACATTGCAAACATAACATACTGAGCAACATTTTCTAAATATAACAGAGAAAAAGATCAGGGGTGTACTCCGGGATTAAATTATGTATAGACTTATTTTAGAAGTAGTTACATGAACTGTGGGTGGCTTTAGCTATGTTAGCTTTAGCTAAGCTAGCATAGCTATGCTAGCTATGGAATTAACATTACTGCATAAGGCAGTGTAGCTAAGTTAGCATCATCAATGTGAGCTTTAGCAAACGTAGCTACATAGCATATGTATGTATCTTACATAGCTGGTTTGTGAGCTTAGCTTTAACTGCATTGGCTACTCATGTAAGCTACCTATGTAGCTTTATTATTTTTTTTTTTTTTAAGATAGCTCTGGCAATGTGATCTTTAGCAAACATACCTTAAGCTAACTTAGACACAAAGATCATGTAAATATGTAGCTTACATAGCTGAGACATTTGTATCTATGTGTATCTTATCAATTGATAAGATACACATAGATGATAAAGATATGTAGCTTATGTAGCTGCTTTGTGAGCTTAGCTTTACATACGTTAGCCACATACAGTATATTAGCAATGTGTCTTATGTACCTTACAGAGTCTTTGCGGACTTGTATCATAAACAGACTGTTTACCTTGCTTTATTTAGTGTTTTACGGGTCATGTTTTAACTTTAACTTTTAATATCCTAACCCTTCCCTAAAACCTAACCCTAAACTGGAGTTTAATCTGATTTTGTTTTGAAAGTTTTGACAAATATTTCCATCCTGAGATATACGGCGTCTCAGTTGAATGGCATGTGCGAGGGGCTGTCAGAGATAAACGCTCGGCAGCCAGACTGGCTTGGTTATTTTTGAAATTTGTGCTGTAAGGGTCACAAAAACATTAAAGTGAAGCTGCATCTTCTAAAGGAGGAGGACAAAGCAACAAATTTGTCAGTGCTGTTTGTTGGGTGGTTGCAGAGAGCCTAAGCATTATGAGAGCCACTATTCATGCATCCAAACATATCAAACAGGTATTTCTTCATCCATGTCTCCCTCATTGGCTACATTCCAAATTTCTTCTTTTTTTTTCTTTTGCATATTTGTCCCACTTACAATGCCTATTTTTATAGACACTGTACGGCCCATGAAATGCTTATGCTGGTCTATTGTGTTTTACTATTCATGTTTTCTTATTTTCTGGAAGTTTTCTGGCTGAAACCTCTGATGTAGTTAATCTTTAGCCTCTTTGACATTAAGAGGGTGCAGATTGTAGAGATATAATTTAGCAAGGTAAGAGATAGTAAACAACTACCTCTAAATGTTGGGTTTACTAACCATAACAGACAAATCCCTGCTCCGGCTGCAAATTTGGATCACTGCACAATAGTGGTTTCCCATGGCAGTTCATTTCCTAAGACTTATCTTTTCTGTCTCTTCTATTTTGTAGCTCGAATGACTAAGCACAAGATAGGGAAGGAGCTAGCTAAAATGTTTATGCCCTGTTGCCATGGCAACCGCTGCCTGCTCATGTTCCAAACAGAAACTGATAAAATATAAAAGGAGCTCTGTGAGTCAGGGAACGCTGGAGCAGCTATTCTGTCAGAGAATGAGGGAGAAGGATATTGGACTTTTGAAAATTGAGAGAGGAAATTGGACACATTGTGGCCGTCTGCGCGGGGTGCAGGGCCTGTCAGACGCTCTATAGAGGCGTATGAATATGCTGCTATCTGACTCGTACGCTTGTACGATGTTTACCAGCATGAAAGTACTGATGCATTACACCCTCCTTGTGAAGCTCCTCAGTGTCGGGGAAAAAAAAGCAGGTCAGGCCATGAGGGAAAAGCATGACTGTGTGCACTGTCTGTGGGCTGACACAGGGAGGGAGGAAGTGGATGATCAAAATAAAAGAAAAAACAGGGAAAAATGTACAGGGGAAAAAAGTTTAAAAGACTGACATGGGTTTGATTCTTGAAGTGTGCCGTATAAAACTCTTCTAGAGCATTATGTTTCAAGGATCTAGAAATAAATTTTATATACTACAGTACCACATCATATGGGTATCTCTATTCAACTGCTTGTTAGCACAATTATGTAATCAGCCAATCACAGGGCGGAAACCATTTAGGCATGCTGACACGGTCAAGATGATGCTGGAGTTCTAACCGCACAAAGTCACTTAAGGCCAGCTCAGACAACACGAATATAGTCAGATTTAAGCCCAACTGCAACGTCGCAGCTCATCATCAAAACTCTGGCCTGATTTTGAGTGTCGGGTGTCGTAGTGTGACAGAATTACCTCCAAGATAGCGAATTGTGGTGAGAATACTCACAATGCTGGGAGGAAGAGAGGAATATTCACCTTCTGCCATGACTTCCAGTTGTCCGGTGAGACCATGGGTGAGACTGTCAGTGCATCTGTTGGCACCAGCAGGCAATGTCATGGCACCATGAGCCAGTCCATATTATCCTCCTCTTGATACATCCATACTTATTATCCATAATCCAATCCATAATTGTTTATTTTCTTTTTTTTGAGCAAAAGACCGCTACAATCACACAGAGCGTTCTGTAGTAGAGTGACTGACACTCTTTGACCCACCCCCTGAAAACCTGTGAACTCGCACCCAGTCACAAAGACAGTGGTGACATCAGCATACAGTGAGCAGTCAGGATCACTCTTGTAGTGTGGCCAGGCTGTCGGCCAAGACGGGACAAGATTTTGGTCACATAGTCTGACATGGTGCCATCTTGAACGACCACGAAGATCATGTAGTCTGAGCCAGCCTTTAATCTCTTTCCTTTGTCATTCTAATGCTCACTTTGAAATTCTGCAAATCATCTTCAAATCATCTTAACCCTGTCAGCACGCTTAATTAAACTGGCAGGTGCCATGTGATTGGCTGACCAAATATTTGCATTTATGAAAAACTGAACAACTGTTCAAGTACAAAGTGGTCACTGAGTGAAAATGACAAATCCATGCCTGTCCTGAGTGGCATCATGTACATACTTTGTCACATTGAAGTGTTTGCAGCACTGTGGTTTGAACATTATGGCGCTCAGAATAGAAACATAATGACAGCCTTTACATCACCGTGGCACATCTTAAGTAGTAGAAGGGACTCAGTATGGCATATGTAAGAGACTGTAATGTACCTTGTGAAATGAACAGCCCTTTTCAAGTTCAGACAGAAATTTTCCATTGGGAAGTCTGGGTTTTGACTCGGTTGCTCCAGAACATTCACCTTTTTGTCTTTTAACCATTTCTGTCAAGCTTTCACTGTATGCTTCGGGTCATTGTCTTGCTGGGAGATAAGCTGTAGTTCTCTTGCAGACTGAATAAGATTGTCCTCCAGGATTTGCCTATATTTTGCTACATTCATTTTACCCACTACCTTTACAATCCTTCCAGGACCGGCTGCTGAGAAGCATCCCCACAGCATGATGCTTCCACCTCTGTGCTTAACAGATGGAATGGTGTGTTCATGGTGATGTGCGATGTTTGGTCTCTTGTCTGATGGCCAAAAAGCAACATTTTGAGCTCAACTTTCTTTCACTGGACCAAGGAGTGTCCCACATGACTTTTGGGGAACTCTGGCTTTTCTTCAACAATGGCTTCCTCTCTGCCACTGTCCCATAAAGGTTTGTCTGGTAACCGGGGTAACAGTTGCTGTATGCAGAGTTTCCTTCAGAGTAGTCATAGGTGTCTTGGCATTCATCTCCTTCTTGCACGGTCCTTCAGTTGGTGAGAAGAGCCTGATCTAAGCAGATTTACACATGTGCCATATCCTTTCTATTTCTTGATGATGGATTTAACTGAACTCCAGGGGATGTTTAGTGCCTTGGAATTTTTTTGTATCAATACCCTGACTTATACTTTTAATAACCTTCTCTTTGAGCTGCTTGGAGTGTTCCTTTGCCCTCATGGTGTAATGCCATCCAGGAACCAGTCGCTGTATCTTCTAGACACAGGGGTCTTTATACAACAATCACTTAAGACACATCCACGGCACTCAGGTGATTCCCATTTCAATAGTTGTGAGGCTACCAGCACCAATTGGCCAGGCCTTGAGCTGGGAAAGTTGCTAAATTAGTAACGCTGCACACATATGTTGAGCAGCTGAGTGGGTGATGACTAACAGATAACCCCACGTGGTGTAACAGAAGACTACTGCAATCACCAAAGTGAAAATAACCTGTAGATACTATCTGTTCCTATATGACCCCCTTATCTCATAATTATGACTTACATAAAAAAATCTCTTTATTATATGATTAAGATCACATTAATGCAGGTGTAACGTGGTGTCTGCGACCTGTGTGAAAGCTTGGATGCATGTGTGATGTATGATATCTCTATGAGGCAGACCATTCTGGTTCAGCTTCATCTATTCGAACAGAGCGACCTCCTGCAGGTCACAGTCATTTCTGTCTGACCAACCTCAATAAATGCGATGCTTATCTTACAATACATAACTATTCAGCAACAATGTGGCCAGTACTGCTGCTTTATTTTATATTGATAAATACATGAAAATTTAATTTTATTAAATCAATTGATTGATTTTCTAGAGCATACAACAAAAACTTATCCACCTGTTAACATGACTTTAACCCAAACTTGTGATTAGGATTAAGAGAAGTCAAGCAAACCTTCAAAAAAATTAAAATATTTTTAGTTGGAACTGCTGTTTTGCCTCCAATTTGTAAAAGCTGGCTCATTTATAATTCATGTTCTAAATCCACCGTTTTCCCGTCTGACCAGTGGTGACATATCCATCCATGTAAGTCCTCTTTCGTCAAACACACATGCATTTTCTTTCAACCAACCTACCTATCTATGACTGTCATTTTCTCTCCTTTTTCTGACACACACACACCTGTGTCCCCCGTGGCTCCTGTTTGGAGCGTTACGTTCCTTCCCAGTGAGGCACCATTGTGAAGCCACGGAGCCTGAGGGGAGAGAGACCAATTTAACCCTCCCTGTATCACTGCTTCCCTCTTTCCGTCCTCTCTCTCCCTGCGTCTCCCCGTCCCTCTCCCTCGTCCCCGCTGACTTGTTTGTCCCACTGCTGTTTACCTCCTCTCCTCCCTCTGTTTGGCTCAGCGTCCACCCTGACAGAGTAAGGCCATTATTTTTCTTTTCCCACTTGTACCTCTCTTCCTACCTTGTCCCTCTCTTTTTTTCTTTATCTCTTCACAGCACCCAGCTTCTTTCTGCTTTTTTCACTCGGCACCCTAATTGGCACAGCACTTTCCCCTGTCATCTCCAGTGTTCCTTTGAAAGCAGCAGTCAGCCCAGCAGGAGACGAGAGAATGTGCCTGGCCTCCCAGCACTGACAAAGTCCAAACTACTGTTTTACTGTCATCATTATCCTAGTCTTTATTTACACTACATGTACCCTCAATCATCCTTAAAGACACTCATTCATACAAGGGTTAAACACCGAGATGCATGCTTTGAATCATGCATTAATGTGTGCATACATTCTAGGAATGGGTACGAGTTCTTAGGTACTCTGTTGTCCTTGCATGAGGAATAAACACACAATGTATACATTTCCAACAGTTCAGCTCATGCAGTGTTACATGCCTCACCAACTTCCAAATCTTCTTGGTAAGAAATAAGAAGCAAGTAAAAAAGGAATGGTACACAGAGGCGCTTCTCCAGCCATTTAATTTCTAGTGCCAAATTTTGAAATTAAAATAAATATGAACATTTTACTCTTGTTAAAATAAGTGACTGAATGAATATTAACTCTCTTTAAAGTGACTTTGAAAGGGAATTTAATAGAGGTCCAGTCAAGTGGTGCTAGTAGTCTCACAATTAGTGAGTCAATGTATCTTAAATGGTTGTGGTATAAAGACAAGGTCCAGTCAGTGGTTAATCAATATTTCTGGCTACCATTACACCATGAAGACAAAAGAACACTCCAAGTAACTCAGAGAAAATGTCATTGAAAAGTACAAGTCAGGGGATGGATTAAAAAAAAAGTCCAAGGCACTGATCATCTTCCGGAGTTCAGTTACATCCATCATCAAGACATGAAAGGAATATGGCACATGTGTGAACCTGCCTAGGTCAGGCCGTCCTCACAAACTGAGTAACCATGCAAGAAAGAGACTAATGAGAGAGACTCTGCACACAACAACTGTTGCCCAGGTTCTTCACCAGTCAAAGCTTTATGGGAGACTGGCGAAGAGGAAGTCACTGTTGAAGAAAGCTTATGAATATTGACTGGAGTTTGCCAAAAAGCATGTGGGAGACTCTATGGTCAAATGGAAGAAGGGTTTTTGCTCTGATGAGCCCACAATGGGGCATTCTGGCCATCAGACAATTCACTATGTTTAGCAGAGACTAAACCCTGCACATTACCACAAACACACCATCCCCACTAAGAAGCATGGTGGTGGCAGCATCATGCTGTTGGATTGCCTCACAGCAGTCAGCCCTAGAAGGCAGTACACGACTTTTGTTGTTTTGAAAGGAAAACAATTCACTGCTGTTCTTTGTTCTTCTTTTAACGATGTAATGTTGTCAAGTTCTGATAAAACATGTTTTAGCAGCATCCACGCTAATGTCTTCCGTCATAATTGCACCGGTCTCTTGTTGCTGCTTGCTTACATCCAACTCTGCTGCGCCTGAAAGTACTGCCCCTCATCGCTGATTGGTCCTGTCACTTTCTAACCAGGCCCAAACGGTTCAGATGGGAGCATTGCAGGATGGATTTGCCGTGAGAACCAAGGAAACGTGCGTATCCATCAGCTTTGCAAGGTTAGATCCCCATGCAACCTGACAGAATTGGGCAGTTTTGCAAAGAATGAAGTAAAGTTGCAGCATCCAGATGCACAAACACAATTGAGACCTATCCACACAGATTCAGTGCTGTGATTAGATTCAGCTAAGGATGCTTTTTGGCAATACTGACTTAAAGGGCCTGAAAATTTAAGCAGACACTAATTTGACATTACATGATCGATTGAAATGTCAATACATTGCAGAAATCTGTTTTCACGTTGACATTAAGTAGGTTTCTGTTGTATATTTTTTTGTCAGAAAGACAAGTTATTTTGACCATGATTGATTTATGAAATCAATAAAAGAGTAAGATGTCCCAGAGGGCACATACTTTTATGGACACTGTATCTCTGGTCACTGTATGATCCAATGCAGACTTTTATTTTGAAGGATAAAACAGGAGTGTTTTTGAAGTGTGAATTGGTATTGCTGAATACAGAGTTGTCAGTGGACAAGACAAAGGTCGTCTATGAACTACCCAAATTTCCTTATTATCTTTCAAAATAAAAGCAGTACCCACGAAGTCAATTACTCTAAGACAGCAGAAATACCTCTATGACACAAACAAACAGTTAAAAATGCAAAATAGTGTCATTTCAAAACGGGGAGGTTAATCAAGTTTCTACTAGTCTATGAAAGAGGCAAAGCACAGCATAAGCCAGATGATACTCACAGAACTCTCTGTACATTTAAGGGTTTAAATGTTTCACTAAGTCGTTCAGTTGAGTGTTTGCATGCTGTCACAGAGCTGCAGGATGTCTCAGGCTGGGATGTTCTTTGGGGGATGAGACCTTTCTGCTAAGCACAGCTAAACCATTACAAGGCCTCCTCTGGAGCCCCCTATCTTGAAAATGGCAAACTGTCTTTAGTTATTTATGACATGTTGCATTAGACTCTCTACAGAGGTTTGCTGTCACATGGTACTCTAAGCAGCACATGTACCAATTCAGAGTTGGACAATCATTAGAGACAATGTGTGAAAATCATAAATATTCACCATAACAGAACATTATCATCACTTTTGGCCTTATAAAGCAAGTTAGTGTGTATCCCTGTGTGACACTGACAGTACTTTGTGATATACATCTAACATGATTATGCTATCACAGATGGATTCAGATTAAGAGATGCAGGATAAAGAATCTGTGATGCTGAAAAAAAAGACCCTCCTTACAACCCCCCAGGTCTCGTTAGTTAATTAGTCTTGTTAGCCGGCTTAAAAGTGGAGTCTCCCCAAAGCCTTACGTTGATTTATCAGCAGTAATTGAAAGGTAATTCCAACTCCTGCAGGTGTAGCTCAGCCAGCCCTTCCAAAAGCGAAGTTAAAAGGGCCAAGAGGAGGAGAGGCGTATCTGGGCTGCAGTATATTTTACAACATGGCCATGGAGACTTTGCACCTCCTGCGCTCTCTGTCGACATGCCTTGATCCTTTGTGCTTCCTCCTCTCACTCTCCGCATTGCTTATTCCCACATAGCCCATTCTCACCACTCCCGTTTAGCACCTCCCCTCTTCTCCCTTCATGCTCTCCCTAGATTCAGCTTAATAATTCATCTGCGCTTCTGCTAAAGAGAACACAAACCCTGCAAAGAGGGAGACGAGAGAGGACTACCCCATCCAATAACACCTTTTCTGTGCTGCCACCACAGTCGGAAACCCCGGGGCATCTCTCTCTCTCTCTCTCATTCGCTCTCTCCGTTCCCCCCCCCGCTCCAACTCAAACCACTTTCACGGCTCCGTCTCTTCCATCTCCTCCCTTTCGGCACGTACACATTATTCTCTGCCCCCGAGCGTGCCCAAGATGCCCCCAGCTGCGAGGAAATGTCAGGCGTTTACCACCCACCATCCTCCTCGCCAAAGATGCACACTCGCGCAAATGCACATAAAGCACAAGAGCACCTGACGCGCACACAACATTCCCACACCTTCCTGACTCACAGGACAACAGAGGAAATCTCATTAGTCAGACGGTGTATGGCATCGATTTTGGTGATGGTGGGATCTGGTTTGGCTCATGCAACAGAAGCTACAACAGCACCATGGGTTAAGCCGATTACATTTTTTGGTGGTGGTGGTGGGGGGAGCAGGAAGACCCGAAGGGGTAAAAAGAACCTGTTTTGTTCCACTCCTCCCTTTGCATTCCCCCATCTTCTCTGCCCCCTTTTTTCCTCTCTGCTGATTTATTCATATCCTCCTGAGGTTTAGCCACCACGGACTTATGGTTGCATTCATTGACTTGAGCTGGAAATGATTTCAAATTCAGTGGATTACATTAGTGAATATTGACTAGAAAGACAAATCGTAAAAAAAAAAAAAAGAGGGGAAAAATTGGCACAGGGCTTCTTGAATTTGGCCTTCGCTTCCCGGCAAAGCAAACTGGTCACAATAGCCAGGTTAATGAGCAGATATTACCTTGCTCTTGGCTATATTTAATGATATGAATAGCTGGCACACTGGCATAAATTTGATTAGAAGCTACCCATATCTGTCATTTCCCTGCCCTTTTTTCCCCAAACCTTTTGATCCAACATCAGGTGTGTTTTTTTTTTTTTTTTTTTAAATGCTCGGGGTATCAAATTTCACACGAATGAAAAATACAGTTTGCTTTTAAGCTGGATTTACTGTTAAAGAATGACTGACTAAAAGGTGTGCCATTAAGATAAAAAGCCGAGCAAAGCCAAAGTCATTATATTGTGTCGTGTCTGGTCATTTCATGCTTTGTCTGCTGCCAGATGGGGGAAAGTGGGCCAGCATATGTGAGTCAAACTGGGGAAGAACAGAGGTCTCTTTGGTGTTGGCACTGACGTCCCTGTCGATTGAATCCTCATTACCGTCCTCTCATAATTGTGTTTTCCTTTTTTTTTTTTTTTTTTTTTTTATCGGATATTCTACTGGCTGCTGTTGCATGTAATTATGAAGCAATTATCTGCTTCCTCGCCTCAAACTGGTGTTCTATCGCTGTAAAGCAAAGTCAGATTGTGGGTATTACCCTCCTGCTGGCATGCCAGGTTCACTTGGAGTACTTGTGAGCCTACTTGACAGAGGACATATTGAATATTTGCTTAAACTTCTGTCAAAGTGCAAATAACCTAAAGCCTTCCTTTCATTGGTTCAGCTCCGGCGCAGTCCGGCCCACTCGATGCTACAGGAGGATAATTAGTCTGCAATCTCAGAGAGAAGAAATCATTGATATGTATTTTTCTTCCTCTATTTTCCTCCCCTCGAGTCAAGTTGATTCTTTGAAGTCAGGGCATGTATGAAATCACTTGATCTTTATTTCTTTAAGTTCATTACTTATTTTCTAGTTGTGTGCATGTCATGCATTTTTAACAAACCCTTTGAGTTGACTTTGTGATGTGTTGTAGCGGAGAACATCAAAGGGATCTCTCTCTCTTCGTCTCCCTTTCTCCCTCTCTCATTCTTTAGCCTTTTCATCTCTCTTTCTCCCCCGTTTTACAGTCTGAACTGCAAGCGCACAGCTTTTCTTTTCAGGCAGAATTGTCAGAGAAAGGTAAGAAGAAGGAGGATTTTTTTTTAACTCATTTAAACTTTCTTTCATTTTCATTCACACCATTAAATACGCTTGCATACCTGCGATTAGATAATGAACACTTCTTTTACTCCCAGGGGCAGATTTCTCATAGACTTCAGAAAACTCTAAATTACATTCCCCTGCACTTGTTGACCAACAAATTGTTGCACAGAGAGGGGCTGTTTATTCCATAGCCTTTAGTAATAGCTGAGATGAAGACTGAATTTGGAGCTATTTTTTTCCTTTTTCCTGTCAGTATTTCTGTTTTAAATCTGCCCTGTTTTTAACTGAAAACATAATGGATAAAGAACAACAACAGGCTAATATTTTATTCCATTATATCATTTTATCTCTGCTATTGCCCTTGGGTCAAAATGACCTGTTTCAGTGTTTAAAAGCAGAGAAAAATACCATTAAAAATGTTTTTCAACCTGAAATTTGATGACTTTCCTAGATTGACCCCTACTTTAGAAAAAAAGGGAAGTTAAGGCAACAATTCATCACCGTTTAGACAGCAATCAAAGATGACGTCACTGTCGTCGACAAACTTTATTGCCATTTCATTTGTTGTGTCCGCACACCTTTTTGTCCTGCAGCATGTTGCTATTGTGTTTGCAAAATGTTGTTTTCTCAAGCTGAGATGCTTGGGAGTGAGCATCAGTCAGTCTACTATCTCTGTTGAGAATTGTGCATGTTCAACAGTGATCAACAGGAAAAGATAAAACGGACAAAAGTGGCGGCAACTGATGCAACATCTGCACGTCCTAAATAAGGTTGTTCTGATTCCAGTGCCAGTATTGGAAATACGTCCGATACTCTTTCACTAATTGTCAACACTTAAACCGTGGAACGAACTCTAACCAACATACAATAATTAGCCTTTACATTTGTAAAAGAAAATCATTTGAACCTTACTTCAACACTAATTATGTTAAAAGCCAAGACAAAAATATTGCTTGAATGTTCATCAGTAAAAGCAATAAAGTGTTATCAAATACATTTTTGAATAAAGAACTCTAATGTATTGTCTTTATTTTTAGTTCATACATGTTTGCAGGTATGTCAGTGTTCTTTGTTTCAGATGTTTCAGTGGTTGGCGACTACTCGACTAAAGGAATAGTTAATTGCATCCCTAGTTACCTTAACACAGGAATTCAAAAATCGGCAGATTCAACACAATTTCTCACATTCTTTTGAAATCTTACTTTGTTGCATTTAGATTTGTTCTTGTGTCATTTAACTAAAAGTAAATTTCTTCCTATTTGGATACCTATCAACACTATCCCATGAACTTATCCATGGAAAAAGCATTTATATATCTAATTGCCATTACTTTGTAGAAATCAGTTTTCACTTTGACACTGAAGAGATTTTTAAAAATATTTTTAAAAATGCCAAATTACATTGACAATAATTGATACTCTATATAGGCCCGATAAAAGGGGAAAACATCCAAAGGGGCGAATACTATGTATTCATTTATTTATTAATCTAACCAGGAGTATTCCCATTGAGACACAAATATGTCTTTTGTAAGGGAGTCCTGGCCAAGACAGTAGCACAAGTTTCACACGTATGACTTTAAACAGGACACAAAAACAAAGGTTACATCAATCAACAAAGCAGCAGCTTTCAGCAAAAAAATATGTGCACACTCTGGTCAAATGTTCCCTAATTCTAGCTCTGAAATCTCCTGAACTAACACAACAGTCAGGTTTAAGATGACACTGTAACTCTGAACAAGACGATAGAGCTTTTGGAGTCGGTAAAGAACAAAGATAAGTAGATAATCCATGTAAAATAGCCTTATAAAGACAGATATACCAATGTTTCATCCTTCTGTTGTATAAGGATGACCAACCAAGTTTCTCACAGAAAACACAATGATGGGTCTGAAAACTCAGACCAGTGACAAATCGCAAGAAAGCATGGTACAGAGAAGATATAGTAGCATGCATGTAAAGAACATCACCATAATCAATTACAGACAAAAATAATGCTTGAATGAGTTTCTTCCTTGCAACAAAAGAAAAACAGCATTTGTTTCAAGAGAAGAAACCTAATTTCACCCTCAATTTCTTCGCAAGACAATCAAAATGTTGAATAAAATACAGATTTTCTTCCAGCAAAAAGTCAAGATATTTATACGTTTGAACACATTCAATTTCCTCATTGTTTAAGGTAAAATCTGAGCATTGTCTTGAACTTGTGACTTCGACCTTTAGAAGTACATCATTTTGGTCTTGTTGGCATTTAGCATGAGTCTTAAATCACAGAGGTTTCTCTGGGCAAAATGAAAGACCGCCTGCGTTTGTCTGTTGCACTTTCTAGATGACCATGCATATGTCGCTGTATCATCCGCATAGAAATGAAACTGTGCGTCAGTAACATTCATACACGACTTGTTTATATAATTTAGATAATAAATAAAATTGGACCCAATCTGGACCCTTGTGGGACACCATTCTAAATATTAAAAAAAACTAGATAACTGGCCATCAACTTTAACACTTTGCCTTCAGCCACTTAAATAATTTCCAAACCATTTTAGTGCTGTTGGGGACACTGTATCCACAATGATCCCCATCCAACCCACAGTAAAATGGTTTAACATGCTGGACACTGCAATAACACCATTCTATTGGAAAAAAACAACCAATAATAAAACTAACTGCACTTCAGTAGTCAAAACTTCAAGGAGGCCTTGTAGCACCATAACTACTCAGCCAATCAGTTACAATACCTCAACAAATGGATGCACTCAATCCATCTCTATAACCTTCATACCATATCAATCAGACCTCCCATTATCAGTAACACAATCAAACACCACAACTGCTTCAAAAACCCTGCAATTGAACAACTCTGCCAGCTTGGTGGAAGATCGATGAAATAAAAAACACTAAATCCTCATCCACATCTCAAACTCCCTTACTGAACAACCCCAACTTCACTGCAGACAAATCATCATTCAGGAAAGTCTGAAACATTCAAATAAGTACCATCTTTATACCATTCTAACCATTATTATGAAGTGCAAGTAGAGCAGATACATACCTGTGCCTCCTTAGTCTACTATCCTCTCTATTATCAAAATAAAGCCTACTTTCATGTCTGACATGCCCATGAATCTGTGAAAGCACACACACAGACTCCTCCATCTGTGCCCTGCCTCCATCAGACATCTTGTGGCCTGTAGGGCAGTAGCAGGGTGTGGTCTCCCCTCCGGGCAGCACAAGGGTGCCCTCTCGCCTCAAGGCTTTCAGCGAGCACAGCTGCGATGCGGTCTTTGCCCCTTTGGTACCGAGAAAGTGTGTATCTTCCCTCTGTTTTGTTTTGTTTTTTTTTTTGTTTTTTTTTTTTCCACACATGTGGACCACAAGCCAAAGACTTTTTCCTGATAACCTCTTGCTGACAAACAGATCCAAGCTAGCAAGAATTCTAGACACCATCTGCGGGCACCACTTATTGTCTGCTCTTTCACAAAAGAGCTTCACAGTTAAAGCAACTCTGCAGTCATGTCATATTAAGTTCATACTGGCATGTGAAATGACTAATATTAACATAAGAGGAGTGGAGCAATCTTCCACAGACTGTTGTTTGAAGTTAACTTTATTTCTTGCTCTGTCTGCTGCTATGCATTTGCACAAGCTAGTCTGAATGGCCTTTCTCTGCTCAACAATTTGCCTCACTCTTGGGTTCCTCTCCCACATAATGCTCAGTGCACCAGCCAAAGCCTATAATCAACTTAGTGAGCATATGCAGTGCGAGAGATGTGAATGTAAAAAAATGGAACGGCTATCTGAGGCTTTGGCTTTTTTCATACCCCTTTCATGTCTCTGTCTGTAATTCCTAAAACATAAGAGGATAGAGGTACGCTTAGGCTTGAGTAAGATGAAGGGAAGCTGAAACTGTTAATTTTGGAATTTTAACAATGGACTTTCAGACCAAAATACTCATTAGTTTCACTTGTTACAGTCATTTTATCCAGTCTTTTGGCAACGAGGAAGGACAGCTTATCTTTTGGTAAGACAGTGTAACAATAGCCTTTTTATTGTTTTGCACCATTGTGTGTGAGCGTTCTGTGGAAGGAGAGAGAGGGAGTTGGAATCAGGAAAAATATGTACTGAACAAAAACACGACAGTAGGTCTAAATGAAGTCAAAATTGTTCTATCTCAAACATCAATCCCCGAACCCATCTGCATCATGGGCCTTCACTGTCCAAACTTATAGATGCGCCCCCCGGTGGCTGAGAAAGGCTTCTTACAGCTGTGCACTATAGAGGAGCAGACGGTTTCATTTACCACCTATGTGTTTTAGCTAAATGTTGTTATTTATAGTGCCTAGTATTCACTCCTTTTATTGTTTTTATAAATTGTCAATATAATTTGGCTTTTTTGACAAAGGACATCTTTAATGTCAAAGTGAAAACCAATTTCTACAAAGTAATATCATTTACACAAAAACTACTGATGTGAAATAAGTGATTGCTGAAATATTCACCCCCTTCAAATCACGATTTAGTAGACGCACAGTTGTGCAGGAATCCCGGCACTCAGTCTCAATCAGGCTTACACATCTGGACACTAAATCTCTGAAGCCGTAATTCTCTTGAAAACTGAATAAAAATTGTCCTCCGAGTCTTCCAGGGACGGCTGCCAAGAAGTGTACCCACAGCATGATGCTGCCACTACTGTGCGTGACAGTGGCAACGGTGTCTTTAAGAGTCTTATCTGATTGCTAAAAAGCACCATTTTGGTCTCATGGGACTACAAAACTTTCTTCCACTTGACCATGGAGTCTCCCACATGCCTTTCGGTGAATGCCAGAGTTTTCTTCAACAGTGGCTTTGTCTTTGCCAATCTCCTGTAAAGCTGTGACTGGTGAAGAACCCAGACAGCTGGTGTATGTAAAGTCTCTCCCATCTCAGCTGGCGAAGCTTGTACGTCCTTCAGAGTAGTCATTGGCGTCTTTGTGGACTCTCACTGGTCTCCTTTTTGCACAGTCACTCAGTGACTGGACCTTCCAGACACAGGTGTCTTTATACTACGATCACTTCAGACACTTCACTGCAGTCAGATGATCTCCATTTCACTAACTGTGAGACAGTCAGCGAGTCAGTCACTTTAACCCTTTAAAGTCAGTTGGATCATATTTGATACACACTTTTGTGAGACCTCAGTCGAGTCAACATGATCAACAACTTTCTTGGATACCTTCTGTGCTGCAAAGAAAAAGTGGTGAATAGAATAACAATGTGCCAAAAAAGGGTCAAAAGAGGCAAACAATGGTTAAGAGAGGAAAAAAAACTGAAATTGGCAAAAATAACCAGAAAAGGTGGTGAAATAGGATTAAATAATGGCCCAAAATGGTCCAAGAAGGCAAAGATTGGTGAACAGTGGGAAAAAGCAGAAATTGGCAAAAATAGCAAAAAAAAAAAAAAAAAAAAAAAGGTGGTGAAATAGGTTTAAATAATGGCAAAAATTGGTTGAAAGAGGCAACAATTGATTAATTGAGGCAACAATGGGTTGGCAGAAGGATTTAAAATCGGCATAAAATGGCAAAAATGGGCAGAAAAGTTGGTGAAACATGATTAAAATGTGCACAAAATGAGTAAAGAGGCAAAAAAAAGGTTTACAGACACAAGAAAAGGTGGAAACTGGCAAAAAATAGAAGAATAGGTGCTGAAATTGGATTGAAAAAAAAAGAAGGAACAAAGCGGGTCAAAAGATGCAAAAGTAAGTTGACTGAAGCAAAAAAGGATAGAAGGTGGCACACATTTTTTCTGGAGATATACAGTTTTTTTTTTTAAAGTGGCAAAAACAGGCAGAAAAAGTAGTGAAAATGGCAGACAGGGGAAAAATGGGTTAACAGAAGCAACAATTGGCTGATAGTGGCAAAAATGAGCAGAAAAGAGGGGCAAAAAGGGGTTAAAAGCAGCATGAATGGATAAATAGAGCCAAAATGTGTTTAAATAGGCAGGCATGGGTTAAAAGGTGAGCAAAAATTGGCAGATAGTGGCAAAAACGGGCAGAAAAAATGTGCAAAATTGATGGTAAGCAGCACCAAGTGTAGCACCAATGCTACTGATCCAACACACAGACACTGATACTATCAATGAATCACAGTTGGGGAGGGTCCATTAACTTGGTTTGTCAGGGGGCCCAGTGAAATCTGTGGTCAGGCCTTCCTAGGATAGGTGCCAGCCCCCCCAACCCTGAACGGCAAATGGATGAGCGGATCTTTCAACCTTTTTCCTCTCGTTTCTCTTGTTTTCCAACAATCCCAAAACAACATCAGATTAACTAGACTTCTTCCCTCCTGTGATCACAGTTCATACTCCAGACTCTTTTATCAGTGGACTTCACAGACCCCACTGAAGAACCAATCAGAAACAAGTATTTAACATAGTTGTGAAATAATAGTTTGCTAATACATATTTTGATCTTATGGCTCAAGAAGACAAAAAAATCGTCTGACTAACTTTATTTTCAGAGCCCCTTTGATCCATGAAAGCAGTTATTCAAGCCTCACAAAAAGGGGGAATGACACGCACTGAGTGCTTCAATTTATAACAGAAAATGAACTGGAAAACATAGAAGAAGAAATCCCAATTTATTATTTCTTTTGTCTGAATTCAGTGCAGTTTTAAGCTAATCCATGTGTAATGTCTGTTCTAAGAATTCCTTTTCATGCATTTGAATGACTGGTGACAAAATAAAGAACATTGTCGCTGGCCAGCCAGTCTGAATGGAGTATTGAACAGAGCTGCTGGTAAATCAGGGGGGTGCTTAAACCTGCACACAGCCTCAGCAGCTGTTGCTATAGAGACTGAGATGATGTGGGCACAAGTTTCCATTGGATTCCTTGTTGGTGCTGTTTTACAAGGTACATATCCTTAGCCCTTTGTTCAGTCCATGATTATTCAACCTCACACACGAACCCACAATACTCCCCTAAAGGTTTTGGTTTCATATGCTGAACTGAAACTACCGTCTGGTAGCCAAATGCCATCACAAGGTATAACGCTGCCAGAGAGTGAAAGTGGTGGGTAAAGAGGAGCTGCTTGGGTGTTTTCTTCTGCAGTGTTCAGCCCAAAGATTTGCAGGGAGGCCAGGTTGTTTAAGAGCATCACAGCTGTGTTAACTCAGGTGTTGCAGCTAAAACCAAGTGTGCTTATGGTGTTGCCTGTGATTCAGTTTGTTAAATTGCAAATAACTGGTCCATCAAATGGAAAATAGAAAACTTAAATAGCAGCCATCTGTTTCTGAAATTTTAGTGTTGTGTCCTATTTGCACTAGACTAGTATTACCAAGGGACCTCTGGTAATTTACAATAATCGTGCAGGATGTCTATATTTTTATCCCATGCAAATTGACCAGGTCTTAAATTTGCAGAATAAAAATTCCAGGGCTTTTCCCACTATATTTCAGCACAAACATAGGTCCACCGATAATACTAATCCTACGAATTGCTGGTCACGTACAAAGATTATTGTTGGAATCTATGGACAGGAGTTTTTGATTGGTACTGGCATCCAATGAGTAGCTGTCCTTGTGGGTGTGGGATTGGGCAGGCAGACTGGTACTGGTATCATCAGAAATTAGTTTGACTGGCCAAATCCAGTAAGGATGTGTCAGTCATCAATGAGTCAGTTCAAAGAGCCAGCTCTCTGTTTGGAACGCCATTAGTCTTATCCCTTTAGAGAGTCAGCTTCCTTTTTTTCTTATTTTTGCTGTAACTCAACAGACGTAGTCATGGGATCTTTTCCATACTTTCATACTGCATGATAGATATGTAAGCAGAGGGAGGGATGGCAGATAGAAAGCAAAGCAGATGGATTGGCCATGTCCGTCATCAGGTAGATCCCTCTTGCAAAGCTCACCTGTGCCAGGTCTGACAATGGACCAGACCAATCAGCATCATTTAAGGAGAATGTGCGGTAGCTACTGGGGCTGTATAGTTGTACCCTAAGCTGATAGTAATGGCTGCTGCCAGTGTAGAGATTAGCTTAAATGTAACCATGGCAAAGTGCCAGTTTTATCAGAGCTAGACCACTTTCTATCACTTTCTTTCGTTACAAGAAGAGCACTGAAAGCTTTTCTCTGCAGAAAAGATGCTTTTGCACTTCTCCCGACCTTCCTCAGCATCAGTTTGTAATGGTTAGGCATTTGATGTAAGCAGAAGGAGGGACAGCAAATAGAAAGCAGAACAGATGGATTGACCAGATTCCATGTCTGTCACCTGGCAGATCCATCTTGTGAAGCTCCAATCTGAAATGACTGTGCCAGGTCTGAGAATGGACCAGACAATCAGCATCATCTGAGGAAAACAAGCGGTAGCTATGGGGGCTGTGTAGTTGCACTGCAAGCTGATAACAATGGCTGCTGCCAGTGTAGCGATTAACTCAGATGTAGCTACAGCAAAGTGACTGTTTTATCAGAACTGGACCACTTTCTTTGTTACAAGAAGAGCACTGAAAGCTTTTCTCTGCAGAAAAGATGCTTTTGCACTTCTCCCGACCTTCCTCAGCATCAGATTGCAATAGTTTGGCATTTGCCTGCTGAGCTCACATTACTTCCTGGTGCTGTGCATGTATGCTACCTCATTTCATCTTGTCTCTCTTATTGGTCCGTAATGAATGTGACAGAACGTGCGTGATCACAACCATTAAAGAAGAAAGGATTTGAAAATAGAGGAAGAAAAAACAACCTGTTGTAGTGATGTCAGGAAAGTTTACCCTTTCCACAGTCAACCTTTTCATTTTTTTATCTCCACTCAAACTCATGAGGATTCTTTGTTTTTGCACCAGATGTGAGAAGACATGAAAGCCGAGAAAAGTGCCAGATATGTTGTGGTCCATTTCCACCTTGAATATATATAGAGTGTATCTTTTTTCAGAATGGCTCTGCAACAACAGTCAAAAGGAAGACTGGGAGCTACAGTGGTGTTAGACTAAAGTAGGGCAGTATGTGCAACTGGGAGTAAATGTGTTCTTAGCCTATCCTGCTCTGAAGTATTTGTGCTGAAGTGGAATAGAGAGGCACATCTATCAGAAAACACTCAACCAGATCCATAGCCCAAGGCTGTGCAGTCTGAAACCTCCAACACCACATAACACTTCTGTATCCTGGCAGGCCCGCTGCTTGATCGTGTACAGTAAGTACAGTCTTTGTAAAATGCTGATATTCTGTTAAGCTCAGCTCATTTCCACTCGCGGTGACATCAAGGTCCCATTTGGTTATGTGTCAGAGATTTGAATGTTGAAAACATTTCTGCATATTACCTCAGCATGAGCAAGCAAAACTAAAAAGCAACACCCAGCCTAGAGAAGATGCTTCACAAGGCAGATTTGGAAAATATGAGAGACCCCACACAATATTAAAGATTAATATAATTATCATAATAATAATATATTAAGTTGTTTAGTTCTTATATCATTTGCTTGATATTTAGACCACTAGGGCTTTTTGAAGGGCTTGGATCTTGCTGGTGCTGCCATTTATCTAGAGCAGGGGTGTCAAACTCAAGGCCCGGGGGCCAAATGCGGCCCGTGGGAAAGTTAAATCTGGCCAGCAAGATGATCACATATTTCTGTTAAAACTGTCTGCAGATTTCCTCAAGTATAAAAATTTGAACTTATCCTTGATGATATAAGAAATAATTGTTAACCCCTTAAAGCCTGTTGTGTCATATTTGATACATACTTTTATGATAACTCTATCTCATCAATATGATCAAAAAAATTCTGAATACAATTTGATAAATGGTTAAAATGCCCTCAAGTGGATTAGCAGTTGCCAAAAACACCCAATGTATCAAATGAAATCCAAAAAAAAAAAAAAAAAAAAAAAAAAAAATTAAATATTATGGAAATTTTGTTTTTTGTTTTTTTTTGGGGGGGGGGGGGATTTCAATTGAAAGTAAAATAAACATTTCAGTTGCAAAAAAAATACATTTTATAGCTATCATTTGTGTATTTAGGCTTTAAGGGGTTAACTCATAAAATCTGAAAAAGTAAGGAGTAAAAATATTTTGACAAGGAGTCAAAAATGTGGGAAAAGAAATTAATTTGTGTTTTAATTTCATATTTCAATTCAGCATATCACAATTAGGACTCAAACTTAGGATTCTGACTTTTTATTTCATACTTTGAGCATTTCAATTCATAATTTTGACTTCTCATATAATATTTTGAGCTTTAAGTTTCATAATTCTGATTTTTTATTCATATTTTGACCTTTTTAACCAATTATTTTGTATTTTATCTCATATTTCCTCCTCCAAACTTTGTCTTCTTAATCCCATAGTTTGACCTTTGAGACTCACAATTTTAAAATTTTTATCATATTTGACTTTATGATTACAATTTTTATTTCATATTTTGACCTTTTAAACTCATGATTTTGACTTTCTTTCTAATATATTTGCCTTTCAAAACTTTTTTTTTTTTTCATTTTCAAGTTTTGATTTAATAAATGTACTTTTCTCAGATTGTGAGCCTTAACTTTTTAAATGTCAGAATCATTTATCATCAGTGCTAAGTTTTTATTTCATATTTAATTACTGGTTAAATGAGGTTGACAGTTTATGGTTAAAAGGGTGACCCTGTTAGACCCTCAGGTTAGACCTGAATCCAGAATCTGCCCCCTGCTGTGATTGAGTTTGACACCCCTGATCTAGAGGGTTGCAACAGGAATGGGCTCCTGAAGGTCCTGTGAGACCCAATGCAAATCTTGCAGAAACAGGCAGTTTTGAGGTCGGTGGATGTGTGCAGACAAAAAAATTGCTGCAGGTCCCGTAACATCAATTTTATGTGTTGGGTTGCAAGTGCTCACTATGATGAAATTAAACAAATGACATGGAAAAGAGGATTTTTACTGTCCTTTTACTATGCAGCCACACCAATGCCATTTATAACAGTGAAAGTGACAGAGCTGGAAAATAACTGGACCCTGATGAAATACGCCCACAAAGAAACATATCTGGCATGCCTGCACTACAGTCTCTGATCAAAGTAAGCTCTCTGTAACACTTCTCCATGCTCATATTAACAAGATAATACAAGAGATGTGCCACATGTTGCTGTTAGCATCATTCACTGAGAAATCATAGTTTAATTACTGTTTGAAAAATGTTTGAATATGGATCCATGTCCACGCAGCCAAATGATTTGATGCTTAGTTAAAGCTCCCAATAAATCTGGATGCACCAGAACAGTATTAATGCTCCCCTTGCAGGCAAATCACAGCAAATACGCAGAGGTGGACAGAGACTCAGGGCCATTCTGGAGTTTTTTGGGGTAAAACATTCATCTAAGCAACTTGGCCTAATTGCATTAAGCACCTAATGATGGAGATGATTACAGCCCAGCATAAGTAGTGAAGATTAACCTATCTTCTGCAAGAGCTGATGGAAGTGCACTGCAGCTTATATGACACACAAACTTTTCAGAGATCAGGACACAATTCCACCTATGAATGACATAAAAATAGATAATGTGTATGTGTAAAGTTGGTGCATATTACTTTTATTTTGCTATTACTAAGCAGTAACCAAGAGTTAAATCAGTCTGAGACTCTCAGCTGCCTTTTTAGCCGTTCTGCTGACGTTGATGTTAGTGTTGTCGTTTTCTTTCTTTCCTCCAATTTCCACATGCAGCGACCGTGCCATGATCCACCGGTGAATCATGCTGCGGAGCACATCGCTCCCTCTTTAGTCTATCAGAGCAGTTCCACAGCCCGCGCTCCAGTCTGGCAGCGGCGCATCCCTGGAGCGCCCCTCCTCTCCACCTCATGTGAGATACGCTGCAGGTCTATTTTCAGCGCTGGCCGCTGCCAAACCGCGTCAATTCGATCAGAAAGCTCCAAACAGGAAGTCACAAGTGTAGAATACTGCACTTCGGTGCAAGGCGCAGTTGTCCTATGTGATAATTGCGTGTTAGGCTTTTTCTTCATTTAGGGAGGAACTTTGTCAAGCTGGTGCTAAAGTGAACATATTCATATCACCATTCCTTTAACTAAATGCACTCTGTTATTCTGTATGTTCAACATGGATCGTCTGGATCTGTGAGGGATGTGGGCAGGATTGGACACACCTGTTGTGGGCATGGGTGGAAGTGAATGGCGCACACTGTGCGAGCAGAGCGGGATTAAGAAAAGAGTCCTGTGCAGGGATCTATATGGGTCCTCTTCAGGGACTTTTTGGGATGATCAAAGTCAATAATAAAATCTATTTTCATGCTTTATATTAACTTTTGGCCCCTTATTTACAGGATATAAGACTGCAAATAATGGGCATGTTTAACATTTCCAGTTTCAGAACCATGCCCCGACTTTCTTAGATCTGCTGTAAGACCCCCCAGATTCCATCCCAGCACCCCTTAATAATCACACGACATTGTCCAAACAGTTTTTCCTTTAATCCAACAGAGATTTTCTAAATATCCTAATTTTCACTGTCTTTGGGCCAGAACGGTGTACCTCTATTTTTCTTGATTTTGATTTTTTTTTTTTTTTTTTTTAATAAAACAGTAATATTGGTCACATTTCTGTCCAGGGTTTCAACAATTTTAAAGCAATGAAAGTTCCATAAATTCTGACTACGACCATTCAGTTTGAAATTATCTAAAATATACAGCATTTTTTCATTCCCTAAAAAGTGGGGATTTTGGAGATAGGACACCAGTGTTTAATTTACCAAACCTACATGTGAGTGTGTGCCTAAGCTAAACTAATCAGCCCAGTGCATCAAAAATGGGGGCCTCAACAAACAGAAGTAAAAAAAAAAAAAAAAAAAAAAAAACAAGTTCTAACATTAAACAGGATTCTAACAAAAGAAAAGAGGCAAGTGATGAGCTCAGGCACTAAATGCAGCTACACAAAGGTGGCCAGGCTTTTAAAAGGGTTGAGCTGATTGGTTTGGCTGCAGCTGCTCACTGATCAGCTTCACCTTGTAGCAGCAGCACAGGTGACAGGAATTAGCCTGGAGGAGCACAATCAGCAACACACACGCACAGACACTCCACAGGAAAAATAAGTTACACACTGGAGAGGTGATGCGGCTGTGGTCGTAACAGTTGGTTTGGTAGAAAAGCCACACTCAAACCAGCAAGTCAAAACAGACATGGAGCAACAAGTTACAGAACTTTTTTTAAAGCACTAACTCATTCAAATGTGAAAAGATGATTCATTAAAAGTTGAACATTGAGCACCAGCTAGATTAACCCTCCCTGTGGTTTAGCACTCCAACTCATCAGTAACTGTTGGTCAGCTTCATTTGTAACATAACATCTGGTTTAATATCGATAAGGAAAAACCCAGGGCTGTGTGAACAGTGAACTGGAAATTTTTACAACTGATTTTAAACAGGACGCTAAATTCTAAAAGATAACTTCATGCCAGGGTGAAGAGGGAGATTTCTCCCTTCTGGCCTGTAAAAAACCCAGAGGGTATGATGCAATTAGGACTCGTGTAATTCACTTCATAGTAGCGTTAACTCGTAGCATTAAAATTAGAGTCCTGCTTTCTAAATGTAATGATGTAGGCTAATAGCTTCTTGGCAGATAACACTACACAGCAGCAGAGAACACCTGCTGGGGGGCAAGTAGTGATTTCTGCATAAAAATGCTCCAAAAAGGCCATGGTTTGATCTGTTTACAACGCTGACTACTCTAAGTGCATTCAAACATTTTTAACCCTTAGGTATACCAAGGCACATTCTTTGAATTCTGTTTTGGAATCCTTGAACCAATTTGTGTTCTGCAGATGCAATTGGCACGAAGATGTGCATTTTTTGCTCATTTGTAATTTTTCGAGCCTTCTGGGTGGAAAGATAACTGCATATTAAAATGGCAATCGCAATAATGGGGGGGGGGGGGGGCAGTATTAGATTATGTTCCTGTACATTCCAAAAAAAAAAATAAAAATCTCAGGTCTCAGGGGGTTAAAATGATCAAAAATTGTGGTTTTCTTAGATGTGACTGAAGTGACAAAATCAGGCTTGAAATCAGCCTGATTATCTTACACTGGACTCCCAAATTTAGAAACAAAGTCTTGGTTTATTGAGAAAAAAAGCAGAGATCTGGGCTAATTGAGCTTTTCTTTAATGATGAAATTCCATGAAAGTGCGGTGGATGAAGGAATCAGACACTTCTCATCAGCTCTGTGCTTCTACTGCAGTAATAAAAGAAAGAAATAAAACGATGAGAGATAAAAGAAAATTCTGGAGATTTTTTTTATTGAAGTGGAAAACTCACAGACAAAGTACATGAACAGAAGTAGATTTATCGAAAGAGTTTGCCACAGTAAAATTTTAATAAACTTTTTTTGGGGGGAGAGATTTGAGTGAAGAGTGAGAGAGAGGGATCACACTCCTGTGAATATCATAAAAAAGAAAATGATAATTTCAGGGGGAACGGCAGAGACATAGCAGTGACAGTGAAGACAGAGGGAAATAGGATTTTGGGCAGGTTCTTCAGAGGCACTCCAATTTCACACTATCAAATTAAAGTGTCCATATATCTGTGGATGGATGAGTGATATTCCTGCTAGGTGCTAGGTGGTCTGCAATTCCCATGAATAATTTGAGTGTGTCACTGTGGGCGGTCCTTCTAAAGGAGATTGTGCTGGCAGGTGGCGGGGTAATGATAGATATACCAGGTTTCCCTTTCATCCCACTCTTCCCCTTACCACGGGTTAAAACATGACGTGGAAGAGGGAGAAAGCTGCTGACGACCTCTGTAGGTGCATTTTTAGAACAGTTACAGCATTTTGTATATGAATTTTTAAGGTCTTTCATTTCCATCTTTAGTTTTGTAATGCTGATTTTTGTATTTTGGGTTAATTTGACACACTGAGGCATATCTGAGACCCTAAATTTAATATTTACTCTTATAATCCAGATCCATGAGCTTTCATGGCATAGAAGAAAATAGCCTGGAACATCTCTGGCACCACAGAGAACTCCCACACAGCTTCACACTATCACTTTCTGCCAAGGTGGCAACCATGGTGACAGGGGCTAAGAGGGGAGCCTGTCATTTGAACAGAAGGGCAGGGAGGAGACGACACGGGGAGTAGGGGACTCAATAAATTGTGAGAAGGAGAGGACAGGAAAAAGAAAATGAAAAAAAAGAGGATGAGAGGGATGAAGTAGTGGATTTGACATGGACAGAGTTTGTTTCATGTGTTCTTTATTTCTCTGAATCTGCACAGACATATACACTGCAGGAAAGGATAATTATTTTATTTCTAGCAACCAGTCGACCATTGTAGATCATGTAAACGTGCTTTTAGAATCATCAAATCATTGTAATAATGGCTGCTTCACTTCCCCTGCACTGTTTTGGCACACATCCTCAAAAACTAACGTGAGCACGAGATTCACAGAGACAGAGGGGATGTAAGAGTAGCAGCAAAGAAAGTTTCAAAGACAAACTGATAAACCAAGCCCACTATTCTCCATGTCTTTATAATGTGTCACTGTTACTGAACAGAGACAGACATGAAGTCTGTTTGAAACGTTTATACCCTGATGAACATCAGACTGATGCAGTTTAGTTTAGTTTCTCATTAAGTAATAAATACAGCTAATGAGTTAAATTTTTGACAAGATAATGAAACCGAACTGAGGGTCATTTGCAGGGTCTCTCTCCTGCTTCAACAGCTGCTGTAATCCTGACACAAACTGAAAGTCACACAGTCACAAATCAGAAACAGTGGGAGCGTTAAATCTGACCAGGCCCCAGAAGTGGCCGGACCCCTGAAAAACCCAAAGATGGGCCCTCCCCAGTTGTTATTTATTGATCATATCAATGAGTGTTGGATCAGTAGCATTGGTGCTAGTGTTCTGGCTAACAGTTGCCTCCATTTTTTAGAATGAGAAGTGACACTATTATTTTATATTATTATATTATTACTGTTATAGACTATTATTGGGTTCTGATGAAATTATTTATTTGTGCTACAATTTAATCAATTTCACCACCTTCCACCAATTTTTGCCATTTGTTGTTTCCATTTTTTTTTTTTTTTTACCCATTTTGGCTTTTTTTCTATTTTGCCAATTTTATCAAATATGCTGCTTTTTTCCCGTTTTTTTTTTTTTTACCACTTTTAACTCATTTTGCCTCTTCGTACCAATTTTGCCTCTTCTTTTTTCCACTTTTTACCTTCCTCTGTAGCTATTTTCCAATTATTGCCAGTTTGTGCTCACTGTTTGCAACTTATTGCCTCTTTCCACCCATTTTGTTATTTGTTTTTTTCATGCCCATTTCTGCCATCTTCGTCTTTTTTTATCCAAACTGTACCATTTTTCAGCCCCCATTTTTAACCATTTTTAGCTCTTTTTGTAGCTTCTTACACATCTTTGCAACTTTTTTGTCCATTTTTTTTTACCTATTTTCATGGCTTTGGTCCATTTTTTTCCACTTCGTGCACATTTTTCTAAACTATAATGCTCCTTTCCACCCATTTTTGCCAGTTTTTGCAATACTTTTTTGCCCATTTTGGCAGCTTATTTCCATTTTTATCCAATTTGTGCCACATTTGCCGCCCCATCCTAATTTTTTTGCAAATCTAATGCCCCTTCCACTGATTTTTGCATTTTTATGCCCATTTTTGCCACTTTCTACCACTTTTATCTGTGCATTGTAGTTTGCAATGTAGTTTTTTCATGAATGTCATTGCCAGAATTTGTTCATAAATAAAGGTGAATTTAAAAAAATCCAAAATTGGAAGTATGATGAATACCATCAAATCACATCACTTCAGATGAGTGGTCTGTGAGAGAGGCCATCAGAGACTTACTGTAACGTCTGCGGTCTTATAGTGTTGGACAGACTAGGAGTATTTATCCACATGTATAGGGATTGTTGTACATATGCAAATAGAAAGATATGTTAATCATTTTGTCTGTCATCCACTGCAGTAATCGCAAGCATTAAGAATTCATATCCCAAAATGATTTATCCTGTCACTGATGGCCTTGTATGCTTTTATAGGTCACATAGAGGCATCTTTATTATTTCAGTGTATTTCAAAGCCTTCCTAAAACTTTTCAAAGGAGCTTTAAATTTTTTTTTTCCAAGTTATTGCATGAACTTCCTATTACAAATGCTCAATTTTACCTTGCCATTTAACCAACTTTTTTCACACAGTCATGGAAGCTATTTGAGCCCATTTATCCATGTTCACATCAGTAAAAAATAAAAATCTCTGTGAGCTCACCAGTGAGTCGTCCATCCCACACTGAGTGCGGTCTCCCTCCTTCCTCCACCCTGCTCTGTTTGTCCCCCAAGGCTGAGAGTTGATGTGTGACTGACAGACAGCCATGGACAGCTTGGTTAGACACAGCGCACTCTGGGGAGGCCACCAAGACTGGAACGAAGGAGAGGGGGCCGGAGGAGTGGGATGTTGAAGGGGGAAGAGCTGACGAAAGGAGTTTTAAAAGTGAAAGGAGTGAGTTAAAAAGGAGGAATCAGGGTGGAATTAAACAGAGCTTCAAGTGGAGGAGAAAAAATGGAAGAATTAAGTAAATACATGCTTCGAGTATGAGTGAAATCAAATCTGTCACTGTTTTTTCTATTCTCTACCAGCTAGTTTTAAACGTCCCCCGCTTCAATCCCATCAAGGTCATATTCTGTACTCTTTCCTGTTATCCACATTGATTTAAAGCTTGGGCAGATGCTGGCATTTCTACAGAAGTAGTGGTTCGTAGAATTCAACAAAAGGCGTAGCCTTGATACAGCATGCCCTACCTTGACAAAGTGATTAAGACTCCGTTCAGCGCTGGTCAGAGGACAGTTCAACACTCCGTTAAAACATAAAGGTGAGAATTTCAGTTTTTGAAATGAATCAATAATTCAAAACATCTGACATTGAGGTGTGAAAGACTGCAGTTCCACAGGCTTTTTTCTGTTTTTGAGCTGTGTATATACGTTTGTAAAGGTGTGCAGGACCTTTTGTGTAAAGAAAAAAACTGATTTGTGCTTACTGCTTGGTATCCAACTCTTTCAAATGAAAAAAGGCATCCTGATATTCATCTATTTGCAGGTAAGAGCACAGGTGAAACCAAATGCAATAACAAAGATGAATAAAGCAGGTATTAGATTGATTTTCCTGTGATTTAACATTCATGTTGGCAGATATTTTCAAGAGTAGTTAGTGGAGAGGCTTTAATTGTATAAGCATACAAAAGTTGTGACTCCCTCAAGTCATTTGTCTTCAATTAATGAGACATAAGTGATGGAGAAGCAGCTGGGGTATCCTGACGGTGCAGAAAACAACATAGACTGGGATGGGGTTTTCTAGATGAGGCAGGAGTGACAGTGACGTCCCCTTGCCAGAAAGTGACAGAGTCCTGCAGCACTGCTGCCTCAGAGCGAACTTTTGAGGTGGAGGATTTTTCTTCTCCAGAGACCCCAGAGGCAAGCTGTGGAGTGGTGGTGGACCGTGGTGGTCCTGAGCACCACCTGTTTGGGCCGTTGGCTCCAGCACCGGCGTTACTACAGCTGGAGCTCTCGGAGTCGAGGCAGTGCAGGTGCAGGAGAGGATGGAAGGGGTCTCTGAATGGTAAAGTTGGTTCGAGGCGGTAACTTTCTACCTTTTATATTAACTTGGTGACGTTCTATGTCACATAAGCTGCATCTTTTCAGAAAAGATTTCTAAAACAGACGTTCGTTTGAGCTAATTAAAAGGCATAAAACACATAAATATTCACCTCTTTCAAGTCAGTATTTAGTAGATGCATCTTTGGCAGGAATCATAGCACTGAGTCTGTGGGCCTCAATTAAAAAGTTGCACATCTGTACACTGCAACTTTACTCCATTCCTCTTAGCAGAACTACTCAAGCTCTGTCAGGTTGCACAGGGATCAGACGTGACAAGTCCATTTCAAGTCCAGCCACAAATTCTCTATTGGACTGAGGTCTGGGCTTTGACTAAGCCACTCCAGACCATCACCTTGTTGCCTTTTGACCATTTCTGTAGAGCCGTGGTACTCAAACTTATTCTACCAAAGAGCCACATTGTCTAAAAAAATACTTTAGCGAGAGCCACAATCCAAACCCAGAATGTAAGGTAGATAAAAGATCAGCTAAGCTGTAGTTGAAATGAAATAAAACAGTGGATTGGTGGATAATTATGGGGTTAAATGGGATGCAAATGTCTGTATAGTTTCAGAAGAACCAGCCTAATGTCACTGATAATGAGAATATATTTATTTTATTTATCACTGATATCAGGCTAAAATCTTGTTTCTCAATTTTTTCAAGACTTTACTTTGTTTTTATAAATCAGTGCTATTGGTCACCCTTTACATCTGTCACTGGGGTTTAACCAACTTTAAATCAATAAAATACTTCAGAAGATACTTTCTTTCATCCCCTGAAAAGTGGTAATTTTGGAGATACCAGTCTTTGGCCCAACACCAGAGTTCTGAAAGTTCCACCTGGCCTAAAGGGTTTGTAAGACATTAGAATGTGCTGAGTTTGAGCAGTGAGACGCTTTTCAAAGAAAATGATGAATTATGGTTGGCTATTTGGGTATTTATATCGCACATTGGGGAATATACTGGAGTTCTGTGGCTTTATTAACATAAAAGAGATGCTTTCTAATTTTTTTTTCCACTCATTATTAATTCTTTAGTTACAGGGGGAGGGGGCCTCATATTGGTCTTTGTCCTGGGCCTCCAAATGACTAAAACCAGCTCTGCTTCACACCTACAGCTCTCCAGACACATTATTTCACCCTGCCTCATTTTGGAGCTTTGGTTTTACATTTCTGCTCTTTTGACAATATTTATGATCATGGAAGATCAAATAAAACACCCAGGTTTAGACAACTTTCACTAGATACTAAATATTACGTTATCTCCATGTGATCCGTGTGTTATGCTCGTTGATGATGACGTGCATTGGCATAATTGTCATAAGATATGGGTGTGTGAGAGCATCGGCAGGATGTGGCTGGAGAAAAAGTTAAAATGAGGAAATGGGAAGCTTCAATTTGAACACAAGACAGCACACCTTGATGAATGAGCTTACCAAAGAGACGCTGACTCCCTCTGCTCTCTTCTCTCCTCCGTCACGCGCATTCAATGGTAATGATATACGGATTTAAAATAATAAAAGTTTAAATTTGGAAGTTAAAGCCTTTCTTTTTCGTGTGGGTAAAAGATTTATTGATGTGACCTATCATGAATCTTTACTGATGACAGTGTTTTCAAGTAAGCCTTAAAAGGGCCGCAACTGGTCAGTAAAGAGCCACATGCGACTTGAGAGCCGCAGGTCGAGTATCACTGCTGTAGAGCTTTCCCTGTATGCTTTGGGTCATTGTCTTGTTGCAAAATAAATCTTCTCCCAAGCCGTAGTTCTCTTGCAGACTGAATTAGATTGACCTCCAGGATTTTCCAGGATTTTGCTGCATTCATTTTACCCTCTACCTTTACAAGCCTTCCAGGACCGGCTGCTGAGAAGCATCCCAACAGCATGATGCTGCCACCACCATGCTTCACGGTGATGATGTGTTCGTGGTACCCAAGATTGAATATTGAAGATCTATCATCTTTTTTTGAACATTTTGCAGATATGGTTGGGTACTTTTTGTTTTTTTTTCAATACTGGTGCAAAATTGATACTTTTGAGGGAAAAAAAGTGCATGTTCAGCAGAAAATAAAAACGGTCTGGGTTTCATAAACGATTTGCATAAATGTCTTTTTAAGGGCCACTCAAATATGGAATATAACATGAAACTGGTGTAACTTAACATAAAAATCACACAAATGCCATAACGTTTTTCTTGCCTTTCACAGGGCAGCAGGGTATCAAAATAAAGTATTGATATCTGTGTTATAATTTGGTCCGGTAGGTATCAGATGTGTTGGTACTGGTACCATGTCAGTACTGGTCTTCCATACTCATCCTTATTTGCAGCATTCATTTTACCCTCTACCTTTACAAGCCTTCCATGGCCCACTACCAAGGAGCATCCTCTTAGCATGGTGGGGATTAAATAGAAGTTTAATCCAATACTATTTGTAAAGTTTTAGCATGTATTTCTGTTCTGAAATAGACAGTGTCAGAGATGTGCTGTCTATAGCCAGGATGTCCTGTTAGCATTATGCACCCATGAGCTGTGCTTAGGGTCAGTTCTATGCATGTGTAAGGGCAAACGGCTTTGATGGCACCTGTGGAATAACTACTGCAGATCTACTGATAATTTATTAATGGCATTTTACAATGCAAAGTTTATTTTTTCTACATCTGCAATCATCAAAGTTGCTCATATTTATTCAACAATGACCTCATCTATATGTATACCTTCCTATATCACTCCATCTGATTGATATCATTCCCCATCTCTCCACCCTGTGATGCCTTAGCTGTAAATCACCTTCACAAATGTGCCATCTTTACTGCCAGTGTCAGACCCCAGCCTCTAATCACATTCCTTCTGCTTTCCCCTCGCTCTACTTCATCTCCTTATCAAAGAGCCAGCCTTTTAATCCAGCATGCCTCCATGGTCACATTCAGTCATGAGTGTCCTGGAAATCCACCCCATCTCCTCTTCAAATCCATGCAAATCACAACATCTAAGAGCAGCAGAGCTTTCCTCTGAGACAGAATTATGCACATGTGGGGATTGGACAAGTAAAAGGAAGGGGGTGGGGGTGGGGGTGGGGGGCATGCAGACCCTTTCACTTCTCTGTCATCCTTAGCTACATTTATGTCATGCTTTTAGAGTTAAAAAAATCTCCTGTGCTCCTTTAAGTTTTAGCTTGATGTTTTGAAAGCTAGGGTCAGGGAAGGGAGGGTTAGTCCAGTGCATTCTGGGAAAAATAAAAACTGTATGTGTGATCCAGGGTGTTGGCTCAGTGTAGCTGAGAGGAGGGAGAGGCGTTGTTCGATGGTTAAATCTGTGCACAGAGAGGATGAAGGATAAGTGTAGGGTGACTAGAGCGGATTGACATTACACACGCATATTGTGTTGAATGAAAGCACACGCACACACACTCAGTCAGATTTGGACTGAGAGCTCAGGTCACATCTGGATTTAGGTTAATCTCCCTCCAAAGTAATACCAATATGTATTCTATTTCAAGAGTTTATATTGTGATTGCTGACATGTTTGGCTCTCAAGTGCCAATGCGATTACGGGACATTAAAGATGTCCGTGCACTCCTGAAACCCTTCAAATCTACAGTTTACTAGATCTGCAGCATGACTCAGAGAGGCAGTGTTGCTCTAAATATGCAGCCCTAAGACATTTTTCACCAGTGCTCCTCAATTTTCAGTGTGGATTTGTGTTTTGGTCAAAATGACTTTAAGGTTTGAGGTTTACATTAAGTTTTAATGGGGAATTGAGGTATAATCTGATCTATGAGACAAACCTAAAAAAAATAAATCTAAAAAGCTGGCTGCATCTAATACAGTTTATGTGACCAATATAACAGTTAAAATGCGGAAACATGACGTATAAAAAAGCCCGACCATCACACATAGCTTTTGACTGTCACAAGCTCTGGGGAAGGGCTTAGGGGGCTGGAGCTACTTTTGAGAAAGCCAAAGCATCCAAGAGAGGTCTGGCTGCAGACCATACATTAAACAATCTTATCAGACCGTTCATCCGACTCGCCATATATCTCAGGATGGCTATACACACTAAATCTTTAGAAATAAGATCAGATTAAACTTCCATTTAGTTATTTCGAGGATACTTAAAGTTAAAAGATCTGACCTGCATAACCTGATTACAAAGCGTTTAATAAAGCTGACAGAGTGAACAGTCTGCTTCCAGGAAAAATAGCTTGTCCTCCATGAAAACATTATACTGCAGCACGTGTACCTAACATAGTTCTGTAAGCTATGTAGATAACAGAGATATGTAGCTAAAGCTTAGCTCACATGCATAATCTATGTCTCTACATAATCTATGTAGCTAAGTTAGCTAGCTACATTTGCTAAGGTTCCCATTGCTATAGCTAACTTAGCTAATTGGCTTATGTAGTAACTAGGGCTGTCAAGATTTATCACATTAATCGCAGTTAACTTCAATCCACAATCAGCGCACTAATTATTTTTAATTGCATGCCTTATTTTCACTTTAAGCAAACATGGTCAAGCCACTGCAGCATTTCCCAACACGTTCCTTTACTGTGGTTAAAGCTGTAGTAAGCGATTCATTTTTAGTGTTATATGCCCACAAAAACAGCACAGCCCGTCAGGGTCTTGTTATTGAAGCCATCTAACAGAATAACACACTTCTGCAACCTTTCCTCGCACTGCACTCTCATTTGAGGAAAACCAGCAAGGGACGATGCTCCATCCAGAGGCTAGTACTCACAGCCAAACAAGGCTCAGGTTAGAGGGAGCATTCCTATTGGCCGCTATAATAGGTGCACTTCCACCTTTCAGCTCAGTGAGAAGTTGATACAATGGTGGCGTTACCAGAGGTGTTCGGTCCTATGTAGAATTTGTTCATGCTGAGACAAAGTGTTTTCTTGCCTGTGATTCGACCATTCATTTCAGTGGAAAAGCGGAGCAAAATCACTCCATGAGAGCTTTGCCACCGTCAGCATTCGAGTCAGCAGACATGCACATTCACAGGGAGGTATGTGAGAAGAGAGGCGGAGCAACATAATGCAGCATAATGGAGTTTTAAAATGTGATGAAAAGGGTGTGATTAGTTGTGATTAGCTACAGAAATCCTGAGATTAATTGCGATTTAAAATGTAATCTTTTGACAGCTGTAGTAATGGCATTAACAACAAAGCCGGCAAAGCTATGTTAGCTTAAGCTAAAGCTACCAAAGTTAAAGCCACCGTTTGTGTAGCTACTTCTAAAAGGGGTTGATACATGATGTTGACAGGGCCGCAGTAACTCTGGCAAACCCGTGGCAAGGTGGGTCTCCTCTGGCAAGAACACAGCAGAAAGTCAACTTCATTGCAGGCAATCCATACATGAAGAGTGCGTGTTTTAGGAACACTTAAAGTCACTGACAGGAACTCTGACATGATGGATAACTTCACTCACGGTGCAAATATCTCTCACAACAAAAACAACAACAATCCATCAGAAACATGAGTAAAGGAACCCGAGCAGGGGGCAGTGTAAATAAGGCAATGTCTAAATACATCTTAACACTTCTAAACACTCTGCCCAAGGGCATGATGGAAACCCCTGACCACACAACCTCCCAGATTTGAAATAGCTTTGAGCAGAGCTTAGATCAATTGACTCTTTACAGAGTTGAACTGACATTGTCACATAACTCCAGCACTGTAGACTATTTCATTAAAAATGGAGTTAAAATGAAACTTTAGAAGTTAAAATCACCTCTAGCACTATTGTTTAATCCTGAGGTGTAACAGCTGTTTTGGGATGTGATGTGGAATCATTCTCTCTCTACGTGCTACTCTGGAGCCAACAGAAGTAGAAGTACAAGAGAATTGTACCAAAGTAAAATATTTCACTACTCAGTTACAGTAATTTGAGTAACTGTAATTAGTTACTTTCCAGCCCTGGAGGCTAGCACTTGGACTACGAATCTAATGTGCCCATTTGGTGGGCTTCTCTGAGGCCCAGCCAGTTTTGTGAGTGATATTTAGCAAGACTACAAACAGCAGTTGGCATAAAAGAGCCAGCAGCTGCACAGCTGCAAAAAAGATGTATTTTGTGCTCTTAGCTTTGCATTTAAAAGTGACTTGTATTTCAGTATGACATAATCATGGGTCACCTATTTGTGGGAAGTCTATTTTTTCACTAAAGCCTCAGTGCCAAACATCCGTTGTCTTTTCCCTGTTCGTCTGGTTGCTTGTTTATCTTCAAGTCTCGTATCCTACAAATAAGTGATTGATAGATTTGCAGCAAATTTTGTTCCTGAAGAGATTCACAGAAAACTGATCAGCTTCTGAGTACCACTCAGCAGATGAAGAGGCAAATCCCTCATCATGAGCGCAATCAAATTACAGTTTGATTACACATAATGAGAGCTGATTTGTGATGAGGTGCTTTTATAATGTAGCATCATATCTCCCCATGGGTGGATTGAACAACCAGGGAATCTCGCCAAAGGCTCCAGACCCCATGGGGCCACCAGAAGCCCCAGGCGGACTGAACAGCAATTGGCTTGTCATAATATGATTAATTCTCATTTTGCTTCGAAGTATGAAAATATGAGCTAATAAAGAACCCTTTTTTCTGGCATGGTAAGGGTCCTGCTTTACTATCTTGATTTTGAGGCCTGGCCTTGAAGAGGAGCCCTGCGGCAAAATCCAATTTCAGAACCTGAAATATTATCAGTCAGCTTAATTAAAGTTGAATATTACAGAGCAGACATGCTGGCTCACGTGCCACTTTTAATCCAAGCAGCTATTTAGATGGAGTTGAATCTTATGACTCAACAATAAGTATGCCATTCCAGACCTCCTACGCTCTTATCCCTGAACGCTCTGTTCATCTGAGCCAGGAGGATCTGCTGCGTTCAAAGTGTCTGCCAGTCTGTCATTAAACCATTATTAGTGAAAGAGGCATCTTATTGTGATATGACAGTTCAATGGTGGTCTGCCATAAAGCAACAGACATTTCTAAGCAAAATATTAGTGATATCACCTGACATTTTCAACATGTGAACCGAGGGTAAGAGCCATTGCTTAAAGGTGTTGTGAAAATCATGGATATGAATGTTAATATAAATTTCTATAAGCTACCAAAGGTATAGGTCTGCTGCAAAATGAGTAATTCTCTTAGCCTCCAGCTTGACTGTAAGGGAGCTGGGAGGGACAATTAAGTAAGACTCAACAGTACTTTGTTGAAGTGGCGAGTTGAAGGGAGGGAGAGTTTAGTTACCCAGCAACACATCTCTAAATATTCAGCAGAGATGCTATAAAGTTAAAAATCAACAAATGTCACATTAGAAAAAAAGAGACCAGAGGTGCTGGTGCTACAGGAGGATGAGCATGGCGTTAAATCCAATCGGCTTCTTTTCTAAAATGTTTAATTAGCACCACCTGAACAGGAAGCAATGCACTTGTTGCTCCCTCTGCAACATTTAAAAGTGCAGTCTAGAGCGCTGCCTAAAGTGGTCTTTACAGAATACGATCTACTCATGTCCCATGCACTGGTGAGAACTTCCAACCAGAGGCTCATTAAAACATCCAATGCTTTTCTTTCTTTCTCCAAGGAGTGAAATCTATAATTGATGTGGTTTTTGGAGGCATTACTGTCGCAAAAATCAAGACGTTTTAAAACATACTGATCTTCAGCTCAGATTTTTCTTCAAACTGTCCCTTTAAACCTGTGCTGTGCTCACAACAGCCTTCTTTGTCTTTGAGTTTCTCTTTTTATGCTTATTGTCTTAACATTAAAATTGTTTAGGGGTGAAGCACAATATACAAACTTTAGATTTCTACATGGAATTTCTGGGGATTCTAAAATAAAAAAAAATATTTTCTTTTAACAACTGAAGACAGAAATGCCTACCCAGAATCAATTTAAGGATAAAGAACAACCTACCTCTGGGCTGCACTGCAGGGATCCAGCACAACTTGTACAGGAGCTGGTGGATGAAGTTATTGCCCCCCAAAAAGAAAAATAAAACATTTAATGACAAACTGAACTCTGATTTCTACAGTAAGGTGAATCTCAAATGACTGTAGTATAAACACACCTGTGTCTGGAAGGTCTAGTCACTGGCTAATCAGTACTCCTCGCTACCATTACACCATGAAGACAAAAGAACACTCCAAACAACTCAGAGAAAAGGTTATTGAGAACATATAAGTCAGGAGATGGATAAAAAAAAGTCAAAGACACTAAACATCCCACGGAGGTCAGTTAAATCCATCCTCAAGAAATGGAAGGAATATGGCACATGTGTAAATCTATCTGGATCAGGCCGTCCTCACAAACTGATTGACTGTGCAAGAAGGAGACTAGTGAGAGATTCCACAAAGACACCTATGACTACTCTGGAGGAGTTACAAGATTCAGCATACAACAAATGTTTCCCAGGTTCTTCACCAATCAAAGCTTTATGGCAGAGTGACAAAGAGAAAGCCACCATTGATGAAAAACCCATTTTAAATCTGGACTAGAGTGGACTCCATGGTCAAGTGGAACAAAGTTCTTAGGTCCAGTTAAAGCAAAATGGTGGTTTGGTCATCAGACAAGTCACCAAACACTGCACATAGTCGCAAACACACCATCCTCACTGTGAAGCATAGTAGTGGAAGCGTCATGCTGTGGGGATGCTTCTCAGCAGCCAGCCCCAGAAGGCTTGTAAAAGTAGAGGGTAAAATGAACGCTGCAAAATATAGGAAAATTCCAGAGGACAATATTATTAAGTCTGCAAGAGAACTACGGCTTGGGAGTAGATTTATTTACAGCGAAAGCTACACAGAAATTATTTAAAGACAAGATGAGTGTTTTGCAGTGGCCGAGTCAAAGCCCAGACCCCAGTCCAACAGTGAATTTGTGGCTGGACTTGAAACGGACTTGTCACCTCTGAACCCTGTGCAACCTGACAGAGCTTGAGCAGTTTTGCAAGAATAAAGGAGTAAAATTGCATGGTACAGATGTGCAAGCCTGACTGGGACCTATCCACATGGACTTGAAGGGGGTGAATATCTATAGTCACTTGTGTTTTATAACATACTTTTATTTAGTAACTGGCATTACTTTGTAGAAATCTGTTTTCACTTTAACATTAGAGATTTTTTTTTTTTTTTGTCAAAAAAGCCAAAATATATAGATCCTAATCAATAACAGGGTAAAACATCCAAGGGGTTGAATGAGTGATTTTAAATGAGGAAATTTGACAAAAGAATAGTAATCCTGTTTTAATGGGTGTCCCAGGTGAGGTGACATTCTTCCCCCTGAACTCATCCATGATATCCCAGCTCCAGGTATCAACATTGTATTATAAACACTCACACACACCCTTCACCTACACCCCTCTGGCATCATAGCCTCTCCACGAACTCACACACATGCACACAAACTCACCCCTGCTTGTAGCGCTCATATCTGCAGAGAGCCAGATAGTTGCTGTGTGTCCTCTGAACATCCTGATCTCATCTCCCGGCAATGTGATTGACAGCTCCGACAGCTGGGCTCCATCCACTCTGCAGACGGGCGGACAACCACACGCACACAGAGATACACACACAGCGTAAAAGAGGCAGGGGGAGAGATGAAGAAGTAGGAGTCAAGGGGGGGAGAGATGGCGGAGAGAAACAGGTTGAAAGAGAAGAAAGTACTTCACAGATTGATGAGGGGATTATGTACAGGTAGAGACTGATTGATAAATGCAGGTTTAAACACAGACATGGGCATGTAAGGTTAGAAAAATAAAGCGGAGTGGAAATAGCAGGAAACAGGAGAGGCTGAGTGGGCAGCGGCCATATGAAAAGATAATTATCCCCTCAACTCATGTAGCAGCAAGCTGAAGCGATCCACATGGACATATTTAAACACCAATTCCCTCTAATATACACCCTGAAGAGCAATGAAAGGCCTGTTATTAGAACGCCTGAAGCAGGGGGTCGAGTGTCTTTGGGGAATGCCGGGGGGGGGGTGGGGGGGGTGGTGTAAGCGATCCAGGTGGTGATGTTTTTTGTCACACGCTAACAGACACTCATCAGCCGGACGAGACGTAGCTAGCTGGACAGTCTGCTCATATTCATGTGCGGGTTAGTAATCACGCAGCATGGCCTTGTTTTCCCTGACTGCTCAGGCTTGTCAGAAACACTCAGGGTAACATGCATCACTCATTCGGCTGACATCCGCTCGTGTGTGTGCATGCGAGCGTGTGTGGTCAACAAGTTTATGTGTGTATGACCTATCTCCATCTTCGCCTCGGGAATGACAGGCAGCCCATCATTAACCTCCCTGCAAGACTTCATGGCATGTCTGCATCCTGCGGCGGCCATTTTCTCCTTACCTATATATAACCCATGATGAGGACAACGATAAGGTGCTGGAGATAGAGGACAGGTCATTATCGGCAGCCTTGAGCAGTGACAGGGCTACAGATATTGGCGTTAGAATTTTGGGATTGGTGTTATTATTTTTAATCAAGAAGCTCTGAGTGACTTGTCGGCTTTATTGATTTAGTAGAGTGGGCCACTGAAGCTACATTTCAAAGCAGAGGAAAGTTAAAAAAGCAGCCCAATGGTGCTAGAGAACAGAATAAAACTGATAAAGGATGGCATATGAATTCACTGCATACAAGGAAATACATTAGCAGTTGTCAGAGATACATTTTTGTCCATGTTCATGGCCATGTGTCCTCAGGCAAGACTCTTAACCACTGCAACTGCTGCATCAGTGGTGTATAATGTACATGGATGATATAGGTCAATGACATAAGGTGCATAATTTGTGCCTTTATCTATCACAGGGGTGTCAAACTCATTCAGGCTCAGGGGCTGGATTTGCTCCAATGAGACGTTCTGTGGGCTGGGCTATCTTTTTAGCCAACATGCATGCAAATATATCTGTGTGTGTGTGTGTGAATATATACTATATTGCCAAAGTATTCGCTCACCTGCCTTGACTTGCATATGAACTTAAGTGACATCCCATTCTTAATTCAATATTTAATATGGTTTAATATGACGTCGGTCCACCCTTTGCAGCTACAACAGCTTCAACTCTTCTGGGAAGGCTTTCCACAAGCTTTAGGAGTGTGTTTATGGGAATTTTTTACCATTCTTCCAGAAGCGCATTTGTGAGGTCAGACACTGATGTTGGACGAGAAGGCCTTTATCCCAAAGGTGTTTTATCGGGTTGAGGTCAGGACTCTGTGCAGGCCAGTCAAGTTCATCAACAGCAAACTCTCTCATCCATGTCTTTTTGGACCTTGCTTTGTGCGCTGGTGCACAGTCATGTTGGAACAGGAAGGGGCCATCCCTAAACTGCTCCCACAAAGTTGGAAGCATAGAATTTTCCTAAATCTCTTGGTATGCTGAAGCATTCAGAGTCCCTTCACTGGAACTAAGGTCTGTAGCGACTGACTGTGCAGAAAGTTGGCGACCTCTGTGCACTATGCGCCTCAGCGTCCACTGACCCCTCTCCGTCATTTTACGTGGTCTACCACTTGGTGGCTGAGTTGCTGTTGTTCCCAATCGCTTCCACTTTGTTATAATACCACTGACAGCTGACAGTGGAATATTTAGGAGCGAGGAAATTTCACCACTGGACTTGTTGCACAGGTGGCATCCTATCACAGTACCACGCTGGAATTCACTGAGCTCCTGAGAGCGACCCGTTCCTTCACAAATATTCGTAGAAACAGTCTGCATGACTAGTTGTTTGATTTTATACACCTGTGGCCATAGAAGTGGTTGAAACACCTGATTTGAATTATTTGGATGGGTGAGTGAATACTTTTGGCAATATAGTATATATACACACAAAAGGGTATATATTAGCTACTTTAGACAGAATTTACTTGCCAATAATCTAAACAAGTCAGGCATTAATATGCTGTCCTTGTATCACATGGAGGTTTTTTTTTCGACTTCTAACGTTTTTAAGACTCACTGATGCTAAATTTACCAGACCAGAATATTCATAATAAATATACATTCATCATGACTGTTTATGGCTTTAAAATGGCAACCTGTTCACAAAATCTGATCCAATCCTTTTTGTCACCTGGCCTGGGATCAGTGCACAGAGTCCAGAGAGGACATGAGTGAGAGAGAGGGGGAGAGAGAGAGAGAGAGAGAAGGATCCTGCGGAGATTTATTCCAGACTGCTGCACATACATACTACTCATAGAGCTACAAACCCTCACCTACTGAGTGAAAACTTGACTTTTAAGCACATGTCTGTGCCCCAACAGTTGATCTTCTGCATGTCTGTTCTCTCTGAATCCTCCTGACATCCAAGCATGCATCATGAACAGGGCCATCTCCGTGTGTAATTTTCATGCTTTTTAGTGCTGCTCCATATATATATATATATATATATATATATATATATATATATTTTTTTTTTTTTTTTTTTTTTTAAAGAAATTCTGCCATTTTTAGGTGGAAAGGCAGCAGAATTATTTGGAGTAAAATGTAGACGTAAAGAGGAGCATCAGTCTAGAGTAAGAAAGCTTTACATGAAGGGTTAGCCATTTCTATATGGACAATAATTGTTCTATTAGTGGGAAACATTTCTATAAGGACTGAAAAACAGATATAATATGGAAAAAAAATTAAAAGGATTAAGTACAATGCTGAGTAATAAATGCTCCAACATATAAACTATATTCTGTATTACTCTGTATTGATTACAATTGCTGTAGAGTTGTTTTTATTTTGTTTATTGTGGAGTACATAATCATCATTTAGAGTTAAATAGAAACACTTTTTAGAGTAAAATTAATTCTGTACACATTGGAGGGAAACTGCAAATAGACTGGGGCCAAATGTTTTTTTCAAGTAAAATTTTTTCAATCTGAGTAAAATTTACTCAGGTAAATTTACTGTGTAGAAGTCAGTTTTCTCTTTGACAGTGAAGAGGGATTTTTTTGTAAATTATTTGGTCAAAAATGCCAAATTATATTGACCAGGATTGATTTATAAAGTCAATAGAAGGATAAAAAATCCAAGGGGGTGAATACATTTTATTCACACTGTACATTAAACTATGAGACCATCAGATGAATGTCGCTACCTTAGGGAAAAGAGAAAAGGCAGCCTTTACTTTGTTGATATAATTTCTTCACTGAAATGGAGATATTGCCTGAAGTCACATAATCCTACTTGGCTGGCCTCACAAGGAACAAAAAAAAAATTCTCGTCCATTCCCAGAGGAATAAGGCATCTATCTATCAGATTACAGTAGGTGACGGTAAGGTCCCCCCCACAGTCCCACAAATCAGAACCATCCCGCTTACATCACAATAACCCTTTGAATGTGGATTAATGGATTTAAATCAATAAAACACTTAAAACAGAAAAAGCCACTGAGTTTAAGACCCTATGAGACTGGCGTATGGAGTGATGTGGCTGATATAGTTACTTGACAAAAAAGCAAGGAGATGAACCAGGGGCCCTTTCTGTGAGAGGAGCCTTCACCTAAGACCATCGACTTGTAGCCGGATATACTGTGGAAGCTATGATAAGACTCAAACACAGCAGGAGGGTCTAATCCAAAACCACCTAACTCCTCAGATGCTGAGCTGCACAACACCATGGAGATGATTAAGCAAGATTCCTCAAAGATAAATGTTTTCGCAAGAGATTACTCCCTGCTGGTGCCACGCAGAGAAGTTTGCTTGCAGGCTTAGAGAGCTGCTGAAATATATGATCAGACATCTTCTTGTGCAAGAATTTGTTATAATTGAAAAGATTACTGATGGAGTACAGTGAGAGAAAAGGGGAAGTGAACTCTGACGTGTAGAAATGTCACTTTGGGTCTTCAAACATGAAACTGGATCCTTTTTTTATCCCACGCTCAAATCTGCTGCTTTATCTAGAGCTAATCTAAAAAATGTCCTCTGTTGTCTTTCAGTTCAGACTCTCTGTGTTTTTGTGCCAAACTGCATTAAGGGCAGAAAAAATACTGTGTCAGACAAGGGTGTTTTTCTTCCACCATGTAGTGGGAGACATCTCCACATACAGTGAAGAGGCCCATCACACTTCATTTCCTCCCAGGCTCAGCGTTGTGTGCTGCTGTTTCTGCAGCTGAATCAACATCACGGCGGACAGAGATAACGCAGCGCAGTGTCAAGATTATGTCCTCAAGTGTAATTTTACTGAGCCTGCCTGCTGCACTGACCAGCACAGCTGCTAGGGCCGGACAGTGCCTCCTGTGTTTGTGTGTGTTGCTGTGAAATTCTATTACAGCACTACTTTTTATTACTTCTCAGAAGCAATCGCCAAAAAGGCGAAAGGCTGCATGTGACGGGATTGTTTCTTGGCAACAATCATGTCTGAGCAGAAACACATGCTCCTGCAGGAGGGAGCGGCCTTCTTTACAAAATGTGAAGAAAATAATTAGACATAGTTAAAAGACACTGAAACACATGATTCTTGCTTTTGCATGAGTTTTATTGTTTCAGTTGTAGCATGTTTTGTACAAAAAAGCCGTAAAGTAACTACTGCTGGCTTTACACCATAGCTGGCTTCATGGAGAGACTAGGGACTGCTGGATCTACCCCTGGGGTAGCTTAAGCATATACTAAATACCCTCTTTTGTTCTGGTTTAATTTACTTTACCAAAAAAATCCAGAATATAAGACAGCTTTGTTTGTAAGCTGCAGTCAGTTTTTAGAGTCTAACAAAGCACCATCGTACGTCAAAGCTTCTTTTAGAGAGCCCAAATCTTCAAACTCCACATAACAAAACCCTTTGAACTTGTCTGTCTCTTTGTCTCTGACCAATCGGACACTGCGAAAGTTCGGACCAACATCCTGTGTTCAGTTAAATCATCATCGTGTACTTTCGTTGCAGCTGCTTGTAGCTTTTTTGGTTCCATCTGTTTTCACTGTGTGGAGTTTGCTCATCCACCAGACCTGGTGCCAAATTTGAGCAAAAAGCTGACCAGGGTAGAAAAGACTCAAAATCTTACCAAAATGTCCTGACCACATACCTGCTGCCAAATTGGAGCAATAAATAGACCCAATGGAAACAACCTCAAATTTCAGCTAATAATTGACCAGGGGGGAAACGACTCGCATAAGTGAAAAATCGACCTCAACATAAAAGACTAAAAATCTTACAAAAGGTCTACCCGTGGACCTGTCGCAAAATTTAGGGATAGAAATCAAGAACCAGTTCCAATCCAAAGCCAGTTCCAATTGGTTCAGTCCTTAAAGATCATTTAAATTTAATCGAACAATTTCTTTATCAATACCTTACATCTACGTGCCTTGAAAAACCCTGCAAGAGGCAGTCAGCAAACAAGAACAAAGAAGCTGAGGAAGTAAGCATGGTGGACAGTCACAAAAACAAGTTAAAGCGGCCAAAAGTCTGTCTGCATTTACCAAAAAAATGAACAGCTTGATGTGCAATGTAAAATTTCACTTTATTTTTATACATCCAGAGGTCTAGGATCAAGACACCAGTTTTATATTTATTTTAAGGTTTTATCTTTAAAGAAAATGAGCTGGAGTTTTGTATTCTAATTCAAGTTGAGAAAGCAGTTTGTTCTGAGACATTTCCAACAAAAACAAAAAGAGTATTTTTGTATATTTGAGCATGTTCTCTCCCCAGACAGTTAACGTTTAACATTTTTAGTTATTAAGGCCAGTAATCAAAGTGTTTGATTGACTTTTGATTGACTCTCACTAAAGTTGGCATACATCTTTAGTGTTCAGAGAGAAAGAGACTCAATGGAATTTGAGTATTTAACAGTGAACATCTATATAGTCTACTTTTTCCAAAATGAAAATTCATAGGGTGGAATTTAGGGAATAGATAAAGAATTGAATCAATAGGCAGAACTGATAATGGCATTGATACGAATAAAAAATCATCGAAAAACAGTCATGACCACAGCCTTCATGCAAAATTTCAACCAAACTGAGCTCAGTTGAAACAACTTAATATTTCACCAAAAAGTGAAGACCAAGAGTCCGTTGCCATATTTGAGCGAAATAACCAACCTGGGGCTGAAATGACTCAAAATCTTACAAATTGTCATGACAGAGGACCTGCTGCCAAATCTTAGGGAAAAATAGACCATGGAGAAAACAACCCAAAACTTGCAAAACAGTCATGACAGCAGACCTGTCGGCAAACTTGGGCAAAAAATCAACTACAGCAAAAACAACTCAAAATGTGACAAAGAAATTCTGACCAGGAACCTGTTGCTAAATTTGAGCAAAAAACTGGCAACGGTGGAATCGCCACAAAATTTGATCAAAAATTCATGCCAGCAAACCTGTCACCAAATAACTGCGAAAAATTTGCCACTGCTGACATGACTCAAAATTTGACCACAGACCTGTTGCCAAATTTGAACAAAAAAATAATCTACCTTGTTGGAAATGACTGTAAATTCAAACAAAAAGTCCCACGGTGGATCTGTTGCTAAATTTGAGCATGAAATCACCCATGGCAAAAACAACTCAAAATTTAATAAAAAAAAAATTCCTGCCCTCTAACCTCCTGCCAATTTATTGTGAAAAATGTACCACAGCAGAAAAGACTCAAAATTTGAACGAAAAGTCATGATGGCAGACCTATTTTCAAATTTGAGCAAAAACAATCAACCAAGGTTGAAGCAACTCAAAACCTGACCAAAAATTTGTGACCACAGACCAGTCGCTGAATTCGAACGAAAAATGGACCATGACTGTAAGGCCTCAAAGTTTGATGAAGAAGTCAATTTAAGTAGGGAACAACTACAGCAGAAAAAAAATCAGACAACAGGACAACTTGAATCAGTGTTATGACAAGGAGATGGAAAAACAGTGCACTTACTTTTATTGATGGAAATTATCAGAATATTAAACTGCTGCTGCACTGCAAGCTTCAAATAGGATGAGTGATGTACATGTCCCCTCTTCTCTCTGGCTCTACTGCTTATTAAACTGACTATCTGGCTGTGTGCACATGTTTTGGATGCGGTTGTAATGCCTAATTTGTGTCACTTTCTTCATAGCCTCTGTAAGTGTGGTGGGTTTCTTGTCATTTTAAGGTATTATTCTGTCTGGCTTTAAGTATGGTAATTATTTGAGCATGCCAAGAGCTGAAACGGTGTCCATGTTTGATTGCGTTCACGTTATCTGCTGGCGTGGATAGCTAGAGAGAGGAAAAAGAGAGTGAGAGAGAGAGAGTCATGTCGGTGTCACGTATAATCTGGTGTCTGCAAGCTTTACATTTGTATGACAGTGTAAAAAACAGGAGTTAAAAGTGTAACTGCTGATGGTATATTTCCTCCTAAAGCAACATATCCTGCCACCACAAAGTGAAGGTATATTTGAGGTGGTGTCACTCACTTGGCTTTCTCTAAAATGTTTCCCAGCGCCAAGCCTGTCATTTGTTGTCCTCGCTGAGGAGTGGTTTCAGTCAAACTAAATGGAGGACAAACTAGTGGAGTTGTGCACAGAGCAAGAATGCCCTTTTGACAAGTTCTTCCCTTGGGTCCAAGACAGAGCAAAGAAGGAATAAAGGTGGACAGAAACTGCTGTGACTTCAAAATACCTGGTGAGTAGGCCACGCAGCTATACATTTTTTGCATCAGATAGTATTAAACAGTATTTTTTGAGGTTTTTTTTTTTTTTTTTTTTTAGCTCTTTGTGGCTACATTTAGAGAGCTGGACTTCGGGTCAACTTAAACCAGGGCTGCCCGTGTACATAGGGTCCAACCTTACTAGGACCTTACCTTGTTTCCAGGATAGGTAGTTGGTGAGTGAATGAGCGTAAATGGACAGTGGACAACCACAGCTTATCTTGAGCTTTGTGCATGTAAGTATAGCTCTCAGTGTGTGTTTTATGTGTGTGCTATGTATATTTGTGTTTGCTGGCCCCTAAATGCCAGATCCTCAGGCTTAATAGGCCCCCATTAAGAAATTATCTCTGGTGCTTTTTGTGCCTTTCTACAGAAAAAAAGGAGAAGAAGAAGAAGAAGAAAAAACAACCTAACTACCAATTAAGTGGTTGTGTGCCTAGATGGCCCATTTGCTTGGCTGTTGGTAATTATGGGTTTTCTCAGTGTTTCTCTCTCTCAAGCCGGCCCTTCTCCTTTTGATTAGGCTTCTCCAGAGTGTTACGATCCACAAACTCTGTCACTCTCCCTCGAAATTAGCTGTCATTCCATATGCATTTTTCACCATGCCTCCAGAGAAAGGAACTGCTGTTGAACCGCAGCCCAAAAACAAAAAGAACATGCATTAATGTTCCAGTAAATATTCCTGATTTTTTTCACTAATGCACTTCAGATGTTTCTGCAGAATTGATTACCAACATTTATGCAGTCGGTTGTACTCTGCATATTAGGAACAAACATTTGCTTAGGCAAAAGCAGAGAAAAAATAAAACAGGCTTTTACTTTGGTATAATATAAAGTGATATCTAATTTAGGTACTACAAGAAGTCTACATAGGAGTCATATGATAATCAGTATTTTCACTTGGCTCTATTCCCATAGACTGCTGCTACAGATTTCCGCATCAAGTCAGAAACAATGTGTAAATAAAGTAAGTGTAATCTACAGGAATGAGTTATAAAAAGTTTGGAAAACAAAATTTTCTATTCATATGTCAATAAATGCTTTATCTAGTCTGTCTTTTCTGCCTAGAGGTAGACGCATAATTAAAGTCCTCATTTTAATAGTGTTTTTTTAAATTGCTGTTGCCTATCAGAATTATGATACAAATGATACTAATTTTTCCTGTTTTATTTGTGTTTGTGATAATAGACCATAACATTTCACCAGTAAAAAGGGCCAATTTAAAAATATCAGTCATCTGAAATGCAGAGAAGTTTAAGCCCCCCAACAAACACTACAAATTCCAAGGTAAAAGAAAAAAAGGACACTTTTTTCAGAAAATGTCATGGATACATGGGTAGACATCAACTAAGCAAAAGCTCCTAAATGGTACAAAAACTGTCACATTATTCAGGATCACAAGATGTCAGTGAGTCATTTTGTACATGCACTCCTATTATTCATAATATTTATAAATCTAGCAAAAAAGTAAGGAAATTTGAGTTTGGTAGGTTGTTTCAATGATGTAACAATTCTTCTTGCAAATAGATCTTATACTGTTGGAAAGCCTGTTTATTTCCCTTTTAAATGTTGCCAACAATTGTAAGGAACATTCATTTGTAAGATGAGCAGCAGAGCTGAGTATGTGGGTTACGCCCATGAAAAATTTGTCAAATCTCTGCCAATGCCAAACAGATTATTCTGCTGTTGACCCTTATTTGGTGTTGTTTGGGGAATTGGATGATCAAAGACTGAAGAACCAAGATATATTAGTATTTCAAGAGGTTATTCATTTTATAAACTGGAGCCTCAACAGCCTGGTCACACTACTGTGGGATTGCATCCCACTCTTCAACCAGCATTTGTCGCAACGCTGGCACAAACGGCAAGCCCAAGCTGATCCCACCACTGTTCATTGGGGTTGAGTCCAGAACTGTTGGCTGGCCATGTCACCCTCTCCACTCCCAAATTCTGGAGGTAGTCTTTGATAGACCCCACTCTGTCGAGAGGATAGTGTTCAGTCCCAGACTAAAGATATGGTTGCAAAATCTCATCTCAATATTGCTCTGCATTGAGATGCCCCCCATCGATGACTAGCCTTGTTTTTTTTTCTAGTGAGGGAGATGCTGCCCAACACCATCACACTACCTCCACTAAAAGATGCTACTCAAGCGTACTCCACATCTTGACCCTACGATTCACCTGCTGTAGGCTTAAGCAGGTATACACTGCGATTTTCCTCTGAATCAACTACAGCTTGTGAGTCTCACGACTCACTTTGGAGTCGGGCCAAGTTGGATCGGGCATCATTTGTCATGCTGTGTACGGGGTGGTTCGATGGCCAACCACGAACTGACAACGTGCTCCCGACTGGTTGGAAGGATTTCGGCATGTTCGTACGACACCAGACATTCCCACAGTCAGAGAAGAAACATGAGTAGAATAAACAACTTTAGGGAACTCTTTTCCTTTGTAAACTGTCAGACAGCCTAAATTACCATGACAGCAGCTGGAATGACTTTCTGATGCACCCCTGCTATGATAAAGGAAATAGCCTTCATTAGCAGGAAATGTTCCTACTCGCGGACCTGCAGCTGACACAGATGGTGATGCTGTTTGTGTGTATGGGACAGAGAGAGGTAGTGGGGGGGTATCACTGGAAACACTTCATCCTCAGTGTGTGAGAGTTTTTAAAAAGGAAACTCCACAGATTTCTTCCACAGTCCATCCTTAGGTTGTGTGTCTTAAGTTATTCAGTCACGCACTATTGACATTCTGCCATGACTGTCGTATGGTCAGCTTGAAATCGCACAGTGTATACCCGGCTTTAATGATTGGCATAACCTGACTGTGAGCACATTGGGGTACCAGAAGCTCAAAAAAGAGTCATTAGCAACAGCAAAATCAGCTGTTCAGCATTGGCAGAGAAGATCTACCAGCATTTTCATGGACCCAATCCATACACTCAGCTCTGCTGCTCATCCCACAAATACATGTTGCTTACAAATGTGGCACCATTTAAGAGAGAAATAAACAAGCTTTCCAACAGCGTAAGATTTATTGCCGAGAAGCACTGTTACAACAAAGAAATAATTAACCGAACACAAATTCCCTCACTTTTTTTGCTAAGTTTAAATAACAGTGTTACAGTGTGATTCCTTGCAAATGCCAAAACATGCAAGTGCCAACACCCATCCACTCTGTAAAGTAAAATAATCTTACATTATAATTAGTTATTTGCCAAGAAAATATCCTCAGTATTGTTTCTAGATTAATTGTCCCTATGTCTTAACACAGACACCATTTTACACCCATAAAGAGGATATGATCAAATATGGTTCCTCCATGCTTAATTGCAGTAGTAAAAGAAAAAAGTATGCAAACAAAACATACCATGACACGTAGCATTACTATTCACCTTCGTAATATGTGAGTTCTACCAACTTATTATAGTTAGTTCTGATGATATTGCCATTTTGATGGGACTAAAACAGACATAAACTGCATTTTGTGAATTCCGAAAACAACAGGATGTTTGAGACACTCTGGGCCACTGCTGATTGGTCAGATGCTGTGATGTCATATTCCGTGACGTTGACTAATCTCCACTGATTGGCTGAAAAAATATAATTCTGGTTCTGCTTTATCAGAGAGTTGGATGAAGGCCAGGAATGAGGTTGTAGGAAGTTGCCATATTTGGTTTCTTTTCCCATAAAGGAAGGTTTAATGAATCTCCAAATTTGAAATCCAAAAATGTGGTAGCTTTGTGACTGACAAGCTGGTATCTTCTAACACTGTAGAAGAAGAAAAATGTGACATTGGTTTGTTACTGTGGAATGTTACCAAAGAAAGAATACAACCTTTATTTTTGATCATTCATTTTAGGCAGGTAGAGATGTAGAGTGATGACAAAGAATGACTGATGATTTGATAATCTGACATTGATATTATGCCATCAGTGCAATAGCTTAACTATAACCATCGTTTGAAAAAGTAACAGAATAATCATTTCTACTTTGACATGTAGCCAGACTGATCACACACTTTCAACAAAAGCTGGTGTGAATCAGCTGACAGGCATCACTTATTCATCCATGCAGCTTCATGCTGAGGAATTTGTTTCTCCCTGCTTGCTTCTTATCGTTGTGCTTTGTCTACCACTGCCTGTCAAGGTCAATGATTGTAATTCAGGCTATTCATGCTCATCTCCAATGTGGACGCCTTTCATGTGGGGACAAGGAGCTGTTCTGAAGCCGTGCAGTCGGAGACATGGGGGAGGTGGGGGAAGGTCAATTGATTAGGAAGATACTTTTGCTGATTAGAGCCATCACTCAGTGTCACAATTATCAGTGTCATCAGCTCGTCTGCAACGCATTTTTGTTGCATCCCGGGACAGACTGACGCCCTCTGCATGTCTGTGTGTGTGTGTGCAGACTCCCCACGCTATCTCACACACTCCCAATTACTCTACCTGATTGGATATATGCAAATTGGACCAAAATTAAAAGCCACCTGCAAGGGGACCCCTCATGGGACAGTTTTGTACACACATACACACACTCACATCACACAGTAGGATTTCTCCAGCTTTAACCTTCATCTGTCCCAGTGGTTGGTAAGCAGATCTGTTCTCATACCCATAGAGAGAGAACAGACCCTCCACTGTTGAGATGCTGTGAGTTTCACATGTATAGAGCTTTGATCATACATTTACACCTGAAAATAGTGAAAATCCAGCGCCATACCAGGAGATTTCAGAGCACTCTGTGCTTCTGTCTGCTTGCAAGCTGAATGGAGATGCTGGTTTCCTTTACCAACAGGACTTGGCACCTGCCCAGAGTGTCAACACTACAAGTAACTGGTTTGCCTTGGTATTACTAGGCTTAATTAGGATGCCAACTTGCATGACCTGAACCCCATAAAGCATCTATGGAGTATGGTCATGTTGAAGATGAGGGACATCAGACCCAATAATACAGATGAGATGAGATGAACATCACATCTCTTTGTTCAGTTCTTTAACAGGGATTTATATCTTTTGTGGGGCATTTGGATACCAAGTGTTAATCCATAATGCTTTGTGTGGAAGCACCTCACTGAAAACATTTTGATATCTGACAGCTCAGACTGCAGACACTGGTTGTCTGTGATAACTTCATATGGATTGAATTGGTTGAATCAGTGCAATATGAACCAACATGCAGGATTGCCCTGTCCGGTGATGTGATCTGCTTTATGCATGTGGGACCAGTAATGGTAATTGCAGCTCTTTTAGATCCAGATTCATTGGCCCAAGAACGTAGTAAGAGTTGATCTTTCGCCTCCCAAACGGTTCTTCATTTAGCACCATTTTGTTCTTGTTTATCTTTAAAAAAAAAAAAGGACAAATTTTGAAAAAAAAAAGGAAAAATTCTCTCATAAATGAGTGCCAGCTCCCATCGCTCACAAAAGGAGCCAGCTCCGAGAATTGGCTTTTCTGCAAAGGACACATCATGACTCCCTCATAACTGTTAAAGATGCATCATAAGCCTCTTAGCTTGTGGCCACTGGCCACTGCACATGGCACAAAGGGATACTAAACCAGTGGTTCCCAGCCCCTTTGAGGCCCCCTACATCTGATTCATTGCAATCAAAAACTGACATCAGTTTTAAATCTTTTTATTGTTTGATTTAATATGAAGTAGTGGTTGGCGGTAAACCAGTGTTATTACTGTCACCGGTAAAATTTCTGCAACATCATCTCCGGTATAAATGTCTACTTTGTGCTGTGATGCATGCGTGAGGTGACCTGAGGAGAGCTTCAATAGGAAACATTTGAGAAAAGGCAGAGGCTTTGAAAAAAACTCGGAGTGTGATTGGGTGAACATTCTGTCTGTCACATCTCTACAGGCCAATCAGAGCAACAAAACACGTGACGTAGCCGCTATCAAGCTGCACGTGTGCAGCCACTGAGGAATAACGCGAAACATGCTGACTATAGACATGCAAGTACTCGACTTTTGTCGTTTATGAAAAGAAAACAACTCACTGCTGTTCTTTGTTCTTCTTTTAACGAAGAAATGTTGTCAAGTGCTGATAAAACTCACGCTTTAGCAGCATTCACGGTAATTTCTTCCTCCATAACTGCACCAGCTCTTGCTGCTGCTTGTTTACGTCACAACTCTGCTGCGTCTTAAAGTACTGCCCCTCGTCACTGATTGGTCCTGCCACTTTCTAACCCGGCCCAAACGGTTCAGATGGGAGCTTTGCAAGATAGATTTGCCAGTGAAAAACAAGGAAACAGACGTATCCATCTGCTTTGCAAGGTTATGCACGAGGCATATCCGCTTCCAAGCTGGCAGAGCGAGTGATTTGTGATGGACATCTTAGGCTGAGCCCAGTCACTAGTGTATAGTATTGACCCCCCCCCCAAAAAAAAAAAAACTGGACACCAGGTTTGGAACCAAGGTACTAAGCCCTGGTAAGAGAGTCACAGAATTGATGTATTAAAAGGCAGACTTAAGAAGCAGGCCAGTAAGTTCTGATATCAGATCACCATTGTTGAAGATGAATTATTAAGTGCAGTCATTTGGTATCTGAATACCCAAGATGGATTGTTAACTGAAAATGTAAACAGTGCAAAAGCAACCTGGGCCTCCACAATGCCTGAGCAGTGCCATGGGCTGATTGCCCCCTTGGCACACCACATTCATGCAGCAATTTGATTCAGATTCAGACAACTTTATTGATTCCAAGAGAGCACATCATTTCAGATTCAGACAACTTTATTTATCCCTAAAGGACAGTTCAGTTTTACAGTCCACCATGCCTTATTAAAGACATTGAAACAATTGGGGAAACAAAACACAGCAAAACAGTCTCAGCAGCATATAGACAACCACATTCATCTGTCAGTGCCAACAGACTAGCAGAACATGTGGAATCACTATAGATACAATAAATTCAATGCCAGGACTGCATTAAAAAGTAAGGCGCACCTGAGACTTCAAGTAAGCCTTAACTAAACGTCAGTTTCAGCTTTCAGCATTTAGCAGCCTGATAGCTGAAGGGATAAATGACTTTGAGTATCTTTTAGTTTTCCTTGGGGGGGCATGATAGCGCCACCTCAAGGGCATGAGAGAGAGGTCACACATCTACAACTTAAACTGTAACACGGCAACAATACAGATCAACAAGAAGAGGTATTCTTTGTGCAAAAAAAGCCAAGACAAAGTATCGTATACTTTTTAAAATGTAAACATTTCTGAATTCTAAATCCTTTTTGTCTGCAATAAACCTACCACATTTGTCAGGGTTTTTGGGTTGTCTGCCTATCTGGGTCCTTTTTGTGAATGTTATAGCTCAAGAATGCTTTGAGGGAGTTTCTTAAAACTTTGTACAACATTTCTCTGACTCAGGGATAAACTTATTAGATTTTAAATCAAGGGTCAAGGTCATTGGGCCTCATATTCATCCCTTCCTTGAGAATGGTATAGCTCAAGAGTGCTTGGAGGGATTTTCTTCAAATTTTGCACAAATGTGCATTTTGGAGCTCCATGGTTGAGGTCAAAAAGCACAGCAGCACTTCTTCTTAATCACTCACTGTGCTTTCACTATCTAGCAGTTGTGTACCTCACAGAGGCATGTACAGTAACTGCAAGTCAGAATTATGAGTTATGATTGGTCTGATGACACGAGCCGTAGTGCATAGTTGTTGAGATTAGAACAGAGTCTAAAAAGGCAGTCCAGTTTCTTCTTTAATGAATCTTAAATGTTTGAGGTTGCTCTTTTTAATTCAGTTGTGTGAAAAGATAACTTTTCCATGATATTCCATTTTTAATGCACCCGTGTAAGCACCAACAAAGAAGAGCCTTTTGTTTCAATCCTCTGCAGTGTGTCTTTTAAAGGATATTCCCTTTTTTATTCCTCTCATGATATGCTTCCTCTCCCCATGTGTCCCTCTAATCCTATACTGTATCTATGCATCTGTCCTCTCCTCTCAGTGGTCAGAGCCTCCAGTCGTGCAACAAATGACCACTGCCCCACTGTGCCCAGCAGGCCTCGTCTTCCCCCCTCTCCTCTCCATTCTTTCCCTCTTATCTGCCCCACCGTTCAGTCCGTCTCAATTTCAGAAAAGACACTTAAATTCTCCTCTCTTCTCTTCCGTTCCTCACCTTTCTTTGCCTCCGGAGAATTGGCAGGGGGAAAAATCTCTTTTCTCTCCCGTAGGCAACCCCAGTAAATCTCTCTAAGCTCTGCCTCCCCTGCCATACCTTTAGATTGAAGGCCACCACCAAAGGTCACTGAGCAGAACTGATCCTCTGTATTCTCTTTATCCTGAAAGGCTGCATGAGACGGGAGGAGAGGGCCGGCCCCAGGGCAGGGATGGAAGAGAGTAAAACACAGAGAAAGATGAAGAAACAAAAAAAAAAAAGAAGGGAGGTGGGTATGGAGTGGAGGTGTGGTTAGGGCATGGAGGTGAGGGCAGGGAGCAGGAGAAGATGAAACAGGGGAGTGTTTGGGATTCAGCCTGAGGTTACAAAGGAAGCGGGGGGGCGTAGATGTGAGGGCTGCATGAGTGAGTACAAGTACTACGGCAGGAAATTAAAGCTAGAGCAATTCCAGAGCTATAAAACAGACTGGTGGAGACGACTTTCTAAATTTAATCTGCCAGAAATTAGTGATTACCTGCTAAAAATTCATCCTTCTCTCTGGTGGGAAACTGGAAGTCAGAATGGGAGCGGAAGAAAAGATCGTCAAAGAATTAAGACAAAGACTGGCGAGGGGCAGAGATTTACCATGAGTGCAGCTCTGCAAATATTACTCCCCTTTTGGCAGTTTTCTGTGAATATGATTCTAAAAGCACAAACATTCAGGTGATAGACTTTATGTTGGTTTAAAGTAGCCTGAAAGTTTCAGACAAGTGCATATATAAGATGTGCTGCAGAAGGGAAAACTCAACCACGAAAACAGAAAAGACAAATTCAGATAGCCTCAACAAAAGCATAAATGGCTACAGCATAAACCATAACCACAACATGAATGCAAGAAGCTACAAGAGAAGTCTGATGGACTGACAAATACAAATGGACATAGCAGAATTTAAAAAAGAAAAAAAAATCAAGATGGACACCCAAAAGCCCATAGCCTCAACCAGAAGTTAAAACTCGACGATGTTTGCTAGTGTTTGTAACAGAGTATTATTGTGGATAGGGAAAAAGCAATAAAGTACTTTAAACATTATTCACAGACTGTTAACTTTGATAACTTCCATAACTACTGTGCTGTGGCTATCAATTATTCATAGCATAACTAAACCCCAAGAACACACCCATACATATGGAGATTTAGTACTGTTGATAAATCTGTTGATAAATCTTGGAATTTAAAAGTATTTAGAATTTTTGTTAAAGTTGTGTCTACCAGCCGCCCTCATTGTCCAACTGAGTTTTTCTGAAAACTTTCAACAAGCTGATCAGGGGCGAAGTGATGAAGGTGGGGCCATCTGTCGTCGACCACAGAGGTCAAAAGTTACAGCAAACTCTTCCATAACTGTTAAATTCACTGGTAGCCGCTAGCGGCTGGAATTCCCAGCTCCACCAATCAGAGCCATTGCTGCTACACTATGTTGGGTTTTTTAACGCTAGGTTTTAGTTGTTCAAAGATGTCTGTAAATGCAGTATGGTAACCTCACCACATAGAAACCCAATGTCAAGGATTTGATTCTGACAGCAGTGTGTAGGTGAAAGCACTGTACTGGATATAAATGGACACAGCAAAGTAAAACAACACATAAGCAGAGAAAAGTAAGACAACGAATGCAGCTTTCAAAGAATGCTACTTAAATGCTTCCTACAGCTATATCTGCCTAGATCAAAACCTCTTCCTTGTCTCTGATGTTCAGCTAGTTTCAGGTGGGAGCAGAATTCAGTGCATTAACATCTCTTCCATGGTTTGGATGTGTCTCAAGCAGGGGAAAAGTCTTGTGGCATCAAGACTCAGCTTTAGGACGAGAGCAGGGCTTGTTTTGTCCTGCAGCAGTGGGAGAAGAGTCGTGTGTCCTTCCAATACTGTTGAGCTTTCTGCAGCACTCCTGTCCAGATGACATCGAAGGAAGGATGAAAATTCTTTGCAACTGACCAGCCTATTGCTGACAGCGCTAAAACTTATGCTAAAGTTGGGAAAACAGAGCAACACAGTGGAAGGCATTTGCTGCTACTTGAATGGCGATGGAAAGGCCAATGTGGAGGGTCAAAGGGGCTTTTATTACCTGTGGACCCCCTGCGGTTTGCTCAGGTCATTCCCCTATCAGAGAGGATAATATGTTCAGTGCCTTGGAAATTTTTTGTATCCATCCCCTGACTTATTCTTTTCAGTAACCATTTTTCTTTGAGCTGCTTGGAGTGTTCCTATGTCTTCATGGTGTTATGGTAGCCAGGAACATATATATTTTTTAAATTTTGTTAAAATGGATGGATTATATTGACTGTGATTAATTTATGAGATCAATAAAAGGGTAAAACCTTCAAGGGCATGGTCATATACATACTTTATGGCCCAGTGTTACGACTGTTTGCATTCACTTTGTGGCAATCTACATTGTCTTGTGGCTACTTACAATTATGCTGTGGCTTTTTTGCAATTGAATGTGGCTATTTGTGCTCATTTTATGACTTTTGCATGTGTTTTGTTCTGGCTTCTTGCATTCATGTTTTAGCTATTTTCATTTTCCTTTTCTGTCAGTGCAAAGTGTTTTAGATGTGCATTCATCTTAGACCTCTTGGCCACCATCAAAAATGCTTGACACAGAATGACAGATGGTGTTTTATGTTGAAGTATGTGGTATCTGTTCCTTTATGTTTACATGCTGATTGTAAAAGACTGTTTATGCTATTCATTGGCACAAAGTGACTAAGATGGAGTGACACAGAACCAGAGTGGTAGAAATAAAGAGACAAAGGCAGAAATAGTGCCGGATGAAAGCTTATATTTTTGTCTCTTGGGAGCCCTTAGCCTTTTGGATTATGTTCTGATGTCATGGTGCTTATTATGTTTGCTGACAGCTAAATGATCGCCAGACATCCTCCACTCTATAGATCGAGTCTTAATGTAAGGGAATTGGTGTTTGTGTGGGTGTGTAAGCTGCTGTGTCTCTATACTGTGAGCGATGGAAAAAAAAAAAACATTTTCTACTTAAAGCTACTTTAAGAAGCTTTCAGTAGGTTATGAAACAGTCTCATTTATCACTGATGCCTTTATTTGACCAACAAAAACAGTTAAGAACATTAGTGAAAGGATTAGGTTGTTATTTTTAAAAGCTGCATCAGACCAGACTGTGGGAAAATGATTTGGAGCATACACACCAAGCAGCTTGTGTTTACATTTTCTCAGTCTGGTTTGGGGTAGTTACTCAACTAAAGTAATCTATTCTACATTACCAGTCTTTTTTAAGTATCTCTTCTTAACTGCTTACTGCAGAAAGTTCACTATCAGCTACATTTTGTTTGCATCATTCCATGAAATCAGCTTAGATCTTTTTGATGTAAAGTCTTATATATCGAGTTCTTCTACAGCATGTGGAATTATAGAACCTGTTCATCCCACATCTTTTACCTTGGAAAGAAATCTCGTGACATTTCAGTCTTGCATCATTTGCCTGGTGTCATTTCTCCATGAGCTTCTCATGCATGGGCTTATGATTGGAAAATAGCACCATATAGGTGTGTATACTAAAAATGATCAAAATAAACCCTGAGATTAGACAATTCATTGTTTTATTCTGTTGTGGCAGAAAGATTAAAAAAAGTGATTATAATGGGAGTAAATGGGACATTTTTGGCCACAAAGGGCTTATGTGGGAGTAAAGATTTAAATCAGACACTACATAAAAATAACCATGCAGCAAGATCAATTTAATCAACTTTTTTCTTATAAAAGAAAAAAGTGGAAAATATTTATCTGGAGTATGTTCATAGCTGTAACAATAACACTAAAAATTCAACACTCCAGTTTTGCTGTGTGTGTGATTCTCATATCGACGCCTTAAATAATGGTCTAAGTCATATTTTCAAATATTCAGGAGACAGACGAAACTGAATCAAATCTAGAGTGTGATATATATATACATATATATATATATATATATATTTATTATTATTATTTTTTTTAAGATTTATTTTTGGGCCTTTTCATGCCTTTATTTGATGGAGGAAGGACAGTGGATAGACTCGGAAACAGGGAAGAGAGTGGGGAGAGACATGCGGTAAAGGGCCTCAGGCCAGATTCGACCCAGGCTGCCCGCGTACATGGGAGCGCCTTAAACCACTCGACCACCATGCGTGTCCAGTGTGTGATAATCATTCCACACAAAAGGGTTATGACAACAGATGACTATTGACATACAAATAATGCTGTTGGTCAGTTTTACAACATAAGAGAATTAAGTGACTTAGGCCAGTTAAATGACTTGGGTGATACTGAGCCTGATTTGCCAATTTACTTCTGAAATAAGTGACTTAGGAAAGCAGTATTCTTTTTTTTTTTCCCACTTCTGTGACAGACCATGAGGAAGGGTAAGACACAAACAACAAAAAAAAATCAAAATCACAATAATGCATGAAAATCAATTTTGTTGCTAATCCTTGGCATATCCAGGACTATGCTTATCCAGGCCACCGGACAAAAAAATACTTTTAACTCCGCCAAGGAGGTTAAGTAATCCGATGGGTTTGTTCGTTTGTTCGTTTGTTAGCAACATAACTCAAAAAGTTTTGGACGAATTTTGATGAAATATTCAGGAAATGTCAAAATTGGCATAAGGAAGAACTGAATAGATTTTGGGAGTGATCTTGATCACCACCTGGATCTAGGAATTTTTGAAAGGGTTCTGTACTATTGAGAGATAGGGCTAATGGCGGAGGTCTGCACTGTTACCACTTTACACCAGGAGATGGCAGACATGAGTAACTTCATTCCCAGCAGCAGTTTTTGGTGTGTTTCTATTCAAAGTTTTGGAGTTTATAGAGTTTGAAGAGGAGATGAGTCAGCGCGTAACAGAGAAAGACAGCAAATTGTAGCTAGAATACTCACAATGCTGGGAGGAATAGAGGAATATTCACCCTCTGTCATGACTTTCAGTCGTCCGGTGAGACCATGGGCACTTCCACCGTGACAGTCCACACGTAGAGAAGCCAATGCTTTGCCTCAACGTGTCTCCACCCCACCGGGGAGGAAGTGATCAGCGAATTAGATTTTGGGAGTGATCTGGATCACCGTCTGGATCCAGGAATGTTTTTAAAGGATTCTTCACTATTTGGAGATAGGGCTGATGGCGGAGGTTTTCGCGCTCTGAGTGCTTTTCTTGTTATATATATTTTTAACCAATGTTCATAGTGGACATTTTTGTCCATGAATGGCTTTAATACAGAAGTGCTTATGAATGACACCAGAGGGTTAAACTTCTTGCCTAAATGCATCGCTATTTTTGTAACTCAAGTGTAGCTCATGTTGATTTTTTATCCTCCAGCTTTATTGATGTGAAAAACTTTGGTATTTTAATTGCATGTGTGGAGTTCTTCACTGAGACATGATGTCACCTGCAGACAACTTACCATATGTCCAATTCCAAATGAATTGCATGTGGAGGAAAAAATAAAAAAGTAAAACATTATGACAAATATAAAAATATTTGTTTGTACCATACTGGTATTTTTAAGTACTTGAGCTGTTGAATTTTCTTGCCAATGCACTCTAAAAGCTTTTCTGCAGATGCAGGCCTATATAACTGTGTATGTGTGTCTTTTTTCTACATTCACACTACAAATTGAGGCTAACGATGTCAGCTATTGCATCCATGCTCCCATTCATCTCTGTCCAATCCCATCTACTGTCTCCCCATTTATGCGCCACCTTGCCTCTGTAATTTCTTTCTGTAATGAAAGTTCCTTTGCCCATCAGTGGCTGAAAATGATCCTGGAAATATTAATAAGGGCCCCTTTTTTAACTAAATTACATTCTATCACACCCTAGATTAAATTAGGAAGCGTCAAGGTGTGTAGGAACAAAGCTAATGGAATTGTATGACAGCATCCGTCAATCAACAAACACTATAGGTTTTCTCTATCCGACCTTGTCCCGCCCACTCTTATCAATCTGGCACACGCACACGGAAATGTGATGTAGCTCATGAGGGGAAACGGGATGTTAAATCAGCCTCCTGCATGCTACAGCTCCTGATAAAGCTACCATAACAATGTGCACGTTTGTACTTACCCCCAGCGGAGAAAGGATGCACGCCTACAAGTTTGAATCCAACTTCTTTGGTGTGAAATGAAATATTTAATTCCGCACAGACTTTATGTTTCAATGTATTGCCTCAGATGGTGTCACAAAATGCATTTTCCTCTCACAGCATATCTCTGGAAAACAAACATGCACGCACACTGTGACCATTGTACTGCAGACAGCAGCTTCAATGAGGTACACTAAATAGGGTTCACAATACATTTGTGCAGCCAGAGTCATCCACAGACAGGTTTATAAGAGATAAAGAAGGAGTATGTGCATGTGTGTGTGTATCCCCATGGAGAGACAGTCTGCTGGTTGCAGGATGAAGGTATATCTAGTGATGCTGATAAGAAATATATCTTGTAATGGTAAGAAAAATGAATTGAACTGACTTGGCCATCAGCGCAACAGTTTCTTCTATAAACGTGGTTTGATAGAGACCCTTTATCTCAGATTGTGTCTATGTGCAAGGTGGATCCGAGTTTTTCTCTCTCTCAATCTCCCTCATTTCTGTCTTCTTAACTCTCTAATCTCCTCTTCTCTTCTCTTTCTCTCTCACTTAGATGCACACAGACTCTTCTTCTCCCCAGGTGTGCACTGGTCCAGGTGTATGTCTTCACGGGAGCTCATCACTGCTCTAATGAGAATGATCACTGCTCATCTGTCTTCATCCACATCCAACAGAGAGCACCTGCTACTATCAGAGTTTGTGTGTGTTGATGTGTGTGCGTTTTGTGTTGATTCATTTGTGTGATAATGTCTATATAAGATTCATTGCATATGCAGGGCGTGTGTTTGCTATCCTTGAGGCCTCAGGTGACGATTACATGGGTACACCCACGTTAGGTGCGTCAGCCTTCCGCCTTCGCAAACTCCATCACTGGAGTCGTTCAAAATAACTTGTGAACAAAAAGTCTTTGTTTGAGTCTTTGAAATATTACTAAGGCTTCAGGAACTTCTCCACAGGAGCGAAGTTGTTTTGATTTAACCCTCCAACATCTCCTCTGTCGCTTGCATCTGTCAGCCAAAGGGGTTGTGCGTCAAACAAATCAGACGAATGAATCAAACAGCAGCACGCTGTGTCAGAGAGTGAATGCAGAATAGTTCCAGACCCGATTAACTTTGTGTAACTCTGTAGGGCCTCTGAATGAACGTAGGCAGGTCGGCCTTTTAGCTCATGACAGCAGCAGCTTTGAGATAATACAAGTGCCAGACTTGTTAACTTCATCCAGGTAGTGCTTCAGCGTAGGTTTAATTTGACAATTTATCAAGCTTTGTGCAGTCGTTACAACAATCAGCCTGCCACTGTGCTGAGGAAATGGAGGACAGAATAAATTTAAGTGAGGAAAAGACTCACTGGAAAATGGAGCAAAGTGTATATTATAGTTTACCTCATGCTAATGCAAGCAGTCTAAAGTATGTTAGTTAACCCTCTGAGCCCTAAGATATTTTTAACCATTTTGTCTCTCCTGGACTTTTTGCCTTAAAAAGCTTGTAAAGCATCAATCTTGTGGTGCACAGTCAAGCTCTTAACATCCTTTTTGTCCATGACAACCTGGGCTTCTACAATATATGTGCTGCAGTAACGTCACTTGAATTAAAAAAAATAATGGTACTATAAAGACAAAAGAAAATACTAAAAGATTAAAACTCAAAATCTTTATATGTGTACAACTTGATAACTAAGACTTTTTGCACAAACTTGTTATCGCATCTCTTAGGAAAAAATCATCCTGTGACAAAAACCCATTCAAAATATTTACATCTTTACAAAAAAGTCCTTGCGCTCCTTTATATTGGTTGATTATGAGCCATTATTCAAGCCAGTCGCTGTCTGCAGTGACACAGAGGGCCACATCTCAGGCTCTCTGCAGTGTTAATTTTGTCGACTAAAACCATGATGAAAAATGTTTGTCGACTGCCTTTTTTTCATGAGAAAGAATAGCTAAAGATAGATCTTTGATATCTAAAACTGAAAAAGTCTTTTTTGTCGTCAAAGTGGCGAACACTAGACTAAAATTAAATTTAGTTTTCATCAGACATTTAAAATCCATGATAGCTATTCTGCCTCTCAGCTGTAGAAAGCCCCAGCTTTGGCAGGGTGCACAGAACACACTACCATGGTTTGGTACCAGATTTGGTCGAGAGATTAAATACTTGGATTAAAAGTAAAGACTAAATATAAGGACTTTTTATGGACAAAAATGGAACTAAAATGATTTTGTGTTTTCATTGACTAAAACTATAAGCAGGGGTCATCAACTACAGTTGCACAAGGGCCAGCTTATGTCTATGCAGACACTTGGAAGGTTGGCACACTAAATGAGCTAAATTAAAGAAGCATTTTTGTCTAAATGATTGTGTTTTAATTGAAATAAACCTTATCTTTAGCCTTTAGCAGTGAACTCAGCCCCTATTCACACAGTAAAATTCCTGTACTGCAGCAGGCCACAAGGGGGTGATTGAGATATTTAAGCCAAATATTCCTGGGGCTGCCATGTAGTCTGTTAATAGTTTGATTTGGTAAAACTGATCAAACATTAAGACAATCTTTAAGAAAATGTTTCAGTCTCACTTATTTTAGAAGTTAGTTAAAAATATAAAGGGATCATAAAAGGAAAGAAAGAAAAGATATCAAAATATAGCAATATATTTTTTTTTCCCTCAGCACTTTTTCTGAATTTTTGAGCTTCTTGAGGCCGGATGAGAAGTTATGGGGGCCGGCTATGGCCCCTGGGCCTCCAGTTGATAAACAGTGCTATAAAGGGTAAACTGTTAAAAATGTGACTAGACCTAAAATGTATTTAATCTTATCTCTTAAGTCTGAGACTAAAGTTAAAATTAGATGAAAAAAATAGCAGCAGAAACCATCAAAAAATTGGTTATAAAATGGATAAAAAGATGCTCATTACCAGAGTAACTGGTGTGGGTTTAATCTTTAAAGACCTTGGAAAGTCACCTGAGTTCTGGGCTTGGCTAGAGAAGCTCCTAAGGTCTGTGAAGGTGTGGACATTGGAAGTGTCATTAGAATGGCAGAATAGAGGGCTCCCAAAGGACATAAAGTAAGTGCTATGATTTTATGGTTTGGAAGGAAACAGAAATCTCTGTATTTTAGAGAACAACTTTATTAGACTGACACATTTTAGTTTGTGGCCTTCATCCGGGTCATCAAGAAACACATTGCAAACATCCTAGAATGGAATGAGAATGAAAAAGTCTTTAAAAAAATGTAAAAAGATACAAAAGAACATCTTTGGAACCAATCAGATGCATGCACATATATAACCAACCAAAAACACCAGTGGGTAAGTTAAAAGATCAGTGGCTTTAAACCCATAACCACTGACAGAAAGGCGAGAGGAGCGTCTAACATAGATCTTGAGTGCCACCAGATATAGGTGAGTCCTCTGGGGAGGAGCAACCACCAGGACGAGTTAGGGGACATGTTGGAGTCATTTTAAAGTGCTATCTGCAGAGAAAGTAAAATATCATTAAAAGAGATTTTTAAATGTACAAAAACACAAGCAAAAAAAATGTCATAAAATGACTAAAATACGGAGGGATAAAGGATAATTAAAAAGCTTAAAAGATGTAAAGACATTGTCATAAAACAATAAAACACTTGATTAAAAGATTCTATAAGAACTCACAAATAGAGGAGTCCTCATCCATCCCCCCTTGAAATGAACTTTCTAAGTGGAGGGCTGCAGTGATGTTTGTCCATCTGGAATTTTGTCCAATCTCCACACAGGATCTCTGGAGCTCAGTCAGAGCGACCATCAGGTTCTCTGTCAACTCTCTTACAGAAGCCATTCTCCCCCTAAACGCTCAGGCGACCAGCTCTCGGAAGAGTCCTGGTTGTACCAAGCTTCTTCCAGTTGAGAATCATGGAGGCCACTGTGCTCTTGGGAACATTCAGTGTGGCAGACATTTTTTGTAGCCTTCCCAAAGATCTGAGCCTTGCAGCAATCCTGTCTCTGAGCTCTGCAGGCAGTTCCTTTGACCTCATGGCTTGGTGTTTGCTCTGATATGCATTATCAGCTGTGAGGCCTTCTATAGAGAAGTCTGTGTCTGTCCAAATCAAGTCCATAGAATTGAATTTACCACAGGTGGCTCCAATTAAGGTCAGAAAACATCTCAGTAAAGTTCAAGAGAAATGAGAGAATGCACAGAGCAACTCTGCCTAGTGTCAACATTTAGAAGCACAATAGAATAACTGCATCAGCTGCACACTGCAATTGAGGTAATGTTCCTGACTTTTCTGCCTTTTATTTATTAGACTGAAGTGTTGCACAGGCTTTTTTTTTTTAACTCTTCCTGTTAACAAAACTGTTAATAATTTTACATTAAAGAGCATATGTAATCGCTGTGTCATCACATTGTGTAATTCAGTTGTTCTTTCAGTAGGATACTTGCTCTTTGGGTGGTTGACTGAATAAGGATTATTTTGTGCTCCTTTTATCAGGTTACACTGCCACCTGTAGGAGGTCCATGTATACTACAAAGCTAAGTAGACTGACCAACCTGAAACCAGATTCTATATTGAAACATAAAATATTATCAGTATCGTTGTCAGCCAGTCTCACTTATAGGGGATTGGTGATTAAAATCAACAGCAAAAACCTGACGTCATCCCTAACTACCAATGCTGCAGAACACCAGAGCAGTTGAGATGCAACTTTGTAAGCAGTAGATATGGTGATTGCTATCTGATGAAAAAGAGCATTAAAACTTATGCCACCATGGATATATTCAGCATGTTGTGCTTGATTCCTGCTTGTTTAACTCACATTTGACTGGTGTTTGTATATACAGTAAGTGCACACTAAACGTCTCCTCTCTTCCAGACGTGTCATCAGGTCACATCATCATTCTCTTCACCTTTTCACAGCTTCATTCCTTATATAGCATGAGTTGACTTTGAGAGCTGCTTGACTTTGCCCCGAAGAATCCTGAGTGTGTGAGTAATTCATGTGTGAAGATAGTAATGATCACATCTTCTTTCTTAGCATTTAATTCAAGCTGCCTTCAGGGACGTCTCTCCCTTTTATTTTGTGTTTTTTCAGGCCTACACTTGAAAATATGTTTACCAAAAACGGAGCCCAGAGAGAAAGCAAAACAACAGAGATTGTATTTACCCCCCAAAGGCCGCGTCGATGGGCTATTGTCAAAGTCTAAGTAGATTTTATGTAAAACTCCCAATCCATTCTGTTAGTATTGACCAAACGACAAAATGCTTGTTCATTTTTTTCTCAATCCAATTAGTTTTCTTGTGGCTTTCTGACAGCTCGTTTATATCTGTGAGTGAGCACCCGGTGCTGAACGGGTAATCGTGCAGTTATTGTGTGCCCAGCTTTGTGCAGAGAATCTTGTTACCTGAGTTTGTATTGGAAATACAAACTGAATTGATTTAGATCTGAGATTAATAGGGGAATGTTGTGATGGGCTATTGATTCCTTTCTATGATCGAATGAAATCAAAGATGAATCATGCAACGCACAGAGAGAGTCTCTGATTGTATTCTCCACTTTGTGGTCCATTTAAACCAATCATTTGTTTAACTGCTTAATTTTTTTTTTCTTGTTGCGGGGCTTTCAAGCAATGCTTGAGTTGTTAGTCTTCAGTAAAAATACCACAAGTGCAGATTTATACTGTTGTGCATTCACTTGTAGGCCCTAGTCTGCTGCAATTTTATCATATTGCAATGATGCTACAGTAAAAAAAAAAAAAATCATTTTTATTCTCATTAATCTAAATACATTACTCCATCATGAAAAAAGTGAAAACAGAATTATAGAAAAATTTGCAAATAAATTAAAAATAAAAAACTGAAATATCACATTAACTTAATTATTCTGTTCTATTTGCAATTGAAATTTGCAGGTAATAGCATGTCCTTATCTAGTCATTTCCCACTAACAGGACACTCTTTAACCAACATCGACAACAGAAAATGGCAGCTTGATCTTCATTCAAAAGGTTGTTTTTCCCAGCTTTGTCAACACCCTGGCTCACCGCTCAGTGGGTTTCACCAGGTGTACAGCGCCCTCCTTGATACTGAGACATGAGTGGTGGTGACAGTGATGGAGGGAAAAAGGTCAGATATGACACAGTAGTTATGGAGTGGGAACAAAACGAGGACTTTGACATTTCTGGACGAAATGCGTGCCCTGCATTTTTATAAGCAGGTGAGAGAAAATGACATGAACAAGGTGCTCCAGCATTACAGGTGGTAGATGGAATAAGCTGGCGTAGAAATAGCCCTTATTTCCTGGTTAAACCTGTTAGGGAGTTGGTTTTTGTGATCTTTTTTGGCAACCCTTTTGGCTAAGTGGTACATCTATCCTTTACTGAACTTGTCCTGTACATTTATCAAGGAATATTTTAGGATATCACCATCTTTTCTTAACAGCGGATTAATCATTCGAATGGGAAAATGGCTGTACTTAAAGCCATTAAAAAATGACCAGATCGATTAGATTTGTCTTTTTCCTTAGTCTTACAATGAAAACAATAACTTTAAGGCAGTCAGTTAAACTCTTCATGCACTTACCGACTACTTCATTAGGCCTATCTGTTCCACTGCTCATTAACATAAACGTCAGCCAATCACATGGCCGAGGCATGTAGGCATGGTCAAGAGGATGTGTTGATGCTCAAACCGAGCATCAGGATCAGGGTGCCAGATGGGCTGCTCTGAGTTTTTCACAAACTGCTGATCTACGTACAAACATCTCTTCACAAAGGGCCTGTTGGTGGCTGAAGTCAGGAGGGAATGAGCAGACTGGTAGAAGCTGATAGAAATGCAACAATAACTCATGACCAAAAGTTACAGCTAAGGTATGCAGAAGAGCATTTCTGAATGCACATCATGTCAACAAGACATGAAGTCAGATGTAGATTACAGAGACGGGATTGTTGCAAGGTACAGATCTGGGGAAACCTTCAAAAACACTTCTGTTGCACTGAAGGTTCCCCAGAGCACAGTGGCCTCCATAATTCTCAACTGGAAGAAGCTTGGCACAAACAGGACTCTTCTGAGAGCTGGTTACCGAGCCAAACTCAGCCAACGGGGGAACCAAGAACCATTCCTACATCAGGCAGCCGACCCTTGCCATCGTCGCTCTCCTGAGAAAATCAACCTTAGACATAGTCTTGCCATTGATACCCAAAGATGCATCGGCGAGGAGTTGCCACAAAGCAGTCCAGTCAACGCCTCTGGCTATCAGTCAACATCCAGGCCTCACAGTAGTATGGTAAGACCAGGACGTGGAGTTTGCACCCCCATGCCCTTAAACTACATTGCACATAAACGCCTACGAATGAAAGATCCATGCAGGGGTAGTACTCCTGATTCTGCAGCCGTTAGATGAGGCGGATCCTCACTGTTGGATGAGGAGGAAATCCTTGTGCATCAAGCGTTTACAGGTAGGTTGAATGTTGCTTGAGGTGCTGAGGTGTTGTCGACCAGTTCTCAACTGTTGTCTTGACTGCTAGCAAGCTGGATAAAGGGCCTTCCTGTCTCTAGGTTGTTTTTTGAATATGTTAGGAGGAAAGTGCACCCCACAGTAGTAAACTAAAATAAACCATACTCAAGTTTCTCATTTATTCAACAAAGATTTCTTTTTGGGTCATCAATGTCTCATCTTTGCCATGGAAAAGGATTGTCATTCAAATGTTATTGTCATAGTTCCGGTTAGCAAAAGTAAACCTGAAAAGAGACTTCAGTGATAGCTTCAAACTGTTTCATAACCACCTAAAATTTCCTAACAGAAGCTCTTAAAATGCATCATGACTTGCAGCATAAAGATGCTAATTAAAGTGCTGTGTATCTGGGTAAAAAAGATGGTGATTTCCTGTTTTTACTTAAGCCAAAAGCCATCCTTGATCCCCTAAAGGTCAGCATGTGCGGTAAAAGCCTAATGCGCGTACATATTTTTACGCCTCGCTGTCCCTGCAATAATGATCACACTCCAGAGGGATGTTTAAGTTAATCTTCAGACTAATGACTGCTAAGTACTCCACAGACTATGGAGGAAATTATAATTTGTTGTACTTAATGCATACATTCTGCTTGCTGCCAGCGAGGGCTGACCCTTAAGGCTGATGATGTTGTTCAGCCTCCAGCTGCCGGGTCAATGAGGTCACATTTGCCTGTCTGGCTCCGTGTCTTTGGAGTGATGTGACATAAGCCATCCTTGGCCTTTGTCTCCCACAGTGGCAGCTCTTGGTCTGGGAGAAGCCATTAAAGAAGCAATTAACACTTCCAATTAAAGAATGATGAAGCAGAGGGGAGAGTTTACATAGCGGGAAGTGACTAAAGGGCTTTGGCTTCGGCTTTTGAGATGTCAGCGACTGTAGGTGGTGAGAGTTTAAATCAGCCACTAGAGATTCATACCGTGGAGTTTGTCTCTCTAAGTTTGAGTCCACTTAAAGGAATCAAAACAAAGTCATAACAGTGGGAACTTACTGCAATGCATGTCTTTACATGCAAATCAGGAGGCAGCACCTTTTCAATCAGGACTGGGAGATTGCTTTGCATCATTTCAGTCAGCTGTCGAGGAGAAAAAAACAGACAATCTTGATGTTTGGGCTTCATAATTGAGGCGGTAAGTTTGTGTCTGCTGGAGAGCCTCCTCCAGTAGCCTCTGACGTGAACCGAATGTTGAAGATACCTGAGAACCCGGAGATGAAAGTGCTTCTTATACATCTCTTGATCTTGCTCACCTCATCCTTCTCTTGCCTTTTTGCCTCATCTCCCACCCCAGCAGATTGCAGGCCAGCTAATAGTACCTTTACAGCTTCAAAGGGGCCTTTTTACCTGATAAGGACAGTGTGCCATGTGTGTAGTCAGGCACACACACTGAGTCAAGCTTGTTATGGTAACCCTGCTCTGGACCAGTGTCCTCATTAGATCCAGCACCCTAAGGGTCTTTGTGTATATATATAGAGTTGTGTCATGTACATGACCTGACAGGATCTATGCATGGGTGTGATTGTGTGAGTTTTTAACTTCATCAAACCAGCCCCTAGGCAGGCCACTGATCCTCTCCAAGAACGATAAATACAGCAGAGCTGTGATGCTAATGAAGACGGATAGAGAAAAAGAAGAGCTAGAAAAGACAGAGAGGAAAAGATGAAAGGGGAAATAGAAGCACTCTTCTACAGTGCTGCAGGTTGCAGTGTAATTGTTCCCCCCTTGACTATCACTATAGGGTATCTGAGGAAGAGCAAACAGACGTACCCCAAGGCCAGACTCCCACCGAGTCTTTGACTCTGCTTGTGTAATACAATCTCAGGGTGACTGATGGAATTAGTCTGGGACTGTTTTTTGTGTTCAATAGAAAGTGAAGGCAAAAAAAAGGTTTGATTTTGTACCTTCTCCAATAAAAGTGCCAAAGACGAGCACACAAAGACAAGCCCACACGCAGGCACTGGAATGCAAGGACGATTGTGCCGCACTGGCAGCCGTCCTCATTACGGTCCACAGGCAGGACTGGAGTGCCCTATTAGACCACCATTACTGCCACTGATGGGAATCTGTACTGTAACACTGACACAAACAAGATGGACAGATCTGGGAAGCATGCCGAGGCCGTGGTGCCGGGGCCTCCGGGGAACGGGTGAGACGAGCTCCTCCGCCCTGATCGTCACACTCTTCGGTTGGGTCAGGGTGCCTAAGTAGCGGCCGTGTGTCAGTGTGCCATCTCTGGTTCCCCTGGAGCTAAGACGTGTTCACCTAATTAAAATCTTTCTTTCCTTCTACCCTCCGGGAGACGCAGGGCAAGGGAATGTAATGACAGAGATGGCACAGGAAAGGAGGGAATGGGTGAGAGCACCAGTGACAGAGACAGAGACCAAGCATGCTGGGAAAAAATAGAGAATTAAGCTTGGTGGAGAGAAGAACTTTGCAGCACCAAAACAAGGCAGAGGGATAAACAGAAATGTGGAATGGAGGTCAGGAACCATGCCAGCTCAACTTATTCAAAAGTTTTCTCCATTTCTTTTTTTTTTCCTCAGGAATGTGGAGTGTAGTGAGGATACAAAAGAGAAAAAAGAATTTAGTTTCAAATTTTACTTGCCTATTCACAGGAAAAATAAAGAAGCCCTGTTTGAACTGGCTGTGGTTGTGGTTTAGTTTTTGTATTTTAAAGAGCCCTGGGCAGCATGCGGTCTCCAAGGCTGTGCACACACAAAGAAAAGAGGAGAAAAACATGAGGAACAAGGAGAGAGGTTACACGGCACAATGTGCAGAGGATGCACAAGGTCCAGGGGAGTATAAGGGGGAATGTGAGTAACACAGGTAAGTGCTTATTAGAGCAACACTCAGAGTTATCCTTCTGAAATTATTCAGAGAAATTATGCATAAGGTTACATTATTTGACCCTGTGTTCAAGCAAGACATGGAAAATGTCTTAATTTTCTAAAATGTTATAGTTTTTACTTTTACATGGAAAAGATGTAGTGTTGATTGTTTGAGAACTTAACATTTCCTGACAGAATGCTTAAAGGAGGAGCAAATATTTCTAGGGTGTGGTGAAAAGTTTATATGAGGATTAGAAAACAATCTATTCCAACAAGCAATACTTTACCCTATAATAAACCATACTTAAAAAAAAAAATCATGCAAACCAACTGCCTTAGAAAACTGAGTAAAATAACTTTACAACCTCAGTAAAGTAGATAGTGTGTGTTGCATTTACAAACGCTTTTTATTTTTGTGAACTTGCACTTTGTACGTTAGTAAAATGTACAAATGACTAAGTAAAGAGCACAAGTATTACCCATTTCATACTAGGCAAATTCATGTAAAATCAACTACTTGTAGTAGATACTTAGCCATTTTAAAGTCCCTGTCAAGTGATACAAAAAAATCAGCATCTTAAGTTTCTTCTATGACAGGTCAATGTGATATTAACCACCAGGTCAAATTTCAGTCATATAAAACATCTCTTTTATAAAATTAAGCTTCAAATTCATAAAAAACGAGGCAGTACAGTCTGCACTGGGATGTTGTGGGCGTGTCGGTTGAATGAGCTGAAGCCACACCCACTCTCTAGAAATATAATCCTCTAAAATTTTAATAACTGCTTCTGATCAGATCACAGCTGCCAGGCTTTGTGCCAGAGCAGAGAGACAGAACTGGGGATTAAATTTACTGTTTTCTGGCACAAATCTCTCTGTTAAGATACTTTTAATGACTCGTTGTCCATGTGGCTGATAGATTCGGGGCATTTACCTCACAATGAACAAAAACACAGCAAATAACTTGCTGTTAACTTTCAAAGAAGGCAGTGACATCAGCTGACAACGGACTGTATTTAGATGAACTGCTCTGTGATTTATATCACTGTAGTGTTGGGGGACGGGGTTATTCACAGTCAAGAGTGGTGATGCCATGGGCTCCTATAGTTGCCGTACTCAAGTTAAACCAAATCAGGAAAGATGTGAACAATTTTCTAATGGTCTAAATCAGAAATACACTCACACATAGATTACATACTTTGGAGCAACCCTATACCAGCATCTCAAGTACGTTAAGACACAAAGTTTGTATTTCACTTTACAGCTACCTTAAGTTGTATCAACTAAATTTTACTTGTACATTTAGGTTGAGTTAACTTTTCAAAGTTAAAATATGCCATAGAAACTTTTCCACACTAAAAAATTCTGTTTAAATCAACTCAGAACAATACTTTTAGGTACTTTTCGTTAAGCTTTGTGTTCATCATCCACTACAATTTTCCCTTATCTTTACTTCTTGAGTCTTATGCCACTCAAGATAGGCCAGTTTAAAGGGATACTTCAACATTTTGGCAAATTCGCCCATTGCCATAATTCCCATAGTCTTGGTAATAGGTTCGTTACCTTCAGTTGTCAGTGCAAACTATTTTTAGATTGGCGCTGCCGAGTTCGGAGCTGCTGTGCCAACTCAATTTAAGCAGACGGTATTCCGGCTTTCCCTCATCAAACTGATCAAATACACAATCCAACAACTCGAAAACGCTCTCGTGGATAAGTTGTGACCTGCACATTCACCACGCCCCACTCACATGAAACCAAGCCAGGAAAGAGGTGAAAAACTTTCTAATAGTCCAAACCCAGAATTCAGTCACATGTAAATCTCAGTGTTTTCACATGTTTACAGCATCCATACTCCAACATATCTAGGGTGTTAAGACACAAATTTTAGATTTCACCTCACAGGGTCTTTAAACCTTCAACAGTTCAGCCTTACAGTGAAAGACTGAGAGTTGCATCTGATCTAGTAAGTTCACTCTCTCAGTATTGAGTGCATCTTCCTTAATTTGGTTCAGTTGCTTCCCACAGGAGAGACTTTACTAACTGAGTTAGCAACTTCACTCATGGTGCAAAAACGTCTGCTGCCCAAAAGCATTCTGGGAATACTGTGCCAGTTATCTACATTAATATCATCTCTACAAAGAGATCATAGATGTCCTTCACAGCACACTCTATACCAGAATATAGAGCAGACATCAGCTGGATGAGCAAACATGGGATCCCATAGAACTCCGGAATCCTCCAGAGGGCTTTTCTACTCGCTAAGTCAAACATCTTAAAAAACAGTTCTGTTTTATCTACTAACTACAGTCTTTTAATTGGCATTTGGACTTCACTTATTCTCCAGGGTCTTAAAGGGACTGTGGGATCCTTTCATTTGAGGCGTAAATTGGTGTGAAATCCCTGTTATTGTGGAGATCTGTCTGAGACTGATGGATCTCCTTGGAGATGATTCATGATTAAATATGTTCTCAGGATTTTCTCACTCAATTATTCTAGCCATTGTTTATGTCAATCTTTGTGATTTTCTTTTGACTGAAGCCTGTTTTTCTATGAATGCAGTAGGCTTTAGTATACAGGAATTACCACTGGTGAGTTTGACTGGTTGTCCGGACAGGTTGCCATGGTGAAGGCGGTGATTAAAGCCATTAAAACTGCAGGCGTAGGGTTAAATGGGAGCTCTGACTGCTCCTGCTGACACAAATTAAACAGAAAGGGGGAGAGAGTGCATGAAAGAATGCCAAAGACATAAAAAAGATTGAATTAGAAGAAATAAAATGCACGGAGAAAAACAAAAAATAATACGAAAAAAAACACTCAAGTGTGGGTGAGCAAAATGTGATTAGTTGTGCTAAAAGCAAGGCAGGATCCTACCAGCTCTTAATTGATTTCTTTTTACAGCACATGAAATAAAAGGTTATGGTGTTCCAACAATAACCTTCCTATCGGAGCCCAGACAGGGGGCTTTATCACGCTGTAAAAGAGCGAGCGCTCATTCATCATTGCAGCCTGATGTGTACCGCTGGAGCTTAGGCTGTAAAGCAGGAAGTGTGTGTGTCCTAATGCGTGTGCGTGAAGGAAGATGAAAGGTGGGGGACATCTCTTTTCAGGAGATGTTATAATCTGGTGGTTTAGCAGAGTGACATGATAATTTACCCTTCTGTAGGCTTAGCTGTCTGGGAAATATGGATCCAAGGCACACCTCTCTTAATCAAGGGGTCACACTACCTCTAGCTTCACTACGATCAATATAAAGAGAAAATGACAGGGATCAATTGATAATGATATTAACAAACAGGTGTCAAAAGAACAATGATGCAGAGGCACAGTACATTAAAATATCGGCTTGTGGTTATATTAGCCATGCTCCTAATGATGCATAAATAAAAATCCTTCATTCAAGCTCTCAAAAAAAAACACCCCACATACACAATGTTCCCAAATCCTTTTTGAACTAGGTTGTAAATATGTTTATTTGTGCTATGATAAAAGCCATTTTAACAGGGGCTGTGATATCTGGTACTTTTGCAGACAGCCTCTGGTGGACACTCAAGGAACTGCAGTTTTTGGGGCTTACACATATGCTTCATTTTTAAACTACTGAGGCTGCTAGAAGGCCATGATGCACCTTTGCCATGGTATTGGTTCTGTGTCTGATGCTGAACATGAGGTTCATGTGGACATAAAGAGTTTACCACAAACTGCACACATACCACCTTTCTGATGCTAATTTTCTATGCAGTTGAACAAAATGCTGCACAGATAAACCTTGTGAAAATTCACGGTAAGTGATGTGAGAAAATTATGAGTTTAAGCCCTAGAGCATAATTCAAATGTTTTTGAACAAACTTCATAATGAGAACCTTTTTTTTAAATAAAACCTCAAAATGCACTGTTCCACATTATTAAGCATGACAGACTTTTAAAACAATTTATAGGTTGTAAAGAACTGAAAATAGTCTTTGGTGAATTTGCAGCATTAGGAGGTCAAATTCACTGAAATCAAAAGCTCTTTCAATCAAAAACATCTTAACAGGAAAAGTTCCATGTTAACATAGGAGCCCTTCTTTGATATCACCTTCACAATTCTTGCATCCATTGAACTTTTGGAGAGTCTCTGCTTGAATTTCTTTGCAGGATGTCAGAATATCCTCCCAGAGCTGCTGTTTTGATGTGAACTGCCTCCCACCCTCATAGATCTTTAGCTTGAGGATGCTCCAAATGTTCTCAACAGGGTTGAGGTCAGGGGAGGATGGGGGCCACACCATGAGTTTCTCTCCTTTTATGCCCATAGCAGCAAATGACAAAGAGGGATTCTTTGTAGCATGAGATGTTGCATTGTCATGCATGCAGAAGATTTTGCTACAGAAGGAACTGCTCTTCTTTTTTTTTTTTTTTTTTTTTTTTTACCATGGAAGAAAGTGGTCAGTTAGAAACTTTATATACTTTGCCAAGGTCATTTTCACACCTTCAGGGACCCTAGAGGGGCCTACCAGCTCTCCCCTCATGAATCCAGCCCAAAACATGACTCTGCTACCTCCTTACTGACGTCACAGCCTTGTTGGGACATGGTGGCCATCTACCAACCATCCACTACTCCTCCATCTGGACCATCCAGGGTTGCACGGCACTCATCAGTCAACAAGACCGTTGAAATTGAGTCTTCATGTATTTCTGGGCCCACTGCGACCGTTTCTGCTTGTGAGCATTGGATCAGACAGCCGAATAGTAGGTTTATGCACAACTGCAAGCCTCTGGAGTATCCTACACCTTGAGGTTGGTGGGACTCCAGAGGCACCAACAGCTTCAAATACCTGTTTGCTGCTTTGTAATGACATTTTAGCATCTGCTTTCTTAATCTGATGAATTTGTCTCTCAGAAACCTTCCTCATTATGCCTTTATCTACAGGAACCCGTCTGCTCTGAATCAGCCACAAATTTTTTCACAGTACATTGATCACAATTAATTTTTCATGAAATATCTGATGTTTTCATTCCTTGTCCAAGGCATTACACTATTTGACACTTTTTGGCATCAGAGAGATCCTTTTTCTTTCCTATATTGCTTGAAACCTGTGGCCTGCTAAATAATTAGAAAAGTGCATTGTGAGGTTTTTATTAAAAAAAAAAAAAAAAAAAAACAGTTATCATTATGAAGTTTTTTCAAAAACATTTGAATTATACTCTACCAGCTGATGACTTGAAAAATACTCTGTAATTTGCATTAATATTTTGGAAAAAAAGAGAAAAATGTCATTTGCTTAATAATGTGGAAAGCGGTGTACTTTAGGTATGGTGTATGACAGGCCACTGTGTTATGAAATTTCCATAATGAAAAACAAAAAAAAATTAAGCTTAAAGTCATAAAAAGTCAGGCAGTAATAATAGCTATATGATGTTGTGGGTGTGTCGGACACACCCACTCACAAAAAAAGACAATCCTCTCAAATTTTTAAAATGCTACAACCTGATTTGAGGAATGGTCTGTCTGCTATGCTACTGTAACAACTCCCTTTAAGTCACCAGATAAACTCTCACAATTACGTCATGATCATAAGACACCTTTGTTGTTAAGTTGCTGCTGAAAACACTTCATTTCCTGATGTTGTTCTTCAAAATAAAAGTATTCAATGATGATTAGCATTAGAGGCTTTTATTGTTACAGAATGTGTCTGTCATCAGATACTTTGCATTGCAGCACTACCAGACAGGAAGGATTGAATTGTTGCTGTTTTGAGAGAGACAAAGCCACAGGCTGCTACTTTAAATCATCCAGGACTAAAGGCAAGTGAAATATGGATTAGAGCACATCTTCAGCAGGTAAGATGTTTGTTCCTGCAGCCCTTTAATCAAGAGAAAAGTAGACAAGCACTTCAGCAATTAGCCTGCCCCTTGACCTTACAATGAACTCTGGCCAGAGGGTAGCTGCCTGGCTCTGAGTTGGGGATTAGATTAAAAAAAAAAACACATTTATTATTTTATTTCAACTCTTAATATCTTTCTTTTTAATTTTGACATGAAAAACTAAAAGGTTTGCTTGCTTGTTAAAAGTCAAAAAAACAGTGTATATGCTGATGATACTGTATTCTCTTTGCTCTTAAAGAAGGAGTACTGCCAGCTCCTGTAACTTACACTTAAGTTTGTGTCAATTTAAGTGCCCCTCGTGGACAAAGTAGCACATCTTATCTATCTGCTAATCTTGTGAAGTGTCCATGCACCCCTTGTTTTCCAATGAAAAATCACATGCTTTATTTTAACAGTGTCAGTTGCTGTTGTCTGCTTTTTTTACGTGGCTGTAAAATGTGTGCTGTTAATTTTAGGATATTATGCAATCACCATCTTTCAACATCCCACATCTTTATGCTGTGTAAACCTAAATACATGAACATGAGTAAAGGGCCCCTCTTAAGACAGAGGCCTCAATTAAGCTCACACAGAGGAGCCTCTTCAAGACTATGCTATTTCCATGTTGATTGTGCATTTGTAGTGCAAATTAGCAAACAAATACATGATTAATCAAAAAACTACTGTGTTAATTAGGAGGTTTTGGCGCCTGAGAATGTTCGGGCCTGTTGCCAGCTTTGCAGAGTGGGTAATCCTTGCCAAGAGAATATAAAGTTTAAACAAAATAACCAGCTGACCAAAACACAGCATAAATGCTGCTTACACACTGGTCCTTATAGTGATACCATCTAGTTGAGAACTGGCACAAGCCATTCTACTGCATGATGAGTAACTTTTATACCTTTCATATATTTTAGTGAGAATGTTTCATTCCCTAAAGTACTTTTTTAAGATACTTTTACTTGATATTACAGCTTCTGTCGGGGGTTTATGGCTGGTTATGAGACACATTGAATTTAACATTCATGCCTGCATGTGAACTCCCCTAGCATAAAGATAGACTTCTGTAGAGTTATTTCTAATGTCTTAAACTAATGCAGGGAGGTGGTGCCAGAGAAATGAGTTACAGAAACAGCCTGTTCTTTTTTCTTACACTTTTGACAGCAGATTCACTGGAAGAGATGGATTTGAATGTTTAGATGGAAGAAGATATTTGATTGGAAAACTGCTTATCAATAGTGTTCTCAATCAAAAGGATATCTTGTGACAAATCAATAGCCTGACCTTCAAAAAGTCATTTTAAAGCATCCCCAATCTTAATAGGCTTGTGTTAATCTTTTACCAGGGCCATAGCCTAGTTCACAACGTTTTTACTGGAGATATAGAACTGTAAGTTCAGTCTGTTAATGATAGTACTTTTCATCCACCTATCTATTGATATATTGATATTGTTAATTAAATAAAAATATGTAATGTAAAATAAGTGACTGCATAAATATTCACCCCCTTCAGGTCAACATTTCGTAGATGCACCTTTGGCTGCAATGACAGCAGTGACTCTGTGTGGATCTGTCTCAATCAGGCTTGCACATGACGACACTGTAATTTTACTCCATTCTTTGCAAAACAGCTCAAGCTCTGTCAGGTTGCACAGGTATCTGGAGTGAACAGCAATTTTCAAGTTCAGCCACAAATTGGATTGAGATCTTGGCTTTGACTCGGCCACTCCAGGATGTTCACCTTTTGTGAAACATTCTGTGTAGCTTTTGCTGTATGTTCTGGGTCATTGTCTTGATGGAAAAAATATTTTTACCAAGCTGTAGTTCTCTTGCAGACCTAATAAGATTGTACTTCAGGATTTTCCTATATTTTGCCAAATTCATTGTACCAGGGGCTGCATGGCACAGGGGTTGGTACTGTTGCCTCACAGCAGAGAAGGTCCCTGGTTCACTTCCTGGTCAGGGCCTTTCTGTGCGGAGTTTGAATGTTCTCTCTGTGCATATGTGGGTTCTCTCTGAGTACTCCGCCTTCCTCCCACCACCAAAAACATGCTTGTTAGGTTAATTGGTGACTCTAAATTGGTCATGGCTGTGAGTGTGAGTGTGCCTGGTTGTCTGTCTTTATGTCAGCCATGCAACTGACTGGCAACCAGTCCAGGGCGTACCCTGCCTCTCGCCCAATGATGTCTGGGATCAGCTCCAGCCCCCTGTGACCCCCAACAGGATAAGCTGTCTAGAAAATGGATCGATGGATCATTGTACCTTTACAAGCTTTCCAGGGCCAGCTGCTGAAAAGCATCCACACATCATGATGCTGGCACCAATGCTCACAGTAGAGATGATGTGTTTGTGGTTGGTGTCTGCCAAACACAGCATCTTGCCTGATGGAAAAAAAGTACCATTTTGGTCTCAACAGACCAAAGAACTTTCCTCCACTTAACAAACTCCCACATGACTTTTGGTTAACTCTAGTCCAGATTTATATATATATATATATATATTATAATATTTATTATTATTATAAGTTTTCTTCAACACTGACTTTCCCTTTGCCACTCTCTCATAAAGCTTTGACTGGTGAAGAACCTACTCAACAGTTGTATGTAGAGCCTCTCCCATCTCAGCTGCAACTCCTATAGAGCAGTGGTTCTCAACTGGAAGGTCAGGACCCAAAAGTGGATTGTGGAGCCCTTTTCAGTGGGTTGGTAAGGTGTTCCTGGAAGCTAAAGTTAGGTCAGGAAGTCCATGGTCCAACTGTATTGTTTTTCATCAAATGAATCCAATTGGTCAAAAAATGTCAGAAATTTGGGTCCCAATATCTTAACTAGAAAAGCACTCAGAGAGCGCAGACCTCCGCCATCAGCCCTATCTCCTAATAGTGAAGAATCCTTTTAAAAACATTCCTGGATCCAGACGGTGATCCGGATCACTCCCAAAATCTAATTCGCTGATTACTCCCTCCCCGGTGGGGTGGAGACACGGCAAAGCATTGGCTTCGCTATGTGTGTGAGTATTCTCACTACAATTTGCTGTCTTTCTCTCTGTTACGCTCCCACTCGTCTCCTCGACCGGGCGTGTGTCTTTCAAACTCTATAAACTTCAAAACTTTGAATAAGTTACTCATGTCTGCCATCTCTTGGTGTAAAGTGATAACATTGCAGACCTCTGCCATTAGCCCTATCTCCCAATAGTACAGAATCCTTTCTAAAATTCCTGTATCCAGACGGCGATTCGGATCAGTCCCAAAATCGAATCAGTTCTTCCTTATGCCATTTTTGACATTTCCTGAATATTTCATCAAATCTGTCCATGACTTTTTGAGTTATGTTGCTAATAAACTAACAAACTAACAAACTAAAAAACCCACCCGATCACATAACCTCCTTGGCGGAGGTAATAAAGAGTTGATGGTTGGTCCCAAGGCTCAACCACTGCTTTAGAGTAATCATAGGTGTCTCGGCAGCCTCTCTCACTAGTCTACTTCTTGCACAGTCACTCAGCTTGTGAGCATGGCCTGATCTGTTAAGATTTACACATGTGCCATATTTCTTCCAATTCTTGATGATGGATTTTACTGAACAACTGTTCAAGTGTTTTGGAAATTGTTTTGTATCTATCCCTTGGCTTACTTTTCAATAACCTTTTCTCTGAGTTGTTTGGAATGTTATTTTGTCTTCACCGTGTAATGGTAGCCAGGAATAGTGATTAACCAGTGACTGGACCTTCCAGACACAAGGTTCTTTATACTACAATCACTTGAGACAACTTCACTGCACACAGGTGATCCCCATTTCATTAAGTGTGAAACTAGTAGCACCAATTGGTGCACCTGTGTTGAATTAGATCTGTCACTTTAAAGGGTGGTGAATATATAGCCAAAGGTGAACCTACTAAATACTGACTTGAAGGCGGTGAATAGTCATGCAGTCACTTATTTTACCTAACAGACAATGGTGAAAAATGGACAAAAGCATCCTCTCTCCATGGCCACTGGTAGCTTCTGTTAGGTTCACATCCATCTGTTAAAAAGTGCACTTCCATGCTTTGGACACCAGGAGGCTTCATCCATATATCCAGACATCAGTCCAAAAATGACCTGGATAGTATGTAAAGGTTAACAAGGTGGTAAAACCTCAGGACATATAAAAATAGTATCAGCAATATTAATTACATGTTTCCTTCTCCTTAAAGAGTGCAGAAAGGCATGATACAGCAGTGATAGAGATAAAGGTCTGTCCCCTATAGCTATACCCATGAAAACAAGCCAAGTGCATTGTTGCCCCAATTGTATCAATCTGCACCTCTACAGGCGCAGATGGACCAGCTGTAAAGAGACCTATACAGGGTTTGTGTGTGCCTGTGTGTGTGTCTGAGAGATAGAAAAGGGGGAGATGGGAGGTAGACTGCTGAGTGCAGGAGCTGTTGATTGTGTGTGAGAGCTTCGAGAAAGGGTGCAGAGAGCATCTATCTGTATCATTCACTCTAAAAGCCTGGAGAGATGGAAAGGATGGATGGGAGGACAAGTAGAAGTCAATAAAGAGATGGTTGGGATGGAGAGAGGAGATGAGAGTAGTTCTGTGTGAAGATGACTTAGAGTTGTCTCAGGGAGGGGAGTCGGGGGGATGAGCACAGCGGTAGAGGAGGAGGAGAGAGAGAATCGGGTACCCAGGGACAGAATAAAGAGGAGAGAGGAGAATTTGGCAGGGCTAGCATCAGGATTGATAAACAGTTGTATGAGAGGTGGAAAGGGAAGTGGCAGGGATGGAGGAAGAGATGAGAGAGCACAGAGTGAGGTGAGGACTGAGTACAATGTAAGGGAAAAGCAAATCACAATGGGGAATGGAGGGGCAAAAATATCCTTTACATTTGCACAAAAACACACAGGGAAAGGCATTTTTAACATTTAGAAAGCCTATTTATTCGAGCATTACACATGCAGCCTCTACCTGGAAAGAAATAAAATCTTTTTTTCCCTCCAACATGTCTCGGTGTTGACTTTTCTGAGCCCTGATAGGCCCTGCTGTTTGCAGAGTCCTCAGATAGCCCAAGGTTACACCTCTGAAATATAGAGGGACTGTTTTTTTTACACTCCCTGCAGAGACAGACGGAGGCACACATCTCTTCTGTCAGGTGATTGAGAGAGAAGAGTCTCCCACTCAGTCTTACTCCTTACACATCTGTGGTTCATGTTTAATGATCTGTAACATATGTTACATTTTCTCACAGGTTGTACACACATGAAGATACATACGGCACTAAGAAGCAGCTCTAGTGTCTGTGGAAACCTTAGTAAATCATATATATTGTGTTATAAGCCTGAACAAGCAGCCAGCACTTCATCTGCTATCTGTGATACACACAGAAAACAACAGTTCACAGGCAAAGCAAAACCATATTTCAGCCACTAAGCCAAGGAAAATCACCACAAACATTATCCATCTGCTAAAAACGCATTTCAGGTTCATTCATCCAGAAAGGCCCTACAGATAGGTCAGAGGTCTGAGAGTAAATCCTCAAAATTGTGCTGTGCTAAATGGAGCATTATGCAATGTTTGGCGTCGCTAACTGAGGGCTTTTGCTGAACATCTTGTCCTGTCGCTAATCCTGCCAACAGCAACCAGCCAGGGAGAGAAACAAACTCTGACCCTCAATACACGCACACTCGCACTGGAGAACAGGAGTGGACACACATGCTGACGCGCTGTACAGAGTGGGGATATTTGGTCACTCACAGCAGCAAAATCATCCAAAAATTTTACATGCAAACAGCCAAACTGGCTCATGTAGTGTTACACTGTTTTATTTATGAAAGAAATGTGTTCAAAAATAAGTCCAGCAATGGAAAACCCTAAACTGACTAATTTAACTCTCAACTTAAAGTCCCTGTAAAGGGAAATCCAAAAATTCTGTCTTCACATTCTTCATTTATTAGAATAAGATTACTGTAAACATAAGAAACCACTAACATCTATGTGGGATGACATTTTCTATTAAGACCAGTGATCATCAGCTGGAGGCCCAGGGGCCATCGGTGTAGCACACGGGGGAAAAAGGGTACTGAGGGTACCCAGGCCCACTGTAAGGAGGTGCCCTTGAAAAGCCTGCAATGAAAAGTGTGTTTTTATTTATTTTTTCTTAGTAATTAGTGTCATTACTGAATCAAAAGTGACTAAATGAATCAGTCAACAGACTGAAATTTGTATCAAATAGAAGAAAATACAACACTGGGGGGCCCTGCTCCACCCTTAAAAATGTTCAGACAGTGTAGTCTAGCGTTGCAAATGCAAGAAAATGTAATTCAAACATAATAAAATCATTGCTCATAAATGGGGAAATCATGGTCCAACAATACATTAAAATGCATACATATTTGTAAAAATGACAACATGCAATTCTTGGCTAGCAGCTTATGTGTAATATTCTTTCTGGGGGCCCAAAATCCCCAGCTACGCCCCTGCCTGGGGCCACATCAGGCCCCCTAAAGCTCCTCATCCAAGCCCCCCTGAAGATGATTACATTCAGAAAATGTGAGGATGAAAATAAATGTCTTGGTTTTAGGGTATCCTCTTTCTTTTTTATCCCCTCAGCTATCAAATCAGCCCCAAAACGATCAAGATTGCAACAGTTTTATTAGCAGTGAAATAATGTTTGATCCATTTTTTACTTGTCAGCCAATATAAGTGTTATGAGGCATGATAAAAACATTCCTAATTTAACCTGCCACTCCCAGTCAACCTTCCAATCCTTGGCACTCCTTTTCACCTAATAGGACAGCATCTTAGCGCCAAACTCTATAATGGACAACATGGCAGCCTTAGAAATATGTTGCCAAAATATTCCAATAAAATTCACCTTGTGGCTGGCTGCAGTATAGGTAATAGGGACTGATCTGACAGACAATGCCTTAAAATTATTTACATTTTGAAAGAAAAAACTAAATACAAATACAAATACAACAATGTGTTTACATACAATTAGTTAATTTGATAGTCTGGCCCCCAGAGTGTCTTTCAAGACAAAATCTGTCCCTTGTACAGATGAAGTTAATGATCCCTGATTTAGACCATTACAATGTTTTTCTCTTCTTTCATAGCTAGGTTTAAATTGGGTGGCCAAATATAGCGGGCACTATGGGAGTAACCCTGCCCCCTAACGCTACAACAATGTAAGATCATGAGCAGTTAGTTTCAGTACAGCCTGTTGTTAGCCGATGTCAATGCCTTCTTTGAAAGTTAACAGCCAGCTTAATGCTGTATTTTTATTCATTGTGATGTCCATCCATCCATCTGTGCTGAGTTTGCATGCATGGGTTCTCTGACTTCCTCCCACCACCAAAGACATGCTCGTTAATTGGTGACACTATAATTGGCTGTAGGTGTGAGCGTAAGCGTGCTTGGTTGTCTGTCTCTATATGTCAGCCCTGCGATTGACTGGTGACCACTCCAGGGTGTACCCCACCTCTCGCCAAAAGCCAGTTGGAATAGGCTCCAGCCCCCCGCAACCCCCAACGGGATAAGAGGCGGAGAAAACGGAAGTATGGAAAAGCAACTTGTCATTAGTCAGGGGCTTTTTCATTCTTACATGCTGCCAAAAAGTTTTTAAAACTTTTTTGAATTGTTTTTAAGAATGTTTTACGACTTTCCAAACATAAAAAAGCTTAAGAATTAAAGATGTTTATATTTTTGCACTTTGGACAATTGGCATAGTCTTTAACAGCTCAAAGCATGGGCGTTTGGTAGTGTTTCTTTATGTAGAAATCACATCTTGCCACTCAAGGGGAGTTCTCCAATGCTGCATGATGTCAACTGCAAAGAATATATAATGATATGCTGATAATACCAAACATTCCTTCTTAATTCCTTATTATAACAGAAGTTCAGCATTTGGGGAAACATGTTGGCACAGTTGCAAGTATTTGGCACTGGAGTCTGTGATGTTTACCCTTTATCTGTTCATAAATATACAGGAAATTGTTTAAATTTCTCCCATTTTTTGTCATCATTGTGAACTCAACCCATCACTTTCTGCCTCCAGATCTGTGGCAGTAATGACTTATTCCTTTTTGATTTCACTTTTGATCAATACAATTTCTATAACACATCTCTGGTACTTCAGCATGCCTTTATTTATTATCACTAATTGCTCTTTTTTTTTTTTTTTTTTTTTTTACTGTGGAAACTCATTTATTTTTTTTGCAATAAATATTGTGTATCCGTCTCCTTATGTTTAAGCTTATGCTGCATCTGGATTTCCATATACAGTAGATTACCAGCACAGATTGTGACAAGAACAAAGCACATTTGCTGCACCTATTTGCTCATTTACATTTTTCTGCTCCAAATTCGATAAAGCCCTTGAAAGTAAATAATACATTTTTATATACTGCGTGATTCCTATTCATTAGAGCAAATCCCCGTGTTGCAACTAGCGAGGGATACTGGAGTGCTAATGGATAATAAATCTATATTTAAGGATATAGGAGAGTGGAAATCCAATTTGTGTCAGGGCTCTCCACCCGATCCCCACTTTTATCCCCACTCGCGCCTGGCTGGAGGAGTAATCGGCTTTGTGTAATAAAATGATGATGATGACTTTATCTGACATTTGTTAAAGGAGGCCTAGATTTCTGTAGGTCTGTATTATCAGTGTCTATCCACTGAATTAATCCTCAGCTGAAGTGAGACACAGTGAAAATGTTGTTTCTGGGAGTAAATACGTGGGTTATATTGAGGTGAGAGGAAGAAATGTGTTTGCAGAGAGATGTGTGTTTGCTTTAAAGCGTGTGTATGTGTGGGTTTTCCTCAGTGCTTCTAACATGCTCTCACCATGTACTCAGAGCTCCTTGCCCCTTACCTCCGTCACCTGCGAAGTGAGGGAGGATGATTACATACGAAGAGGTCAACTTTATCTCCATGGAGATCCCTGGAGGAGCACGGATACCAGCTTAGGAATAACTCTCTGATACCTCTAGAGAAGAAAGAGACAATGAGATGTAGCTGGCGAGAGCTGCCCCATAAAGCAGCCTTTTTCTGATGAATCTCAGCTGATCTGACCTAATGATCTGAGCAACACACATCAAAATCCTCCGCTCCATCGCCTCCAAAACACATCAAATCCCTGCCCATGTCATGAATTCCCTTTTGCTCCAAATGCGCTGTTTTCTATACATGACGTCGAGATCCTCTAGTGCTTTCACGAGGGCCAGATTCAATTAATGTGGCTGTGAGTTAAGTGGGCCCTCCGGGGTTAAAGTCTGTCATGTCGGATGGATCTGTTTGTGTGGAGGGCCGGGAGAATCCCACACTCTTGCTTGTCCTGTGGAGTGGAAAGGGATGCCTTAGAGCCCATCTCAGTATTCCCTCCACAAGCCTTTGTGGCTCGTAGGAATTTGATCTCAGAACCTTCAAGTCTCATATAAGGAGGTCTCAGAACCTCCTTTTTTCCCGCTGGGTTAAGACTCTCAACCAGCTCTGAGGCTGCGGGGTAAAATTAAATATCTTATTACGTGTGAGGAGCTGCTCCGAGTGGCGTGTTCCTTTTAAAGACGAGAAATTCTTTCGTGCTTTCAGAGTGATGGCTGCAAAAGATTCCTCATAGATGTAACATACATGTTTGTATAAATCTACTTAATAATTGAAGATCTTCTATGGTTGTGTGTTAAATAATTTGACACTCTGACAGGATGAATCCTTGTCTCTTTCATTGTAATGTTTCACAGAGACAGAGTGCGTCGCAGCATGTAAATGAACTGCAGTGTGATGTAACAGTTAGTGAAAACAGCTCCGTTATCATCTAAGACCAGGCTAATTGACTAGAGCTTGTCTGCAGGATTTCAGAGATGACTTGTTTTCGTAACCCCTCCTCCGTACGACACGCAGATCTTCTGGCACTCAGAAAAGCACCAGCAGCAGCAGCCATCAGAGTAAAAAGCCTGTCAGACAGCGAGACGGAGACACCAGTGAAGTATCATGGGGCAGGAGCCCACGCGTTTCTGTGGGTTGGGGGAGGAGAGAGAAGCCATGTTAGATAAAAAGAACGTTTCCACCTGCTGTATTGTGTCTAACGTACAATTTCCAGGCTTAATTGCGCACCTGGTGTTTTAGCGTGGAAGGAAAGCATACTCTACTAATGACTCTCCAGCGACAGTACTGTAGCGTTGATGTGAATGTTAAAGACTCTTCTTAATCCCACTCCTGCCTATCATGCCGGGTTTACTGACCATTACCACCCATTCCCGCAGCACGTGCCGTCCACTCCGGCCTGCACCCGCAACAGGTGTGTCCAATCCTGCCTGCATCCCGCACGGATTCTGACAATCCATGTTAAACATTCAGAATAACAGATAGTGCATGAAAGAAATGGTGATATTAATGTGCTCTCTTAAACGCCATCTTGACAAAGTTTCCTCCCTGAATGAAAGAAACTGTTGCTCCATTTGATCAGTCTCAGAAGACTTGTTAGTTTTACTGGTTTGAAACTGGTGCCATGAAAAAATCAGAAATATGTAGGGATTTTCTGGAAATTCCCAAAATGATGAGCCATGTCATGATTTGGGAAGTTGGATGTTGGAGCTAGGAATGACTCATAAGAAGATATTTGGGGGGAAAAACATCCCTTCCAGTATAATTTAGCCTAATGGCATTAACATTTAATGATTAATCAATCAATCTTTGTTTTTGTACAGAGCCAATTCATAACCAAAGTTATCTCAAGACACCTTACAAAGAGGGCAGGTCTAGACCCTACTGTCTGTTGTGGCTTGTTATAGACAAGGGTTAACCATTAATATAGTAATAAAGTCTATATTCTATTATAAGAAGACCAGCATTACTTTATTAAAGCAGTGAAGTAAATGTAAGTATGATGTCAAAAGCTATGATCACTGTAATACTAGTATTAGAAAAAATAATGGTGGTGAAGAGAAAGATGTATAACACATAACATATATGATTAGGGCTTTCAAAGCAAGGCAGAAATAGAATAAAGATTACTTCACTGTCACCACAGCTGATGGAAGCGCGGTGCAGTTTTTATGATGCACAAACTTTCCAGCGATCAGCAAACAGTTTCCCCTCTGTATGACCTCAAAATAAATATTTAAAGAAGGCCAGAAAATATAACTTTGACATTGCTATTACTAAGCCATAACCAGGAGTTCAGTCAGTCTGAGACTTCCAACTGCTTTTTGATCCATGTCACTGTTACGCATGACAAGTATATGGTTGTTTTCTCAGGGTTTCCTTCATTCAGAGAGGAAACTTTGTCCTGCAGGAGCGGGTGGTAATTTTCAGAAATCCAGCAGGAGCAGATGGGACCAGGATAGACCAGGATAGTCATCATTTATTTTAAAGTCATACAGAGGTGCAGTGTTGGGGGTAACGCATTACAAAGTAATCCGTTTGAGTACTCAGATTTCTTTTTTGTTGTAACGAGTAATGTAACGCGTTAGTTTTACAATTCAAGTAATCCTGGTATTAGTTACATTTTCATAAAAGTAATCCGTTACTGAAAGAAAAATCCCAAATTTCCTCTCCCTTCCGTGGCTTCAAAAAGAGAGAAAGAAAAAAAGGGAGCTCCTTGAAGCATCTTCTCTGTTTGTCCTTTTTTCTTCCTGTACTTACGTTGGCACGTAGCACCATGTCAGCGGGAGGTAAACATTCTGTGCCATTACGTGCGCATTGTTAGCTTGTCGAGCCAGTGAGAGGACAGCACACGGTGGAATTATCCCCATTATGTTGAATTTTTGGATAAAAGGGACAAGAACAGCATCATGGTGGAACGTAAGTTTAAAAGCTGTGTTTGCTTTCATTGAATCAGCTGTGCAGCCATCCCAATTACATGCTGTTATTACGCACAGTGATTCTGTCTGCCTCTGCTCAGCTTGTTATTAGATTGTGAGCATGTTAAAGAGCTGTAAAGGTTTTCCTGTCTGTTAGTGGTGTTCTCAGGCTGCAGAGATACAGATTGTGGGCTGTAAATTACGCTGTACATTGGCATTTGAGTCTGCACATTCAAATGCAGATGTGCGGTTTGTTATCTGTCGTTTTTACAACCGCCGAGTGGAACGAGTGGCTAAAGGGTTTGTGTGAAACACATCCATCTGGAAAACCACTCATACACAGCATTTGGGAAAGGGCAGAGCCTTTGAAAAAAAAACTTGGAGGGTCAGACGGGAGCTTTGCAAGATGTATTTGCCAGTGAGGGACACGAAAACGGGCATATCCATCAGCTTTGCAAGGTTAGAGTGCCTTGCATTTACAGGTGATATTGCCTTATGTACGCATACTGTTAATCAGTGTCTCTATAAACTGTTCACTGTCAGTTAACTGAACAATGTACCCTTGCCCTGTGTATAGCTTCTTATCTCAGTCAGAGCAGGTGGACCAGAACATCACAAAATCAAAAAACGCATATAAACAGCATGTTCTTTTTCCTGTATGGAGTTGATTTGTTGTGCACTGGCCTCCTGTTTAAAAGTAATGTTGATTATGGGCTAAGCAGTCAGCAGTCTGTACCTGGTGTTTCATTTTTAAAATTGATGGAGCTGATGCTCCATGTGTTTGAGTGAGTTTCTTCCTGTTTGGGTCAAACTGCTCTCTACAGCTGGTAATGGGCTCCACTAAGAAAAGGCCCTTCACAAACACTATAAGGACAAGAGTGTTTGGCTGCCTGACAATTTCACCAGCAGATATAGTTATAGCATTGTATTCAAACACATGTGCTTTAATAGGAAGTAGACTGCCTTCTGCAGCTATTAAAGCCTCAATTCATCTTGGAAGGCTTTCCACAAGATTTCAGAGTGTTTCTTTGGGAATCTGTGCCCATTCATTTTGTAGAACATTTAGGAAGTCAGACACTGATGTCAAAATCCAAACAGATTTCTTCAAAGTCACAAATTCTCTATTGGATTGAGGTCTGAGCTTTGACTCAGCCACTCAAGGACATCCACCTTGTTTTCTTTAAACCATCTCTGGGTAGCTTTCACTGTAGTAGTTCCCTTGCAGACTGACCATGATTGTCCTCCAGGATTTTCATATCTTTTGCCCCATTCATTTTATCCTCTACCCTTACAAGCCTTCCAGGGCTGGCTGCCAAGAAGCATCTCCGCAGCATGATGCTGCCACCTCACCATCACAGTGGGGATGGTGTGATTGTGGTGATGTGCAGTGGTTGGTGTCCACCCAACACAGCGTCTTGTCTGATGGCCAAAAAGCACCAGTTTGGTCTCATCAGGCCAAAGAACTCTCTTCCACTTGACTGTGGAGTCTCCCACATGCCTTCAGGCGAACTCTAGTTCATATTTAAGATGAGTTTTCATCAACAATGGCTTTCCCTTTGCCACTCTTCCATAAAGCTTTGACTATTGAAGAACCCAGGCAACAGTTGTTTATTCAGGGTCTCTCCCATCTCAGCTGCAGAAGCTTGTAACTCCTTGAAGCTTGTAGTCATTGGCATCTTGGTGGCCTCTCTCACTGGTATCCTTCTTGGACAGTCACTCAGTTTGTGAGAACAGTCTGATATAGGCAGATTTACATGTGACATATTCCTGCCATTCCTGGATGGTGAATTTAACTGAACTCCAGATGCATGTTCAGTGCCTTGCAAATATTTTGCATCCATCCCCTGACTTATACTTTTCCTTCTCCTTGTCTCTGAGTTGCTTGGGGTGTCCTTTTGTCCTCATGGTGTAATGGTAGCCATGGAGAAAATCCCTAAGCTCCCAAAGCCTTAGTCCAGCCCTAATATGTGAAAAATACATGCAAAGTGAACAAAAAAGAAATCGGAGAAAAATAAACCTTTTCTGCCCACTATAACTCTAAAAGGCATCTTTCTTTGTCTTTCTCTGAACCAAGAACGATACCTGCTTCGAGCTGAACCACACAGGCAGTAAAAATAACAATTTCAAAATCAACACAATTCTTTTTTTTTTTAATTAGATTGGAGTGTCAAAGAAAACTCCTTCTCTCTCCCTGCAGGTTTATGTGTCTAACTTTACTCCTCACTGACTAATTAATTCTGTCATATAGGAATGATATAGTGGAATCCTCATTAACACTTGTCTTCCTGTGTCTTTCCCACCCTACATTTAACAGTCTTACAGAGAGAAACACCAACATGTGTTAATATGCAAACATATAATCAAGTACCTTTAAATGTCAGAAAGGCAGAGTTTGATGCTTTGGTTCTTAAGTCAACAATGACAGCCAAAGATATACAACAATGATTCCAGCATGAGTGTCCATGCCCTCTGGCAGGCCTTTGGTAGTAGTGGGGGGTTGGGGATGGGAGATGGTTGAGTCATAAAAGGAGACAGGATACCCTCGCTGGCATTGTGTTTCTCTTCCATCTCTCTTTGTCTGCTCTCCGCTCAGCCTTTTATTCATGTATTCCTCTGTCCATTTACTCCCCCTACAAGGGCAAATCAAGGCACGGCTGCTCACTTATTGAATTAACAGCTATCGGGAAGCATTACATAGAAGTCCTCTGCCTGATTTTCCACTCAATACTGTGGCAAACAGGGACAACACACAGAGACAGAGGCTATGGCTTATGGTCTGTTTGGTTGGTCAAATCGAGCTAGCCAGGAGGCCGGGGCTAGGAGGCTTAGAGAAAGGTCATGGCTAGAGTTATAATTGGACATGCACCCCCCCTACACTTCTATGGAGTGTTATCTCTCGGGTGGGCACAGTAAGAGGCCCAGGGAGCAGTACAGCACCATAGCCAGTCCTGGGAGAAAGGGCAAAGATCTGGATTGAGGACTGCTGGTAGCATCTTATCACAGCCCGCGCTCTTCGGTGTGACTCACAGCATTCAAGCCTGCCTGAGGACACGTTGAGGCAGGCTGAGCATGGTTCACCGAAGGACACACAATACACAAACACACACAAAAACACACCATACTGGAGCAGGGCAAGGCCTTGTCTTTGTTAGTCTCATAAAGCATTGTCACCATAGCAACTACTGCCTCATTAAAAAGCTACTGGTGGTGGCCAGTGCCCGTGGACTTTTCTTCTTTGTCCCTTTGATTCTTGTTTTGTGTCTTTATGGTTTCCATAATTACAGCTTGAATATTTTTCTTTTTTAAGTACAAATAGGTTTGTAACAGAAAGTGATAAACAAGAACTTCAGAAAACTCTTATCTGAGAGAGAAAATTAAAATGCCTTTGGACCTATTTAATAATATACAACCTTTACAACAATAAAATGCATGTATATTAGCTATTTACCATCACAGAATAAGTTTAGCTTTCGCCCATTCTTTGCTTTTTTCTGAGAAACTACTCTTAGTATGTTTTATGATATAAATATTTCTAATGAACCTATAAAAAGTATTCACCCATGGGATACTGTACACTTTTATTAATTTCATAAGTCAATCGTGGTCAATGTAAGATAGCTTTTCTGACAAAAAAAAAAAAGTGAAAACAGATCTCTACACAGTAATGTAAATTAGATATAAATAAGTCAAGCGAGCTGATTCAACAGAGGTCCAGCCAATTAATGCTAGTAGTCTCACAATTAGTGAAATAAGGATGACCTGAGTGCACCGAATGTATATCAAGTGATTGTAGTATAAAGAACCTGTGTCTGAAAGGTCTAGTCACTGGTTAATCAGTATTCCTGGCTACCATTACACCATTAACACAAAACAACACTACATGTAACTCAGAGAAAAGGTTATTTAAGTATAAGTCAAGAAATGGAAACAAAATAATTTTCAAGGCACTGTACACCCACCCAGAGTTCAGTTAAATTTATCATCAAAAAATGGAAGGAATATTGCACATGTGTAAATGATGCATCAGGCTGTCTTCACAAACTAAATGACTAATGAGAGAGGCCACCAAGACACCTATGACTACTCAAGCTTCAGCATGCAACAACTGAAAACCTGGGTTCTTCACTAGTCAAATTTTTATGGGAGAGTGGCATAGAGAGAACCACTGTTGAAGAAAAGTCAGATTAAATCTCGAGTAGTATCTGCCAAAGGCATGCAGGAGAGTCTGTGGTCAAGTGGAAGAAAGTTATTTGGTTTGTTGGGACCAAAACAGTGTTTATTGGCCATCAGACGATACGCTTTGTTTGGCAGACACCAAACACTACCTATCACCACAAACACATTATCCCTACTGGGAATTTATGAATGCCAGCAGCATGAAGGTAGCATCATGCTGTGGGAATGCTTCTCAGCAGCCAGCACGAAAAGGCTTGTAAAGGTAAACGCAGTTTTGGGAAAGTTCAAGTTCTACATGAACTACTTCAAAGTTCAGTTCACATATTTTAAAATTAATTAGTTCAGTTCATAGTTCATAATTCAAAATTTTGAACTGAGTTCACAGTTTCAAAATGAAGTAGTTCATGGTTCTTTTTTTTTTTTTTTTTTTTTTATATGTTGCTGCGAGCTATACCCTTAGAACACTAGCATTTCCCCATTATTGCCACCCATTCAGTCCAGACTACTAGCCAGCTGCAGCCACGTCTTTTGATTTTTTCTAGTCACTTGCACATACCTTGAAGGTTTAGCTGGGTGCTTTAGTTCAATGTGCCGTTTCAGGTTTGCTGTTCATGTTGTTGATGTACGGAGATGCTTCTTGAAACCTGGTGGGCAAAGTTTACACGAAAAGGTAAGATTTTTCCCACCTGGATCATCACTGACCTTTTCATAAAATTCTATTAAGTAATCATACGAAGATGCCGTACTAATCGTGGAGGCAGAATCTGAAATAATTTGTTTTTGCCTCCATGCTTCGTATTTTGATGACACAAGCAGCAGTGCCACAATGTGGTGGCTGGTGTTGCCAGATTGGGTGTTTTTCCCCCTACATATTAAGGCCCATTTATGGTATGTTTTAGCCAGGTTTTTGCCTGGAAGGCTCTATGGAAATCTGGCACTCTCTTGAACAAACTTTGAAAGACCACTGTTCACAAACGCCAGAATGAGCACGCTCACAATACAGTACGTTCAGTTCACGGTTGCCCAAAATATGAATGAGTTCATGAACGATCGTTCAATGAACACGCACAGGCACAACACTGGGCAAATGATGGGAAAATCCTTCATGTTGTAAGAAAAATGCAGCTTACAAGTAGATTTATTTTGCAGCAAGACAATGACCCGAAGCATACAGCGAAAGCTACAAAGAAATTGTTTAAGACAACAAGGTGAAGGTTCTGGAGTGGTCGAGTCACAGCTCAGACCTCAATCCAATTTGAGATTGGACTCGAAAAGAGCTGTTCATTCCCTATCCCGGTGCAACCGAACAAAATTTAAGCAGTTTTGCAAAGATGACTAAAGTAAAATTACAGCGTCCAGATGTGCAAGCCTGATTGAGACCTATCCACACAGACTCAGTGCTGTGATTGCAGCTAAAGGTGCATCCACTAAACACTGACTCGAACAGGGTGAATATTTATGCAGTCACTTATTTTTACATTACACTTTTTTATTTAATTGACCTTACTTTTTAGAAATCTGTTTTCAATTCGAAATTAGAGAGGGATTTTTGTAATTTTTTTGAGTCAAAAAAGCCAATTATTGCCCATGAATGATTCATAAAATCAATAGGGAAAGTTTTCTGATAATAAAAGCATTGAGCAGTAAATTGCAAAGGGTTTGGTATATTTGTTAATAATTTAAAACATGAGAAAGTTGGCAGTGGTGGGAAGACAGTGAGGGATCACTCCCTTGTAACTGGAGAAGACCCACTTTGTTGGATAGACATCAAGAAGGACCCGATTGGGGTTTGTATTTGGTGGTATCCAATTTTTAATGCTGTTACATACACTATTAATGCCACATAATCAGGGCTGTCAGCATTAATGCATTAATCATGATGCAATTAGCATCCATAATGTGCTGTAGTTGTTTCTGGTTTTTAATTGCACCCTTTATTGTTCCTCTCAGTGTGGCTGTTTGTCCTGAAGAAGCCTTTTGGAGGAGAGGCAAACATCCCCAAGAGCTTTGATCAAGTCCAGATGCGTCCTTGACAAAGATTTTGGTAACCATGACCTGGATGAAAGAGAACCTACACAGACATCTCCTATGAAGCCATGGCTCTCCATCTAATCTTTGCAGCAGCAGGTTATAATTTTGCTCTTGTCTTTCTTCTGCAGGCAGCTTCTTCACTTCCTGTGTGCCCATCGTGGTTGCTGTTGGAAGCTCATTAACAACCAGCATCTTGCAGGCTCATGCAGCTGAAGAGTTTCACTGTCATCATCAGGGCTTTGAGATATCCAGTCAGGATGGAGATTTTTCCTAAAAGCTGTGCCTTCCTGTAATTTCTGCCTATAACATTACAATTTCTGAGCTCTACTTTAGGCATTTTTCACAGGTGTTATTTTCTCTTTTCATAAATTTGTGATTATGCTGTCAAGCAAAAGGTGCGTGTGGTGGGTTGAGGAGCAACTAATTCATTGCACAATAGGGACGTCATATTAACCTAGCACAGTGGCTTTCATTTTGTCACATTAGATTTTTCCCCATCCTCCCTCCAAGGCCCATTACACCAAATCACACACACAGAAGAGAAAAAGCACCAAGCAAGCATGATTTGTTTTCCTCCTTGTGGGCCCCTTCACATTGTCAAACAAAGGACTGAAATCTGTGCTTTTAAACAGACCGGGCTTTTGCTTAGAAAATTACTCTAACACTAACAGGTTACAAAATTTGGATTAAAATGTTCAAATAATCTCTGTGTTGAAAATTAATTATTACATAACACTGTTACATATAGTGCCTATAAAATGTATTCACCCCACTGGATGTTTTACACTTTCATTGATTTTATAAATCAATCATGGCCAGTACAGTTTGGCTTTTTTACATTTTATATATATATATATATATATATATATATATGTATATATATATATATACATATATATATATATATATATTTATATTTTGTCAGCGTGAAAACAGAGTTCTACAAAGAAATGACAATTAAACAAGTAATGTAAAATACTTTTTTTGTTGTTGTTGTTTTCTGTAATGTAAAATAAGTGATTGCATAAATATTCACCCTCTTTAAGCTGGGGTTCTCAAACTGGGGTACGGGGACCCCCAAGGGTCCACAAGCCACATCTTGGGGGTCCATGAAATAATTCAAAATAAATTATTAAAGTAATGCCTTGTAATTAAAAATCAAATGAATACATGTAGGAACCACGGCGCCATAAAACAACCATACTAAACCAATCGGCCCCACATAATTCAGCTCTGGGCCAATGAGAACTCAGATATGATTGTGAGATATCACGTAAATCTATCACACGTCATGTTAATAGAAGCACAAGAAAAAGCAAAGAGAAGAGGGGCTTCTTATTTGGCTGATCAAAGGATTGCAAAAGTAAGAAGCCACACTCAACTGGACAAGAGCTTCTATTTAGGTTGAAGAGTTTAAAATACAGCATCTAGGAGTACAAATGGCAGTTAACATGTGTTTAAACAGCGTGGGGGTTATGTGGGGGTCCTTGGAAAATTTCTGCCCTGTAAGGGGGTCCCTAGAGAATCCCCAGTATAAAGACATCTGTGTCTGGAAAGTGCAGTCACTGGCTGCCTACCATTACACCATGAAGAAAAAAGAACACCCCAAGCAGCTCAGAAAAGGTTTATTGAAAAGTATAAGGCACAGGATGGATATAAACAGTTCCAAGGCACTCAACATACCCAGAGTTCAGTGAAATCCATCATGAAATGGAAAGAACATGGCACATGTGTAAATCTAAATTAAGCTGACCTCATAAACATAGTGATCAGGCAAGAAGGGGAGAAGTGAGACAGGGCACCGAGACACCGATGACTGCCCTTAGGATGTGTTAATTTCATCGACTAAAACTTTGACTGAAACTATTTGTCGACAGCCTCTTTTTCCATGACAAAAACTAGACAAAGGCTAACAAAAATAGATCTGTGATGATTAAAACGGACAAAAAGCAAGTCTAGTTTTCATTAAAATGGCTAAAACTAGACTAAAATGTAATGTAGTTTTCATCAGACATGCAAAATCCATGATATTTCTCTACTGGTGGTAAATCTGTCAAAAAACAGTGCAGCTGTATCTCTTCTGTCTCTCAGCTGTAGAGAGCAGAGACCCCAGGTATATGGCTGAGTGCATAGAACACACTACCATGACTCGGTACCAGATTAAGGCAAGAAAATAAATGCTTGGAGTAAAAGTAAAGACTTAAACATGAGGACTTTTTATTTTTATTAAACTAAAATGTCGAGTTTTTGTCGACTAAAACTAGACTAAAACTAAAACACATACTTTGGGGAAGTGGAGAAAAGTTCTTTGGTCTGATGAGACCAAAATGGTTCGTTTTGGCCATCAGATGAAACGCTGTGTTTGGTGGACACCAAATACACACCATCCAAGTTAAATTATACTGACCAATTCCAAGGTGTGGAAATTTTTATAGGCACAGTAATAATTAACAGGTGACCTGACATGTGCCCAGCTATGACAAAGAGGAACTTAGTATTGCATTATGATAGATTCTGTGGCACCATTTCAGGTTTCATGAGAAAATACACTTAATGTTTCTGCAGAATTGAACATTTTGTCAGCAGACTTCTGAAGTAGTTCTCCTAGGAAATTCTTCTCAGAAAGTCATAAACAATGTATTATTTGATGACTCCACTTGAAGCCTGAGACTCTTGGTAAAAAATAAATTGAACAAAGCGGTGTTTGTTCTAATACAGACAAGTTCCAAAGCCAGATCGTTTTACTCTTGTGTGTTCTGTATCATCAGAGGTCTGGCATTAGCGTCTCGTAGTACATATAGCGTGAATGTAATTTCATAAACCCTACTTTGTCTCCCAAGGCACTGGTGTTTCACTTAGTTCTCGCTCTTTTATCTATTTATGCATCAAATCAAAAGGGACAGTGAGGCAAATTTAGGGAGTGGAAAGTGTATCCTGAAGAATTTAATAAGAAAAGAGATCTTGATGGATTACAGACCTTCTCCACATCTGAGACATTTTCAGAATGATAAATCACAAAGGCCTTTCATACTCCCTCTTTCTTTTCCCTTTTCCTGCTTCTCTCCTTCTCTCTCTCTCTCTCTGCCTCCTCTCCTCCTCATCTCATGAGCCTTGGCTTTCAATTGTAAGAGATTACAGGAGCATAGCCGGACTGTGGCCCGTCGAGGATCTTTTATTAATATTTATATGCATATGAAACAAGCCAATTCTAAGCTGTCGGTGAGCAGCTGAACCCTGCAGGCCCATTGTGTATATATCTATATGCAGGAGCCACCGTGTGTGGCGGTTTTGGGCCTGTGAATATACAGTATGTGTGTAGTGGAGTACCTGTGTTTATGTGTGTGTGGTGGAGTTCAAATTGTGACACTAACCGCTTAACCCTGCCGCGTCCCACACCACCTGAGCCACCAGTTATGTATCGGGGACCACGAGAAGTGTTTCCCAGCAGGATCTCATGGTTAGCAGGAACTCTGTCTTCAAGGTTAAACAGGACTCTGAGGTCGGGGAGGGGGGGGGAGGGTGTATCAGTGGGTGCTCTGAATCTGCAAACAAGTGTGGAGCCTGGCAGTCAAGGCTATCGAGGAGCTGATATCCCGCTGGTGGAAGGAGCAGGAGGAGACTAATCCTTCATACATAATAGATAACCAAATCCTCTAAAACACAGAGACGCTGGCTGCCTGCACCACAGAGGCCCGGCCACCGCGAACAGATCAGACATCAGGCACCCCCTCCTCACCGCCTTCATTAATACTCAATTACAGCCGAGCTCCTCCAGCACGACACCATTGTCTTCACCTGAAGCTGGCCTTTGTCAGGAGAAACAGGCAAAGCTGCCCCCTTACACAAAGAGATAATGCGCCCTAATGTCTTTGTCACTTAAGTGGCGAGAAAAGCCTGTCTTCAGAATAACATCAGCTCTCATTGCATGTACTTTGCATTTGTCTGTCACACTGTCGTGATCAACACAGTCAGAATGAATGGATCTAAAGGGAGCTGTGTGTTTATGCTCACAGTTCACTGGAGTGGTTGTATCACAGAATGAGAATGAAACATAAATAGCATACCATCAAGTCCATGTGAACTCTGAAGTCTTTGCCACAGCAACAACACGTCACTTCAAGCTAAGGAGACACTGCCTGTGTTCTGCTGCAGCCATAATATCTGCCAGCGATATGAGAGTTGACACATGCATAAGTGCCTTTTGATCAAGTGACAGATTGTTTTAGTTCGAGTGTCTTTGTGGTGCTCAGTGTCTATTTATGGAGACAACTTAAACACATCATACTGTTTGCTTTAATGTTGCACAAATAACCCCTATAAAAGAATTTTTTTTCACTCTTGTCCCTTGTTATGCTCAACCCTTAATTACATAACATCTTACTACTATAATTGGAGGTGTGTGTGTGTCTGTGTTGATTTGCACGCCATACCGTTGCTCCAGTTGTCCTTGATGCCCCTTAGAAGTCTTCTTGGGCGCACTGGTTCGAAACTGGTGCCATAAAAAAATCATAAATATGTACAGATTTTCGAACCTGACACGCCAGATCGACCGTTTCAAATATCCATTGCATGGATGTATTTCGCATTCATCTGGGAAAGCTTCCATAGAAAGCATTATGGAAGGGAAGGACTTTTCAAAAACTCTTGGATGATGATTGGAGGAACGTCCTGTCTGCTACATTTATGACAGACCAATCATGCACTTCTCTTGAGCTAACAGGCTACCACTGCTATAGATTGTTAATGGTGGAGCTTCTCCATGAATAAAACTTTCAATAAAATCCCAAAATGTTGGGTGAAGTTATCTTCCCCTTCTTCTTTATCTCTGAGTTAACAGCGGTTGGCAACCAATTTGCAAAGGTACACATTGCCGCCTACTGTACAGGAGTGTGCAACCTCAGGGTGACATGTATACTTCAGGTGAGGACTTCCCCTGTATAGCATATCCATTTCTCTCTCCCTTCCATTCTTCCTTCACGTCAACAGGTGGCTTTCATGGCACCACCCCTTCCCTTTGGTTATTGTATAACATCATAAGGTTGCCTTCATCCACAAGGTTTTGCAGTATTGCTGCTTCGTAGAAGCTTGCTTATTTGCATGCAACTACTCCCACTTCAATTCACCATCATGCTTAAAAGGAACCCTGCATGATCAGCCAAGTCCATCTTGTTGGATAGATATTTGTATGTCAAATGTATGTTAAACTAAAAACTCACTAAATATCCCACATATCTGCATTTTGAGAACATTTCAGCTCATAAACTCACCAGGAGACCGCCATGTTTTCATCCCCGTCACGGAGTATGATGTCACGGTTCCGCAGCGCTCCTCTCCGTTGCTGAGCAGTAACCATTTTCAGATGGTTTTTCTGCTTGCAGCTGTTGCTGACATGAGTTGGTTTTGTCTCCCTGCTGTCAAAGCTCTGTCATTCCTACAAAGTTTTACCTCAGTAAACCTCCATCAAATGACTGCATTGAGCGTATAGTGGAGGCGTGCCGGGAGCTTTTAAAAAAAAAAGTATTATGTACATAGAACAGAGTTTCTCCAAAGAAATGCTAAAGTGGACTTTTACTTTGAAAGGCGCAAACTGGAAGTCCTTTCGTATTGTGTTTATCTTTACCTGAACCATGTGGAAACAGAGAGCCTCATAAAGAAGAGAAGTCCGGGGAACAACTTTGTTAAACAGACACATTTTAGCTCATGGCCTTCATATGGTTCATCCAGAAACAGATTTCAAATATTTTCTACCCATGTGGATGTAAATATTTGCAACAACAAGGTAAATATGGCTCTGTATTTATCATTTCCCTGTCTAGATGGACAGATAACCTCTCATGGTGCAAATATAATATTGAAGAGACCTCTAATTTTAGAATTCTCTGTGCGTGAGATGTGCTGCATTTCTGAGATGCAGCCCTAACACTGGCTGCCAGTCTGAAACAGGTTACTGCATAGGATCACCGCGGAACTGTGACGTTACTGCACCAGCGTGGACCAAACAGGACCAAAACATGGCGGTTTCCTGATGAATTTATAAACTCAAATGACTCAAAATGCAGGCATTTTGCAAGTTTTTTAGTTCATTATGTACATGAGAGATTCAAATATCTATCCAACAAGATGAACTTGTCTGATCATGCAGGGTTCCTTTTAAGAGATGGTGTTTGCTATCAAACTACTGCAAGCCCATGGGTCTGCTGAATCCACAGGTATCTTCTTCATCACTGTTCATGCTACGACCAGCTCGCACCCATGACTACTATATGGCTTTCTTAAAGTTCGAGGAAATGTCATGTCAAAACAAAGGTAAAGGTAGCTGTAATGTAGCATTAATTTGCTAGCCCTCGGTGGCACAGCTGATTTGTTTCTACACTTTTTAATGATAAACATGTGTCTTACTTCATCCACAGAGGTGGATTATGTGCATCTATACAAAGTGGCATGCAGCCAATAGGTGGGTGGCACTGTTGGGGTGTTAAAAAGCCCAGGTTGCTTTGATAGCAGCCTCCAGCTCATTCATATTGTTGAGACTGGTGTCTCTCATCTTCCTCTTGACAATACCACTCAGATTCTCTACAGGTTTCAGGTCAGGCCAGTTGGCTGGCCAATCAAGCACAGTAAATACCATGGCCAGCAAACCAGTTTCTGGTAGTTTTGGCTTCAATGTGGGCAGGTGCCACACTTTTTCCAGTCAACTTTCCATAAATACGCTTTGATACAGCCTCTGAGAACAGCCTGCCCTATCAGCAGTGACCCTCTGTTGCTTACCCTCTTTGTGAAGGGTGTCAGTGATTGTCCTCTGGATCTCTGACGGCCTTTCTCATGATTGCTGCTGTGTGTACTGAACCAGAGCAAGCGAGTGAAGGCTCAGGAAACCTTCGCAAATTGGACTTTTCCACAATATTCTAGTGTTTTGAGAAAGTGGATTTTAGATGTTTTGTTTGCTAAAATGTACACATTTCTTGTGTGTACATTTCCTTAAAGTGCACATCCTATTGAGTCACTATGTACTAAAATGCTTCCTCTCATGGGTTTCTGTCACAATTCCTAACATATGTAGCAGAGAATTGCTAGACTGAGTGGAAGGTGTCACAGACAATACTTCCTAATGCATTATTAGTCACTCAGGAATAAAATGCCACTGCTTTTGTTCCAATTAGCTCTCTAAGCAGGACATACTTGCTGCTCCTTGCAGCCCTTCTTAGCAAGTCTTTACATTACCCCATCTATCCCCATTACATGCATTTTCTTCCTCTTTCCCTTTTCTTTCTTTCCCTTGCTTTATTTCCACATTTTCAGGCTCCTTGCCGCCTTTGGGGCTGCAAGATTTTCAGACAGAAATAACCAAGCAGGTAACAGTCTCTCCATGCCTCGGAGAATGAGAAAGCCCTTCTTTTTCCTTCTCTGACTTTCTCCTCCTAATCTATCTTTTCGCTTAGTCTAGGCAGGGCTCCCTGGGCGGAGAGGTCCCTGTAGGCTCCGGCTGTGATCTGTGGGTGTTTAGCTGTTAATCTGTCAGACTAATTCTATGGACAAACACTGCTGCGATGTATAATTCCCAATCCGCAAGGAGAAAGGACGTGGAGGCCATAGGGCAGCCTGGAGACTGATGAGCCACGCTAGCATAATTAAGGCCAGCAGTTCCCTCGGTACGAGCCAGCACGTCCTTCTCTTTCTCTCTACATCTATGTCCATCTATCTTAAACACCATCTATCTTTCTATGCATGTCCTTTATGTATCTCTTTCTCTTCTTTTCATCTTCCCTGCCATTATATCAAGTCTCCGGTGGCAGTGGAGGAAATCTTTTTTTCAGAGCTTGCATCACAAATCACAAGAGGGGAGAAAAGAGACACAATGAGAAGAATAGTGCTTAACTCTGTTTTTATATATCTGTGTTTAGTTGTTTGAAATTAATCATTCAAGGATTCCAGCCGTGTTGATTACTCCACCTCGTCTCCAAACTAACCCCAAATCTAATTGTTATTTTAAAAAATGATGAAGATTTACCAAGAGACCTTGAACCAGCAAAAAGCAAAGGCTGTGGATTCCCTAATTAATTTTGAGTCAGCTAGAGATGTGTTTTATTAAGTGTTTGGAGGTGGAGCGCGACTGTCAGTATTTCCCTTTTATGGTAAAATCTATAGAGACAAGTGGTTGCAGTGTCTTTTGTTTGAATATTATCTTTGGCTTCATTGAGTTCAAACTTAGCCTTTCATGCACAGCTTTTTATTATATTATGTCAGTGCTACTTTCTTAGGATATGAAATCTGGTATTGGTTCTTTTTTAAATACAATGTTCATAATTTTGAGCAAGTTTCAGGTCTGTTCATTAGAGTAAACATCATGCAACACCTAAATGTGAGTTTTTTTTCTCAAATGTATAAAAGTTCACCGGCAACAATAGTTGCCAATGTTTATACTTGTCATTTCCTTTCCTTAAATATTTTTTTTAATGTGTTTGCTCCTTCTACCAGTGACATATGAGTAGACCCCCTTAACAAAAAGTCCAAAGAAAAAAATGTGGTCTCCATGTACTTCCTGTTACATGGCGTTGATGAATTCCTGATCCATTCTATCAAGGGCTGAAAGGTCAGTTTCATATAATAACTAAGTATTTGTGGTTGATACTGTTATATCAACTTAAAGTCCCGAAGTGATTAAAAAATAGGTTTGTTGTATGAGGCCACTGTGTTATAAACCAGCAGGCCAAATATCAGTCATGAAAAACAACCCTAAGTTTACCGAATTAAATTTAAAAATCAAGAAAAATAAGGCAGTATGGATGGTGTGGGCGTGTCGGTTGAATTTGCTGAAGCTACACCCAATCACAAGAAATATGATCCGCTCAGATTTTAAAAAATGCTTCTGCTGCATGGCTGTCTGTCACAGTAGAGAGAAGAAGCTGGGGATTAAATTTACTGTTTTCTGGCACAAATATCTCTGTTATGATCATTTTAATGACCCGTAGTCCACCATGGCTGAAAGATTTGGAGAATTTTCTTCACAATGAAGAAAAACACAGCATGTAACTGGCTGTTAACTTTTAATGAAGGCAGTGACATCGGCTAACAACAGACTGAGGCGACACCACAGAGCAAAGCAGCAGTTTTAGTTAGCTTTTAGCTGCTAGCAAACACATCAACAATGTGGACATGTAGGAGTAAAAATAAGTCAACACTCAACTGAGATAACTAAAAGTTAGTAACTTATGTAGTAATAAACTAAAATCCCACCGACAGCAATGGCCGCCACCCATACAAATACAGTTTTCTAGATATTAGAGCACAAAATGGAGAAAATAATTGCAGATCCTGTTCATATGGGAACCAGTTAACATAATTTTGTCCGTAAATTGTTGGGGGAACATTTGGGTAACATTGGGTTAAAAACAAGGAAAAAGAAATCTTTAAACAAACATAATTTCTGTTAGTCTCAAGTTTACTCTGGCAGAGAGAGTCAGTTTGGTTTCCTGGATTCAACTTTAGTAAGTTTTCCATCTTTGAAGTTTCGTCTCATACATGAAAAAATATGCTTGAGTATCAAACTGCCTCCAAATTTGTTTTCATCAAATATTTTTAAAAGCAGCAGAGTCTCAGTTTTTGTATTTATTGTTATCGAAACATAACCACCATTGCATGACATCCAGTTCTGATATCATGTTTTTCTTAAATTTAAATCTGGAGTGGCCATGGTTCAGTCATAGAGCCAGACGTCTGTCAAACATAAGGGGTCTGATCCTCATGTCCTACAGTTACATGTGGAAGTGGGCAAGACACTGAATCCAAAACTGCTCCAGCAGAGTGTGAATGTGTGAAAATGGAACCACTGATGATCAGTGGTGCTCTTTACACTCTCTACAGTTATTGTGTGAATTTTTTTAATGGGCTAATGTTGCACAACAATGTACTTTTGCCAATATCTTCTGCATTTCCTTTCAGTCCAGTCCTCCTCCCATCGATGGCTTAACCTACATTGCTGCTGCTAATTAGCCAGGATACCCTGAGCATTAAACGGAACGCTGAATGATCAGACCAGTTCATCTTGCTGGATAGATATCTGTATCTCTCTTATACATACTGAATGAACAAACTCACTAGATATCTGCATATTCAGTAATTTGAGTTTGTAAAATCATTAGGAGGCCGCCATGTTTTGGTCCGGCACTGTGACGTCACACTTCTGTAGCGCTACTCACCGTTTCTACGCAGTAATCTGTTTCAGACTGGCAGCCAGCGTTGGGGCTGCATCCCAGAAACGCAGCAGGTCTCACGCACAGAGAATTCTAAAATTTGAGGTCTTCTATGTTTTATTCACACCACAAGCAGTTATCTGTTTATCTAGACAGGAAAATGATGAATACAGAGCCACACTTACCTTGTTGTAACAAATGTCCACATTGGTAGAATATGTTTGAAATCTGTTTCTTGATGAACCAGATAAAAGCCAAGAGCTTAAAATGCATCTGTTTAATAAAATCGTTCCCCGATTGTCTACTCTTTATGAAGCTTTCTGTTTCCACATGGTTCAGGTAAAGATAAACACGGAATGAAAGCACTTCCGGTTTGTGCTTTTCAAAGTAAAAGTCCGCTTTAGCATTTCTTTGGAGAAACTCTGTATGTACATACTGCTTTTATTTTGAAAAGCTCCTGGCATGCTCCCACTATACACTGAATCCAGTCTTTTTTAAAACGTTGGAGGAATGACAGAGCTTTGACAGCAGGGAGACAAAATCAACACACAGCAAACTCATGTTTGGTATGAAAGCTGTTTCCTGGCGGCAACAGCCGCAAGCAGAAAAAAACATTTGAAAAACGGTTACTGCGTAGCAACAGTGAAGATCGCTGCGGCACTGTGACGTAACACGGACCAAAACATGGACCAAAAATGGATGTGGCTTCATGGATCTCTCAGCTGAACCTCCTCTCAGCCACCAGCTGATATGAGGTTCAGCTGAACCTCAGGCCAACCGAACCTGGGGGCGGTGCTTACTGCCCACATTACATCATGAGGGGAAAATCTGAGAACAGCTTGTTTCAGCATACTTTTTCTGAAAGATGGAGAAAGAGAGTGGGGGTTCTGATTCTTGGGGGGATTGTGGACAGGCCAGGGGCACATATTTTTGTTAGAAAAGCCCGAAAAAGTGTATTTTGCATAATATGTGACCTCTAAGGAGCAGAGTTTTTTTAGCACCACTGTGGCTGCATGGGAGACGATGACCTGTCTTAACCAAAGTGTGCTGAAAGGGACAATAAAGCATGAGATTAACTGCAATAAAAAAATGAAGCTCTAATTATGGATAGTAGTTAATAATGGTTTAATATTCCTGTAATATAATTAGTAACTCTTTTCCCTTTTGTAGAATATTCTTCCCTGACTACACTTAAAATGATTAAAATTAGCTGAGTTTGGATGTAAAATAAGCATTAAGCCCAGTATGGCTACAGTCTTCGCTGTTTTCCTTGTTAAATGTGACCGGTGTTAGCAGTAGGAGCTGTAGCTTTGTTAGCTGCAGCATGTGACAGCTCTGCTAGTGGAAGTGGTTGTTACTGCTGATCTAGCTGTGAAACACAGTGCCATGTCTCCAGGCAAGCTGGAAGATACCATCATACACACCCTCAAGCACACACACAGCTCAAGCACGGTCTAAATAGCGCGGATGGAGAGAGGGATCTCAACAGGAATGAGATTGGAAAAATAGACAGTCGTCCTCTGCTCCCTCACACCTGAAAGTCCCGTAGGCAGAGTATAAGAGCACTTCTCTGTAACTCTCTCCATCAAATTCTCCTCCTCCTCCTCCCCCCGCTTCCCTCCATCTCGACTTTCTCCTCTGACTGCAGGCGATTGGTTTGATCTCTGATCCCTGTAGTCCTGCCACTTCCCTCCTTTCCCCTAGACCAAGTGTTGTTGTTTTCCCAACCAACACGGATCTGCACTTTCCACACAAAACAAAAACACGGCCGCTCCTGTGACATAAATACACGCTGATATGTTCCCATTAAATATCTAACTCCAGCCTGCAGATCTCACCCAACATATTCAGAAGCATTAATAGGATTTGCTATTTCCTTGGAGTGCACGCACAAACCATTTCCTTTGTTGGCAGGGTTGTTTTGAAAGAGTAATTCCCAGGTGAGGTGTAAGTAAGAAAGCAAAAAAGGAAATAAAGAAGTCTGATAAAAAGATTCCTGAATTTGTGTTGCTTTTGAATACATATTCACCAAATAGCCTTGCCCTTCAGCAACCCAAGGGTTTGATTATGCATATCAAATTCTCTCTCAAATATGCTTCCTATTTAAACAGATGAATCAGAAAGGTTCACCATTAGTAAAAATGTTTTTTAATCCTGAAAATACTCTCACACAGTCAGAACCTGAGAGTCTGTTCTTATAGGATTGAGAGCAGCACAGTCAGAGCAGTGATTGGTGCTGAGGTAATCTCCAGAGAAAGAAGAGACCTTGTTTCAAAGATCAAACAATCCACTGTTTAATTTCATTCTGCAGTATGGACCTTTCAAAAAGCTCTCTGGGGACTTGTTTTCTTTGAGAACCCTCAAAGAAACACATGAGAAACATGTTCTTTTCTATCCATATTGCCCAGCCTTTTTGTCTCTGCTGTCGCTGAGATAAACACTAATAATTGTGCCTCTGTGTAAAAATGCCATTAGTCATTTGGGTGAGCCCCTCCATCTTTGATGGGAAAACATTATGCTGTAAAAACAGCGGCATGTTCCCAGCCTAGGCCTCACATCTCAAGGGGGCAGAGCAGCAGTTGCTGTTGTTTAAGAGCTCCATTCATTCTAGGCTGGCAAAAACACACCAAGGCATATGGCTGCTTGATTTAGTTAGCTTGTAAAATCATTTCAGAAACTACATTTGGATGAAGATAACAAAGTAACCAAGCAATTAAATGAAGTATGGTCAATTTGAAGCACCTGATCGCACAGATCCAGCTGTGGTGGAACATCTGGTGGAGGATTTTGCGGACCTGCAAGAGGAAAAGCTGCAACTCTTGGTTTGCAGAATCATGAGTAACAAAAAAAAATGTTTTTCTACATCAGTGTGCTCTCCTACGAATGTGAGTTTAAGCCCCCATTCAAATACACATTTAGAGGTTAACTGGAATAGATGTGGCGTTTGTTGGTGGTGCATGTCAAAAGAAGGTGATCTCTGCCACCTGGCAAATGAAAAGGGCATTCGCTTTCCATGATCTCACCAGCACGACAACAGCCAGAAATACTGGCATGCAGCCCCACTGCCTGGCTGCTATCGACTACAGAGCTGCTCCGAGTTTTGATGCTGGACCTGAGTTAACCTGTCAGGTCAGATGCTTTCAAAAAATATTTTTATTCAACTTGAATGAGTCACCGGCATATTCCTCTACCCATCAACGGGTTACATCTGCTTAAAATCACATCTTACACTCATCCCGTGCTCATGCTGCAGCCAAGGCTGCCCATAAGGGGGGATAAATGGAGGAGCTTTCTGGGGCCCAGCCAAACTGGGGTCCCATGGAGTCAGTAAAATCATGGTAAGTTGTAAAGTTAAGCTGTGATAACCATATTTTTTTTTAGCCTGAATAATAATCAGTATCATAAAAGCAACAAAAATTGAATTTTGTGTATTTATGATGAAGTACAATTAAGCCTTTTTCAAATGTATACCCCCTCTCCTTAAAAAAGAATTACCTTTCTATCAGGAATGTTAACAGTGTGTATAGGCACAATGACTATGATTTGGTTAAAAGAGACAAAATTGCCCCCAAAAATTGAAAAAGTGTCCAAAAGAAGTAGCAAAATGGGGCAAAAATTGGCATATAGTTGTAAAAATGGCAAGTAGCATCAAATACGGGCAGCAAGTGGCAAAAAGAGGCAAAAAGAAGTTGAAGAAATCTGCAAAAAGAGGCAAAATGTGCAAAAAGTGTCAACAACATAACAAGGATTGCTGAAAGTGGGAAAATATGTTTAGAAATAGCAAAAATTGGATATAAAAAAAAGTGTTAAAAAGTGGCCAAAGGGAGCAAAGTCAGGCAAATTGGGTAAAGATTTGCAGAAAAAAAAATGGCAAAAAGTGGCAAAATAGGGCAAAAAATGGCAGATATTTTTAAATAGGTGAAAAGTTGCTAAAAAGGTGTGAAACTGGCCAAAAAAAGGCAAAATGCAGCAAATATGGAGAAACGGTTACAAAAGGAAGTTGCAGAAATGTGGAAAAAAAAAAAGAAAAGTGGCAAAATTATTACCAATATGGGTGAAAAATGGCCAAACTTGGCAAAATCACAAAAATGTAAAAGTTGGAAAAACTGGCAAGAATTGGCATATATGGGTAAAAACATGCTAAAAAGCAAAAAGAGGAAGGAAAGCAGATTATTTCCATATAGAAAGAAGAATAGTTCCAAAAATTTGGCGAAATGGCTCAAAAAAAGTGGGAAAAATAGATGGGAAAAGTGGTGAAATAGGTTAAAAAGTAGCACAAATAAATAATTCCAACATCAGAACCCAATAACAGCTTGAAATGCTTTCAGCTCTGAAATGAGGTGTTAACCATTTACTGATATTATCAGTAAACCACAACAGGAGAGGGCCCGTTCTCTGGGTTTTCAGGGGGCCAGCTAATTCTGTGGGCGGGCCGGGCTGTTGCACAGAATTCTGCAGAAAAGGCATAAATGCAATCAATAGATGAAAAAAGATGAATGGAAACAACTGCAAGTTAGTAAAACAAATGGCTCTGATTTGAGGCTGTAATCTGTGCAAGTGCTGCATGGGGGCCTACGAGACAGCAACAAGTATTATTAATGGTAAACAGTGAATAAAAAGACCATAATAAGACATGCATGATTAGATAAAGAGGAAAAGGTCACAGCAGGTTGATGCATCTGTCTCATTAGCTGCTTTATTTGTGTCCCTTCGTTTACCCTTCATTAGCCTGCCTGTTTAATCCTCTTTCCTTCTCCTTTCCTCAAAGTCTTTCCTTTCATTAGGCCCGCCGCTCTCCACAGCTTCCTCTCCGTGTGTTGTTTCTGAGTGTAATGGCTTCCCACAGTGTCTATCTTTCCAAAATGTCACCCCGGCTCTCTCCACAGCGTAGTATTTTCTGACACGAGCACTATGTGCAGCAGACAGGGCATAGGGATTAATTTGCCATGTGTGTATACCTCAGCACCAGACAGGGGTAGAGACTGTGACTGAGGCCTGTCTGACAGCAGAGACGGAGCCGCACTCGCAGGATCCCTCACGTCTCCCTCTGCACTCGATGTCACAGGCAGCAGGGAAAAAAGAAAAGGAGGTCCGTGATACAGGAGGAGGAGGAGGAGGAGGTGAGGATGTGGCCCGAGAGGAGAGGAGACAGACAGGGAGAGATATGGAGAGACCGTGTGCCTGGTATCAGGGTGAGAATAAGTAAAAGGAGATGAATCCTGCTGCAGAGAAAAGAGAGGAGCTTCTCTGGAGTTATCACTGTAATGCAGCTCAGTGCCAAAAGAGGTCATGTGTGTGCTGCAGATTCATTAGTTTCATAAGACATTAATATCCTAAAATCATTACCAGTTTGAGCAGAGAACAGTCTGTATGTGTGAGGCTTTATTAAACCCCCTTCTATAAACCTTAGGTAAAGTCTGAAAGTAATTAATCTTTGTGTACACCATGTTGATTTGCAGTTCAGATATCCATGTTCTGAAGAGAATAAGAAAAGAGGATTTCATCAGATGTGACTCTTTCTTATTTTCCTGAAATAGTCACAATATTTAATCCTCTCTTGTCAGTTCTCTTCCTTTGAAGGTACAAAATGTGGAATTTTTGCACTGAATAGTCTAAAAAAGGACTTCTATGTTAGATTTTAGTTCTTCATTGACAGAGCCGTAGTGACATAAAGCAGCTCTGGCTCAGTAGGTTGAGTCAGTTGTCTCAACTACATGATTGTGGATTTGATCCTCAGCTCCTGCAGCCGCTTGTTATTGTGTCCTTGGGCAAGACACTTAACCCCACACTGACCCGACTGCTCCTTAAGTGGCAAATGAATGGGATTAGTTGATACTGATGGTCACTCTACACGGCAGCCTCAGCCATCAGTGTGTGGATGTAGAGTGAATGAGTGTGAATGGGTAAGCTGTGTAAAATATCTTAACTAGTCAGAAACTTTGATAGTGCTACATGAGCCCAAGACTATTTTAAGGCACCACATCTTTGTTGTTTCTGTTGGTGTTACTAACCTTGTAAAGCTGATGGATTGACCAGATTCCATGTCTGTCATCAGGTCATCTTAGAAAGCTTCCATCTGTAACATTTTTCCCCATCAGAGGATGAATGAACCAATGCAGTAGCTACAGGTCGCCCACAGAGTTGGCTGGGCCCCTGACAAACCCAGAGCATGGGCCATCCCCAGTTAGGATTTTTCAGTGGTGTCAAGTATGTGTGCTGGATCAGTAGCATTGATTCCAGTATTCTGGTTTACAGTTTACCCAACTTACAGCTGAAAAGTGTGTCAAACTTGGGTACCAATGTTGAAAGAATTTAGTTGTACCCCTTTTTAACCACATTTTATTTATTTGCCACTTCTCATCAGTTTTACACAGTTTTGCCCATTTTTGCCTCTTCTTATCCATTGTTTACCACTTTAAACCAATTTCACCACAGTTGATCCACTTTTACTCACCCTTTTCCACCTATTTTTGCTACCTTAAACACATTTTTGCCACTATTGACTCTTTTTTACCACCTTAGAAAATGTAATTGCCTTTTTTAATCCCATTTCACCACTTTTTCTGTCTGATTTTGCTGTTTTTAAGCTATTTTTCCTCATTGTGCCACTTTTAATCCTATTTTTTCTACCTTTCTCCCTGTATCTTCCATTTTTAAACCCTCTTTTATCCAATTTTTGCCACTTTTGTTTTTTCTCTGCCTCTGTTGCACCATTTTGCCAATTTAAACCAATTTTGCCACACTTGAACTCCTTGTAATTACTTTATTCCACCTAATTTTGCAACCTTAAACACATTTTTGTGTCTTTTAAATCATTTTTACCACCTTAAGAAATTTAATCCTCTTTTCACCACATTTTCTGCCTGATTTTGCCACTTTAAACCTATCTTTTCTTATTTAACCCACTTTGCCAACTTTTAATCCCATTTTTTTTTCTTTTTTTTACCACTTTTATACCCTTTCCTTTATCCTTTACTGCCTGTTTTTGCCACTTTTAACCCAGTTTTGCAACTTTCAACCAAATGTTGCCTATGGTGATCAATTTTAGCCAATTATAGCCACATTGCACAGTTTTAACCTGTTTTTGCCACATTAAAAAATGCTTTTGCCATGTGTAACCCCTTTCACCTTTTTTTTTTTTTTTGCCAGTTTCCCACTTTAAACCCAATTTGCAGCTTCCTGCCCGTTTTGTTCCCTGCTTAACCCATCGTTGCCACTGTTAATCCATTTTTGCTACTTTTAAAATCCCATTTCACCATCTTTTCCACACGTTTTTGCCACTTTTAACCCATTTTAATTCAGTTTTTTAAAAAGGATTTACATTTTTACAAAGTCTACTATGGCATAAATTTAAAAGATGTTACTTTCAAGAGTGGTAAAAAAAATAAAATATGACAATCACAGCTTGATTTAACAATGATTTCGCTGATATCAATGGACCAAGTCAACATTAATGCTGCACACTCCTACTAGATCATATGTGTTGCTCTGATACTTCCATGTTGAAGATGGCTGACATCCAATCATCCTCTCTCATTTTTGAAAGGTTCCCCAAACACCGACTGTGGGCTGAAGCTGGATGTAAAATACATCTCATCTGACGGTTATGTGAAACTGTACGTTAGTTCACTATGCATTTAAGACTGCTACATAAGGAGGCGGGACTGCTACAGGAAGCTGCTGTTCTGTTGTTGTATCTCACTCTTGTTTTTTGCTGCTTACTTGTCATTTCTTTGATTAGGATGCCCCTGCTCCAGAAGTGACTTAAATTAGCTCAACCCTCCTACGAGTGCTGCAAACAATCCCAGAATGCTTTGTGTATACAGTGCATTCAGAAAGTATTCAGAGCCCCTTGACTTTTTTATTTAGCAGTCTGATGCTACAGTTATTAAAAAAATCAGTTTCGATTCTCCTAAATCTATACTCAGTACCCCAACATGACAAAGTAAAAACAGAATTAGAAAAATAATAATTGATTTAAAAATAAAAAGGAGCTAAAATATCACATTGGCATAAGTATTTAGATGCTTTGCAAAACTACTTTTTGCTCAGGTGCCCAAAATTTCTCTGGATTTTGCTGAGTTGTTTCCACACCTTGACTGGAGTCCACCTGCGGTAAATTAAATTGATTGACATGATTTGGAAAGGCACACATCTCTCTGTAGAAGGCCTCACAGCTGGCGATGCATATCAGAGCAAAAACCAAGCAACAAGGTCTAAGGAAGGAAAATAAGGCAAACATAAAACAGAACATGGTTTAAAGTTTAGTAAATGCCCCTTATGTGGTGCAGTTTTTTAACTGAGTAGAGTTTTCAGTTCAAAACAGTCAACACTGAAGATGCAGCACATCTATACTTCAGTTAGTTCTGGTGGGGCTGTACCACCGCTGGGTTGGATTAGCAGGGACTCAATCCCATGGTTCCCCCTCTACCCTCAATATCATCTTTTGTTCACATTTTCACTGAGAGCCTCCTAGTGGTTAAATGTGCATACTATGATTGACGGTATAGTTTTCTTTTGCTTGAACTTGGCATTCCTGTTTAAAAAGAAAAGAAACTTAACCACTTCTGAACCTTTCACTCTTTTTTATTTATTGTGACATTATGCATTTAAATGAAGTAGCCAAGACACATAACATATCTACATCCATTTAACAAGCGCTCATACATGTATTATTAATGTCCATTAATTTACATGCAAATAACAGGATTAAATGACACACAAAAAAGATTGGTATGAAATATTCATAGAAAGAGCGTTTGTACCCAGAAGCCCCAAAGATAGCCCCCCCACCCCCCACCCCTGAAAAAAGTACACAATTAATATTTAATAATTTCCCTACCATGGTTTAAACCTCACTTACTCCTAATTTATCCCACGCCCTGCAACCACCCCCATTCATCTTTTATTAACCCCTCTAAATCTTCTCCAGTGATATCATCCCTTTTTCAAGGATTTGAATTTTTAATTGATTTAAAGCAGTAAAAATATCAAACTTAAGTTTTGATAGTATCAAAAGATGCGTTCCAGTCTTATTGAAGGAATATTTCCCTTTTGTGTCCAGCAAGTTTAAGGTTCTTATATTCCGGTCATGGATTTTTGAATTCACTAAAGATTTATTTAAAACAACAACAACAACAATAACAACAAAAAAAGAAAAAAAAAACTCTTTTATTGTTTTTCAGCTCCACTCTCAAGAGCCACATTTTTATTTTCACAGTCCGAGTGACTCTATAGGCACAACTTGATGCTCTGAGTTTTCTGATCATCTTACATTTGTATTTGGGGGATTTAAAAAGGGACCATAGGGAGACTTATGGTAAAATGACCTACATTCATTTTACCCTCTACCTTCACAAGACTTCCAGAGCTGGCTGCAGAGAAGCATCCCCACAGTATGATTCTGCCACCACGGTGCTTTACAGTGGGGATGGTGTGTTCCTGCAATCATGGAATCTTGTCCAAAGAGTACTTCAGACTATCAGACTAAGGAACTTTCTTCCACTTGACCATAGTAGTCCTGGTGGCCTCTCTCACTAGTCTCCTTCTTGCACCGTCACTCAGTTTGTGAGACTTTGACTTTTCAATAACCTTTTCTCTGAGTTGCTTGAGGTGTTCTTTTTTCTTCATGGTGTAACGGTAGCCAGGAATACTGATCAACCAGTAACTGGACATTCCAGACACAGTTGTCCTGAGACACACCCACTGCACTCAGGTGATTTTATTAACATTAAAGACATTAAAGACTTTTTCTGTCATTTTTCGGCGTAATAAATGTCAAATTATATCGACCATGATGGATTTATAAAATTAATAAAAGGGTAAAACATCAAAGGCTGCTTTCACTTGAAGTCTAAGGATTGACAAAGAACGCAGTCATGAATTCACTCAATAGTAAAGGCTCAGAACGAGCTGCCCGCTGCAGCTCTCTGCACCACAAATCTACACACATTTCAAAGAAATTCTTTAAATAGTCTGACTCCTGTGTCCTGACCTTTCCTTGCCAGAAGAGAAGATGGTGATTTACTTCGATGCAAGAGAAAAAACCCTCCTGCTCTCCTCTTTGATAACGAACTTAACCATCGGATGCGCCACACCTGCATTATCACAACATTGCTCATGACAGCCGATCACAGCCTCGCCCTCTTAATAAAGCAATGTCTGGAGTGGCTGTGAAAGCCTTGTCTGGGAGGGAATGCAATGGGCAGGGGAGTAATGAGCAAGTCTGAGATAAATAATGGATCGCCGTCATTCATATTACAGAGGAAATTACTGTAATGGTGCTTGCTGGGTGAAAGACCTCCATCTAACACATTAACACTCAGGACAAAGATGGAGAAGAAAGCAGGACAGAGGAAAGGAAGAGGATGAGAGTGGATGCCAAAAGTAAAGGAGGAAGGAGATCATCAGTAAGAAATAGGAGATCATCATCTTCAAAACATATCCTGCCACTTGAGGACTGGCATAAAATGAAGCGAGAATGGAAAGTGAGGAAATGAGCACATGACTATTTTGAGTTTGAGATTGATTGAAACACCAAAAAGCTGTATTTCATATGTGACTTATGTCAGGAGGAAGTTCTCTCTTTCCTTTCCTGATACCTTCCTTTTCCAACCCTCCCACTTATTCATCCAACCCTCCCACCCTCACTCTCTCTCTCTCCTCTGCGCTCTCCCAGGGCATTAGAAAGAGAATGGTCTGAATGTGAGCCTCCAATAGTGGAGATAAATGGGATTTGAAGCAGAGGCTATAAGGAGTGGCAGTCATTAGACAGTAAGTGAGCCAAGCGAGTTGTTAGGACATGAGCAGTGCTAGTCGTTAGGATGGGATGGAGGGAGGGAGAGATGGAGCGATGGAGGGGAAGGAAGGAGGCCACTGGCTGTTTGTTCTAGGACTAAGTGCTGGATAATGAGATCAGACTGACATGACCCGGCCCCACAGCTGAGAGAGACAGCTTCGCCATTACACCTCTCTCTCTCTCTCTTGATCTTATCCTCTTTGTCTTACACATGCTTTCTCTTTCTATCTCTATCTCACTCTTTTGTACAACTCTCTTTCTCTTACACAAACTGCAACTGCATCGGCTGTGGCATGTGAGGTCTAAATCAGATGAAGGCACAGTTCCTTACAAATGCAGCAATGAAACAGACTATATTTAGTCGACTAATGTTGAGGCTACAGGCAACTTTTCAAACCACATCGGGCTAAAAACTCTGATTCATGGAGGCAGAGTTGAAAATGGAAAACAATGGATTTTTTTAAGGATTGCACAAGCCTGGGAAACAGAACTTGAACTGGGCTTTGGTTAAAAAGATAGCATACACTCACAGACCACTTCATTAGGTATACCTTTTCAACTGCTTAGCCAATCACATGGCAGCAACTGATGCATTTGGACATATAGACATGGTCAAGTCAATGTGCTACCAGACAACAAGCACAACAATATTGTGCATTATACCAAAATCCATCAACTTGAGCTGTCTTCAGTTTGATAAAACTCAATCAGAAACCAAGTGTTAGCTTGGTAAAATGACTACATGGCCAAAATAAATGAAAAGTCGTCATGACATGTTCAGATGCTATGGTTGTAAGCTGTTAAAAAATAGGGTAAAACTCAAATTCCATATACTTCATCTGGACGTAGTGTCATAGCTTTCATACCAGGTTCATGTGTACTGTCTTTCTCCATATGTTTTACCTTGATAAATCTTCCTACAAGTGACCTGAGCCATAGTGTACCTGAACTGAGCTGGGAAAAAATCAGAATAAAAGCATTCTACACAAACGGGGCATCTACTTTGAAATGTCCTTGTACTATGTTTATCTTGCTTAAGACATATTATACCAGAGTGGCAACAAAAAGCTTCAATAATTGTACAAGTTTAGATGAACATCTTTATTAAACAGTCGCCTTTCAGCTTGTGGTTTTCATCTGGGTTGTTAAGAAACAGACTGCAAACATATTCTACTGATGTGGAAAAACATGCTGTACCTGCTAAGACAAGGTAGATATGGCTCTCTATGCATCATTTCCCTGTCTATTTTGTCCAAAAACAGCACGGTGGAAGAAAAAATAGGCAAGCCCTTTATTCTCTAGATCAACCTTTCCCAAACTCCAGTATGCTGCAGCCTAATATGAAACCTGAAAATCTTCTTGGGCCCACCAAAGCCCCTATGCAACCATAACAGGAGACTCAAATATTTGCCTTTGGGTTTTTATTTTATAAACAGTGTATTTTAATGGGAGAAACTTGTCTTCAGTGATATTAACAGTGCTTTATCAGTGGTTATGGCATTACCAAGTACAATTGACCTTTCGCTAAGCTCCTCCCTAAAACTGCCACTTTTCCAACTGAACTGGGCTACTTTTTACCACCGCCAAGGAGGTGATTGGCAGGGTTTGTTAGTTTGTTAGCAACATAACTCAAAAAGTTATGGGCGGATTTTGATGAAATTTTCAGGAAATGTCAGAAATAGTATAATGAAGAACTGATTAGATTTTGGGAGTGATCCAGATCACTGTCTGGATCCAGGAATATTTTAAAGGATTCTTCACTATTAGGATATAGGGCTAATGGCAGAGGTTTGCGCTCTCACAGTGCTTTTCTAGTTATTTGCTGTCACTGGTAGATTTTTTTTTTGTCCTCAGGTTGAGCATACTGTGGACCTTACTGTATTCTCAGATTATTTTGATTTGGTTTTTTTTCGTTGTTGTTTTTGTTCTCCAAATTTGTTAGTATTTCCCTCAGAATACCCCCTGCTTATACAGCAGAGAACTCCATATCCAATACAACGCTTCTAAGGCGTCACAACATTAATTAAGGTTGTTTTCACACCTGATAGTCCAGGGGACAGTTCGCATTCACACTGCTCTTGGTCAAATGGACCAAACCGTCTGAACACCTACAGCCTCTGACTGTTAGGGGCGCCCTTAGGCGTAGAAGAGGATGAAATCGGAAATCCATGTTCTTTCGCCTGATTTTTTTTCCCACATAAACAATGAAAAAACACATAATTTACGCTGTCTTTGGGTTTCTGCTTTTGCATTTGGGCATTATGAACAGCCAGTGAGGTGGTGAGCTGTCCAGCATGTCATTCTTTACATGAGATGAATAAATCAGCACCAACTATGACATGTTGCTATGGCTATACAGACGCCAAGCGAGGTACCATATTTCATTATGCTTTATGCCACTTTCTGCCTTTGGTTCAGAATTTGGTCTGCTTTGCTTTCACACCTCAAACAAACTGCACCAGGGTTCATTTGGGAGCGGACCGAGACCCCCTGTTTTCAAGCAGACCAGAGTTAGTGTGAGCTTTCACTCCACTCCAAATGATATTATAATGATGACTATTTGGGAAAACTGACCAAAGTTTGTTTAAAGTGGACCAAACAGCCCCCTAAAGGGAGGTAAGGTTTAACAACAGGTGAATTAATGAGCAACTGCCAAGTCACTTAAATTTTCTTTTCTAATATTCATCGCTGCAAAGTGTTTTGTGGATAAGCAAACTCTTTTATAGTAGTAATGTCTCCAAAGACACTTCAAAATTCTTAAAACTCGCAAGCCAGCATCATAGTATGATGTTTAATGGATTGTCACCGGTTAATCCAACACCAGTTAAACCGTGACAGTGGCTCCATTTATAAAACAATTAAATAATTAAACTTCTGACTGTGCTTTGCTACTTCTGAGACTTAGGTATTTTTTGATCATTTAAAATATGATTTAACTATTAACATCAATAATTGAATACATTTTTCTTTATAATTCTTAAATGTTTTTTAGTTACTGTAAATGACCTCTCGCACCCACCTGCAGTACCTCTGAGGCCCATTGGGTGCCCTGGCCCATGCTTTATGAAGCACTACTTTAGATTCTCCATTCTTGAGACGTGTGTAGCTCATGCAAGCAGTCTGAAAGCCATGGCCATTACCATGCAAACTGAACTGAAAACCGAGCCGTCACGAGTGCAGTCTGAAACAGGCTTAAGGTAGGTACATCAGGTTTTTTAAACTGGGAAAGGGGCTTATCCTGCCTCCTGAAATCACTATATGATGCTTACATGCCCAAACCCATAATGACAAATTTAAAAAAGATTTTGAAAAATCTGGATTCTGAAGTCCATGGAAATGCAGTCATAGATGGTTCCATGTAAAGATTCTCTGTTTTATCCAGGTCTGTTATGCCAGCAGCATTCTGGACTTGTCAGACCTCCCAGACGTGCCACAAACAGTGAGACGACCTCATGTTCCCCATGTAATGCTCAGATGCATTTAGGGGAGTGAGGCACAGACTGGCAGTGGCTCTCTCAAACCTTTCTCCTTCCACAGGAGCTTTTTTTGTCTCACCTCTCAGACAAAAAGGATGACAAGATGTTTGACGGAGTCATGAAAACATATTTTCTGTGGCTGCTGTCAAAACTGAGATAGGATTTCTGTGCTCAAGTCGTCTGTCAACAACTTGTCCGAAAATTGCGCCTTCCACTCGTGTTGAACACATTCAGATAACCTTAAGTGCAGAGGTCACCATCGCTCCTGCGGGTATTGATGCTTGCAGAGAAATAGCTGGAGCTCAAGCAACTTCCTTGACTTCGCCACTGTGAGTTGGAAATCTGACACCCTGTTTAAACGGGCCAAACCATAACTCTGCGATTCTGTACCGTCAGCCGGCATCATCCCTGCAGCGGTGACCTGATCAGGGAGTAGAAAACCAATTCCTCTGCATATTATAGACAAGGAGATGATGGAAAAGCCTGACATTGTATTATTCCTGGCAGCTCAGTATGTCTTGAATGGTGCACATACAGCAAAGTATAAGTTAATGAGAAGTGAAATGTCAGAAAAAAAGAACAGAATTCATCTTTTTTTTTTTTTTCAAGTGATTGCATGGTAAAATAGTTTGGATTGAAAATGAGCAGCTGGATATGTCATCAGTTGTTGACATAGAGAAAGCAATTTCAGGAAAAATAATGATAAAAGGGATCAAATTGAGGGGTTGTTCAGAAAAAAATAACTGAAAGCACTATTTTTGTAGCAAGTCAAAGGGATAAACTAACCACAAATTTTGGCACTATTACTTTTGCTCATTACTGACCCCATCTATAATTTTCACCTTATCTATTTTCCTTTATCATTTTCTCTGTTTTTGTTTTTTGTTTTTTTTCAGAGCACAGCAAGAACATGAATGATATTGGCTGATGTTTCCAATCTTCCTATTGATAGTGATGTCACACTTGATAGCAAAGCCGTGATATGCACAAATGTCAAAAAGCAGAAGAAACTGAGACAACTTTAAGGGAAAAAGGAGAAATAATTGTGAAAATGGGCAGTAATGGGTAAAGGGTAAAAACTGCTGAAAAAAATTGCAAAAATGTTTTCAAAAGTGGCAAAAATTGGATGCAACAGGCAAAAATGGGTACAAAAAAAATAAGAAATGGTTTAAAAGTAGCAAAAAAAGTTGAAATATGGCCAGATCAAGTATCAAAAAAGGGATAAAGTACCAAATGTGGCAAAATGGGTCAAAGAAAGTGGTGAAAGATTTGTTTAAAATAGGCAAAAATGGGTTGCAAATGCAAACAAAAGAAAAAGGAAACTATGGGGTGAAGGTAGCAAAAGTGTGCAAAGCTGGCAAGATAAAGTGGAAAATGGGTTACAAAAATGGTGGAAAACGGTGAAAAGCAGTTAAAAAGTGGTGGAAAAATGGTTGGAAATTGGCAAAAACATGTTGGACTAAAAAAGAAACTGGAAAATATAAAGTAAAAATAGAAAAAAGGGGAAAAAAATTGTGGAAATGGTGAAAAGCATGTAAAAAGTAGTGGAAAAATGGTTTAAAAATGGCAAAAAAAAAAAAGTTAAACAGGCAATAACTAGTTAAAACGTGGAAGTATGGGGTAATAGTAGCAAAAAGTTGCAAACTGACCAGATAAAGTAGAAAAAAGGAAATTAAAGGGATAAAGTAGTAAAAAGGATTGGGGGGGGGGGGGGGGGGGTTAAAAGCAGTTAAAAAGGTGGCAAAAAAATGTTCAACAGCAGTAATAATTAGGAAAGACTGGCAAAAGGGGTTAAAGAGGCAAAAACCAGAAAAAAATAGATAAATTAATCTGGTTTAAAGCAGCAAAAAGTTGTAAAAATGGCCAGATAAGGCTGTAGGAAGTGGTGGAAGGAAGTGACAAAAATGAGATGAAAGCTGAAAAAAATGTGGAAAAAGTGAGTTAAAACAGTGGGGAAAAGTGGTTAAAAGGTGGCATTAATAAAAATCGGAACCCAATTATAGTCTAACACAGCTCCAATATAAAGGACCCTTGAGCCAGGACACTAGCACTAAGGCTACTGATGCACTGATGTCTGCAATAAATCATGACTAGGGAGGGCCCATTCTCTGGGGATTTTCAGGGGCCCAGCCATGCTGTGGGCAGGCCTGGTCACAGCTACATTTTGGGTGGGACATGAAGAACAAATTTACCATGCAGGTAGCTCTTTATTTGCTAGTAAAGTCCTACGCAGTTTCATCCTTACTAACTTTCTATATGTATTGTAGCATTCCTTTGAGTATATATGTCAGCTACTAAAGTGCAGCCTCATTTATTCAAAGATGGTTGGGTTTGCTAAGTGATGCCCCACTGACATGCTGACACAAGTTGTTTTAGTCTGTTCCTCTGACAAAAATAAAGGAGTTAATCTCTTGTAAGAGGTGCTTTTTACTGCAAGTAGCTGTGATTATTTTTGTTTTAAGCTTTTGGTGTAAAAATAAAAGATAGATCTGCATCACTTTTGAAGAAACCGTTTCTTTAGTTTACTTTGAGTGACAGTAGAAAGAAGCACAGACCATTAGTGAGTGGAGGCATCACAACCTTTTACAGCCCCACTTGAATAAAAGACAACTTAACAGTATTTTTCTCAAAAGAAAATATTCAGAAAATATTCTGACCCCCCCCCCCCTTACTTTTTTCAAATTTGTAATGTTGCAGCCTGATGCTACAGTCAAAAACTACATTTTTATTCTCAGTAATCTACACTCAGTACCTCATCATGACAAAGTGAAAAGAGAATTAAAAAATAATGCAAATTAAATGAAAATCAAAAATCTGAAATACCCTTTGCAACAACACTTGAAGCTCAGGCTCCTCCCATTTATCTTGATTGTTGCTGAGATGTTTTTACAGCTGGAGAGGCATCAGCATCATGGTGGGGGGATGCTTCTCAATAGCTGGCCCTAAAAGGCTTGTGGTGGGAGAGGGTAAAATGAACATGGAAAAATATAGGAAATTCCTGGAGGACAATCTTACTCAGTCTGCAAGAGATCAGCAGCTTGGGAGAAGATTTATTTTCCAGTAAGACAATGACTTGAAGCATAAAGTGACAGCTACACAGACAACAAGGTGAATGATCAAAAGTGGCCGAGTCAAAGCCCAGACCTCGATACAATAGGGAATTTGTGGCTGGATGTGTAAGAGGATGTCCACGCCCAATTTCCATGCAGCCCAACAGAGCTTGAGCGGTTTCACTTCTGCATCAGCTTAATTTTTGGACCACAGAGGTTACTGTTTGATTTTCACCTGAGATGTTTTTTTTTACATCATATATCAAAATGGTCTAAACCAGTGTTTATTCATGACCAAATTAAACTGTGCAAAAATGCTTGCACTCACTGCATATGAGCAGAAGACATCTTTTAATTGGAGAGCTTCAAAAACATCCAGTCCGTCCCAACCGAAGTCCATGTGAGTCTATCCTAATGGGGGTTTGAACGAGCGGGCAGGACGTGCTTGCTAATGGATCTTGGACTGCATCAGTTCTCTAAAATTGATGGTAAATAACCTACCTGGAAGTGATGCCCAGGTAATGTTAGTGTGTATGAAACACTGGAAATACTGTTCATTACCTTTGTAATATTTCTAATGTAGACAGCAGCCTGCTGAGAAGAAAAAAGGTATTGTCATTGTTTCTTAGAAACCTTTATGTCTGCCTGCTGTTTTATCACATCTGATAGGCTAATGTAGCTGGTTTGATAAAGACAGAGGAGAAATGCTTCCTGCACTCTGGTCAGATCGAGTGCAGCTCACGTTTTCAATCCAAATGAATCATATCAGAGTCCAACCTTCTCGAGCACTCCAGTCATGGTATGGCTGTTTGGTCCACAGCAGGGTTTGATTGACAGCTTTCACACCAGCTCAAACAAACTGCACCAACCTCTGCATTCGGGCTCAGGTCAATTTAACCCAACCAAACAGGTTAGGTGTAAGCACTCCCAGATACTCAGAGCAGGTTCTCTTACTAACATCATGTGCAAGTTACCTCTTTCAGTTGTGCTTTTTCTTTCACACACCTTTTTCATAAGTGTTTTTGAGTTAGCACGCTGATAAGGAGAGCTGTCAAGAGATTTTGATTTCAGGAAAATTAGTTGACTACTGATGAGGCCTATTTGTAGCAGAAAGCTCCAGTCATCGCCTCATCTTAAGCCGACTGAGAGCACGGTTAAAGTGAAGGTGTTATTTATAAAAGAGGAAAATCATAGCTCAGTCCAATGCCTTATTTATAAAGATGATTGAAAATGAGAAAAGTGTGCCATCAGTGTTGATTGTTTTTCTGTGCTTTAGAGGTAATGTTGGAGAGGAAAAAATGGTGGCAGCTGCAGGCCATTCATTCAGGAGATGATTTTCCCAGTTGCTGCAGCCACTTTTGTGCAAAATGCATCCAGGTGGTCTTTGTTTTTGCCAAATAACCGAGCAGGAAGATTTAGAACAGTGAGGACTGTCCATTAATGACTGTTTGACTGACAGTTGTTTGAGTGCAGCCATAATTGGCTTCTTTGGCAACTAAATGGCACATTTCTTAAATGGTTTGGATAAAACACCCTTTAAAAGTTGAAGCACATATATTGAGAGCTTTTCTAGCAGAAGAGTGATAAATCTCATGACTCACCCAGATGTCCTGAAGGAGAAAGCTATGATATTATCTCTTAATGCCAAAAAGGCTTTTGATAAAGTATCGACAGAGTAAATACCAGTTGGAAACACCGAAATGATTCCAATTTGGTCCCAACTTTAGAAAGCAGACCCAAATGCTTTATTCCAATCCACAAACTCATGTTAAAGTTAACAGTTTTGCATCACATTGTTGTCTCCTTGAATGTGGATGCAGACAGGGTTTTCTCCAGTCACCACTATGGTTTGATATCTGCATTGAACCATTGGCCCAGCTTATTAGAGACAAAAACATTTAAGGAATGACAAATGGAGGGGAACATACATTATCACTGTATGCAGATGACATGCTACTATATTTAGCTAAACTTGTAACCACAATTCCAAATTTAAAGACCTTATTTCCACAAATGGGTTATGTTCCAGATAGTAGATCTAGAGCATGTAGATGTAGAGCATGGCTCTTGATATTAGTCTAAGACCATACATCTTAGACGACCACTCTCATGACTGTTCTTACAGATCTCTCTCAGAATGGAAGTGCTGTAATTTTGCCAGTACAAAGAATATTTATTTTAAATTCAACTTAATTCATAAACAAAGTCTGGCAGCAACATTCATTTAAACCACATTGTAAACATTACAGACTAAAAAACATTTCATAACTAAAACAGAGAAAAAGGTCAGAGGTCTAATCCAGGATTAAATTATGTCTAGACCCGTTTTAAAGTAGTTACATGAACAGTGGCTTGTTTTAGATTTGTAAGCTTTAGCTAAAGCTTACATAGCTACGCTAGCTACGTAATTATAGTTACTACATGGGCAAACCAATGTAACGAAATAAGCTTTGGCAACATGAACTTGGGCTAAAGTACCTAAAGCTAATGTAGCTACATACAGAATGTAGCTAGGTAGATTAGGTAGCCACTTTGTGAGCTTAGTTTCCACCAGGTAGCTATGCAGCTAAAGCTAATGTAGCTACGTGCAGAGCATAGCTACATAGCATTCTGTGAGCTAAGCTTTAGCTCCGTTAGCCAGGTAGCTTATGCAGCTAACAGATGTACATACGCTATGCTTGCTGTGTTAGAGTGTTTACATTGAAGACAAGCTTTTTTTTTTCTTGTAATCAGACTTTTTACTTAGCTTTATTAAACATTTTGTTGGTCAGGTTTTTAACTTTTTGTATCCTAATCATTACCTTAACCCTAACCCTAACCTTTAACGAAAGTCTAACTCCATTTTTGATTGTATTTCCATTCTGTCAATGTCTCAGATGATTGGTCTGTGGAAGTTGCCATCAGAGATGTACAGTCTGCAGCCAGACCCCTCTAAATCTCTGAAAACTTTCAGAATCCGGAGTGGATCCAAATCTCTGGGCATTCAAATTCCCTCATCAGTAAAAAAAACTTTTTGATTAAAAAAAAAAAAAAGTCCAAATGTGCAAAAGTATAACTCAAAATATTAGCAGAGAGCTGAACCAATGGCCATCAACTCCACTGTCTCTAGAAAGTGTACAGATGAATACACTTTCTAAGCTTCTTTATCCATTTGAGTTACCTATTGTAATCCATAATATCTGATGAGTTATATAGTCTAATTTCAACATTTTTACAGCAAGGAATGTGAAGAAGAACCAGAATGATAAAACTGCACATCTAAATCACACAGAGGCCTCAAACTTCCAAAGCTAAGATGTCTTTTGACCCTAATAGACCCTTAATAATATGAATTCAAGATCTCTTAGACATACACTGGCTAAGTATAGAAATAAGTTTATGCAGCACACCCCTACAGACCTTGACTTCCAGACTCTCCACCGAAGGACACCCCACTGGTGAATGAACCAGAGTTGCAGTGCATTCAGAAAGTTTTCAGACCCCCTTCACTTTTATTTTTTATTTTTTGTTATGTTGTAGCCTGATGTTACAGTCTGAAAAAATATTTTTTTAGACACCGTCCAAAAACACTTGAAATTGAGCTCAGATTCTTCCAATTTGTCTAGATCTTTACTGAGATGTTTCCTCACCTTGACTGAAGTCCACCTGTGGTAAGTCAATTTGATTGGACATGATTTGGAAAGGCACAGGCCTCACAGCTGACGATGCATATCAGTGCACAGTTGTTGTAATGCACCAATCTGGGGAGGGCCACCAAAAAAAAAAAAAAAAAGTTGCACGAAAGGTTCAGAGGAGCACAGTGGCAACCATAACTCTCAAATGGAAGAAGTTTGGCACAACCAGGACTCTTCCAAGAGCTTTTCATCTGGCTAAACTGAGCGATTGAAGGAGAAGGGCCTTAGAGCCACTGCTTCTTTACATCAAAAGGTGCTAGTTGAGGTGATTCAGGTCGCCTCCCTGTGGAGGTCTGGGCACATTTAACTGGGTGGAGATTTCAGGGCAGACACAGAACTTGCTGTGGGGATTACATATCCCATCTGGTCCAGGAGTGCCTCGGAACCCCCAGGAGGACCTGGAAAATATTGCTGGGGAAAGAGATGTCTTGGTTTACTTTCTTTGCCTGCTTTGCCTGCTGCCATTGCGACTCGATCCTGGATAAGCGGAAGAAAATGGATTAACGGATGGATGACCTGAGCTGTTGTTTCAATAAAACCAGTACCAAAAGATTTATTAACAACTAATAAATCGCTATGTCCTTTAAAAGCATTTTTGCAACAATATGAGAAACAAAATCTGTAAAGGAGGCACCGCTAGCCTTTTAGCTTGTTGCTAGGTTATGCTCATTCATTCTTATTACCAGCAGCTTTGCTGTACTCAGCGTGTAGGGATACTAAACCACAATAAGAGGATGATTTATTGGCTGTTGTTTGCATAAGAGGCAGGCAAGTGAGTTTCGATATCACATTGTCACTGAAGATGCATTGTTAATGAACAGTGTGGCCCTATATACTAAAGAGCAGTCACTTAGTATCCGAATGCCCCGAACAGATCATTAATCCTTGCAGCACCTCCTAAGAAACTATTTGATCAGGATTTAAAGAACTCCAAAGACAGAGGAGACCCTCTCAAAATGAGTTTTTACATGACTGTTGAACAGACGTAGCAGTACATATTTTCACTTCATTTTGAGATTGCCCGTTGTAAATGCACAATTGGCAAAGATTGCACCGACAAATGATGTACTCCATTGTAATAAAACCTGTTTTTTCCTTATGCCTCACAATAAAAACACTTTGATTTAATGTTACATTGAAAATCCTTTTCTTCCAAGTCTCCTGATGCTGCTGTAACTCAGTGTGTTTTAAACAGTGGAGGTGTTTAAAGCAACAGACAGCCCTTTAAAGAATTGTCAGACAGGTTTGTTGAGAGTTTTTTGTTGAGCTGAGCTGTGAAGAACTTTGTTTTGTACTGACAGACGCATACACTCTCTCGCGCTCAAACACTCTGACATGGTGCAAGAAACATTGTCAAATATCGTCACAAAAGTGTACACACTTGTCACACACAACTACAACAACAACAAAAAAACAGGCACACATAGGATGCATGGAGTGGGAGCCAGGCAGCTGTCTGTTGTTCTGTGATTTTTTTGTGTAGAGTGAAGGAGCTGTAATGAAACAGGAGGGGGTCTGCTCAGATATTTCTGTTCCTCTGTATGAAACCAGCAGGGGGCATTTGGAGAAAATACAACCGATTTAATTTTCAAATAAGTGGCTTTGAAAAATCCCACTGGAATGGTTAGCTTCCAACACACGGCATCCCATGTGCATTTTTACACGCAAAAATAAACGCTTAATGTATGGGCGCTTTGCTTATGTAGACATGAATGCATACATTCGTGTTAACACTTCAGCATTGGGAATAGGAATTTTGTCTGAAACCCTGAGCAAAAATAAACATCAGTTTTAAACATGGGAGAATGCTTAATGCATGCTGTTATTTAATTATGCAGCTTGTAGTCTGGACGTGAATCACAACGAGCTAGTCAAGGTCTGTGCTGATCAAGAGTCTCTTTAAACTAGTTTCAAAAATATCTTCTTATTACACACAGCCATATCTTATTAGCAAAAAGACTCGATGAGTGCAACATGTCTGCATCCGTCTCAGTCAAAGATCTGATGCATATGTTTGTCTTTTATAGGTTGCATTGAACTTTTCCCTCTCTTTACTCGTTGAAAATAACCACTTTGGGTTTCAATCACGCTGGTGTCAGCTGCATCTGCAAGCCTGCAAACCCATGCATGCATAGTGTCATATCCACACGTATCCACTCTGGGTGTAAATGCACAGGTGAGATTGAAAAATTGAGATGAAACCACAATGGCAAAAGGCAAGAGTGGCTCTGCAAACAAATTGTCTGAGACGCAGATGTGGTGTGGGAAGGTTAAGATGATTCAATAGAACTTTCTGGGCTGTTTGTGAGATAAATTTTGGAAAATCTTTTAATAAAGAAGCAGTTATTAAATCCAAGCACACCTACCCACCTCTGCTTTGGAGAGGACTCGCACATAACTCACACATCGACCAGTGATAATGAACTGAGAAAAAGGAATAAGAAAGCCAAAGTGGGTGTTATAAAAACATGACTTTGGCTGTGATGAAAACTGAACTATAGCAGCTCTTAGAGCTGCATATTTTTGGATGGTGTCCTTTATATCTTTTGGTGCGATCCATGAAGCTTTGTTGTTAGATATCTACATAGGTATTATATATTTCAGTTATTATTTTCTGCTTCTACTGTGCTACCTCAGTGTCTTTTTGGTCGGTCTGGTTCTGGGTCTTAGAATCAAGAAGAATCTTTGTGGTTAATGCATTTCATGTGTGGTTGAATAACATTAGATTAGCTGCACAGCTGTAATTATAAACTAATCGCAGGCAATAGGCCAAAAACTTGTATCTCCAAAATAACCACTTTTTGGGGAATGGTTAAAAAACTCTATATTTTTCAATTACCTTAGCATTGAACAGTCATAGTCAGCATCTTTTTAACACCTTGTACTGCTTTAAATTCAAAATGGTGAGGAGAACTGAGAGATAGGAGGGTAGTTTCTTTGAAAGTGCTTTACAAATAAAAAGATACAATTGTTGATCTCTCCTTACCGACAATTTGGGCAGGCCAGTTTTTTGGTACAGAAGACAGTGATGTGTCCCATCTGCATCTACTGTAATGACTCTCAGGGCAGAGTGCTACACGGCATCGAGAGGTTTTGGTGTTGAACTGGGTGCTCTTCCGTAAATTATATCTTCATAGTCCAGCACAGAGAGAAAAACAGCTTTAATTATTCTTTTCCTAGTAGATGAAGGAAAACAGAACTTGTTTCTAAGAAAGCTAGGGGCGCAGATGGTCGAGTGGTTTGGGGCGCTACCCATGTACGTGGGTGGCAAGGGTTTGGATCCGATTTGTGCCTCATGTCTCTCCCCATTCTCTTCCCATTCTCTTGTCTGTTTCTGAGTCTATCCACTGTCCTTCCTCTATCCAATAAAGGCATGAAAAGGCCCAAAAATAAATCTTAAAAAAAAAAAGAAAGAAAGAAGACTAAGCTGCTGCCGAAGCTTTGATAAGGGCCTTTCGATGTGTTTTGAAAGAAAGATTCTCATCAACCGAAATTCCTAGATATTTATAAGATTTTACTCTTTCTATCCCCCTATTGTCAGTGAATTGGATTTTTTAAACCTTCATCAATACATTTTGCATCGAAGAACAACATCCAGTTGGTTTTAGAGCATCAAGTTTTGCAGATAATTTTAAAAATTATTAAATACTTCTGTAGTTTTAGAGTAGATGGAATTGGCAAAAGTATAAAGGACAGCATCATCGACATAGAGGTGGAAATTGCAACTATGTAATGAGGCAATAATGCCATTGATATATAAAATATAAAAAATGGTTGAAACCCAATGAAAGATACAAAGGGTGAACAATAGCACTGATTTATGAAACTAAAATGAAAATCACGAAAAATGGAGGTTTGGCCATACAACAGTGATATGTCCAGTTTTGCATACTGGTCTGGTCTTTAGCTTAAGGCACATCCTACCCCATTCTACCTTACATCTGAAGCAAGACTTCTGAAAGACACATCTTAGCATAGATCTTCACTATCTCTACTTACTCGTCACATCAGCTGCTTCTGTTGGCATCTCCTCTTTTTCCTTCAACTGACTGCAAAGGTACTGATACACATCCACAGCCAAATACAGATCCCAACAGCTTTACAGCAAGCCACCTGTCAAGGTGAAACCCAAAGTAGGACTTACATCAGCAGAAGGACAAACAGAAAAATGACACTTTTTAGCCCTATTGTCTTCATTTTGAATATTTATTTCTGTCTTTTAAACACACTGCAAGAAAGCTGACGAGAAACAACATTTTGTTTCTTTCTGTGGATGTAAATTATCAGTGAGATGACAATAAAGTGAATCTTGATACACCTATGAAATCTATGGTTAACCATCTTCATAGGCCTTTTACAAGCTCCTTGGCTCATATGTTTCCTATTGTTGACTGATGTTCTATAGAAGGTTTGTACTGATGTCAGCCTCAATCGGCTTGAGAGGTAGATCCACTAAGATTTTTACATGCCCTAATAGCATGTAAAAATCTTGAGATTTGTGCCTGCTAATAGCTCCTCTTTTGTACCATATACACTAAAGAATAGCTCCTATTTTGTACCGTATACACTAAAGAATTTGCCCTATTCATATGCCAGTACTAACAATGAAAATAAGCCCCACTCTTGTCCTGATCCATGCGTCACCGGTAGTCTCAGGCTTGCAGTCACTTCAACCAAATTGCACCCATACATATATCGCCTCTTCCCTCTCAGATAATGCCGACAGGTCCAGTCATTCTCTGAACAGGAAGAAGCGTATCAGCTTGAAGTTTTGCAACATGGATCCATCTGGTAGCTGACATGGATTCCAATCCATCTGCTTTGCAAGGATTTGAAGGTTTGAAGGTACATATAGCTTAGTTTGATATATGTGGACTTGAAACTGAATAGACTTGCTCCTCAGTGTGTAGGGATCCTGTTGTTTCTACATATTTCTGTGGTTCATTTGGGTTTTGTAATTTAGCTTTCAGTGGTCTGTAAAAATTGTTTCTTGAATATTTATTCAGTTAATCACACCACAGATGTGTGCAGTTCCAAGCCTATTCAACATTCTGAGGCTTCTATTCAATCAATCAACTTTTGTTTGTATAGCGCCAATTCATTACCAAAGTTAACCCAAGACACTTTACAAAGAGGGCAGGTCTAGACCGTGATATCTGATGTAGCCTATAAAGACCAGCGTTAATCATAATGAGCTCAGCACTGACAGTATTTGGCCCTGTTCCAGTGGTGAGGAAAACCTTCCCTTTAAGGGCCAGGAACCTCGAGCAGAACCAGACTCAAGCTCACTGCAAATGTGTTCAACTCTTGTCGCCTCCTGTTATTTCCTGCTATTTCTGATGTGACAAAAGTTGTCACTTCTCAGCTGAATTAAAGCCTTTTGCTGCTTACTTCCTATTGATTCCTGTCACCAGAACATGCTTTCTGCCACTCGCTTGTACTGCAGTGACTCCCACCTACAGTGATGTCAAAGCACACCCTCTATAAATGCCTGACCTTAGTGTGAATCCTCCATTCAGCATGGCAAGTTTCTTGAAGTTAGCAGCCTCTGCATCCTCGCCTGGCAGCTTGATACCCTAGCTGGATGTATGATAATATGATGAGGACATTTATTGCTGGCTTGAATCTTGCAATTTAAGTTTTCAGCTGAGTACCTGTCTTACTTTGTCAAGATGCATGACTGTTAATGTCTCTCTTGAGTTATCATGGCTCCTGAGCAATTGCGGGCCCCCACTGATAGCTCAACTCTCCCACTGCTTAATTGTCCTCTTTTTCTTTACTATCATCCTCCCGCGGCTCTCCCATCGGGAAGAAGTGCTGTTGTTTTCGCATCTGTGCTTTATGATGATCTGACTCATGAAAAACAGCAGTGGGACTAACCCATTACCTTGATGTATGTCACATTTTAAGATCGCTTTGGGAATCGCCTTTGAGTCAACATTTTGCAATTCTTCCCACAAATTCTTGATCTTGTGCTTTTTATTCTGTCCACCCTTAGTAACACCCATGGGCATAGCAAGGGGAGGGACTGATCACCTGGGCCCACAGTCGATGTGGGCCCTTATAAAGCCTGGAATTACAAGTGTATTTTATTTGTTTTTATCCTGATTTTCTTTAAGTGTCATTATTGAGTCAAAGGTGTTGAAATTAATTGGTCAAAAAAAAATGGTGGAAGCCTGCTCCTCTCTTTAAAGTTTGATGCCATATAGAGACTTCAGGTGCCCCCCCCCCCCGCCAAAAAAAAAAAAAAAGGAGGCTGAATGAGGGGTAACAATTTTTTACAAAGCTCTATTCAAAGACAGGCCAATGTAGGTAAGCGAAGAAAGCAGGAACAAAGAGCAAGATGAGGATGGAGGAGGAAAAGAAATCAGAAATAGAGGGCAACATGGGGATGGTGGAGGAGAGGAAAGCAGGGACAGAGACCAAGATGAGGATGGCAGAGGAGAAGAAAGCAGGGACAGAGAGCATGATGAGGATGATGGTGGAGATGAAAGCAGGCATAGAGAGCAATAAGTTGATGATGGAGAAGAAAGCAGGGACAGAGAGCAAGATGAGATTGAGGGAGGAGAAAAGCAAGGACAACGAGCAAAATGAGGATGGCAGAGGAGAAGAAAGCTGGGATAGAGAGCAAGATGAGGTTGGTGGAGAAGAAAGCAGGAATAAAGAGCAATATGTTTATGATGGAGGAGAAAAAGCAGGGACAGAACAGGATGATGATGATGATGATGGTGGAAACAAAGCAGAAATAGAGGGCAAGATGAGGATGTGGAGGAAAAGAAAGCAGAAATAGAGGGCAAGATGGGGATGGTGGAGGAGAGGAAAGCAGGGACAGAGAGCAAGATGAGGATGACAGAGAAGAAAGCAGGGATAGAGAGCAATATGTTGATGATGGGGGAGAAAATGCAGGGACAGAGAGCAGGATGATGATGATGGTGGAAAAGAAAACAGAAATAGAGGGCAAGATGAGGATGGCAGAGGAGAAGAAAGCAGGGACAGAGAGCAAGATGAGGATGATGGAGGAGAAAGGTGGGGACTAAGAGAAAGTAAATGAGGATGCTTGAAGAGAGGAAAGCAAATGGAGGTTTATTTTGGGGATTTTAAGATGAAGAGAGGACAGAGAACAAAGGTGAAGAAAGTAAGGGCAACTGCTCATGAAGTTATGAGGTTACAAAGTCATCCAAAAGGGCACTGAACAGCAAGTATGGATTGATGGCAGGGGAAATCAAATGGCAAGATTTGAACAGGAAACCACCAGAACACGAGAAAAGTAATCCCCACAGGGAGAAGTATTTGAGATGGAAATGCCTTATGAAACAAGAAGATTTAATTTAAATAAAGTTAAAAAATAGTGTTCGATAATATAGAGAAATTATAAATAAAACACACTTCAAAATGCCTAGATATTCATAAAACAATTCAACATTTTTCTACGGCTCTCTGACTGAGGAAGGCCCTGTATTATTTTCTTTCTTGGAAGCCCAAAATCCCTAGCTACACCTCTGGTAAAGCCTAATGCCCAATATGTGTTAATGAGTAGAGGGCAGACAGGAAACTCCATTACCATTGAGTATCCAAAATTCTTTAACAAAATTGAAAGGTTCAGCAACAAGCTCCATATACTTTCCTGTTGAGTTGAATTTCCCGTAGACGGCTCAGGAGCACTGATGAGTCTGAGAACAGAGCACATAAGTATTTATGGGAAGCCCCAACATTAGCTCTGTCTGCTGTATCCTGTATCACCAGCATGCGAGTCAGGTTTCCAGTAGATGGATTCAGTAAACGCCACACATATAAATACAAATCCCGAGGCTGTCTGCAGTTTCATGAACCACCAGTCCAGCTGAGGTTTGCTGGTAGCACTGAGAGATGTCAGCAAAGGGCAAAGACTATAACCCCTGAGTGAGGCATGCTTCAGCTGGAAATAACACACTTTGTCACTGTTACTCACACAACACAGCTGTAGCTGAACAGGTTGCTTGGTAATGAGCAGATTGAAAAAGCTTCGTTTGTGCAACTTATGTTTAATAAAACCCACCAGAAAGAAATCAAAAGGAATCTCTGTGTGGTTGCACAAATGAGCACATGGAACCCATTTATTTCTTTTGGAGCAGTAATGAAAAGACCACACTGGTGTTGTTGGAAATATTTGGCAAACTAAAAGATGTTAGAGGGGGAGTATTGAATCTTTTTAGTGTGTCCTCACTGTAATAGACTTATTATGGTTTGCAGGCGCCCTTGGAGAAATCTTGGAGTCTACAGCCAATCACAGTTCCTCATTGGTGGGCACAGCTGAGCCCCAGACCAGAGTCAAAACCTGGCAGGTGTGTGGCAAAGCTGCTCAGATAAGGCGTACGATGGATTTTAGAGGGACTGTTTTGTCATGTGTTGAATGTTCAATATAACACAGAAGCATTTAGGCTTTATATGTAATGCAAGGCTGGTGATATACTGGCTGTTAACAGCGGGCATGTGCATGCATCATGGCTACCCTGCGTCAGTTTGAAGCGTCAGCTGTGTACATCCTTAGAAATTAACAAGACAAGTATGGGAGGCACAGCATTCACATGTGGTAGAGGCAGTGCGGAGGTGGAGGAGGTGTGACAGTCAACACAGCAGCAGAGACAACAACAGCAACAAAGACAAAGACAAACAAAGCACACGATTCTCCACATGTGTACGATGTGTCATTGTCACTGCAGAGATAAACATGTCCGTCACACCAGCAGGAGATAAATAAATTATGTTGAAAAAGTACATGTTTAGACCGGCAGAAATAATGAAAATAAGATCGGTGTTACAGTTCAGTCCTTGACCCTGTAAACTAGTGACTCCCAGCTGAGTGCATCTGTGGCTCTGTTATCAGTATGATTTTCCATTAAATGCACATCTGATGAGGATACTCCGATGTTATAATGAAAAATTAAATAACCAGACATTTGCAAGGACTATTTCTGTTTGCATCAGCTGTTGTAAGAGCCACATCAAATTCAGTCATTGAAATTCTCCACTCAACACAGTCATGAATCAACTGATATGTGCACATTCACGGGGGAAAATGTTGGAGGAAGGAAGGGCAGATGGTGTGTTTTGACCATCAGTCATCAGTCCGAGCAGTTCTGGTCTTACTATTGATTATTGATGTCAATATTCTGCCATTTCAGGTCTCAGAATTAACTAGGCTTGGTTATTGTTTTTTTTTTTCCAATAATGGAGCTGAATCGATCCTTTTAAAACGGTACTGTTATCTAAACAAGGCTTCAAACAACACTTTTGAGAGGAAAAAAATATTAATGGTCAGTCGCACTCAAAATACTTTTATAAAAGGCAGCTTTAAACTTCAAAATATGCTACATATTTACTTTATAATTAAAAATCCAATACGAACAAATCCATGCAATTAATTAGTACAGTCTGACCCAACTCCAAATAATTATATTTTAACAACTCCTCTGTCTACTCTTATTTTTAATCAACTGTATTCCACCTACTAGAACTTGCAAATATCACTTAAATGTTTTAGCAACTGATTTGTTAATGCTACTTTGTTTCAATCTATTTCAGTATTTTTAAGTAAATCCAAATCCTAAAGATAAATATTATAATAATGGATGACGAACTGTTGTTCGTTGTGCACACAAACTTCATAACCCCCCAGCACAAATCAGGGCCTGGGCCCCCTCAACCACAAAGTCTAGATTCTCCCCTGCTCTGAAACTAATGAATGAACGTTACGTGCATCAACAATAACAGAGAAGGAAAGGGACTAACTATCACCTGGGTTAAAGTTAGACAACTTTTTACTTCTCCTTCATTGCTCTGTGCAGATGCAAAAATTACTTTCTTCATGCTTTTCTAACAAAATATGTTGAATCTGGCCTGTCCACAATCCCCTCAAGTACCAGAAAAATCCCCCCCTCCACCTTTTAGAAAATGTGTGCTTGAACAAGCCGTTCTCAGATTTCCCCTCATGATGTCATGTGGGGAGTTAGCCACACCCCAAGGTTCCTCCCCTCAGCTGGCGGCTGAGGGGAGGATCAGGAGAGCCACATCCATTAAGCCACATCCATTTCCTGAGTCAGACAGCTCATTAACATTTAAAGCCACAGACACAGAAGCAGCTTATAAGCAGGGCTTAAACAGAGGGAGGTTTTAGACATGGAAAAATCCAATACTGGAGTGTTTTTTTCAGTAACAACCTTCACAGGCGTGTTTTGGGGACATTTGAGACCATTATAAACTTGTCTGAAAAGGGTAAAATATGTCCCCTTTAATGCATCTCTCCTGAGAGTGCCTCTGTCTGCCTTTATACCATTCAAAACATTTCATACAAAAACCAGCAAATTCCAGAAACAAACTTAGAAGTTACAAGAGGTTGTGCTTAAAGTTCCTGCCTTGTCTGGTCATTTATATTATTATTTCTACCAGGATGAGACCAATATTACAGCAAGCAAATAATAGTCTATCCAGATCATCAACAAGAGGGATTTCTCTAAAAAAGGGATTCAAAATGACAGCCACTAGAAATACTATTTTCATACTATAAGAGTGTGCTCACATGAATCAATCCAAACATTAAAGATAACCCATGGCCATAGGCCTAAATAATATCTTTAAAAGATGCAAACTGGGCATATGATAAGAAAAATAAACAGTTGTGACTTCTCGTAGCCAAAATCCTGACGTTGTGTCAGAGACAACTCATGAAGTAAATAAAAGAAAAATGAGCGCAAGAAGAGAAGAGACATTGCTCTGCAAGGAAATAAACAAAAGATGTTCATGTTCTGCTGATCCAAAACTACATGAATTACGTTAAGTCCAAGGTAGTTAGTGCCTTTCATTCGGACTGGTGGGGGGTTGTGTTGGAGTAGAGCGGAACTGAAATGTGGCACAGTTAATCCGGTTTGGTAGGTGTCAGATGTGTTTGCACTGATGTCACATTGGTTGTGGATTTTGGTACTCATCCCAAGAATTAGCGTCATTATAACCTCCTCAAGTGTCTTCTTGTATGCATCTTACACATTGCATTGAGCTGTCTGGTGTGCCCTAAAGAGGTATCTTCCAATAACATGAGCATGGGCAGTTAAATTTACAATTAACACTCATGACACAGCCACATCCATACATGAATTCAAAGTGAAGCAGTATCTCTACTCTGTCATTCTGTTTACAAATAAGAATAAATGTTGTAAGAAGAATCCTGAAGATTCCAGAAGAGAACATTTGCATTTTTTTTTTTTTTTTTTTTTTTTTTGCAAATTCTGTACACTAATTTACAAATTGTTGTGCACAAATATCCTGATTCAGCATGTTAACATGACGATCAACAAGTGGATTTGTTGTGTTAGGCCCACTAAAACAACTTTAAGGTGACTTTAAATATATTTCACTCTATGACATTTTCATATTTAGAGAATTAAATTTTACTGATAGTTATTCTAAGGTTTAGGCCTCACAGGCTTAACTTCTATCCATCATTATCAGGTGGCTTTAGGGTTCAAATTCACCCTATACTTCTTTGCCAAAGTTTCGAGCACACACCTGTGACTTTTAAGTAGAACCACAAGTTCTAGCTGAGAGATCAGAATTTGTCCTGATTTCCAAGCTGACTCAAGCCGAAGTGCTTGAAGTGCTCCAGCTGTGAGTAAAATTGTGTGTCTTTGGGAAAAATCCGTGGAATTTTTTTCCCTCTTCGATTGGCGATTCTCCAAACTCCTTCATGCAGATGAATGTGTTGACAGTTTTTGGCTCTTACCTTCTGACTTTCATTAAGAAGAAAAATCCTTGACAGAAATCCTCTTCTTTTCGCAATCCCTCATGGTATTGTTGAGACTGTTTCTCATAATCTGCCAGTCTAGACAATAATTGCCTGTGCCAAAACACTAACAAGAAACCCTCCACAGCGTGATCAGGTCCTGTTTCTCCAGTGGAGACGTGCTTTAAGTGGAGGGGAAATACTTTGTGACTAAGGCATTTGAGGAAAAAGGTGAAGACCAAAGAAAACAACATTTATCTTGCTGATAACCCTGCTGCCCTGCATGGCAACGTAAATGCCCTTTCAGGAGCAGTTATCTACAGTCCACTGCTTTTGGGGTCTCAAGCTTTTTGTGTCCAAGCCATTGCTTTACCTTTGGAGGAACACTGCGACTTGAAATAATAAGAACTCTGTTTTTTTTTTTTAAATGAGTCATTTAAAGTACTTCAAAGTTTAGTTGCAATGACCTACTTTCAGGGATTAAAACACATAAAGCAAATTCCAGCAGACACTCATTTCCAACTCAAGTTATGGATGGAGTCACTGCACAATTTCATGCTACCAGCACAAACTATTGCAGAGCATGAAGGGCACCTTTATTCCTGTGGTTCCCATCACCAACACAAAAGCAATGTATGTATGATATACCGTTGAAGCTATGAAGTAAAAGTGGGAAGCTTAAGCTAGAATCTTGTAAATCTAAAAGCACCTGTCATAAAATAATCCAATATTGTCGGAAAAGTCCAGTTTGCAGAGGTTTCCTGAGCCTTCATCCTGTCACTTTGGTTTAGTACACACAACCACAATCATGGGGAAGACTGCTGGCTCGACGAACGTCCAGAAGACTATCACTGACACCCAGGAGGGTAAGCCACAGAAGGTCGCTGCTGAAAGGGCAGGCTATTCTCAGCGTGCCATGTCAAATATCCATGGAAAGTTGGCTGGAAGGATAAAGTGGGGTAAGAAAAGATGCACAAGCAACAGGAATGGGCTCAGCCTTCAGAGGATTGTCAAACAAAGCAGATTCAAGAACTTAGGGGAGCTTCACCTCGGTGGATCACGAGCCACCACACACAGAAATGGGCTACAAGTGTTGTGTTCCTAGTGTTGGGCCAACCCAGAAGCACAGATGTCATAAGCTTCTTGTATGAGTTAAGGAGAAAAGGAACTGGACTGTTGCTCAGTTGACTCTCTCTCTGGACTCTAGGACCTTGATTTTGAAACCAAGGTCCCAGAGACAAATAATCCAAGGTGCTTGAAGTCCAGTGTTTTTAGTTTCCACAGGCAGTGATGGTTTGGAGTCTCATGCCATCTGCTGCTGTTGGTCCACTCTGCTTTATCAAGTCCAGAGTCAACCCTGTCAGCCATCTAGAGCTACACAGAGATTTTAGAGCAATATCTGCTGTTAAGCTTCACAGAGATATTGATATCTTTTTCCAGTAGGACTTGGCACCTACCTACAATGAAGCCAGAACTACCAGAAACTGCTTTGCTGACAGTAATATTATGTGTTCGATTGACCAGCCAACTGGTCTGACCTGAACCCCATGGAGAATCACTGGGAAAATGTCAACGAGAAGACTCAACAATACAGACGAGTTGAAGGCTGCTATCAGAGCAAGCTGGGCTTCATAACAACCCAGCAGTGCCATAGGCTGATCACCTCCATGCTACACTTCATTAATGCAGTCAGTGATGCAAAAAGGAGCCCCATGGCATAAAAATGAACATACTTTTTAAGGGGACAACATTTCTGAATTGAAAACTCTTTTTTAAATTTGCCTTATGCTATATTTTATTTTTCAAAATACAGAATTTGGGGTTTTCATTAGGTGTAAGCCATCAACATTACTATTATTTCTTTTTTTTTTTAAGATTTATTTTTGGGCCTTTTCATGCCTTTATGGATAGAGGAAGGACAGTGGTTAGACTCGGAAACAGGGAAGAGAGTGGGGAGAGACATTTGGTAAAGGGCCACAGATCATTTAGACCTGGGCTGCCTGCTTCCATGGGTAGAGCCTTAAACCACTCAACCATCTGTTCTCCCATCAACATCAAAATTAAAAGAAATAAAGATTTAAAATGTTTCATTCTGTGTGTTATGGATCTATATAAGAGATGACATAATTAGAGAGAAAGAAAGAAAGAAAGAAAGAAAGAAAGAAAGAAAGAAAGAAAGAACACATAAACTGTTGTTCAGCTGGTAGCATAATCTTCTACAAGGGGAGGCTGGGAACTTTTAAAAACAAGTAACTTTTTAAAGGACTTGGGAAACTCACCAACCTTAGAAGTAAGGTCATCCTGGGCTAAAAGCTGTCCTGGCACCTACAGGCAGTGATAAACCAAACAGCACCTAAAGTCTGACAGAACAAACAGGTCTGTCTGAGCAGCTACACTCACTCCTGCTCCTTGGGGATGATACTTTTACTGGTTTTCCATTCTACAAGCATATTCATTGCGGTCACCTGGAGTTGCAGGCGTAAATCATGTACAGATTTGGTGTCAGTAGCTACACAATCAGGAACTGCAACTGAGAGGCAGTGTAACTTTAGAGGTGCCCTTAAACACCTTTAAAAATGGACTTGTTCCCTTCAGATGTGTCTGCATTGGGTGTTTGGTGGTGTCTGATTTCTATGAACCAAGCAGAAGGTAGACACTGTGATGATTTATTATGGCACTATAATGGCCTATAGTAGGGATTGATATCACACTACCTTTAAAGTCAGGAAAATAATTTATGTTTCTGTTTTATTCTGAAAAATCTCTTGGTTGGAATACAATGAACGCAACTCCTGGACTTCTTACATGCAAGGTTGTTTATTTGGATTTCTTTGAACTGATTTATTTGTTAACAGAGGTAAGAGGCCTGATGCGACCATGAACATACCTCTAAAAAAGATGGTGTGAGATCCATAAAGGTGGCGACCAATTGCAAATGTAAAACCAAACGAGTCTTATTGTTGGTTCACACTTCATTATGCCAGTCTTTTATGCAACATCCAGTTTTTCATGGTAAATAAGTCGTGGCGTCATTGTGGCGCTATACATTGACTTTTTTATGATTTCAGTTGTTGACTATTTACGGATCCTCTGAGTGTGAATCATTTATTAGATTCCAAGTTTTAGGAATATATTTAAATCTTAGAACAGATGACTAAAATATAGTGTTTCTCACTGACCTTAAGATAGCAGGTCAGAAATGACTTCTACTTTTCCAAAGGACCAGTAATCAGGGTTATTAAATATAAACATTCTTACAGTGCCTTTAAAAAGTACTCACCCCCTTGCATGATTTACCCTTTTAATGATTTTATTGGATTAGGGTTTGCCAAAAGTCATGAGGGAGACTCCAAGGTTAAATGGAAGATCTTTGGTCTTAGAAAAAAGTGGTGTCTTTTTGGCCATCAGACCAGACACTTTGCTTGGAGATCACCAACAATGCATATCTCACTGCATATCACCATTGTGACGGTGGTGGCAGCATCATGCTTTAGGGATGCTTCTCAGCAACCAGTGCTGGAAGGCTTTTAAAGGTTAAAGTTAAAATGAATGCAGCAAAATATAGGAAAATCCTAGAAGGGAATCCTCTTCAGTCTGCAAGAGAACTACTGCCTAGGAGAAGATTTATTTTACACAGATTTATTTTCCAGCAAAACAGTCACCAGAAGCATATAATGAAAGCTACACAGAAATGGTTTGAAGACAACAAGATGAATGTACTGGAGTGACCAAGTCAAAGCCCAGACCTCAATCCAAAAGAGAATTTGTGGCTAGACTTGTAAAGAGTGGGTCACACCCAATACCTGTACAATCTCACCGAGCAGTTTTGCAAAGAAGAATGAAGTAAAATTCCTATGTCTGGGTGTGGAAGCCTGATAGAGAACTATCCACACATACTCAGTACTGTGATTGGAGTCAAAGGTGTGTCTACTAAATACTGACTTGAAGGTGGTTAACATTTATGCGTCCACGTATGTTACATTTTATATTTGTATTAAAAGGCAAAACACCACAATACCAAGTTACTACAATACTAGTCTGTAAAGAGGAATGAAGCTGCTATTTTCTCCTCTTTTGCTACTCGGTTAAATGCTATTTAAATGGGCATTAAGCCAAACAGGGACATAGATGCCTGGGAACATCCATGATAAATACTATGTTCTTTTTTTTTTTTACCAAGTTTGTTCAGCTGAATGCTCCTAATACACACTGTACCTTTAAGAGATCTGGAATGCACAGTCTGTCAGATGAGCTGTGCCACCCCTAGAGCACTCACAAACAGAAGGACTTGTGACTTCTGGATGGAAAGAGGTGTTTCTCTGTACAGACGGTGACCTTGAAGTATACAAAAGCCTTGATGTCTAAGCTGCTGTCCCTGTGAATACCTCTTTGTTTAGTTCTTACATTTAAATGACAAAATATGCTCATTAGACATGAATTTAATGGAAGACTACACAAAGGAGCATCCAAGAGTACTCTCTGTTTTCAGCATCTCCTTTGGTTGAAAGTCACCAGTAAGCAGGGTCACCTTTTATACCCTGACACAGGCATTTGCTAGCATAAGCCCATTCAGTGTTTCTACAAATGAGACATAGCTATTCATCTTGTTTAGACAAGACTAAGAGGTGAAATGGCAAACAACTGGTAAGACTCTGTAGTGAGACTTCAGAGCATCAAATGTTTGTGAGTCCAGAGCTAATTACTTAACGCAATCAGACGGACCCAACATACTATCAAATATACTTATTAATTTGGATAATTAAAGTAAAATTAACAGCTGAAAAATCTAAAATAAGAAATTCAAATGAAGTAGGATAAATAAACAAATGAAATATGTTTGGAGCATTTCAACTACAACTGGTCAATTGTTGAAGCATAAACAGTATTTTTGGATTTTTCCACCATAGCATTTTGCAAAGAGGTTTCAGGGGCAGCTCAGGGCTGCGCTGACACAGGTGGTGATCCATATCAATTAGACAAGGCCAGGAAATGTCTGTCAGAAAGGTACACGTGTGTTTTGCTGTCTATTAGTACTCTTATAGTTATAAAGGCTATATTTTAACTACATGAAAAACTTAAAACTGCTTTGGTTCTTTTAGACTAGGACAGTCAAGACACTTATGACTACTCTGGGAGGGACTGCTTGATTAATTAATCTCTTGACAGCTTTAAACTCTTTTTTTCTTGATTGGTAAAGAACCCTATTGCCTGGGTTCTTTGTGGAAGAGTTGCAAAGAGAAAGCCAAAGCCAAGACAAAAACGGTGCTTTTTGGCCAACAGACGCGATGCTTTGTTATGCTGACACCACACACTGCACCACACCACAAACACTCTACTTCCAATGTGGCGGCAGCATCATGCTGTGGGGATGCTTCTCAGCAGCCACCACTGGAAGGCCTAGAAAGGCAGAAAGTGAAGTGAATGTGGCAAAATATAGGAAAATCCTGGAGGACAATCTAATTCAGATAATCATAGCTTGGGAGAAGATCTATTTTCCTGCAAGACAATGACTCAAAACATACTGTAAAAGCTACACAGAACTGGTTTGAAGACAACAAAGTTAATGTTCTGGAGTGGCTGAGTCAAAGCCCAGAACTCAATCCAAGAGAGATTTTGTGGCTAGACTTGAAAGTGCTGTTCACACCTGATCCTCGTGCAACCTGGCAGAGCTTGATCAGTTTTGAAATGAACAATGGAGTAAAATTGCAGGGTTCAGATGTGCAAGCCTGAGTGAGACCTATACACACAGACTCAGTGCTGTGATTGCAGCCAATGGTGTATCTACTGAATACTGATACTTTTTTTGTTACAATGGAGAAATTATATTCACCATGACTGATCAATAAAATGGTCAAACATCCAAGGGGGTGAACACTTTTTATAGGCACTGTAGATACCTAATGAATTGGTTTAATTTGGAATAAAATAAACTGGGTGGAATGCACTGCAAGATAAGGATTCCTATGTTTATCATGTGACTTTATTGTATCTTTGCATTTAACCATTAGCTCGGTGATAGTCATTTGTGCACAAGGGCATTTTTGATCTCTTCTCTTCCACAGAAGAGAAGAGATCAATTTTCCACATCATGCTCTGCTGTAGAAATTTGCATTCATTACTGCGCCTTATCAATGCTAAAGATTGTGGATTTAAATGTGCTGTGTTGCTGTTCATTATTGCCATCATGTGTCTCTACAGCTGTGAAATAAAAAGGTCAAGTTTTGGCCTCTAGGTTAGGTTGTGATATTATGTCAGATCTAACACTGTTATTTAAAAGCTAATCCCTACAAAACATGTCCAGTAAGTGCTGACACCAATTTGGCTCTGGATGATACGAAAACATCTTTCTTTCAGCTAGACTAATGTACTGAACTGATGCTAGCTCAGTGTCTGAACCCATCAGCAATCATTGTATGTCACTGTATGACAGATGATTATATACCTCTAGGAATGAATGTCAATTTCTTGGTGATTCAAGTGAGGCCAGTTGTCAGGGTTGAATGACTTCTATGAAGGACTTCCTTTTTCCATCCAGTGTTTGTGTTGCTGACACATACACCACCATGTCAAGGGTGTTTTCACTCTTAATAGCATGCTTGCTTTGTTCCGATCCAGATCATTTTAAGAAAGCGTTTTTTCTTTTGCATTTATCCATTGGGTAATATTGTGTTCACCCTACAGTATAGTGCAGTGGGTGAAAGCACACATCATCACAGGACGCTCCTTCTGCTATTAAAACCACAGCTTCCTTTCACCACTGTGCAAACAAACTCTGTTCACAATGGCCAGGTGTTGTATCAGTATTCCTGCAAACTATTAAGAATCCATTTTAAGACTTTATTTTATTTGACCACTACCATACAACAGCCAAATAACATCCTCCAACAAACCATTACAACAAACAGCAGTCAAATGATGCTAGACATCATGTTAAAACTCAGCGTTTTAAAAAAATGTGTGTCTCACAGTTCAGTTCCTCATAAGCTCACGAACTCAGCTGCAGCTGCTGTTAGCTTAAAACTGTAAGATTCCAACCATGCTGCTTTATTTGGAATAGTGGAATAGTGGAACGGAAAAAACCAGGTCATACAACAAGTATGTTCAGTGGTGCAACCAGTGTTTCAGGTGTTGCAACCAGTATGTAAGGTGGCACAACCAGTGTTTCTGGTGGTGAATCTAGTACATCTAGTGGCACAACCAGTGTTTCAGGTGGTGCAACCAATATGTCAGTTGGCACAACCAGTGTTTCAGGCGGTGCAACCAGTATATCAGTTGGCATAACCAGTTTTTCTGGTGTTGTAAAAAGTATGTCAATTGGTATAACCATTTTTTCAGGTGGCGCAACCATTGTTTCACGTGATGGAACCAGTTTGTCCAGTGGCACAACCAGTGTTTCAGGGTTTATATCAGGTGTTAAACTACAATAAGGTGTCACTATATGAAATAAATAATATAATTGAAAGCTTTTTCAACAGTTACCTCTGTTGAGATAAGGAATATATTACATTTTTTCACGAATGATAAGTTATGTTTTTTTCTTGAGTGAGCATGTTCACTTGTAACATCAGGTGGTACAACCAAGGTAAAACAGTAATATTTTACTTTAACACAAATATTTTCATTTAATTTTAAAAGTATATGTATCTACTTTCTAACTAGAACAAAAGTACTAATATTTGTCACAGTATTTATCTGTTTAATTTGAAATTAGTTGCACATGACCCAACCACGATGAACAAAGCCATATATGTCATTGGCCCAAAAACAGATCATTGCTTGCAAAATAAACAAATATTGAAAAAAAAAAAAAAACAATGCTTTCATAACAGTCGTTCCATTGTTACACAAGAAGGTTCTTTTTACAGGTAGGTTGCTATATTTCTCATAGGCATAGCCATATAAAGTATCTGCCGCGTCCTTTGGGAGCAGGACCAGTCAAATCCTTTCTTTTTGTGCTTTATTCTCCCTGACAGAGTGTGTATTGTTTCAATTACCTGGAAGTCATGCCAGCATTTGTCTGTCTACCTCTCTCACTTTTTTCCCCCACAATGTTCTCTTTATCAAACAGCCCACACATTTGGGTCATCCTACCACCCCTGTTGTCTCGCTCTCTGTCCGTCCATGTCTCTGTGCGTCGGGATCCTCTTCCCCTCCTCTCGTGTCGACGTCTCACATTCATTACCGCACGGCCTTGGCTCAGTCTGCTCTCTTCCCTTCTGCGGTGCTCAATTACTCTGTCTTCCTGGGGCAAGCACTGGTGTCAAGCCACTGTAATGACTTTCTGATTATCTGTCTTTATGTGATGAATGAGATGGAAATGTACCACCACGGCCAAACGGAGCTGGCGCCGTGCCAAGCTGCCACGCCACAGTCAGGGTGGAGGCGAGCAAGGGAGGAGTATAAGCAACCAAACAAATAACATTAGATTGTTATACAGATGCAGCTGTTGTTAACTGTGTCACTGCAACTAAAGGAGTCATGTGTAATTTTGTCTCTTAAAGGGCCGGTATAAAATTTATTGTTTGCGACATAACATGGAAAACAAGAGTTTAAAGCTGTCAAGAGATTAATTAATCAAGCAGGTTGCAGGGAAGAAATAAAGACAGCTCAGACGGAGTCTTTAGGAGAAATAAAGTCTTTTTAGCATCCCAGTGAGACACCGGCTTAACCTCTACCTGGGTGGACGTGCTCAGTGTTCAGATTCAGCCAAGACTCTTCTGAGTCATAAAAACCCCACAATCAAGGACAAATCTCCCTCTATTTCAGCATCTAAAATCTACAGCATTAGCATGATGTAAAGTGATTGTTGATGCCTGAGTTTGACCTTCTAAAACTCTCCTATTGATTTTCTCCCTTTCTTCTAAATGAGCGTTGATGCCTGTTCAGCCTCTAATGTGCTCCGGGTGAAAAATGAGGTTGACGTAGACATGGTTAACCATAATGCCAAGGCGGATGCCACCCGATAGCGGCCAGACACCTGAGAGAGCAGGCCTGGGTCCAGCTCACCACTCACCCCCCCCCCCTCCACTTATATTATTCATCCCTCTTTCAAATGCCTTTTATGCTGCTCAATTACCCCTCCAGCGGCCCAGTGTGGACACTGTAATGACATTCTGATTATCAGTCTGTAAATGAGAAATGAAATGAGTGTGTGATGCTGTGCCAAGGGAAGAATGAGACCAGCTAGGAGCCTTTCAAAAATGGAAGCTGTGGAGGAGATGGGGGAGGACAGAGGGAGGGATGAGTGCAGCACTCTGGTGATCATCGACAAGACGATAAAAAGAGGAAACATTTTGTAACACACCGCAAATGTATGAAATTACACTTTGGAGTTTAATTGCCCCCTATTCAAGGCTCCACTGTGCGCTTTAACAATGCACTGAGATCCTTTATGTTTTCAAACAATCAGACGGGTAGAAAGGAGCTGTGTTGCAATTGAAAATAGGTCCAATCATCTCTTGGAGCTTAAATAGCGAATATTCTTTTCACATGCTTAGCAGGGGTTGAATGGAGAAATAAAATATCCAGCTTGAACCGCTTATAACTTAAATATCAGACTCCACCAGTGGAGCTCTTTAAACATTGTGTTAAATCGGCACAAGCCTTGAAAAAGCAAATACCATCACTCTGAGATAAGACATTGTTGAAACAACTTTGCCACTCCACCAAATAGGACAGTGTCAAAGTTTACCCAGTCAATCTGTAAATGAGAATCAACACACTACAGTGAAGCTCAACTATGACTGCCAGTGAGTTTAATGAAAAATAAATGTTGATTTAAGAAAGTTACAATGAAGGATCCTTTGACAAATATCACGTCGTGAAATAAAATGTTTAAAGAGTGAGACTTTGCAAGCCCCTGTCCCCTTCCTCTTACATCGACACTTGTCTGTTTCTTGCTCAGCTATTTTGAAAGCTGTCCATACTGCTTTTTATTTCTTATTTACTTTTTTAAATGACAGCTGTCACACCCAAACTGATTGGCATAGATGAATTGAACTTGTGTCCTTTTGCTGAGATGATCTGGTCTGTTTGGAGTGGTATGACAGATGTTAATCAAACCCTGGTGTGGACTCAGCAGCTGTACCGTACCATACATACATTCCTCGGTGCGCATGCTCCTGTGTGTAAGGGATCCATTATATATATGACACATCTGCCAAGGTATGGACTACTGACTGGGGAAGAGGATGGGGTTACTGGGTGGGTTGGTGTTCGGGTGGGGGTTGTGGGCTGGGGCGGGTGGGGGGTGTGAAATAATGTATTTTCTTTAAAGTGGATGTTGTGTGTAAAGCATTTTGTGCTACATTGCATTGTATGAAAAGTGCTATATAAATAAAGATTGATTGATTAATTGATTGATACAGGACCAGCCCATGCCTTTCTGGGGGCCTAAACAAAATAAATCAATGCTGCTGACCACCATCAATCAATCTGGAAATAAATTTCTGAATTAGCAAACCTTGAATTAGTGAAATGGTGATTGTAGTGTAAAGACACCTGTGTCTGGAAGGTCCAGTCACTGGTTTATCTGGTTCTTCAAAGCTTTATGGGTGCGTGGACAAGAGACAGCCGCTGTTCAAGAAAACACTATCAAATCTCGACTGGAGCTCCCCAGAGGCGTGTGAGACTCCATGGTTAAGTGGAAAAAAAGTTATTTTTTCCAGTGAGGTCAAAATCGTGCTTTCAGCCATTAGACAAGATGCTTTATCCAAACATTGCACTTCACCACAAACATTACCACCATCCCCACTGTGAAGCACAGTGGTGACAGCATCATGCTGTGGGGATGCTTCTAGGCATTCGGCCCTGGAAGGCTTGTGAAGGTAGATGGTAAAATGGGTGAAGCAAAATTTAGGAAATTCGTGGAGGACACTCCTGCAAGAGATCTATGGCATGGGAGAAGATTTATTTCAAGCAAGACAATGGCCCGAAGCATTCAGTGAAAGCAACATAGAAATGGTTTAATGACAACAAAGAGAATGTTCTGGAGTAGCCAAGGTAAAGCCCAAACCTCAGTCTAATAGAAAATTTGTGGCTGGATCCCCGTGCAACCTGACAGAGCTTGAGCAGTTTTACAAAGAAGAACGCAGTAAAATCGCAGTGTCCAGATGTGTAAGCCTGATTGAAATCTATCCAGACAGACTCAGTGCTGTGATTGCAGCCAAAGGTACAGTGTTTAACAAATTTATTAGACCACCCTAACCCTAACCAAAGTAAAGTTTATGGCACAGCTGCCCTAAATTAACAGCATTGGTAATTCATTTCATTTTTTATGTTTCTGAAATGGTTAATACACCAATATGTAGAAGCTCTTTAACCCAAATGATATTTAATGCTAAAATATCATTATTATTGTTATCCATGAATTTTCAAATTTACTGATTTACAAAAAAACTAAAAAAAAAATAGTAAAGCACATTATTATTTCTTGATAAATATGTCAAATTATAGTTATTTACTTGCATCCCTGAACAGAAAAATGAGTTTTAGTGGTTGAATGTTATGCTTGATTAATTCCTGACTTCTCAGAGAAGCCCAGTGAGCCGGCTCAAATTTGGGTATTAAAAGGTGAATTCAGTTTGAAATTCCTCTTTCCTGTTCGAAAATGGTAAAATGTGGAGAGATCACTGATAATGAAAGAGTCCGCATTAAAGCACTTCATGATGCTGGATGGTCTCTGAGACAAATATGACAGGTGGTCTAATACATTTGTTAAGCACTGTTCATCTACTAAATACTGACTTGAAGGGCGTGATATGCAGTCACTTATTTTATATCAGAGGCGTAGCTAGGGATTTTGGGCCCCCCAAGAGTATTACACAGGACCCCCCTTAACAGGCTAGCCAAGCAACAAATGTTGCTGAATTTTTACAAATATCTGTGCATCTTAATGTACTTTGAACCATATTTTCCCCATTTATAAGCAATACTTTTGCCTCCATTATTTCACAGTACTGGACAAAACCATCTGGACATTTTTAAGGGAGGAGCAGAGGCCCCCCAGTATTTTATTTGATAGAAATTTCAGTCTGTGGATCAATTCATTCGGTTGCTTTTGATTCAATAATGAAACTAATTTCTAAGAAAAAATAAATCAAAACACTCTTTTCATTGCAGGCTTCTCAAGGGCCCCTCCTTACTGTGGGCCTGGATAATCAGTACCCGTTTTCCCCCTTGTGCTATGCCCATGTTTTAAATTACATATTTTTATTTGACATTACTTTGTAGAAATCTGTTTTCACTTTGACATTAAAGTTTGTTTTTTTTCTCAACAAGCAAAAATATATTCACCATGATTGACTTTTAAAATCAATAAAAGGGTAAAACATCCAGAGGGAATAAGACTAAAGGCATATCTTTAGCTGCTTATTAGTGATGGACCATTAATATTCTCTGCCATCACTTGCAAAGTTGATTTCCAAAGCTTACCCCGACCCCCAAAGTTCCAGCCCGAGTAGGCATTCCTAGGTCTAGCAGAGACCAGGCCCACTGATTAGCGTGCTCACTTCTGCAGGCTGCTTGTTGTTTTATTTTTTTGTGAATAAACCATACAGAGTGCCACTTTTATCGTGAATACTCCTCAATTCAAAGCAAGAAGTCAGAAGAGGAGATGGACAGAGCTGAGCAGCGCTGGTCTCTGCTCATTATTGTTAAACCACAAGAAAATCTCACCCATTCCAGAGGATTTTCACTGCTGTCACATGTCGATGTGTCCTTAGGTGAAACACTTGACCCCAATTTGCTCCCACTGCTTCACTTATGGGATGTAAATGGGTGTGTATGCATATGATTGAGATTAGCTGATACTGACAGCCCTCTGCTATCAGTGTGTGAATGTGGAGTAAATGGGGGTGAATGAGTAGGTGAGACCTACAGTGTAAAAGCCCTTTGAGTAGTCAGATGACTAGAAAAGTAGCGCTAGACAAGCTCAAGTCCATCCACCATATCAATGCTCTGTACCACCAAGAACCACCTTTCAGTGGCAATTACCCAAAGTTGTTCCTGTCCAGGTTTATTTAGCAATAAAAAGAAACTCTGGGCCATCTCTGTGTTCATTAGATCAGCAGTCTAACTGGCCCACTAAGCTACATTCACCTCATCCTGGAGAGTCTCTCTCATTTGAGCCCAATCAACAGAAATGCTCTGTAGCCCCAGACTGCTGTTTAATAGGATATTAACATCCTGATCAATCACCTTAATTGATATTTTTTAGGCATTAACGCTCTCAAACTCTAACCGATGTAATTGTCAGACGGGGAGTGGGATTCCCATCAGCAGTAATTGGTCCATTATGGATGCAGGCATGACTGAGAGATTTAGAATGGCAATGACATGTGAGATGGATAGAGCTGGGCCCTTTGTGGGTGGATCTGTATATCACTCACGCCTGATCACCTGAGGATTGGCTCTTAAAGGGATGATCTTGATTAGCCAGGGGTGGGTGCACTCATTCTGTGTATGTGTGAGTGAGTACATGCAAACACGTGCCTTTCTTTCCTCTCGCTCTTGCCAGGGTTTCACCCCAAAAGTTCCTCTGGTAATAACGCCATATGGCATCTTGTGTTGACTGCATTTGCGTTGTGTGTCGTGCCATTAGAGCCAGGAGCCAAAGAGTGACTCTGGCATCTTCATTAATCCTGCCTAACTCCTGTGTGCCAAGGAGCCCAGTTCCACAAGAGCCTGCTGATGCTAGCACAATGTCACAGCTCACTCAGTCACCACTCCTTCCCTCCCTTTAGTGCACAGTAGGAGGAAAGGGGCCAATTGTTTGCAAAATACCTTTCATTACTCCATTGGCTGAGAGCATTTGCAGTGAATTTGTGTGAATTATTGCCCATGGCTGAGTTTATGATGAGAAATTTCCGTAAGTGCACTTCGAAGATGCCTTTTATTGGAGCTTGTGGAAGTGATGTAGAAAAAAAGGACTGCTATGGCTAAGTAGGAAAATAAACCTGTGTCACATTTTCATTCTTGTTAAATACTGCTGCATTTTTTTTCCTTAAGAGTAAAAGCCATTAAATACAACCTTGTGCACTTAAATGTGTGTTTTTCTCTCATCAGGAACACACATGATAGAATTGGAACTGTGTTAAGCTTCCCATGCACGAGCAGCCCGGAGAATCTACAGCCCAATTTTATAACAGGTAAGAATGTTTTTAATAATAAAAGGAAAATATATTTATGACAGAGATGAAAGTTTTATTCGGTTGTGTTCATCTCTATTGGGATGCATATGTTTTCTTTGTGTTCTGCTGTGTGATTGGTCCATAGCTGTGTTAATCTCTGAAAAACTCACAATGGATTTAAATAAACTTCAACGCAATGCTTTGATCATATAGAGCACGCTTTATACAAAAGAACACTGCCTGGAGGGTTTTCTCATGAGGGGTGAGAAAAAAAAAAGGAACATGCATCTTGTTTCCATAACGACAAGCTGCTAATTTTAGTTTACCTGTGGTACTGTTACAAGCATGTTAGAATATTTAACTATGTTAAATTATTACAGCAACTAATTTCTCCATCTGTTCCTTTGCTCTTGTTGTTGTTCAGGGAAATCAACCATGACTTTATCTGTTTATTCATTTATTCATTTTTATTTGAGGAGTTACTTTTTAAAAGCACTCAGTAGTACACACTTTCTAAAAAGCCACAAACAGATTTCTGCAAAGTATTGTCAATCAAACAAAAATAAGTAAATTCAAATAAGTGACTGCATAAATATTCACCCCCTTTAAAGTGACACCTAATTCAACAGAGGTCCAGCAAAGTGGTGCTAGTAGTCTCACAATAATTGAAACAGGGGTCACCTGTGTGCAGTGAATGTGTCTAAAGGGATTGCAGGGTAAAGACACCTGTGTCTTGAAGGTCCAGTCACTGGTTTATCAGTATTTCTGGCTACCATTACACCATAAAGACAAAAGAACACTCCAATCAACCCAGACGAAAGGTAGATAGATAGATAGATAGATAGATAGATAGATAGATAGATAGATAGATAGATAGACAGACAGACAGACAGACAGACAGATAGATAGATAGATAGATAGATAGATAGATAGATAGATAGATAGATAGATAGATAGATAGACAGTCGTTTATTGTCCTTTAAGCAACTTGAAAAAGTTTTTTCAAATGTATAAGTCAGAGGATGGATACAAAACAATTTTCAAGTCACTGAACTTTCCACCGGAGTTCAGTTAAATCTTCTTGAAGAAATAGAAGGAATACGGCACACGTGTGAATCTGCCTGGATCAGGCCATCCTCAATCTCAGTTACCATGCAAAAAGGAGACTAGTGAGAGAGGCCACCAAGACACCTATGACAACTCTGAAGGAGTTAAAAGCTTCAACAGCTGAGATGGGAGATGCTCTGCATACAACTACCATTGCCCAGGTTCTCTACCAGTCAAAGCATAATGGAAGAGTTGCAAAGAGAAAGCCACTGTTGACAAACACTCATATTAAATCTGGACTAGAGTTCGCTACAAGGTATGGGGGGACGCTGTGGTCAAGTGGAGTAATGTCGTTTGGTCTGATGAGACCAAAATCGTGCTTTTAGGCCATCGGACACTGCACATCAACCCCATCCCCACTGTGAAGCACGGTGGTGGCAGCATCATGCTGTGGGGATGCTTCTCTGCAGTCGTCCATGGAAGGTTTATAAAGGTAGAGGGTAAAATTAGTGTTGCAAAATATAGGAAATCTTATTCAGTCTGTAAGAGAACTACGACTTGGGAGATTTGTTTTACAGGAAGACAATGACCCCAACAGAATTGGCTTAAATAGAACAAGGTGAATGTTCTGGAGTGGGCGAGTCAAAGCCCAGACCTCAGTCTAAAGTGGCTTTGTGGCTGGACTTGAAAAGGGTTTTTCAATAAAAGGGTAAAACATCCAAGGGGGTGAACACTTTTTAAAAGCACTGTTATGTAGATCTCCATAGAGATTATAAGTGATAAATTGGTGGATTGCTATGTGGTAAAATCGCATGCAATAAATAAAAACCACATATTTGTGGCAGAAGAATGGCTGTTGCACCAATAGTGAGCATTTTTCAAATTTATTTTCATCAGTTTCCCCTGTCCTTGACACGTTAAAATATTCATATGTGGCAGGTCTGACTAATGATGCTCTTCTAAGGCGGGATGAGCAAGTGCTGTTGGGTATTTGTGTATCTATAATTAAGATTAGGGTGCTTCGTGTGGTTCTCTTACTTGAAGAGATGCTTCAAAGTATTTGCTTCACTTGCTATGATTGCTCTTAGCTAAATCTTTAAAACCGCTCCTGTGTGGACAAAGACAAGATATTAATTTTGTTGCTGTATTTTATGTCCCTGTTTAAATGATATTTATTGTGTGCATGATACACTCGACTGTTGTTGAAATCCAAGGTTTATTACAAAAAATGCACCAGCACCATTAAAGAAATAAGATTTTCACCCATCATGCTTGCACAGAAACAACCCCAGCCCCCTTTCTTGACCCACTGTACCTTCACTGTCTAGCAATTGTATACTTTACAGAGGCATATGGCTGCCAGGCAGTAGTTTTAGTTTTTTCCCTTTTTCTACCGACCATGACATTACTGTTTGAATGAGCAGGAGAGCCGCTCTGAACAGAGCCATTACAACAAGGTCAATTGTATTTGTCAGTTTGTGTCTAACTGAAGCTATCACATTATCTCATTGTTTTTCCTTTAGGGCCTGTGCATCTGTTCTACTAGCAAATGAGCCTAGAAAAGAAGTCAGAGCTGACAGTTTGTGCTGTAGCTGTATTCAGGTCACAGAGTCTGCAAGTTAGATAGGCAGATCAGACTGCCTCAGTGCCGGAGGAGACTCATCTGTCTGGAACATCATTTTTTAGCATATGAGTGATCAGTTTCTGCTTGTTTTTTTCAAAGTAGTCTGTGTTTAATGTGTGTTTTCTAAAAACACTTCAAGCCTGCACCTGTCGTAGGTGTCAAGCCTCTGAATCCACAACTTAAATGTTTGACTACACAGAGAGACAAGTAAACATTTTCAGCATTTATGTGCCTCATTTGTTTAAGGTGTAGCTTTAGCTACATTTATGCTAATTACTTTTTAAAGGGATCGCCTCTTGATCATCACAAGAATGGTACCCATGGCATGAAACAGACCAAAAATGCTTTAACAGTTGAAACCTTAGCGTAATGAGGTATTAGTTTGCAACTCTACTGGTAATTAGTAATTTTTGGACCTGTTGAAAAACAGGACTGATGTATTTCTTGGCCATGTTTGACTCCATTCGATGCTGCTAATGATGGCCTGGAGTGTTCAGAAGGTTTTCACCAGGCAAACGAACCCTCTGAAGGAATAATGAATGTCATGATTGATAAAAAGCACTTTCTTCTTTCAGCCCAAGTGTTGGCAATGATTAAAGGTCATTGTAGACATGAACATGTTCCATTTACACTATATCATTAACACAAAACCCTCAGTTTTATTGTTACATAAAGGTTTTATCAATAGTGTGAATATGGTAAAATTAGTCTTCACAGGAAGGGAGCACAGTCAGGGTTCACACATTTATCCAGGCTGGAAAAAGGAGGATACTGGAAAACATCTTGTTATACACATGGACTTATCATCACTGATCATTTCTTAGGTCGTCAACTTTTATGTGTCTTTTAACAATCAGCCACCCAAGGTCGCCTCCGGTATGAATTACTGGCTTGTGTCCAGGTAGAGCTAACTCGTCCCTGACTCCCTTCTCACAATCCAAAGCCACTTTGTGGCCATTTTGGTTACTTTCCATCTGGTGGGTTGATGGTTGTTTGTCTGCTAATCCCTGTGATAATTTCTAATTGTCTCACTTTCACAGACCGGTGCCTGTCCCATCGTTTTGCATGTTGGTATCTTCAAGGAAATCCTGTCAGATCTGGACACCCAACTTCTTAGGACACTACCAAGAGTAACCCCAGTGTTGTTGTTTTAGTGTTCTGTTTCCTGTAGAATTTCTTTATGTACTATCCACCTTTATTTCCAGTAATGCCATTAGGAGTAGGCCAAACTCTTTGGGAATCTTTCCAGCCTCAGCTTTAGAGAACTTCAGTGGACATCCAAGAGCACAAAGCTGAATTCTTAAAGACAAACCCCACAAATTAACCTCTAAACAAGAAGTAGGAAAGAATATTTTAATCTAAGTACAAAGGACAAAGATGAGAGGTAAAGTTAGTCCCTAATTATGTGAATACTTTAGGTCAAGTACATGCCACGTACCCCCATGTTTAAGTTTGACCCGTGATTCCTTTTCCAAATGTCTTTCCCTTCTCTCTCATCTATGTTTTGTGACCTAATCCACTCTCCTTTTCTATAATAAGGCCATAAAGAGGCTAACAGTAAATCTTGGGAAAAAATAATGAAAGAAAAGTAAATGAAAATGTGCCTAAGAGATTTAGAAACCAACCTACCAGTTGCATGAACTGAAACATAGAGAGCAAGCCAAGCAGTGTCACAGGATCAGTGTGTAGCGCTCACCAGTGTGATTTGAATGTGATTATTTCATGGCAGTGCTAGACTTGCGACGAGAAACCTGAGTGTTCCAGCGATAGGCTACGCTCCTGAAAAAGTTTGTGTGATATCAATCTGGTTCTAAGGAAAGCATGTTTTTGAGCAAAAAATCCTACAGTTCCCATAATCCTAGAGTTTCACAGGAACATTTCTGCTTTGTGGGGTCTACTCACTTTGCAAAGCATATTGATACGCCCATTTCTGTGTTTCTCACTGGCGAATCCATCTTGCAAAGCTCTCGTATGAACCGTTTGGGCCCGGTCAGAAAGTGACAGGACCAATCAGCAACGGGGGTCGGTACTTTAGGGCGTGGCGGAGTTGTTGCATAAGCAAGCAGCAACAAGAGACCAGTGCAATTACAGCAGGAGAGATTAGCATGGATGCTGCTAAAGAGCCAGTTTTACCAGAACTTGATGACATTTCTTTGTTAAAGAAGAACAAAGAACAGCATTGAGGTTCTTTTTTTTTTTTTTAAACAACAAAAGTCATGTACTGACATGTCTACGGTCAGCCATGGTTCGCGTTATGCAGTTTCTATGGAGTTTACTCCTAATGGCATAGCGGCTATGTCACGTGTTTTGTTGCTCTGATTGACCCGTAAAGATGTGACGGACAGAATGTTCATCCAATCACCTTCTGAGTTTTTTTTTTTTTCAAAGGCTCTGTCCTTTCCCAAACGCTTTCTATGAGAGGTATACTGGCGTGTCAAGCTAGGGGTCAACTGTAACCACTGAAATAGTAAGTGTGCCCCCCAAAGTCTCTTGATGATGACAGTACATATCAATGAAGTATGAAAGAATATATGCACATACTACAATATCATGTTGATATCAAGGGGCAGTGGGTATTTAAGGCTTTGAATCCATCCACTGTACCCTCTACCCTCAATAAGTCATCCAGGGCTGTCTCCTGAGAAGCATCCCCACATCATAATGCTGCCACTGCTGTGCTCAACGGTGGGGGTTGTGATGTTCGTTGTTTGCCATCCACCAAACATGGCACATCCATTTTGGTCTCATCAGACTAAAAAACTTTCTTCCACTTGATGGAGTCTCCCCATGCATTTTGGTGAACTCTAGTAGAGATTTCTACTTCAAACTTTGAAAGGTGAAGAACCCAGGCAGAAGTTGTTGTATGCAGAGTCCCTCCCATCTCAGCTGCTGAAGCTTGTAACCAGAGTAGTCATAGCATCTTGGTGGCGACTCTCACTAGTCTCCTTCTTGCATGATCACTTGATTTGTGAGGACGGTCTGAACCAGGCAGATTTACACGTGTGCCATTTTCTTCCATTTCTTCATGATGGATTTCATTGAACTCCAAACCCCAAGGGATGCTCAGTGCCTTGGATTTTTTTTCATCCATCCCCTGACTTGTACTTTTTAATAACCTTTGAGTTTCTTGGAGTGTTCTTCTGTCTTCATGGTGTAATGGTTTCCAGGAATACTGATTAACCAGTGACTGGACCTTCCAGACACAGGTGTCTTTATACTAAAACTACTTCTGTTGAGTTAAGTCAGTCACTTTAAAGGGGGTGGGGTTGTTGCTTATGCAGTCACTTATTTTACGTTACATATTTTAATTCAATTAACATTACTTCTTTAAAAAATCTGTTTTCTGTTTTAAAATGTATTTGTCAAAAAAGCCACTCGAAATATATTGACCCTGATTGATTTTTAACATCCTAGGGCATGACTATTTATAGACGCTGTAAGTAGGTGATGTGAGCTGATATGCTAAAACGTGTTATAATATGCAGAGAACCAACCCACACTAGTCACTCACTGATCACTTGCCCTGAAGGACAAGCAAAGACAAAATGAAGAAAACAGTCAAACAAAAGTGAGTAAAATTAGACTACAGTGGCACTGATTTTCCTCACTTTGGGTTTTGATATGATAAAAGGTGTTACAGCAGGAGTCTAGTCAACATTTTCGCAGTTTCTCAGTGGTGTTTTGACATGTGTCAAGCAAAACCCCGGTTTAGAGTTGCACTTCTTTGTCAGCACTGAACCTCGGTGAGAATACATCAGAGATAAGCACATCCGTCTGACGGAGGGCATTCTTTTTTGGAGACGGGCAGGGTGCTGTCTGACTTTGCACATTTGTCTTCTGCACCGAGGCACATCAGCAGTTCATCTTGATAACAGAAAGGGCTATGTGAGCGGATTTGGTGAAATAACCTTTTGTGAATATAATTTGAAAAGCAATGTGAGGGTGTGTGGAAGGTGTAAATAAAAAAGAGGAGGAAAGAGGAATGATTGTATCATCAAATATTTTATCTCAATGCCTTTTGTATCGCTGACCTGCGCCTCATAAAATCTCTTGATTGACTTTCTGCACAGGTTTGTACTTTCTGTGTCGTCCTTTGAGAGTGTGCAGAAACTTAAAGATACAGTGCGGTGTGTCAGTGTATGCAAAAAGAATGAGGTTGTGTTCAAAGTTTTATTTCCTCAATCTAAGATCTCGTAATTTTTTTGTGAATAGGGCAGTGAAGTGGCTAGATGGAACATGAAGCCAAAAGAGCTGATGAGTGGGATGCTTATGGGCAAAATGGAACCCTCTTCAGCCAATTAGAGGCCTGAAGGGGACAGTACAATTGATTGCCATGGTAACACAGATGAAGGGCACAGCACTTTGTACCTTCTCCTCCTCCGTCGCTGTCTCCGTCTTTTCATATGGAAATAGCCTACATTGTCCCGAGCCCCGCCCGCTGAAGTGCCATCTCGGGTAAATGGAGATGTTTTCTCGAGGAGGTATGGTAGCAACAACAGCACAAGAGAAAAACCAGAAAGGAAAGTTCTGATGAAAAATGATAAAACCCGTATATCCTGTATAAAAAGCTTTGAAGAAGTTGGAAATCATTGTCTGCTTCTTAGTTTTTGCGTCACAATATGAACAGTTCCATTAGCACAAGTGTCTAAAAAAGCCTGTTTATAAAACCTAAAAATATAAAGATAAGCCAAAAAACACAGGTCAAACCCCTTTCTCCCCGCATAAGTATGGTCAGTGAACTCCCTTTCATTGAAAGAGCATCAGTGTTATACAAAATAAGCATTACGCAGCTTGGACTTAGCCTAGCTTTGGAGAAGCAGCCTCTTTCTTTGGCATTGAATTTTTAGACATTATTATTCACCTTAACATCCTGAGAGCCTGAATATACTGATGAGGACATTGCATTTTGGCTTTCCGGCAACACAGTGATATGTTTTGGGCGACACTTTATTTCAGCAGGCCCTCAATATCTACTAATTACGAAGTACTTTTATAGTAGTTACATAGAAATGTTATGGTATAAAGTATATTCATCAAGCAACTTCTTTTAAAAAAACTATCATCTTGTTAAAATACCACCTAATTACCAGTGAATTGCCACAATATTATGAGGCTTAGGGTTTGGGTAAAATACCATCTAATTACTGGAGAATTGTCACAATATTATGAGGAATTATTTTATCATTAATACTTTACTACTTGGTAAATACTTCCTCAATATTATTGGATTTCGATGCTGTTGCATGTAAAATTCCAAGTCATTAAAAATAAATCACAACCTTGTTCTTGAATAATTACTAGATAAAAACTCTTACAACTATAAAATTACCAGATAATTATGCTAAATTTACTTTGTAATTACTTTGTCATAAGGGCCCAAGAAAATAAAGCGTTACCTCATTTTGCTATCACAAAATATAAGGTGTGTTGGCTGATTTTGCTTTGAAATTTCCTGAATATTTATGGAAACTCTACTGCATTTATTTAGGATTTAGGAAAAATATGTTTAGAATTTCCAAGGAATTTGGGGGGAATTTACCTGTTAATTTGGGGGAATTTAGTTGAAAATTTTGCTTTGATATTCTTAGGAATTTTCATACAAATTTTTTTTGGTGTGTGTGTGTGTGTGTGGGGGGGGGGGGGCACTTAGAAATATTATGAATTCATTATTTCTTATAACTGTCTTGTTACTTTATGATTTTCAGGGAATTTTGGGGGAATATAATTGGAAATGTTACGTGGCATTTTCTTGATATACTGGGGAATTTGCTACACGATTTTCAGGGATTTTCATGGACTTTTTTTTTTGGAAAATGTATTCAAATTGTGCTTGTTATGTTAACGGAAAATTTGAGTTTTTTTTTTTTTTCAAAGAATTTAAAATGTTTAAAAAAAAAAAATTGGTAAAGTATTCGAAATTTTAAGGGTGTTTGGGGTTTTTCTTTGTTTTGTTTTTCATGTTCTGGAAAAAAATGTTATCTTCTCTAATGATTTTAGAAAAATTTCCAAGATCTTTTCAACTTTTAGTGTAAAATATAGTTCATAATTACCTTTAACAAGTCGTAAATATCCTGTTTAACAACACTGCTTCATAGTCCCAGATCATATATGATAATAAATTACTTTTAATTCTCATTTTACCACAAGGAGGAAGAGAGGGACCGGGAGAAAAAGAGAACACATCTGTGTCGTATATGGAGAGGAAAAAGGGACAAACTTTGATCCTGATGTAATTCATTTTACTTTAGTATCAGAGCAATGCTTCAACTATAAATATAGTTAATATAGACTCAAAGAATTTTGATAAAGGATTAGATGAAGCATGCTACGCTCACCTTGCTTGCATGTGCACATCAGTAACTATTTGTACTATGGTTTTTAATACCATATATCCCGGTTAAACTTGGGGAGGGTATGACGGTTTTAAAAACAAATGCTGCCCAACCCTTATGAACAGTCGGCATAACTTGGACCTTTGTTGTCGGCACTTACTGAGATTTTTGCATCCTGATTAGATCTGTGGCTGTGTTCTACTTTCTCTTAGATGTATGTCATCTGGGTAACAAGTAGCACAATGAAACTGTGATATTGTAACTGTAACTTTCACTTCAACCTTCCTCATTTCAATCAAGCAGCAGGAATCCAAAACATCCACTGATTTTTGTTGTCATAAAGTTGTAGTAGGAGTGTTTTCCTTTGCAGTCAACACCTGTGAATGTAAAAGACACAACTTGTTTGAAAAAAGAATGGAAGGATCTTTGTACTGTGTTGCTTTTAAGCTGAAATATCAGTAAACTTCCTTCATTTGCAAACCAAATACAATGAACAACAACAAACATTTGTGCATGAAGGAAGGCCAAGAAGAAGAAAAGCAATAACAGTGAGGCGATGCATACTTGAGTGATGGGTTTGTGAGAATAATGTGCAAAGAGGGAACTGAAACTGAATCTATTCAAACATAATCAGTGACATTTTTAGGCATCATAGGTTGATCTCCTGCTAAAAGTACTTCTCAGTGAATTTGTCCATGGCAAATTATATTGAGATTTTCAAATATGAAAAAACTATATCTTTATACAGTATATCATGTTTTCTGCTGCTATAGAAGTCATGACAACAAATCCAACAAAAAGACATGAAACACAATAACACTGGATTTTCTCTTGCATGATTTCACAGCAAACAATGGGAGCCATTGTTTGCTGACATTGTGCAGTTTACACTCTTAGAAACAAAGGACTTCACATTATGGAGAGGATTCTTATGAAGTGCCCTTGGGGATGAAATTCAAACGATCTCTCAACTCTCTCATCTCTCAGTTACACTGGCAAGACCTGCTAGCACATAAACAAGTCCGCTCATGCACGTGCATAATTGAAACCTACCCACATATCCACGCTCACTGGGAAAACACAACTCAAAGAATTAAACTGCATGTGTGAATATTTTTAACATGATTTAAAGCAAATCAGGGATAAATTAGGAGCACCATGTGTTTTATTATTCTGCTTACTGGAAACAGAATTTAATGTGTTCAAAAGATAACATTGGGCTGCACTAAAAATAGACTTTTTTTGGTAAATAGATGACTAAAATGAATCTGCCAACAGTGTGTTAAAAGCAAAGTAATTCACAGTGCAGTCCTTCAGTTACAGATAAGAATTAATCCATTCAAAGTCTTTTTTAATGCATATCCCAAAGAAGCTCTTATTCAACCGACTGATACAGGAGTAGGTGCAAACCAAGCTGCAACCTTTGGGTTAAAAAAGAAGACAATGCAGAACATTTCCTCAAGCATCCACATTAAAAGAATACTGCATGCGCACACGAATTCACCATATTGGATAGATATTTGTATATCCCAGTAGATGTCTGCATTTTGAGAGGTTTAAAAAAAAAATGAATTAACTCACCAGGACGCTGCCATGTTCAGTCCGCACCGTGGGTAGTGTGAGCATCAGGCTACAGCAGTCCTCCACCCATACTCAAGGCTATAGCTATGATGTCACCAAGGTTTGGACCTCTGAATTTTTTTCCCAAAATAAGACCAAATGGTACCAAATGATAATATCTAGTATTTTTAAATGAGATAAATATTATTCTTTTTAACTGTACAGTTAATGGTGAGGTTGATTTGAAAAAGAGTTAGTAGTGATTTATTTCAGGCCAAAGAGGCTTTGATGCAGGTATTTAAAAAAGGATCTTTCATTATGAAATAAGCTCAAATAAAAGCTGAAGGTTTTTGAGGTTGAATTTGTCTCCTCGGGGTGTGTTGCAGCCGTGGGAGTGGGAGTAAGTGGGTGTAAGTAATCGGTGCTGTGTGCTGCAGCAGAGCACAGAAAGCAAATGAGAAAAATGGGACATTATATGTTAGACATGTTTCCGCTTTCTTACACTAGGTGACACATTAACAAAAACATGTATTACACATTTAAATATATTACTTAATAGATTTCAGTAAGTTTCATACAAGAGTTACAGTGACTTCCTGTGAAATGGCGAAATACCAAATTGTCCACCAAGAAGTTATAGCCCAATTGTGTCACTTCCTGCTGCCAGAAGGGGTGCTACATCTAAATATTGAAACTAACCTTTGAACATTTATAGGGGCGGACCTTGATCCTACATGTGAATTTTGAAAGCAATCAGATGTTTGGTATGAGAGTTACACACACAGTGCTGAACAAATTTATTAGACCACCTGTCATATTTGTCTCAAAGACCATCCAGCATCATAAAGTGCTTTAATGCGGACTCTTTCATTTTCAGTCAGCTCTCCACGTTTTACCATTTTGAACAGGAATAAGAAATTCAAACTGAATTTGAGCCGGCTCACCGGGCTTCTCTGAGAAGTCAGAAATGAATCAAGCATAACATTCAACCACTAAAACTCATTTTTCTGTTCAGGAATGCAAGTAAATAAATATAATTTGACATATTAATCAAGAAATAATAATATGCTTTACTATTTTTTTTCAGTTTTTTTGTAAATCAGTAAATTTGAAAATTCATGGATAACAATAATAATTATATTTTAGCATTAAAAATATCATTTCAGTTAAAGAGTTTCTATATATTGGTGTATTAACCATTGCAGAAACATAAAAAATGATTTAGGTAATTACCAATGCTGTTAATTTAGGGCAGCTGTGGCATAAACCTTACTTTGGTTAGGGTTAGGGTGGTCTAATAAATTTGTTAAGCACTGTACTTCCTGTCAAATTGGCGAGATATTAAAATGCTCACCATCGCCAATGATCAATGAAGCATCAATGAAGCATATCTGTGTTGTGGCCATTAATGAGGCCTTTCAAAATCAGAGCTCAATACGTTAAGCGCGATGAGAGGAATGAGGATATGACCCATTTGTGTCACTTCCTGTTGTCACTAGGGGGCGCTATGATGAGATGTTTGCATGTGGGCATGTTCAGTGTGATACGGTTGTCTTGCAAGTAAGAGCAGAAGATCACAGAATGTCAATTTGCACCATCAAAAATGCCTTATTTTGAAAAAAAAAGATGAAGCTCGTGGACTTCCTGTAAGGACTTGGACATGGGCCCAAGAGGCTTTTTTGTAGGTCTTATGATAACCCATGTGCTTTGGGTGCTTTGGATCTCCAGGTTGTCTTGTATTAGCAAAAATATCTGGTCTCAATTGGATGAAATATATATAACTGATATATCAGTATATATCAGTATCAACATCACTATATTGTAGTATTGTAAGATAGCACTCTGCTCAAAGCAGAGGTACATTTTGAAACACCCTCATTGTCCCCATTGAATGTGCACAGCTTGGGAGGACTTAGTGGGAATGGAATTTTTTCCTTATCCTGACTCTCCTGAGATGAGAACGATCCAAGATCCTTGTATTTACTTAACTCATTAATTCTGCAGGCTGTTACCAAAAAATAAAAGCATAGTTTCAGTTTTAATTTTAAGATTATATCTGGATTTAAATCAAATAACACCAGTATTAAGGTATTCTAACTTTCAATTCCAATTTTCCAACTTTTAGGCTCCTGAAGACTCCCTGTGTGGACAATCTCCAGTAAAATGCTGCCAAACATGGCAACAAGGGATTACAACAGCTTTGTGTGGCCTATCCATCATATGCTATTAGCTCAGACTCACACTTTTGCTCTCGTCCAGCACAGCAGGATAAGAGAGACTCAAACCACCACCAAAATAACTACAAAACCTTTCTGCATAATGGTCTTTGTGTGCACACCTGTGGTGCTCTCGGTGCGTGTCTGAGAGGGTAAATTTAGGCTGGTTCACATGTGTCTGCGTGCATGCATGTGCTTACCAATGCTATTAAATGACCACAGCACAGTACAAAAAGCAATTACATCCCCAGCTCCCCATCGGCTGCATTCAGCTGCAGTGACTGTGGACTTTTTAGGAGAGCCTGGGGTGATCCGGCAATTGGAGCAAGCAACGGAAATGGGGTGAGACGGATGAAAAACAGGGGAGGAGAGGGATAGGCTTGTGAGTGAAAACGCTCAATCTGGAAGAGCGGTGATGTGCTATAATAGCTGCAGAGCAAGGCAATCTTGTGAAGTTGAATAGTGTTGAAAGTGCTGAGATAGAATGGTAAAAACAGGGCTTAGTCCAAGCTGAATGCAATTGTAAAGCAGAGGTTACACGCTGAAGGACGGATGTATTTAACATGGTTAGACTGCTCCTGTCCGCCCTGTGTGGGAGCTGATGTTGAGTTTGTGAGCTCTCATCCTCGTTGATATTTTCTATCCCTGTCTTTGTTATCGTCAGGTGGGAGCAGAACCTCAGGTAACCTTGGCTGAAAACACTGAACCCAAGTTACAACAAACAGCTTGAAGACAGTTGCAGCACAGATTTGAGGTTTTGTGTGTGATGACACCACTATGAAAGAACAGAAGGTGCGACATCCACATGTCAGATCAAAGTGTGCAGGAGGGCAGCGGATGAAAAGACTGTGGCCTTGATCTTTGAGAAACACATGTGCCAAAACACATCCTGAATGCAACAGGAGGCCAGAAACATTTTATCCAGCAACTCTGAATGACAAGCTCCAAATTAAAAGTTTTCTCTCAGACATGGTTAAAATAAAATGTGGAAACTTATTTAATAGAAGAGGATGGACTAAAACAGGACACCGTTGTAAAAATGGTGCTAGTAGTCTCACAATTAATGAAATGAGGATCATCCGTGTGCAGTGACTGTGTTTCAAGTGATTGTAGTGTAAATATACCTGTGTCTGGAAGGTCCAGTCACTGGAAAATCAGTATTCCTGGCTACCATTACATCATGTAAGACAAGACAAAAGAACACTCTAAGCCAGTGGTTCCCAACCTTTTTCCCAAGTGCCCACCCTACTCATATCTAAGAAAAGCTAAGGCCCCCAGGACCCACTTGGAAAATGTACACATCACTGTTAATTGTTGACAAAATCCCAGCACAGTAGGCCTACATACACTTGTTTTTGACTAAAGATATATGAATAAACTATCCACTATTATGACAGCGTATTAGGGGCACTCTAGAAAACAACGGTAAACTTGAAATGCTCAAGTTTAAACAGGTAATTTATCAGAGAAAAAAAAAGAAATATTTGACTGTAAAAGTCAGACAGAATTTCTGAGATTATAAAAGCTTGATTTCTTGTAAATGTTTTACTTTAGGCTGTTGAAAATGTATGATTTTAAAAACTTGATTTTTTGTTGTTTCTAATGTCAAAATGAAACTTTTAGAACTTGGTAATTTCATTTTTTTTTCTTGTAAATTTCCAACATTCAAACTCTGAAATTCTGAGGTTGTTTTCTTGGAAATTTATAATCCCCCAAAACTTGATTTCTTTTCACCAAAATATTTGCTTTTTTTCCTTAAAAAATTAACCGATTCAAAATTTGCTTAAAGGCATGTTGAAGACTCCATGGTCAAGTTGAAGAAAGTTCTTTGGTGTGATGAGACCAAAATGGTGCTTTCTGGCCATCTGACAAGACACATACAATGTTAGGTGGTCACCAAACACTCCACCACAAACACACCATCCCCACCGTGAATCACAGCTGTGGCAGCATCATGCTGTGGGGATGCTTCTCGGCAGCCAGCCCTGGAAGGCTTGTAAAGATAGAGGGTAAAATGAATGCGGCAAAATATGTCGAAAATCTTTGAGGACAATATTTTTCAGTCTGAAAGAGATCTATGGCTTGGAAGATGATTTATTTCCCAGCAAGTCAGTGACCCGAAGCATACAGCGAAAGCTGCTCAGAAATGGCTGTCAAAGCCCAGACCTCAGCCATTACCTGACAGAGCTTAAGCAGTTTATCAAAGAAGAAGGGAGTAAAATGGGGCCAAATTATATCAACCATGACTGATTTATAAAATCAATAAAAGGCTAAAACATTCAAGAGGGTGAACACTTTATATAGGCACTGTATGTGGAGGTCTTCCCTGTATCTGAGCCCTGTTTATCAGCTTTTGTCAGAGGTTTAGAAAGAGTAGATAAAGTAGAGGATAAATACAATCAGATCCAAGGATCCATAATGTCCCATAAAGGTATCCAGTCTCCTGGTATTGAAACCGATCCTAAGAGTTGTTCCTGTGGAGATAATGAGCTGCTGAGTGAGATGTTTGCAGGGCCAGAGGGCTCGGATTGGAGCTGCTTCACTGATGCTCTGCATGGTGAGGACCCGGGCTGGGCTCTAAATTAGCGAGCCTTCTGGATCAATATGGGCTGTAATTAGCTGCTATTGATCCTAGACGGATCAGCCACTACAGTAGGCCACAGCCAAGCACCTCTCAGCGTCCATCAAGCTGCATCCCAGCAGCACAGCAGCGCAGCCTCAGATCACTCTGAGAGCAAACAAATAATATCAGCCAGCACACTCAGCTCCTGGTAAGTGCACTAAAGATACTGTTCGACATTTCAGGATTCACTTACATATTCCATTAGTGCTCAGTGCAATGCATCTTTTTGATTCAGTGTTTTATCTTGTGTTCCATTAAATCATATAGATTGCATTATGTGCTTGCGTAACATGCAGGAAAAAAATGGGGCCAAATTTCTAGCTATTATCCTGATGCATCCTCATAAATCAGTCGTCATTATGTGTCAGAGCTGTGGACAACACCAGACATGATGCTAGTGCAATCGAGCATTTAGGGGGAAAAAAAAAGATCTTATCTGCTCTAAAACGATCACAATCAGGACTTTTTAAATATCTCATCAAAGTGATTCTGCTCTTTTCAGTAATGTTAATGATCTCGCCTCTCATTAGTAATTTGATAGGTGGTTTTCCCCTAAGAAGCGGCCTTATCCGTTGGTCGTGAAGTGATTAGCAAAAACAAGATTTCATGAAAATAAGAATCTTGTCAAATGGGTTGAAAATCATCACTGATACTGGAAGAAATTGTCCTTTTTTTCCCCTTTCTCTTGCTTGAATTTGTAATCACAATAAAAAATGTGGGCTGTAATTATAATGGCCTGTCCATTGGAGATATGAAGCCGAATTTAAAGCTTGAATTATTTAAGTCTATTAAACAAATGCAATTTAAACAAAGGCAAAAAGACTGTGAAATGTGGGTAAAATTACTGCTCACATTCTCATTTCTCTTAAAGGGCCGGCGTCTTAGAGCCTTGTACTTTGACGCCTAATGGACTTGAAATTTCTCCTTGCTTAGGCTGCAGATGATTGTGTTACATAGTTCTGTTTCAGACAACATGCTTCAAAGAACAATAATGGCACATTAAAGATTCAAACCTGCTCTGCATGGAGTTTATAAACGCCATCTTCATTCTCACAGGACCATTCATCCTTATGAGGTGTATAATTAACAGTGTTGACCTTTTCCAACAAACAATTTCTTATTTAGAAATGCTGCTGAGGAGAGCTGATCAGCACCCATTGGAGGATGTGGTCAGGCCCCTGTAGGAAAATAATGGGATAGCAATAATGTCTAATATCCCCAGTCATCCTGGTCATAGGATTATGGAAACACTAAGTCAAACCCTGGTGAACTTGTTTATTCTTTAGGGTGATTCATCGCCCATCCAAGAGGCTTCATCAGCTCTTCTGATGGCCGTTATGAGGCCATTAAGCCAGGTTTGTTTTATTCAAAGCACTTCAGACTTTGGCCAACTTTACTGTTGAACATGAATAATTGCCTTTTGCCTCCATCCAGTCCCAGCCTCAAACTTATTGAACTACTAGAATATCCAATTTCAGCTGGTCCAAATGTCCTTTAACTGCAGTCTGGCTTGGTTAGATTCAATATAGCAGTGATGTGTGCAATTCCAGGCCCAAATGAATCTCCCAGCACTAGCCCATCTCAGAAAAGATGTTTCCAGAGATTGAAGCACAAGTATACCAGGTGGAAGAGTAGCGGTGCAGAGTGAGTGAGAGCAATTTGCACTCAGCAGGTTAAACCAAACTTTCTCTGATACATATAAAAAGAAACTTGAATCGGCAAGACAAAAATAACACTGGAAGTGATTTTCTCAAAGACTTCTTCAAGTGTTTGGGGGGGCTTTTGTTTTTACTTTCCCCTTATGATATCAAAATGATATTGCCTGGACGACACCTGCTGAAAACACCACCTCTGCACTTTGCAAAGACACAGAAGAATCACATTAACTTTCACAGAACTTTTTAAAGAACCAGTTTTCCAGTAAATTCTGAATATTTGCTTTGTTTAGACACAACAAAAAGCCATAGGAAAGGATGTAGGAGGTTTGAATGACCTATCAAACAAAAGGGATGCTGCTGTTAAGGGGCCCTACGTTTCTATTTGTATTTGTCAATTTTTTCTAAATATCCTAATAATTTAGTTGCGGCAAATAAAATGCATCAATAGCATTCATATAATCTTGTCTCAGCATGATTTATGGATGCACACTTTAGCAAAAGTAGTGAAATACATTGTAAAAGTGTGAAAATCATTTAGAATTTTAGGAACCTGTTCTTCACTTATATATATTTCTGCCTTCTTCTTTATGCAGTTGTAGCACGAGTTAATTTCTCAACTCCTAAAAAAAAAAAAAAAAAAAAAAAGTGGAAAAATAATTGGAAGCATTAAATTCCAGTCAGTTGAGTTTTTTCCTTTTTTCTATTCCATAATACACACTTACAAAACCATGTTTTTAAATGATGGGATACATACATGTTTTTTACCTAATTAAATTCATATTTTCCCACTGGAATTTTGCAAACCACACATTTGCAAGTTTGAACATTAAACTTACTTAAAGAAAGCATGCTGTTTGTCGTCGTCTTCATGCAGTTCTTTAAATTTATTTATTTATTTCTTTGCTTTTTCTATTTGTAAACGGAAATTGTACAATAATGTGCATGAATGTTGTTAGAGTAAGTTTAAAGGTAATTTACACAGCAGTCCCCTGACATTTCAAAAAGTCCTGATGTTCAAAATGTGATAAATATGAAGCTTTAAATAGTCTTTGTTAGAATTCATTGTTTGTTTTTTTTATTACAATTCAAACACATTTGTTCACTTATACAGGATTAATTTTTGAAAACAAAAGAAAATGTTGAAAAAAAATGTCAGTTGATTTAAATTTTCCCCTTGAAAACATTTAAGGCTCCATCTAATATTTTTATCAAAATTGATATATTTATATTTTCTCTTTCCACATCTCAATTAGCTATCAATTACTGGTTTTAAGCGAGTAAGTTATTGAAAACATGCTTTGATTACATTTTGTTGATGTTTCTCATTATTTGTTTACTAATTCATTTATTGGTAAAAGTAGAGAACTATGATTAAATATAATAATGAATAAGAATATAGAAATAGCTGAGTAAATCAGCTTTTCTGAATCAACTGCTTTAAGTCATTGAATGAAGCAGATTATTTTGATTATATCCAGAGATATGCCTGTTTGTTTTCCTCATCAATTTTACAATGGTTATATAATTTTTCTCCAGAATGATGACAAAGAGCCAGCGGAAGAAGGGAAAGACACCAAACCAGTGGAACCAGATTACAAACTGTGGGGACAGAGGCTACTAAAATCAAGTATATTATTATTATTATTATTATTGTTGTTGTTGTTGTTGTTGTTGTTGTTGTTATCTTTATATAGTAAATTGTGTGAATTTTGCAAATGCATTTGTAATTTTGTATACTGATATATTAAACTTCTTAAATTAAAGTATGTTGCTGTCATCATGTAGTTCTTTAAAAGTCTTTTTGTCCTGAATATAATAATTTTGATCCTTACATGATACATGCTTGAAACAATGGGGTCTTAATCACAAAATTGGTACTTTTTTCACTCATCTGGGATGAAAAAAGGTTACAGAAAGTGTCAAAATACACCGTTTTCACTCCTTAGGGGAGAGTGGAGTGAGTTATGCCAGTTTTTACTCATAGTGACTTTAAAGTGAGGTCATGACAGTACTGCCTCCAACTTAAGTGCGTACATATATTTCAGGATGTGGTGCATCCCTGGGAACAATAACTTTGGATCTGAAATAAACTCTTTAAGAAATATAACTTCTGGAAAAATAGTGGTCTTGTGGCACAACTTGCCCCCGGTGTGGGGTAAGTTGTGCCTTTGGGGAGAATACGATGGGGTAAATTGTGCCAGTGATTATTGAAGTAAAACAGAACATTTTAATCTCATAAACTATAATGCTATATAAAAGCAAGACAAATTCAATACAAAATTACTCATTTAGGGTTCATTTAGGTATAATCACCCTATTAAACTAATGTCATAAGTCATATTTTCTATTTTTTGGAAAACACAAAAAACTTAAATACACACTATTGATATTTGTGAATCATTTCAGGCAAAAAGGCTTTGGCAATAGATGCCTGTTGACATACATAGAACGCTGTCTGTCAGTTATGCAACATATACAAATAAAGTGATTTGGGGCAATTTCTGAACATCTCACTGTGACTTAGGCCACTTAAAAACTGAATAACACTGCTCTTTAATAACAGTGCAAACTCAAAACTGAAATCAGTGTTAGCTAAATTAAACAAATGACAGGTAAATCAAACACTGATGAGGCATGCCCATCTCCTCACTTCTCCAGTTGTTCTTGGCCCTTCTTTGCTGGGTTCTAGGTGCGTAGGTTTTGGTGTGTGGTTGTGTGGATTTGTTAGGGTGGGTGTGTTGGTGTGGGACTGGGTGTGTGGGTCTGTGTGAGAGGGTGTGGGAGTTAGGGTCTAGGTCTGTTGGTCTGGGACTTGTGTCTCTGGGTGGGTGGGTCTGCATGTGTGAGTATTTGGGTCTGGTTGTGTGGGTTTCAGGGTTTGGGTGTGTCTGTGGGTCTGGGTTTTTGGGTGTGCCACTGGCACAACTTAACCCAGGCCCTTTGGCACGAATCACCCCAGCCCCCCGTTTTGACAAACTAGTATGATCCAGCATCTTAGAGCTAACATCATGCTAACTGTATAGACTCATTGTGTAGCCTATTAAAGGACTAAAACATGTGTGAAATGTTTTCAAATTTGTCTATAATTGTTCAGACACAAGAATCAAAAAACCTTGATCATAGAAATTTTACTTTGAAAGGCAAAAAACAGTTTGTTTGTTTGTTTTGTTTGTTTGTGTGATTCAAGTGGACTCTGGCATAGTTGTAAATGCTACGCGCCCAGATATGGGACAGACCGCCTTATCAGCTTTATGATGTCATCGTAAAAACTAAAGTTCTTTCCACGGCGTGACAGTTTGTTCACATTTTTCTTCAATAAATGGCGTATATCCTCAGAATCCAGTCAATAAACGGTCTGTTGTGACTCACCTACGGACGAACACAAGTTGGAGTCAGTGAGATAAGATGCAAAGGCAATAAAAGTCTCCTGTCACTTTAAAAACCGCTCTATCTGAGCAGCGCGAGCCCATTTAATCCTCTGGGCTGCACATAGATGTGTAGATATGAAGAGCGGGGTTCCTGACATCTGAAAAAGTGATTTTAAATCCTCCATGGCTGCAGGATGGACTTTTCTGCTGGGTTAAAAAAAAAAAAACTTAGCTCAGGTCATGACCCCAGTGGTTGCCATGGTAGCTTATTCTTCTTTCTCCTCCTTGGCAGGTTCGTGAACCAGCCACGTGAATACCGCCACCTGCTGTTTCAGACCGAGTACATACGCAAGTGGGCCCGGGCACCGATCAATGTTGCTAGTGTGAAAGTAAGCCTGTGGTGGAAGGGGAAGGGGAGGAACCGCTGCGCTACGCTGTTTGAAACAACTGGGCCTAATGTGAAAGCACCCTAAGACTTTCTTTAGCTTTAAAAACTCTTTGAAATAGTATTACGACATTACAATGTCGAATAGCAGATGCTTTTATCAACAGCAAAATACATCAGTTAAATTACTATTCCCCCAAACAGGGAATCTAATCACCTGTAAAAAAAAAAGTCTGACATGCTTGGATTCTAGACAAACCTGCTGTTTGATTTATGCCTGGTGCTCTGGCCACATGGTCAGTGCTGTGTAGTCAGAATCATAATGAATGCATTCCCTGATAGCACAAGCAGAGATGTTTGGGGTCAATCTCGGCCAGCAGTTGCCCCTCTGACACTTGAATTAGGCCAATTAAATGTAGAAGTGTCTCTCAAATATCTAGTTTGAATTTTACTCACAGCTTTGTGAAGAAAATTGTAACCTTTCTGTCCAACCTCCACAGGCTACATTTGGAATTTATGCGAAATAATTAATCTAGGCCAGCATCACCTGCAAGCTTATGAGAACGAATTAAGTGCAAACTATTTCCTGCACTTTAATATAATGCACCTGGTCATCTAAAGGCTGATCTATAAGACTGAAGGAAATGGATTTATAGGTTTCTAATGATGTCACACACTTAGAGCAAATAAGAAAGGCCTCCTACTGCTGTATGCTGTGGTGAAGGTGATGCTCTTTCCATGGCTGTACCCACCATTAAAATTATCTGAAGTGTATACCTAAAATAACTCCGTGTTCCCATGGCAAATGCAAACACACAAACTCAGACACTGCTGAAGTAAATCCTACATGCTTCAAACCAGAAAGTACACATTAGATGTCTGGCTCTAACCGGTTAAAGATGCACAGATTTACAATCAGGAAAATTAAGAGAATTTTCAGGGGTAGCAGGCCCTCATTTCTCCTGGGTAAGCTTGGTTTTTGGACTTTAAATAGTGTATTAAAAAAGAGCAAAGAACTGCATTGAAACTTTTCATGGAAGACAAGCTTATTTGCTCCCAATAGCCCAATAGTGACTGTTGAGGGGTGGGCTGATACACAATGGCCGAGCAATTAGCTCGGATGTAGCCAAAAAGAATTTCCCCTTTTCTCCTGACTAGGTTGCGAGTTTTCTGGATGGGGTTTAATTGTACTGCAAGCCAGTAGCAGTGACTGCTTTTGGTGAAGCATTCAGCTCAGTTGTAGCTTTAGTGACAGTCTTTATCAAATCTGGGCAGCATTTCTTTATTGAATAAGGAACAAAGAAACACAATGAAATCTTTTCTTGGAAGGGAAGATGTTTTACCACTTCTACCTACTGGCATCGGTATGAGTTTCATCCAACAACAAGCTACATTCTCCTAAACTACGATTGCGCCTTACCCGCAATTTTCCGCATACAGCGGCTGTACCACAACACCACAGTTTTGCAGTGACAGCGTGTCTAGAGTGCTGCATAATGAAGCATAGCCCTGATCAGCTTGAGAGAAGGGTGCAGAGATCACAGGAAAATGTTTTTTTTTTTTTTTAATCTTTCTGACATGATTCCATAATTGTATTGCTTCTGCCATGAGTGAGTCCATTATGAAGTTAAAAGGTTAATGTTTGCTTTAAAGGATGTGTGGTTTCATGCAGATGATGCGATTCTGCTGGCTCCATCGGCTCAGGACCTCCAGCAGGCACTGGGACGGTTCGCAGCTGCGTGCAAATTGGTCGGGATGAGAGTCAGCACCTACAAGTCCATGGCCAGAATTCTCTGCTATAAAAAGGTTGATTGCTCCCTCCAAGTAAAGAGGGAGTCTGTGCCTCTGGTGAAGGAGTTCAATTATCTTGGGGTCTTGTTCATGAGTGAGTGCAAAAGGGAGTGTGGGATTAATAGATGGGAGGGAGCTGAGCCGGAAGCCAAAGCTTTTGATTGACTGGTCAATCTTCCTCCAAACCCTCACTTATAGACATGAACTCTGGGTAATGACCAAAAGAATGAGATCGCGGACACAAGCGGCTGAAATGAGTTTTCTCTGGAGGGTGGCTGGGCTCAGACTTAGAGATAGGGTAAGGAGTTCAGACATCTAGAGGGAACTAGGAGTAGAGCTGCAGCTCCTTCCCATCGAAAGGAGCCAGTTGAGGTAGTTCGGGGTAGGCGTCTGATCAGAATGCTTCTTGGAAGCCTACCTTTGGAGGTTTTCCAGGCACGCCCGGCTGTGAGAAGACCTCGGGGAAGACCCAGAATGCACTGCAGATTACATATCCTATCTGGTCTTGGAACACCTCGGAATCCCCCAGCAGGAGTTGGAAAGAGTCGCTGGGGAGACGGACGTCTGGGTTGACTTTCTGTACCTGCTACCATTGCAGCCTGGCCACAGATAAGCAGAAGAAGATAGGTGCATGGTTTCATGTAAAATTCTGTTTTTTTACTTCAAAGGTTAACTTTTCTTCATTAGTGGCACTGCTGTGACCCACCGACCACCCCACTGACCTTTTGCTCTTTGCAGGATGAGACATAATGTTATCATAGCAATGATTTATGATGGGGAGTCTGTGCATTGTGTTGCGTTTTGAAGTTAACTTAAAACTTTGCACATCTTCAGCTGGTTGCAATCTGCACCCTCACTTCTAGATTCCACATCTCAAAATCTAAAGGCAGAAAATACTAAAAGTGGACTTTAGACCTGCAAACTTTGAGCAGTTTACACAGCAGTAGATTAGCTCAAAATGCAGTGCATACTACGTCAAGTGGAATTATTTTTCATGTGGCAGAGGCTTGTAAATATTACCTCAGCTAATGCATTTCTTGTGATTTATTGCTGAAACGTCTTTTATTCATCTACTAAATCTAGACTCAATTTTTGTAGCTGCTGAATGAGTTTATGGAACTCGCTTTTCACTGGATTACACATGGGTTGTGACTTGGAAATATGGCTTATGCTAATGTCTAAGATTGATTATAATTTGCTTATATTCCAAAAAATAGAGGAAAAGCCAGCAGAGTAATGTTAGAAGGGGGAGTTAATGATGCCACATTATTTCTTCCTTGCCTAAAATGATTTTTAAGTTACACATATTTTTTTATTTCTCATATATTTAAGAGGGTCAGACTTTCTTTGTGAATGTGTTTGTGGCTCTCTGGAGAATACATAGCAATGTCATTCAAATGGCCCTGCCTGGGTGACTGTGTTTGAGATTCTGGCAGTGTTGCGTCCTGTAGTGTCCACTTCAGTCAGTGTTCAGACTCAGAGATGTGTCAGTGGCTCCGATGCGGCTTGTCAGGCATGCTTTAGCTTCCGGCCGGCCTGGTACAGCCTGGCACTACACTGCACACACTCCTGGGACTGTCCGCAGACAGCCATCACAACCCCCAGTCTCTCTTTGTCTCCCATCCTCTCATCACCCGTCTACTTGTCGCTCAAGTCTCGCCATCCGAGTGTGAATATCAGGATTAGGTAAATGACAGGAGGAATCTACAGTCTTGACTAGGCAAATGTCCTCTGGGTCTGTCTTCTGTCTTGATGTGTGGACTCGGAAATGAAAAGACAGTGTGTGAGTTCCCTCATGAAAAGTTGAACACCGAGCGGTTTGTTGTTGTTCAACCTTTCCATTAGTCCAATCAATGACAATCAATTTCACTACCAATTTCCTCAGCACACTTTAATAGGGCTTAGTTGTGGTGTGAGGCCAATCAGGAAGCTTCTTCATGTAGAGACCAGGAAATAGGAAGATGATAGATTGACTCACATCACTTAATGTCATTACGGCTGGAGGGGAAGTTGTCAAAATGAAGATGAGCTTCACTGCTTTACTCTTTGACCGCTCAGCTTGCTCCAGTGTGTAAGGGTTGAACTCTGAAATAAAAAAGCCACTCTCCATTTATTATATTCCGGCCTTTACTCGATTTTCAGTCCACTAATTTAAGGAAACGACTGAGAGCAGAATGCAGAAACTAAAATCACCAGTCCAATTAACTCTGAGTTAAATGTAGGAGATGTATTCTGCAAGTTTTAAAAGCACTGTATGTCCAAGTCACAAAGGAAGGATATTTACTGCTCATGAGGTTAGTTTTATCCTCAAAATAAAAGTGTTGACCTAATGTAAGCCTATGGCCAATGTTGCTACAGAAATATGGTCCACTGAGGGAGAAACTTTCATGAAATTAAAATTATTAACCCATATTAACATGTAGTCCGCCCACATAGCTCCCTGTTTTGTTTACAAAAAGTAATACCACTGACAAACTTAGCATGGGAGATGGGTCGGTTAGAGTTCTACTTAGAAGATGCATATGATAACAAATATTAACAACACAAGTCTGCTTAGGATGGAGGATGAGCTGGCCTCCCATGCACTTTGATTAACTAACATTAATGATAAACACACCTTAACCCACTGTTGGGGTCCCGCACCCCCTAAGGGGGCGCCAAAGATCTCAGGGAGGTGTAAGACTTGGTCTGCTCTGTTAAAGTTAATTTGCACATGTTAACTAAAAGTATGATAAAACACTTTATAAACAATTCATACCATGGTCTTTTTGGTTATCGAAACATTTTCTTGGGGTTTTATCAATGAAGCAGTTAAATGATAATTTTGGGCAACAATATTTGAACAGTTTTTTTCCCAGCTTGTCTTCGATATAAGTAGGTGGGGCCCGAAGGGAAAATGTCTGGAAACCACTGTTGTTAGTAATAGTTCAATAGTGTTTTTAGAAGCTTAATTACATTTTTCAGTGGATTTGTCGGAATGTTAATCTTTTCTGAATCAAATACTTTTATTTCGTAGTGAAGTTGATTTTTGATCAAGATGTACAACAGTGTCCAACAAGTTACTTTTTTTTTGCAAGATGTGCAAAGGGTGCAAGAATGCTGACAAAACAAGATCAGTATCATAAAATGGATTTATGCAGATTTACATGATGTAGACAAGATAATTTAAGATAGTTGATTGGTGCAAATTTGCATATGAGGTGAGGCATTTTACCACAGAGAGCCTTCTTACAGTATTTGAGTTACAGTGAACAGATAAACTGCTTAAGGTATTTGAGAACTGTAAATAGATTAAATAAGTAATTACTGTGGAAATAGAATACATTTGTGCAAATATGCATATGAGGTCAGTAATTTAACTGCAGTGATTTAAGTTACAGTTAATAGATTAATTGGTGCAAATATGCATATGAGATAAGGCTCTTACCACTGTGCTTGAGATACAGTAAAGCGGTAAGAAGCAGTACAGGATATTTTACATTGATTGCGTTTACATGGACTTGAGTATCCCAGTTTCTGTTTATGCATGTGTACATCTTCAGAAATCGGGATATTACAGTATCCCAGTTTTGAGAATTTCGGTTTTGCTACCTGGAGAACTCCAAAAGAAAACGGGATACTGTGCCATGTATACGCAGTATCCCGTTTTCTGGCTGCTGTAGACTTCCTGCACAGGCGTGACTTTGATTTAACTTCAGATACTTTAAAATACTGCATCTATGTGGCGGAGGAACAGCTGATCTGCTCTGCCCGGAGAGAGTGACAGCTGAGCGGCTGTCTGCAGTGGATCAGTCTGTGAGCTGATGGCAATTTTGTGTAAAAAAAAAAAAAAAAAAAGAGCTCATTTTTAGATAAAACGTGAACTGAACGGTTAATTTTTCAGCCATAAATGAAATATGAACATAGTTTACTATGGAGACAGAGAGAGAGCTCACGCCATTTTTTTCCCGGAAAAGATGGAAAGCGCCCTGCACAGTCTGTCAATGCTTCCCAGTCCTGAAATTTAGAAACGATTACTCTTCCGGTGTACTTTTCAAAGTAAAAGCGTTACCTTTTTCAAGACCCACTTTAAGCTGCCCCAGTTTTCACGGACTTTTATTTTGAAGTCGTTTCCAGGACAGTTATTTAGTGAAGTAAGTCAACTGCAAGTTGCTTCACTCTTTCTTGGCATCTCTGCCAAACTTTCGTAGTGTTTCATAATGATAATAATAATAATTCCAATCACCTAACAGTGATAATAATTTGAAATATGAAGTTATATTAATCTTATTCATTTGAGAGCTCCCTTTCACTTCTTGCCATCCTCTCAGTCTCTTAACTTCTCTTAACTTTTTTATTTTTACACTTTGAATGCTTGGCCTTTTGGTAGTGTTTCTCTATGTAGAAATTACCAAAGGGAGTTCTCTGCTGCTCCATGATGTCATCTGTAAAGAAACAATACACAATAGGTGGCTGTCTAGCTGAAGTGGCTTGAGAGCATAAATCATTTTTTTAACATGTAAACATCACATGAATGACTTGTGTTATATTTCACCTTCTGTGTTATACTGTTCAGTCATCTGCCATGTTGGCTAAATTTAGTTATGACTCATTATAACGTAACATCCTGAGCAATTGTAAAGTGAGTTTATAGGTGTAGGAATCTTGAGGGCAGTCAGAGAGATGCAGCAAAAGAACAGCAGCTTTCAGTTGCAGGTCTTTTATCTTTAACCCTAAAACAGAATCAAGGAAATTAAAAAAGGCTGATTCACTATACCAGGATGCTGCAAGCAATTCCACATAATACTAGTGGAACTGATAAAAATATGCTAAGTTTGAAAAATGCAAGCTGATGATCTGTCCAGTGCTGGCCAGCAGAAGAGGTCTTGCTGTCCCTGGCAGATCACTACTGCGTTAAAGAGAACGCTCAAAATCTGTGCTGCAAGTCTTGAGTTAAAATATGTAAGGGTAAGGGTTTTTTTCCACAGATGTCTCATTATACTATTGCTTAATTTCGCTCAGCTAAATTAATTTAAATATGCATAAACTGAATTTTTGTAAGCAATGGAAAAAGATAAAAACAGTATTTGTTGAACATCTGTCTCCTTATCACAAGATGGCATCGCTGTTGACTTGTAATGTAATTAAGATTTAAAGAATACTCTGGCAATTACCTGTCTAATGGGGCGTTTATCAGCCCTCATTCTCCAAGCTGTCTGTCTTACTGGCTGACTCACTGCGAAGCACGAGGGTGCATATGTAATCTCTGCCAGCAGAAATCATACAGAAACTTCTCCAAGAGGACGGCCGTCGTTCTGCAAGAGGGCGACCGCTCAGGCCTGATGACTCTGAGTGCTTGGATCTCTGCACCTCTGGTCCTCGTGAAGTCGCTCAAAATTATTGGAGGAGAAAGAGCAGATATTTCCCTGGATGGAGAAGTTGTCGATCACCTCACTCTGCCATGAGCGACCTGCTCCCTGTTTCTGTCACTCGAGCATGATTGGTGAAAGGAGGGCACCACTAGCAGGGGGAGCGTAACCACACGGAACGATCCATATTCAGTGATACAGTGATGTGAATGGGGGGGGTACCTTTTCCATCACCAGTGACACCTGAAAGACACCCTGCAGCGTCGCCTTGACAACAGTTATGAACCCACTTGGCGCCCCTGGGTGCGGGGTCAGGGTTGAGTGACATCCTGTCTTTCTGACTTTTTGCTCCATTGGAGGTGCAGACTGATTGTGACACAGCAGGATGGATGTTTGTGAACATGGGTGGATGTGTGTGTATCTAAGGGGGGTGGGGGGTCACCATGAGGCTTTGATTGAAGCAGCATTATTCACTAACATGTGTTAAAGAGCTGTTGTATTTTCAGATTTGCAAGTATATCACTGTATTATATGTGAATATTTGTCAAGCGTAAAGGACATACTGTTGTTTGTGACTGCTATTTATCTATTTAATGGAAATCAGAAGTCACTCCCCTGTGAAAGGATTTTGTCATGGATAAGCATTGCAGCCAATGTTGATTCTGACTGAAAAATATGACAAAAATGTTCTCTAGCAACTAGATGTAACAGTACTGTTAATTTTGTGGTTTTGCAGTGAAAGAAATGTCTCAAGGCCAACGTGAACATGTGACTGTATCAGATGATAGGTTTCAGGGCAAGAAGTGTTTTTAGTGGAGAAAAGCAAAGGGAAGTGGGAACTACAGTTAGCATTGGCCCTTGCATACCCATCATCCTTTGCGCACCACTCACTGGCTTTCACAAAAATGTCAGATGCTACAAGTGGCAAGGGAGAACCAAGTGACAACTTTTTTGAGATTGCGGAGGCTTCAGCGACTTTTAAGTTTATTGGTTTCCAGGTGTCCAGAAATGAGAAAGGAGAAAATGTAATGGACAAACAGAAAACAATATCCAAACACTGGCAGAGGTAAAACCCTTGGATTCATTCACCAACATTCACCTTGTTGTCTTTAAACCATTTTCTGTGTAGCTTTGGCTGAATGCGTCAGGTCATTGTCTTGCTGGACAATAATCTTGACGCATAGATTTTACCCTCAACATTTACAAGCCTTCTCAGGCTGACTTCTGAGAAGGAGGGCTGGTGTGTTTGCGGTGATGTGCAGTGTTTAGCATCTTGTCTGATGTCCAAAAGACCATTTTGGCCTCATCAGACTAAAGAACTTTCTTCCACATTGACCAAACTCAGGTCAAGATTTAATACAATTTTCTGACACTTGTGATAGATGTAACTTTGGGAAGAGTACACAGGGTCATACTTTCCAGTCATGCCCAAAGATTGTCCCCTTTTGGCAGGACATCTGCACATGGTATTGCAAAATTTACAATTTAACAATTAAACTAGATGCACTGATTGCCTTGTTTGGGTGCTCCAAAGCATCCAAACAAGGCAGTCGCCCACCCTCGTGGCCCAATTGTTGAAAATCACGCACTAAAGTGCCCTCTTGGGAACCAAAATGTGTGTTAAAGTGTCCTCTTGGGAGGCAAAAAAAAAAAAAAAGCGATTTCTGTTGTTATGATTCTTTGGCCTCTATCTCTCTGATACTTTAGTGTAGACTGCTTTGGCATATATTGGCAGAATCTGTGGAGTCTCTCCTTTCATTTAGGTGTCGATCGTGTGTTCTGCATGGTGTCGTAGTGGTAGAGCCAGAAATATGGCAGGTGGGTTGAAACAGTGGAGCTGTATGGAGTTTGATATGTTGTAATTCATTTAGTTGCTATTTAAGTTGTGTTTGGGGCATGTTAACAAGGTTTATATAGTCTTGTAGCCCAGGTTCTGCTGTTTAATTTGATGTGCAACTTCACAATATCCTTTTGTGATTAGTGCATTATTTAACACTGTGTTTGCCAATGCCTCTCAATGTCCCCCATTTAGGGGACCTCCAGGTTTTAATGTTTATTTGTCTTGTAATAAGTCTTGTTTGTGCAAACACATAATTAAAAAAATGATTTAATACAATTTTCCTTCAACAATGCATTCTCTCTAACACTCTTTTTGATAAAGCTTTGACTGATGAAGAACTCAGGCAACAGTTGTTATATTCAGAGTCTCTCCCATCTCTGCTGCTGAAGCTTGTTACTCCTTCAGAGTCATAGGTGTCTAAGGGGCCTCTCTCACTAGTCTTCTTCTTGCACGGTTATCAGTTTGTGCGGATGGCCTAATCTAGGCAAATTCACACATGGGCCATATTCCTTTCTTGATAATTAATTTACCTTAACCCAGAGGGCATGTTTAGTGCTTTGGGAAAGTCCATCCATCATCTGACTTTTGCTTTTCATTAACCTTTTCTCTGAGTTGCTTGCAGTGTTCTTTTATCTTCATGGTGTAATGGTAGCCAGGCATAGTGATCATTCAGTGACTAGATTTTCCCGACACAGGTGTCTTTATTCTACAATCACTCAAGACACATTCACTGCATTCCATTTCACTAACGTTGAGACTACTAGCATCAGTTGGCTGGACCTCTGTTGAATTTGGTCAGTCTTTTTGAAGAGGGTGAATATTGATGCAGTGACACATTTTACTTCACATACTGACATTACTTTGTAGAGCTGTTTTCACTTTGTCAATTAAAATATTTTTTTTGTCTTTTGTTGTAAAAAAGATTCATATTATATTGACTATGATTGATTTATACAATCAATAAAAGGGTGAAACATCCATTATGTATCAATAAGGGTCAAAAAATCAACAAGTTATAATGATGCCACCCCTGCTATGATAATACTCCATAGTATTTCATTCAAACTTTATCAGTATTTTCATCCCTTCCCCATTCCTTATATCAAAGTATTGTATGCAGTTCATCAATATTATTTAAAACAATATATTTATTTTACAATTCATCTTATTGAGTTGAAAGAGAGAACATGTTGACCAAAAGTAATTAATAAAATGTAGGAACTTATTTTTCTCGTTGACTTAAACTTTAAAGAGTAAAGATGACTAAAAGGTTGTTAAAACCTATGAGCATTTCCACCCGAAGACCAAATCTAAAATAGCACTTAAACAGTAAAAGGACGAAAAAACAGTTCATAAAGCACTCAGCCACAACAGTAAGTACTTAAAGCCTTATGTAAATTAGTCAGCGGAGAGGTTTACCTGCAGTAATTCCTGCTATTTTTCTAATGCACTACCTTTTTTTTTTTTTTTTTTTTTTTTTTGCTAGCCATGTTATTCATTTTGCTTATTGATTCATAATGAAACATTAGCTGAGCAGGCAACCCTGAAAACATAATGACTTTAGCCCTCGCCATTGCCATGGTGGAAGCATAATAACATTTGATTCACTGCTTAAAGGGCATTGTCAACTATGTGAGACTTTAAATTGCTAGGAGGATTCTTTTTTGTGTATATATATAACTGTGTATATTGTGTATATATATAAAAATCTGTATGAATTTGAACCAGAGAATGTAAAGAGCAAAGTTTAGATTTCCTTTTTCATGGGAATAAAAGGTGGACAGTATTGCATTTTTCTACCTGCAGACATATCATTTTGTCATCTTTGTTTTTCTGCTAGGAAAATGTGTAAATATACAGAGATACAGTGCCACAACAATTCACACACATTTTAGTAAGTGATACTTGAATGTATCTGTAACCTCTTCTTTTAATACAGACCTGCTTATGCAGTTGTTTAAAAGCTTTGAAGTGGGACCTTTGTCATACAGCGCTTTTTTGGTTTGATTGATTCAGTACGTGCATGCCATTGACACAAGAGTCATTCAAACACTTACCTGCTAACTTGCTGTTAGAGAACAAAGGAATAGCTGGTGAGTAGAATTTAAAATGCATATTGAATTTTGTGAATAATTTCCCAATGAAAGAAGGAGTCACTAGAGCAGATGTAAAGGCAGATAGAAATGAGGAAGGCTGCTGTGGTCAATCAATATAAAACCATTCAACAAAAAAATGTAACATACAAGACAGAAAGAATTTTCGCTATGATGTCACAGATCCACTGTCATTGTAAATGTAGTAAACACTGGAGTTTTCTTTTAGCTTCTATAAAAGCCAAATGTTTTTTATCATATGTGGTACCAGCTCAACCTTATTCTGCTTAGGCACCAGACACTTTTTTTCATAAAAAGTATCTCTTTAATATAAGATTGAGATAATAGCACTACTGCTTAAGACTACAATTTTCAATACAACAATATTGGAGTACAGGTTTTGTTCCAGTGATGGCTTCAAGGCTAAATACTGGGGAAAAGTACGGGAGGGTTTGTGAAGCCATACACCAGTGTGAAGGAAACTACAAAGTGGGTTTGATTCCTGTGCCAGACACTCCACTTGTGACACTGCTACAGTTGTTAAGTAGCAGCTACCGAGGCAATTTTAAGTTATATTTTACTGGTAGATTTATGTTATTTTATCTTCTGTGGAAACTTTCCTACACTTAAAATTCTGTTTAAATTCAACTTGTAACTAACCTTGCATAACAGATGGATTTCCGTGTTTCTTAATGGTGAATCCATCTTGCAAAGCTCCCGTCTGAACCGTTTGGGCCCGTTTAGAAAGTGACAGGACCAATCAGTGTCAAGGGGCAGGATAATGGTTAAATAATTCATTGTACTTGAATGATTTAACACTTATTCCTTAATCTGAAGGGTTTTCACAGAGTGCCTTTGCATTTGATGGTTTTGCACCACAAGTGAAGTTACCCACTCAATAAGGGTACTTCAATATAGCACGGATGATGTGCAGAACACAGTGGAAAAGCACTTCCCTGTACAATGTGCACCTGGTTCAAAAGTCAAGTATGTGAAAGAAAACTAGTGAAATTGCAGTGAATGAGGAAAGTAACTTTAAGAAAAGTTCTCTAACACGTAGTTACAAATTAACCTGGCATGCCAGATGGATGTGTTTCTGACATCCATCTGGGAAACCTGTCATACGCAGCGTTTGGGAGAGGGCAGAGCATTTTAAAAAATACTTGGAAGGTGATTGGATGAACGTTCTGTCTGTCACAGCTTTACAGGGCAGTCAGAGCAACAAAACGTGACGTAGCCACTACCGAGGAGTAAACTCCATACAGAACTGCATAACAAGAGCTGTAGACACGTCAGTACACAACTTTTGTCGTTTTTGAAAAGAAAACAACTCACTGCTGTTCTTTGTTTTTTTTTTTGACAAAGAAATGTCGTCAAGTTCTGATAAAACTGGCGCTTTAGAAGCATCCACGCTAACGTCTTCTGCCTTATCTGCACCGGCCTCTATCTGCCGTGCCCAAAAGTACTGCCCCTTGTTGCTGCTTGCTTACGTGATGGCTCCTGATTGGTCCTGTCACTTTCTAACTGGGCCAAAATGGTTCAGACGGGAGCTTTGCAAAATGGATTCGCCATTGAGAAACATGGAAATGGGCATATCCATCTGCTTTGCAAGGTTAGTCTAGACCTACCTTTGTATAGTGTCTTGATATAACTTCGGTTATTGATTGGCTCTATACAAATAAAGGCTGAATGATTGATTTAATGGTTGATGTTTTGAAAAATATGGCCAGTCTGTTGCAAATACCAGGGGCTTTTTTGATCCGAGTCAGTTCCTGATTACCAATAATATGTTTGACTTTGTGTTGTTACATCAAAGTGTGATATTTTGTCGTGATTCTGAGTACAGACTGGTGTGTTTTAAAAAGCACTGAACTGTTCAGGAAACAGCAAGGTACAGTGTGAACAGACAAAATGCCCTGTCTGCTCTGGCTGAAGGATAATAACCCAGAGGACACACAGATACTCATATGATGTACTGAACACAACTGGTTCTCTGGCCATTACCACAATTGTGTTTCTATGGATGAATGGCCATTTTGTAGGAATATAAGATAAAAACAACCAATCAATCAATCTCAGTCAATCTCTTTTATAGCACCAGTTCACAACCAACGCTATATCAAGACACTTTACAAAGAGGATATGTCTAGACTGTACTCTCTTGTGGCCTATTATATTAATGGCCATATTAGTGTGTTTAGCCTCTGGATTCACCACCAACATTCATGACTCAGAACAGAACAAAAACATCTTTAATCATTAACATCAATGCATTTATTTTTACAGTATATGTGTCAGATTGGACAGCTGATGATATGCAATAAGCCTTCATACTTTGATGTGATTGCAATTTCTTTTTCTTTCAGTCAGCCAGCTGGCAGCTAAGCCAACAGTCTAGTGTTAATGATTCCTCTTCTACTGATGTAAGATATCTGAACAAAAATGCAGCTCTGGTATGCAAACAGCAACAGCTCACAAGATTTGAGAGGAATCTCATCACATTGTTGGACTAGCAGAGACACCTTTGAAGCCTTATTTTGTCTTATTTTTGGACAGAGAAGAAGACTTCAATGTGCTTCTTAGACTGAACAGTGACCTCAAAAACATGGGAACAGTAGAATGGCTGAATGTAAGCTTTTACATTTAGATCAACTTGGACTTGCAAATGTGGCAATGGGTTCACTGAGCAAGGCAGTGTGGCGTCCCTGATATCTGAGCATGCGGACAAAAGTCAGAGTCTTTCGTCCATGGTGCTCCTGCTCTTACTTTTCTCTTGTACTTTTTTTCTCTGGCTCCGTTCTGGAGTCTCAGAACCTTGTTGCTTTCTGATGAACCAGCCTGCGTTCACACCGGTTTAGGTTGAACCAGAGTGGGAGGTTATTCTGCGTTACTCAGGCAGTTTCTTGTGTTAAACAGTTTTTTGGTCTGGAATTCGGGTGAACCCAGCCTTTACCATCTCTTCTGCAACTTAACATACAAGTTGCTCTTTGTTGTACCACTCTCCAGCTTCCCCTGGAACTCCAACAATGCCCATGTCACAGCCAAACATTTGTCTCTTCTGCCTACCACTTTTTCTCCATTTTCTGTTTGTCTTCACAACCTAGAATAGGACACGCCCACTGATGATGTCAAGGTCGCAAGGAATTACTAAATACTTTTGGTTCCTGCTAAGAACTAACCTTTTTTTTTTTCGATTTGAACTTGCGCGGGTTCAAAATTGGGTTCGAGACCCACACCGGCACAGAACCCAGCCGGTCACGTGCCTTATGCTAACATAATCAGAAGAGCAGGGACAGGACTGGATAGTTCAGCACTTGGGGGATAGTGTCATGGGGGCAGGGGCTCATCCAGGAGGATACCTGGAGAGATGGGGGATGGGCCTGGCAGAGGCTTGGACAGAGGACAGAGCAGTACAGGACCAAGGTTAACACAGCAAGGTGCTGAAATGGCACATGCTCCCCTACCTGACCTGGCCTGCATTAGTTATTTACATTTCAGGACAGGGAGCCTGAAAACAGGAAACTATAGCATGAGGAAAGGATGATTTTAATTTATACTTTCATGCGACTATTCTGAACAGGCTCAAACACATGCCTTACAGGAGCAAAATAGTGGTTCCTTTTGTTTTAAAGCAGTACATAAATTGGAGTAATGTGTTGATAAATATGTAGAAAGAATGTCTGGGAATACTCAAAAGGACAATGTAGCATGTAAGTGTGAGTTAAATTGATGCATTAAGAAGGAAATAAGTGTTCCTCTTTGTTTTACATAAAAGAAAAAAGCTAAATATAGTATTGGTAGAAACTGATTGCTGGTGTTCCCCATTGTCTTTTGAGCAAACTGAACACCAGAATTTTTTAAAATAAACAACAGCATGACTAAGAGGGTAAATGAACTGAAGAAATGACTGTTAAAGTAGTGAAGCATTGTGTTTTGTGACAGAATTCATAGAGCTGTTATAATTTTACCTGTGCAAAGCTTCAATAAAAGTTTGTCTGTGCCTCGCTGACTTTAACAGCCTTGTGCCTGTACCAAAGGGCAGAAAATGCTGCGTTGTCCACATGGATTGATCAGTGGGTGGTGGTTGATTAATTTAAGTGGCCTCTGTGGTTCATCAGGTTAGTGCTTGTCAGATTATAGCCCTTAATTGATTGATTCATTTTTATTAGTCTTGTAATGAAATTACCTATTGACAAGACAAGCAGGCTGGTTCTAATCAATAAACACTGGTAGTGGATAGGATATCAACAGTCATCCTTGTGTGGGTGTGTGTGGGTGTGTGTGTGTGTGTGTGTGTGTTTTCACTATTTCGTTAAGCCTACAGTAATCTTATTTCTAAACAGGGAGCTACATTTGTGTATCAATTTGAATTAAATATAATAATAATTATAATGCAGTGAGACTGTAATCTCAGTAATGAATGACTAGAGTTGTATGGAAACACTCTTACTCACATATTGAATAACTTTTGATAAACCCCTGACTATGATGAGATGATGAGTTATCACAATCAAATCAATCTAACAAATTAACATGTTTATCTTCTTATAGTCTGGTTAAAAAAGGAGAGAGTTTATTGGTGGCTGAATGAAGAAACAAATTAATAGTAAATACTTTTGCACTGTTATGTCTACAAATGAATCATCCTATAAGCACAGTATAGTATTTTTAAGTTGAGTTTATCACATTACCTTCAATATTTCCAACAGTTTTCAAAGCCAGAAAAAAAATCATAAATTTTAGTCCTAACAGTTAATGTCTTGTGGTAGTGGGCCATAGTGGCTGCTGTATCTTATTCATGTTTTGTGCTGCTAACTTCTGATTGACCACAGTTATTCTTTGGCACTGGTTGTAATTACATTGTCTATAAAAAGTATCCACACCATGGATATTTGACCCTTTTCTGATTTTACAAATCAGTCATTATCATGTAATTCTAATTTTTTTACAAAAATAAAAAACCCTTTAATGTCAAAGTGAAAACAAATTTATATAAAGTGATGTCAATCAAATAAAAATATATCAGTGGCCCAGCCAATCAGTGCTAGTAGTCTTACGATAAGTAAAATGAGGATCACCTGAGTTCAATGAATGTGTCTCAAGTGATTGTTGAATGAAGACACCTGTGTCTGGAAGGTCCAGTCACTGATTAATCAGTATTCCTTCCTATATTAAACTACATTTTTGAAAGTGTTTGATATTTTACAGTACGACAAAGGCAGTAACTCTTGAAAATCTGTGGCAAGGTGGTCTCCTCTGGCAAGAAAAAAGCTGATAGTCTGTATCATAGAAAGGAAATGCGTACTAATGAAGAATATACACTATGTGTCATATAGGGACATCTAAAATCACAGGCAGGACATCAAACTCAGTGGATGATTCGCCCATGGTGCAAATGTGTCTCACATCAAACACAACAACAATCCACTGAAAGCATGAGCAAAGAAACCCCATAAGGAGTCACTGTACAACAGTCAACATTCAAATACAACTAAAAGCATATGAAACACATCTAAACTCTCTGCCCAAGGGCATGATGGGAAGCTCCACCCACACATCACACCAGATTTGTAATTGCAGTTGGTGGTGCTTAGATCTGTTGACTCTTTACAGAGTTGAGCTGACTCTGGTGGATCAACACCGCCAAATAACTCCAACACTGGTGGTTAAAACCAGCTTTGAAAGGTTTAACCCTGAGATACCTACACTCCAGTTTTTGCTATAGCATCTGTCTTGGGATGTGATGTGGGATCACGCTCTCCCTATGTGCTACTGTGTATTCAACAGAGGTGGAAAAAGTACAAAAGTATTGCACTGTAGCAAAAGGACAGTTACTCTGATTAAAACGTACTAAAAATATTGATTTAAAAATGTACTCATAAAGTGAGTACATGAAAAACTACTTAATTACAGTACATTAAATTAACGTAATTGTCATGTAATTACAAAAACCGTCACATCCATGCAGGGCAGGCCCACTTAATCCTCTGAGCTGTATGAGGTTTAAATATGAAGAGGATCGTTGTTGGCGTTTTAAAAGGAACCCTGCATGATCAGACAAATTCATCTGATTGGATACATATTTGTATCTCTCATATGTATATTAAACTAAAATAACTCACCAGATATCCTATACCTGCATTTTGAGTAAATTTGAGCTTACTAAGTCACCAGGAGGCCACCATGTTTTGGTCTGCACTGGTACTGGGATGTCACCAGTGCTCCTTGTGTTCCTATGCAGTAACCTTTTTTTTCAGACTGGCAGTATGTTTCGCTGCTTGCAGCTGTTGCCGCCATAACAGCTTTCATACCAGGCACGAGTTTGCTGCATGTTGGTTTTGTCTTCCTGCATTCAAAGCTCTGTCATTCCTCTTAAGTTTTACCTCAGTAAACCTCCATACAAGTGATTTGATTCAGTGTATAGAGGAGCTTTTCAGAATAAAAGCATTATGTACATATGAAGGGAGTTTCTCCATCTTTACCTGCAACATTTTGAACCATGTGGAAACAGATTTTTTTATAAATAGCAGAAGTTTGAGGAACAGCTTTATTAAACAGACTCATTTTAGCTCATGGCATTCATTTGGTTCATAAAGAAATGATGTGGATGTACATATCTGCTACAACAAGGTAAATATGGCTCTGTATTCATCATTTTCCTGTCTAGTCTGACCGATAACCACTCGTGGTGCAAGGAAAAAATAGAAGAGATCTCAAATCTTAAAATTCTCCATGCATGAGGCGTGTAGCATCTCTGAGATGTAGTCCTAACTGTGGCTGCCAGTCTCAAACAGCAGTTACTGCATAGGATCAGCGAGGAGCGCTGTGGCACTGTGACGTCACAGTGCCGGAGCGGACCAAAACATGGCGGCCTCCTCATGAATTTATATACTCAAATTACTAAAAATGTAGATATCTAGCGAGTTTTTAAGTTCAATATACATATGAAAGATACAAATATATATCTAACAAGATACCTTGTCTGAGCATGCAGGGTTCCTTTAAAGAATGACTGCAAACATCCATGGTGGCAGAATGAACTCCTATGCTGGCGTAAAACACCTATCATCACTCATGTCATGACCTGAGTAGTTGCCGTTGCAGCTTCTTCTTCTTTCTTCTTCTTCTTAGCAGATTTGTAAACCAGCTACGTGCATTACACCACCTGCTGTATCAGACTGTGTGCATATGCAAGTGGGACATAGCACAGAACAATACTGCTAATGTGAAAGCAGGCCTATGGTGACTGCATTCTATAGTGATTTGTAACATGATTTGGTTCAGTTGTATGATGCTGAATGTTTTCCTTTCATGGCTGAGCCCCGGTGAAAATTCTGACTTTGTGGGCGATAAAGTTAATCTTAAATCTTTTGTTATTGTTTTGATTGACAGCCCTCTGTGTCATTTTGTGTGTTTAAACCTAATTGTTCTTTTTCACAAAAGGGAATTTTACTTTAAATTTCAAAGAGCATGTTTTGAACATGAGGCTGTGATTTTACTCTGCTCTGGAGTAAATGGCACTCATGGTTTATACCATTAACAAAAACTCTTTCATGATCCTTTCTTCAATTTGGTTCAATTTTACATGATTACAAGACATTTCACTTTCCTAAACATTCAATAATAATTTACAGTCAGTTCAACACAGTGGGAGCACTCATACTTCAATCCAAGACTTAATAGTCCAAACTAAGAAACTCGAGCCATTTGTGCTTTGATTCTTTTGTGTGACTGTTGTAGAAAATTTTAAACTTCTGATGAGTGCAGTTACAACACAGCAATACAAAATATGTAGTAAATATCAAAACAAACGATGAAGCCTGCTTTTATTTCAACTTTGTTTTGCTCCCATGTGGTAAATAAATATCACTGGCCTAGAGGCATGTATAAGTAGATTTGTCATCATATTTTACACTGGATTATATAAGCATGAGAAGCTTTTTCTTGAGCATCCACCCCCCACGTTGATTCCCTAATTGGGAACAGCATGTAGCGCCTAGCCTAGAAGCACTTGTGTATGTTGTATGCTAAGCAGCATCTGAGTTAATACCAGCACAGACTGCCCTGTCATTCTGTGGTTCATTTGAGTGCTTGGCTCCTTTCTTTTTGCTGCAGGCGTTTGCTAATAGGGACCTTGCCCGAGGTGCTTCACCTCACACTGGTGGATTGCTGGGCCGATATGCACAACAAAACTGGACTTTCTCATTAGTTTGTCTGGGTTTTTTAGGGAGCATCTGGCCATGTGCTGAATTTTAACACCCCTTGTATGTTAGATTGCAAACAAACACAACTTTGGAACATGAGATGAATGAGTGGGTTCTCTGTAGACCATGCAGCAGACAGTATATGCTCTCCCGACTGTCTGACCTAGTTACTAAATCACTCACAAACACACTAGCTGGTTTTGCAGGGGATAAGTAAAGTGTCATTCCCTCAGCAGAGACCCGTGGCTCAGTGTAATGCTGGAAAGCGACAGTTCAAGGAGACTGAAGGAAAGGAGGAAACATTGGCTCTGAGGACCCTATTCAATGTGTTTTTCTCCGTGTGTGTTTGTGCGATGTGCATGCTGGCTGACTCCCCTCTTCTCTCAGTGGCAGAGCCGCTCTCCAGCACACATAGCTCACTGTTCCTCCTAGTTCAGCCTTCACTAAATCAGCTGGCGTTTACGCTTGTTCTTTCCCCTTTATCCCCCCTCTCAACCCGCCTTCTCTCCTTCACTGCTTCGCTGTCCTTTGCAACCTTCTTGCAGTTCACGTCTCTCTGTCCTGGTGTTTGTTATTCAAGCTCTCTTTGTCTTTGATTCTCTTTCAGCCAAATTAAAGGCACCTTTTTCTTTGCCAGGCCTTTTTTTCATTCTTGCAGTTAAAGGGTTGAATTCAAATGTAACTCATAAAAACTGGGATGGGGTAAAAATATTGAAGCCTGCGTACCCAGTGAGCATTTTTCCATTGAGAATATTTCTTTAAGAAATATGGCCAGCATTGAAAAGACATTGTAAACTGGTTCAAGTGTGAAGTTTTTGCAATCTCTGCATGTGTTTAGACCAGATGTAGCTAAGAAGTCTGCTTCAATTCAACTTTTAATCACATACTTCAAAAATCCTTTCTCATTTCTCTTCTGCTAGAATGACTGAGGGCCCTGGACACTCCCGAAGCATGACTTTCTCCCTCTTCCCACTCACCTACTAGCTTGCACTTACATTGCTCCAGGCTCTGAGCATAAATACATCATCATGTCATAATATGACATGTAGTTTCATGTCTTACAGAGCCATCACAATGGAGAAATACACAGGCAACACAGCAGTAACTTCACTCAATTTGTAGCTTAATTTATTTTGGCCCTGGAACAGTCTACACTGTGTAGTGATGGTTGCAACTGTAACAGTGTACAAAATATACGTCAAGCGCATGATGTGTACCCATGCTTGAAGAAGTGCATGAGCAGTCGTATCATACTGTACATGTCATACAGAATACAGAACACTCAACCTGGTCACTCATTAACAGGACTTTGGGGCCCAATTATGCTTGGGCATTCATTTCCAGAGGCAAAAGCAGCCGTGTGGCTATGTCCCATCCATGCCCCATGTACAGAGGCTGTTGTCCTTGAAGTATGTCTCAGTTTTAGTGGCACTTTTATCATATGTTATTGCTCTCTCTCTCCCTGATCTCTTACTCTTAACTGCTGTCCTTTCTAATCAAGGCAAATCAAGCCCTTTCAACACTAACATGAACAGCTTAAAAAAATTGAAGAGAAACCTCCCTATGTGAAATGGTGATGTTATAACTATGTTTTAGTTGGCTGAAAATGGTTGAAATTGCATCTTAGGCAGGAGATATACCTGCTGTTTTACCTTGCCTTTGCATAGTTTAGTTTAGGGCCCACGATCAGTAACTCTTCAAATAAACTTTACAGCTCTTTAATGTAGGCAATCCTACATCAAACAGGGCAGAGGCTTACAGTATTGCACATAGGCTTTGTGCATTATGCACAGGTGGCTTGTAATTCTGCAGACCACTGAAATGACTCAGGCACAGCTGACAATACAACAAAAGCTTTTGAACTTACATTCTGCTATGATGTTGTCCCAGTCATTCAAAGATGCAGCATGACTTAGAGAACTGTACAGTGCAATGCTGCCCTCTTTGCCATCTCACCAGCATAATCCATTAGCAAGGCTTGCTGTGTTTACCTTCCATGGACACAGGATTACAAGCTAACAGGAAGGAGGGAATCAGAAACAGTGCATTGAGGATAAAAATAGAAAATGAAATAGGACAGTTTTATTTCAGTCATAGTTTACTTTTATGAACAAAAAAATAGTTGATTACATATTAATTGAATTACAAATCTAACCTATTACACCCAAAAGTAATCAGAGCAGTCTTACAGATTACTCTGGGTTACCACCAAAACAACTACCTGATGTCTGGCATGTAAACTCCAACATATCAACAATGAATAGGGGGATAATTCTGAGATCAAAATGAACTTTCTAAACAAAGACAATCAGTAGTCACAACAGATCAGCTAAGGCAACTGATGACCAATGTGAGAACATACTAAAAGCTCTGTCTTTTCTCCATTTCTCTACACTGTTTCTCCTCCTTGCTGATGTAATGGTCTGTGTGGTTGACTTTAGTTACCATGTAAACTGGTGATGTTCTGTTGTTACAACATCTGAGCAGCTGATGAGTTCCCTCAAATGACCCTTACTTTAAACTTAGCACAAAAAGTAAATCTTATACTGTTGGAAAGCCACGTTTGCCACATTTGTAAAGAGCATGTGTTTGTGGGATGAGCAGCAGAGCTGAGTATGTGGGTTGCACCCATGAAAATCTGCCTTCTGCTCTTTCAATGCCAAACACCTGATTCCGCTCTTACTGTTGACTGTTGTTTTGAACTTCAGGTACCCCCAGGCGCTGACAATCTGGTGCCTGACTGTTCTCATTGGAGGAAATCTCAATGCAGAGATAAATGGAGATGAGATTCTGCAACCATGTGGTGATCCCATACCTCCACACTCTGGGACCAAACGCTATCCTCCATAATAAAAACGCTCGCCCCCACAGAGCAGGGATTATCAGAGACTGCCTCCAGAATTTGGGAGTGGAGAGGATTTAATGGCCTGCAGCAGTCCTGACCTTAACCCCATTGAACTCTTGAAGGATCAGTTTGGGTGTGCCCAAACTGATCCTACAAGAGTTCTACGTGCCAGCTACATGCCAGAGTGACCAACACAATCACATTGGCTGACAAATTCTGGATGAGAGAGGAATACCATCCCACAGAAGTGCGTGATCAGGCTGGTGACCAGCATCAGGAGGAGGTGCAAGGCTGTTGTGGCTGTGTTTGGTTCTTCAACACGCTACTGAGGCTCCTGTTTGTTAACTGAATAAATTGTTAAATTTGTCTTGTTTCTTCAGACCTCAATCATCCAATCCACCAGACAAGAGTCAATGGTAGTATAATCTGTTTGGCATTGGAAATTTTTTCATGGGTGCAACCCACGTACTCAGCTCTGCTGCTCATCCCACAAAGGCATGTTCCTTACAAAGGTGGCACCACTTTAAAGGGAAATAAAACAGCTTTATTGCAAAGAAGCATGGTCACACAAACAGCATGCCCTAGCTGATCCCACAAGTGTTCAGTGGGATTAAGATCAGGTCTGCTGGCAGGTCATTCCATCTTCTCTTCTCTCATATCCTGTAGGTAGTCTCTGATAAACCCCCCTCTGTAGGGGTGAATGTGGAGATATGGGATTACCACTAGTCTCAGAATCTCAACTCCACAGCTTTTTGCAGTGAGATTACCATCAGGCACCTGATATTCAACACCTGGGGGTACCACATACTAAAAACAGGAGTCAGTAACAATAGCCGAACATGCTGTTTGGCAATGGCAAAGAAAATGTGATGTGTCATGGGCACAACCCACATACTCAGCTCTGCTGCTCATCCCACAAATGCATGCTCCTTAAAAACGTGGCACCATTTAAAAGGGAAATCAACAGGCTTTCCATTAGCCTATTTTTTCCAGTGTCTGTGTCACATTAATTAAAGAACCAGTGACGACCACAGTCATGCCTTCCCTTATGCGTCGTTATCAGCAAGTCTGTCTTTGCTTTTAGATGTCTAGACTGGATTTCAACCTGTTTTCTACCAATTTGACAATAAAACACACGCACAACTTACTGTGTGACTCCTGCACTTTACCTGTGTGTGCATGTGGCCAGTTCTTATGAAACCATCTGTTTGTGGAGCATCAGCCACTGGACACAGATTTTGCTCCAAAGTGTTTTCTATTAAAAGCAGTATGTATCACATCCACAGGGATAAAATGTGTGTATTTTCATCACATTGTGTTCTGAATATGTTTGTGTTCAGCACTGTAGGTAACTAAAATAGCGAGACGTTTTTGTACAGTGTGTGGGTGGTGGAAGTACGCACATTTCTCAAAGATGGTCTAAGGGATATACTGTTATCGTGTGCACCCACATGCTCTCAGACATGAGTCTGTAGAGTGTGATGGGAATATGCAGCCTGTTTAAAGGACTGACTAAAAACCTAAAGGGTCCATGCCCTATAGGCTGGTGGTCTGTGTGAAACATTCATTGATAGTGAGTGTCTAAAGAAAGAGGGGGAAGACAGGCAGCAGATTTGTTGTTGAATGTGTGAAAACCTGCAGCGAGTTTGATTTTATGCATTCATCATAAACCTGCATAGTTGGTTCGTAGTTGTTTTACATTTCATTCAGACCACACTGTGTGGTTTTGAGTGCAGGCAGTGTTAAGTACAGGGTCCAGTGCCATGAACGAAGGAGGCTTTGGAGGTGTCCAGCTGAAGTGAATGGCTGAGGCAGAGGCCTAAAGCAGGGGCACAAAGCCGTAATCTTTGGCCAGGGCTTATGTCAGGGCTGTGGCAGTGATTGTCATGCTGCACAGCCCGGGGATATCATGTAGCTGTGGCTCCCCGCCCTCCATGTTGTGAGACACACTGCTGCCCTGCAGCTATAGGAGCCATGGCGTGGAGCCTGGCTGGCCTACCTGCGTCTGCCCTTATCCCATCAGCCAGCTGTGGCAGCCCTGTGTGTGAGGAGACAAAGGAGTGTGTGTGGACCAAGAGGAAAATCAGTGACTAAGGATACGAATTGAGCTGCATTGAGAGTTCACTCTCTGTTTTGAAATCCATTGGGTGTTCTTTATTTTGGAACTTGTTGAGGTTTCAGCCTACCATTCCTTTGAGTGTACTCTTAACCAAACCAAATTTTTTCAGAAGCAGAAGCCTGAAAAATTCAAGGAAAGTGACTGCTCAAACTGCCATTTTGCTATTCAAAAGCAATTTCTTCAAGTGTGAGACAAGCAGGCCAGTCCATTTCACAAAAGACACGTTATCCATCAGCCAATTGATTTGCCAGAGACTTGGAAGAGAAAGCACTCCCCTTCTCACTACAGCTGCATGATACTGACTGTGTGTCTGCTCGGGGATGCCAATACATTCAGCCATGCTGGCTTATCGATATCTTCATTTCAAAGGGAAGCAATTAAAATTGGATAGCTCTATTGTCTGTGCCGTTGGTTGATTTTTCTCAGTAAATTCACTCATAAATGCTTTTATTCAGAAAAGGTGAGTGCAGTCAGTATAATTCGCCTTTCCCCCAGTACCGTCTGCTTTGTATAAAGTAGACTTACATGTGTTTACACCTGAGGGTTTGCCTTGTACAACCACAATACTTCTCAGTAAATGCTTTGCAGCAGCAAAACTGCTGGTGTGTGCTTAACCCTTATGTAGGAAAAGGCTGATGTTGTTCTATATCTTTTTTATTGTCAACAAATCTCAAGAAAAGACCCAAGCCAACAGTGTGTTCACGAGTATGTCAATACTCTCTGACTCCATCAGCCTGCTCTAGTTTTCAACTCCTATAGTAGTTCTTTCTGCTGCAGATGTAAACATGTACAGTGCCTGTAAAAAGTAGTCACTGACGTGGATGTTTGACCCTTTTATAAATCAATCATTGTCAATGTGATGTAAAAAAAAAAAAAAAAAAAAAACTGTTTCCATGAGGTCCAGTCGCTGGTTTATCAGAATTCCTGGATACCATTACACCACGAAGACAAACACTTCAAGCAACTTGTCCATCATCAGAAATGGAAGGAATATTTCACATGTGTAAATCTGCCAAGATCAGGCTGTCCTCACAAACCAATTAACCGTGCAAGGAGACTATTGAAAAAGGCCACCAAGACACCTATAACTACTCCGAAGGAGTTACAAGCTTCAGCAGCTGAGATGGGAGAGACTCTGCATGCAATGACTTCTTCACCAGTCAAAGCTTTATGGGAGGATGGCAAAGAGAAAGCCACTGTTGAAGAAAATTCATATTAAATCTTGACTAAAGTTTGCTTAAAGGCATGTGGGAGACTCTATGGTCAAGTGGAAGAAAGTTCTTTGGTCTTATGAGACAAAAAAAATGTGCTTTTTGGCCATCAGACATATTTGACAGACTCTAAACACAGCACAAACACATTATCATCACTGTGAAGCATGGTGGTGGCAGCATCATGCTGTGGGGATGCTTCTCAGCAGCCAGCTTTGGAAGGCTTGGAAGGGTAGAGGGTAAAATGAACAGGAAAATCCTGGAGCACAATCTTATTCAATCGGCAAGAGAACTACAGCTTGGGAGAAGATTTATTTTCCTGCAAGACAGTGACCTGAAGCAAACAGAGAAATCTACACAAAATGGTTTAAAGACGGTGAATGATCTGGAGTGGCCGAGTCAAAGCCAAGACCTCAATCCAGTAAAGAATTTGTGTTTGAACTTGAAAAGTGCCCGATCCCCATGCAACCTGACAGAGCTTGAGCAGATCTGAGAAGAATGGAGTAAAATTGCAGTGTCCAGATGTGCAGGCCTGATTGAGACCTATCCACACAGACTTAGTGCTGTGATTGCAGCAAAAGGTGCATCTACTAAATACTGACTTGAAGTGGAAAAACATTTATGTCACTTATTTTACCCTCTGCAGGAGCATATCTCCCTTTGTATACCATAAAACAGCCAGATGCCTTAAAATAATAAGGCATAAGTTTCTTTAAAATAGCAAAAGTTAAATAGAGCTGTAAATCAGTGACTTTATTATCCTGGAAGCAAAATTAAAAAAGTGTCTCATATCGCATGCATTGAAATGTAGCAGTAACAGCTGAAGGTGTAAATTCAATCACATTGCAATATGCTTTATGAGCTTCTCCCTGATTATGTACCCCCCCTCACTAGAGCAGAGAGCGCAGGGAGGCCTCCTTAATACAGCAGTTTAGGCTTTAATTTAACTAAAGTGGTCAGATTTATGCATTTTGAATAATGAACATCAGTTTGCATTACCTCTGCTTGGAATTCCTCATGCACACAGTCGCACGCTTAAAATCACAGTGACACAGAAATGCGCAGTGAAGCCAGTGAGCACACACACATAAGTTTGATAGCAGGCATTAAAGTAAAGCTAATGCTTGTTAAAAAGTACTTTATCATCCTTTGATGATGTGCTCTCAAAGGCACAAAATAAGTGTAGTTCAGAGTTAAAGTAGAAGAAAAATAGTAAGTTGAACTGTTTGATATTGAATGATCAAAAGGGAGCGAATAAGTGCTGATACAAGAGTACAACATGTTTAAAAGAGTTATTGTATGACACTGCCTGTTATATTGCATAAGGACTGCACTGCTGTTTTAAAAAGGAGGATTTCTTTTCATTCGAGCAATAAGGACTGTCAAACTGATGTCTACTTCACGGACTGAACACAGTCGTCAGTCCTGGGGCCACTAATCCTTCTCACTAGCAACAACATCGACCAAAATATTTCTGATTCAAATGTCTTTTATACAAATCCCAAGGTCAAACCTCCAGGTTTTCTCACACCGTAGCAGCTCTCAACAGTCCAACATCACTCCTGCATCCATCTGTCCAACTCTAATCTGCCTTCATTCCTCATAAATTCATCCCCTCATCACCACATCCCTCGACCCCTACCCTCATCCCTCCACCTCGACCCTTACCCCCACCCCTTCATCCCTTCTTCTATCGACCCTTGTAATCATCTCTAGGTCCAAACTCCTTCAGTCATCAGTGGCAATAAACCACTCTAAATCCACCTCTTTATTGGTGAATAAAAATTATGATGCATTTAATCTCAAAACCTATAATCTGTATAATAATGTCCTAAAGATTTACTACAGAGTTAAGTGTTAGTTGTGTGACTAAGGCTATATTATTTGCTCAGGGATTTCTCACATGCAATCCTCATGACTCCAGACTGGTCCCCTTATCATAATCTCGAGTGATTTCAACCAGATTACCATGGACAGAACATTACTAAACTTCAACGAGCTGCACAGCCAGAGGAGAGAGGACCCTGGACTCCCTGTATGTCAATGTAAATGAGGCATACAGCTCTTCAAAACTGCCTCCTCTGGAAAGGTCGACCAGTAACCTGATTTACCTCACCCCCTGCCATGTGCCTCTAGTGAGTAGAAACGACCATACAGACTGTATGAAGATGGTTGGAGAAGGCCTATGCTGCACTGCAGGGCTGTTTTGAGATAACAGACTGGCAGGAACTCTGTGAGTCCCATGGGCTATGTTTCTATCTGTATTTAATATTTCTGATTCTGATTCTACTGTTTTAAATTATATGATTTCTATTTATTTGAACCATAAGTCAACGCAGTGAGCCACATAGTGCCCAAGTAAAGATCTTTTACATCTACACATAGACTTAAACACTTGCATATTCTAATTTACAAGGTCATTAAAGGTCTACAACGTCTTACCGACAGAAGAGCACAGTTACTACAATCCCCAGTCAGAATATTTTCTTTCTCTCTGTTCCAAAGGTCAGAACTGGACTAGGGTGTCCAAGTTTGCTGCATCCCTTACAGAGGAAAACTAGAAAAGCACAGAGAGCGCAGACCTCCACCATTAGCCCTATCTCCCAGTAGTACAGAATCTTTAAAAAAATTCCTGGATCCAGACGGTGATCCAGACCACTCCCAAAATCTAATCAGTTCTTCCTTATGCCATTTCTGACATTTCCTGAAAATTTCATCAAAATCCGTCTATAAGTTCTAACTAACTAACAAACCCTGTCGATCACATAACCTCCTTGGTGAAGGTAAAAAACTACTAAAATACTTCAAACTTATTGAGCTGGTTTCATTTTCCCTAAATGAGGATGGATAATGCCAATGTTCTGACTGAAATACTTGTTATTTCATGTCCTTTCTTTTTTATGTACTTTATTTTTACATGTGCAGTATATGGGGTGGTTTATTGTTTATCAGAAACTTTGTAAATTGGGCACCAAGAAAGTTTTACTATAAGGCAAAGGCTTGCCTGGGACCTTGTACTCCAAGGGACCTCAAGATATTGGCTAGTCTAGTCGTTTAGGTGTGCATCAAATAAAGAAGTGTATGTCTAAAATAATGCATAAGGCTCAAAGAGTCAATTTATAAAAGTTTAAAAAAAATATATCTAAAAATACATTTGATTATCCTCAAAACCTCCAAAATATCCCCCAAATATTTTTACATCAGGAAAATAAAATTAGGCAGATTCTTAAAGACATGTTGAAACAATGACCTGATGGATTAAAAAATGAAAAAAAAAAATTCTAAGACCACCTCTAATTGTGCTACAGCCTGTCTTAGCCAGGACACTCCGAAAATATATATTTTTTTAATCTTGCACAGCTTCTCTTTCCTGGTTGGAAAAAAAAAAAAAGTTTGAATTAACAATAAAATAAATAATAAAACTTAACAATTTGTTACGACAATGGTACATATACATATATATATATATATATATATATACACATATATATATATATATGTATATATATATACATATATATATATATATATATATATATATGTATATATATATATATATATATATATATAACTTACAGTATCATGAACAAGTTTGTTGATTTGATTCAAGAGGTGGAAATTCCATTCCATATTCTAGCATACAAAGTTGAATATTCCAGGGCTTTTGTAAATCTTCTATTTTTTTTAAGATTTATTTTCGGGTCTATTATGCCTTTATTAGATAGAGGAGGACAGTGGATAGACTCAGAAACAGGGACGAGAAAGTGGGGAGAGACATGTGGCAAAGGGCAACGGACCGGATTCAAACCCCAGCCGCCCGCGTACATGGGTAGCACATTAGACCACTAGGCCGCGTACATGGGTAGCACATTAGACCACTAGGCTGGGCGTGCAGACGGCCTAGTGGTCTGCAAGCCGTGCGTGCAGACCACTAGGCCGTCTGCAAGCCGGGCGTGCAGACCACTAGGCCGTCTGCAAGCCGGGCGTGCAGACCACTAGGCCGTCTGCAAGCCGGGCGTGCAGACGGCCTAGTGGTCTGCAAGCCGGGCGTGCAGACGCCCGGCTTTTTAAAATCTTGATTATTACAGCTTACATCGTACAAAAATCAAAAATCCACTCACTCAAAATATCCGGATTTATAATACAGAAATGTTGATCTTCAGTGAAATCATGTTTATATATATATTAGTCTTGTCACATGATTTAAAAAATTAAGCAAGTTAATCACATCACTATGCTGTGATTAATCATGATTAATCACAGCATTCTTTAAAATGCTTTGTCATGTTTTTAGATTTTTAAAGGTTGTTATTATCAGTTGTTTTATTTCTATTCTTTTAGATCTATGTACAGCACACTGAAAGTGCTGGTCTGTGTCCTTATCGATACCACTATTGATACTTTCTATTGATTGGTGGAAAGACAAAATTAGGGCAAATATTTAAACTACAAGTGGTCTTAGCTGAGTAGTGCTTGAGTTAAAAAGCTATGATTCAGTCTGTCACATCTACTGTATTTAGTGAAATTTCTCATCAAAACTAAGTTTTTCCATTTTTATGTGACATTTGAACACATAATATAAATACATTTGAACACATAATATAAGTACATACATAGAATACAGACGTCTAATTACTGAGGTTACCTGAATGCATCATATTTTCCGTATTTAGCTCATAAAACTCACCAGTTAACTTCAGTTTAGTCAATTCCACCGTGGATTTCTACGCTGTATTAATATTGTTAACAATCAGGACTTTCTCAAAGTTTTGGAGCACTTTTTAGCATTTATCTGGTATGACCATGGCTTGATCCCATGTTGTTGTTAGCGTCTTTGATAACATTAGCAAACATGTGCTTTGCCCAAAGGTGGAACTTAAGAATCGTGCTTCGCTGTAAAAACAGTTCATCACTGCAGCATGTACCCACAGTTTTGGTTTTATCTAAACTAACATTCACCAGCTTTTTAAAAGAATATTGCTGTTAAGCAGACCTGGGTCTGTCTCCTCACTCATCACTGCTGGCTGTGTCTGACCCCCCTCTCACCTCTTCACCCTCAGGCATGTAAACATCCATGCTGGAGGACTACAGGAGCAAGCTGTGGTCAAACTTAGTCATATGATTAAATTGCGTTATTATCATTTTAACACGGTTAGGTTTCAAGATTAATCACAAACGTTAACGCGTTAATGTTAACAGCTGTAATTTATTTATTTATCTATTTATTTACAAGTTGATGAGCTCATGCTAGTGATTTAAAAGTTTTCTCTTCACTCTCATAAATCATTCTCAACTTGCGCTTTCTCCTCCTAATGCTTTCACAGAAACACATCTTTTTTCTATAGCCACATACTCCACCAACCTCTCATTGCACAGTCTTGCAGAAACATACTTTCTGTCCTTACTGAGAATGTCCTGGCTGGCCCCATACTGCTATACCATGCCAAATGCACGCCCTTTATTTCCAGTGTCCCTCCTGAATATATTCATGACCCCAGCAACTCACCCCATGAAAGATAAGTGGGTACCCACTTATCCATGTTACCCGGAGCCACCCCTCAGTCCTCCGCCTGAGGCCGTACAGCCCCCTCCTTTGTCCCAGATCCCTCTCAGCAGGATGCAGCTTTCTCCCTAACAACCATGGGGTCCATTTGGACTTGCTCCAGTTACCATCACAAATCTCTGACGCAAACACTTCTTGGATACACACGGATGCACATATATTTCAGTGTTGTGTTTCTCTCTCTCTCTCTCTCTCTCTCTCTCTCTCTTCGCACTCCAGACACACACACACTTCAGACACACACAGTCATGCAGGTAGATTCACCTAGACACAAGCGTGCTTTTTGGCCTTGGTGGACCTGCATGCCACACGACCAGTGAAGAACACAGTGTGTACATCGTCCTGCTGGCATTTTCAGTAAACTAAAAAGCCTGCTAATGCTTTCTGCTCTGTCTACCATTTATTTAATGCTCCAAGGCACAGGAACACTGCGTAACAAAATGCCTCCTGGTACGATGCAGTAAACACTCATAGCCACACAAAAGCAAACATATACAAATGCTGAAAACATGCTTTTAGACACGCATTTCTTTCCTCTTATTGTCACTGTCCTCTCTTTCATACAGACTTCCTGACCTTAGCAATGAAAGATTACAAAATCAATCACTCAGCACGCATAAGCCTTAGGCTTTAAAGGAGCATGGGGTGATGAACTCTTAAGAAAACTGCTCATATGTTCCATTATTTGTCCATCCCCACACAGGAAAAAAAGACACCAAACACTGGCCCCCAGGCAGGACTGTTCACCTACACGCAAACCTAAATAGGGAAAAAAAACCTGAAAGACTTTCTATATTTATGCTCCCTTTCCCCTCAACCTTTCCATTTGTCATGTGCTGAATCCCTCACTTTATCTCTCTCCCATCGACCTGCTATCTGAGGTGAAAGTGTCAGAAGTGAAAGTAACATGGAGGCAATGGCTCTGCAAGCACCCACAGCATTCAGCTGTCTAATTCAAAGCGATAAATACGCCTTTGTGGTAGGAATGTCACAGAAGGATAAGCGCCTGCTTTCAAGCACACACTCAAACACACACCTAAAAACATGCACATGCACAGCCGTACAAATACCCACACACACAGCATTCTGCAGCTTTCCAGGGTTGTGCTTTCCACAGCAGAGAGCCCAGTGGCTCCGCTGTCCGAGGTCCTGACCAGCTGATGTTGCACTGGAGCTGTCCAGGGTGCTGAAGCCTGCTCTGGCTTAGTTATTCTGAGAAGCAGCAAGCTGAGGGACTGTATGACGCCACATATTCAGCTCTTTTTATCTGAGAGTTGTAAGTAAAAGATGCATTTATAACAAACATGATTCCTTAGAAGTTGGGATGTTGTTTTAAATGTGAATAAAACACTGTGATAATTTGTAAACCAGTGAAACCCTATGCATACTTAAAATAGCACATAGACAAAATGTCAGATACAGAAAAAAGAGGTATCTAGGTACTCCAAATCTGAAAAATGCAATAAAGAGGAATGAAATACATCAAAGGTCATTATTATATAAGATAAATTATTCAAAAAGCCTGTTTTAAACACAGATGCACTCACTTGAATGAGAGCTAATCATTTGGGGCTGATATTTATTAAAAACTACCTAAATGATAATAAGAATCAATAACCAATCACCAAAATCAATAAATTACGAGTAATAATCAGGGGTTTGTAGCTCAGATTGTACTCCAGGATTTCCCTGTATTTACCCTCTACCTTCAAAATCCTTCCAGGGCCAGCTGCTGAGAACCACCCCCACAACATGGTGCTGCCACCGCCGTGTTTCACAGAGAGTGATGGTGTGTTTGTGGTGATGTGTGGTGTTTGGTGTCCACTAAACATGGCATCTTGTCTAATGGCCCAAAAGCATTATTTTGGTTTCATCAGACCAAAGAACATTCTGCCACTCGACCATGGAGTCTCCCACATGCCTTTTGTTGAGATTTAATGAGTTATCTTCAACAGTAGCCTCAGTCTTTTCAGTCTCCCATAAAGTTTTGACTGGTGAAGAATCCCGAAAACAATTGTATGCAGAGTCTCTCTGATCTAGAGAGATTTACAAATGTGCCATAACTCTTCCATTTCTTGATGGTGGATTTAACTGAACTCTGGTCTGCTGCTGCTGTGGTTGGACATTCTTCCTCCTTATCCTTCAAAGTAGCCATGGTAAAAGCTCAAACCAAAAGTTGTTTTGAGGTGAAATTAGTTTCTTGTTAGTCTAAAATAAATGCAGAAGTTGCACAATCCAACTAAGTTTAATGTTCTGAGACACATTGCCTTTTTAGACTATTTCCACTGCTAAGCCACATTGATAAGCATAATATTTCATTTTTAAGTGTGCTTTAGTTGACCTGACTGTAGAATAGTTGCGTTGCTTCATGGGCAGTTGAATAAGGATGGATTTTGTGCTCCTCTAATCAGGTTACACTGCCCCCTGTGGGTGGTCCCAGTACATTACATAGCTAGGAAGACTGATATGACCGCTGGACCAGCTGATAAAACACAATACATGATCTGATTTACTATTGGTACTGGTCAAACTCACTCATAGATTGGTTTCAACAAAAAAAGGAGGGCATCCCTAGTTTTGATCACTGAGGTCTTCATCGAGGCGTGCAACAAAAAATTCGACATATGTGGCAACACCCATAAATCAGCTACAGCCAATAAGAGGCTTTCATATGGACCAGAAAAAGACAATACATGTGAAGCAAGTAAAAAGCAATCAAGTACCAAATTAACACAGAAAATGGATCAGAATTAGAGGGAATATGCACAGAAGTCAATAATGAAGTACAAGATAATAAACAAAAAATACATCGCCAGACACAAAGATACCATTGCCTTTGAAAATGTCTGTGAAGAGGAGGCATCTCTACAGAAAACATCAACAGTCTGAACTCTATTTTAAACCAGGATATCTTAATGCATGGATGCAGAAAGCTTCCATTTGATTGAGTAATGTTTCATGCTTGGAGTGTCTAGTTTACCCTCCTTTGTGTGGATGACATTTCTCCTGCTATCCGAGAGAACACAACACTTTTCAAAAATATTTCATCTAGCTTGAAAACATAAAGCATCCCCCTTTTTAAGATGTCAAATACTGAAACAGAGAGTATTCATTATCAAAACAGGAGCCTCTCTCACTTCAGCCCATCTATGGGTGGAGGTTAGCACTCTCAGAAAAGACCCTAGATGTTTAAAGGAATATTCAGTGGACTCCTTTTCACTGGTAAATCCAAAGAAGAAACTGTGACCCTGATGGAGACAGTGCAGGTTGAAATATCAGTCCTTTGCACCTTATTATATTGCAACAACTGATTAGTGGGCATCAGTTTCTTCTGGTTCTGCCTCAGAGACAGGCAGAGATGACACCACCAGCACAATTTGCACAAATGACAAACTTCAAAATATAGGAACAATTTCAATCAGGATTCAGCACCTATCACCGTACAGAAACTGCACATTTAAAAGTTGCCAATGACCTGCTTTTAGCTGCTGACACTGGTGCATGTTCAGTTTTAATCCTACTGGACTTGAGCTCTGCCTTTGATACAGTCGATCTATCTTGAGCAGTGCTTTGGCATTAAGGACTCTCCTCTGGACTGGATTCTTTCTTATTTATCTGATTGATCCTTTTCTGTTTCATGGGAGTGTTCCTCATCCCCTGCCCTCCTCACTTGAGGTGAAGCACAGGGGTTCATCATCATTTTATGCCGATGACACCTAACTGTATATCCCTCTCCCTGGTAGCCACCATGAGGAAGTGCCCCACATTATGGCCTGTCTCTCTGACATGACATGTCGGATGTCCCAAAAACTCCCTCTATAGCTCAACAAATCAAATTCTGAAGTCCTGTCATTTGGCCCCTCTTCTCCCACCACCACCCTCAAAAACAACCTTGGCAACCTGTCAGTAAATTTGAAACTCTTAACCCATAATTTTGGTGTATTTTTTGACTTAGAGATCAATTTTGATACTCAAATAACCAAGGTCACTCAATCATGTTTTCTCCAGATCCAAAACACTGCAGAAAAAGAAACCCTCTCATATCCAGACCTTGGAAAAGTAATCCATGCTTTCATCTCTTCATGTCTCAACTATTGCAATTCCCTTTATTCTTGTATCACCCAATAATCTATTTCCAGCCTCCAACTGATCCAAAACTCAGCAGCTACAATTAAACACCATAGTCAAGACAATATCACTCCCATTTTCGCTTCTCTTCACTGGCTACCAGTTACCCAGGTATAGGATTGATTTTAAACTTTTACCCATTTTTTTTAAAGCATTGCACTGATTTTCCCCTACATACATCATAGACTGCATAACACCGTATGAGTCTCACTGCTGCTCATGTTGCTCAGACAGTAGCCTCTTTGTCAGTCCCAAAGCTTGCCCTGATCTCCACAGCTATGGAGCTCAACCTGAAGAGCTGAGGATAGCTAATTAACTGCCATAGCACCATAAAGCAAGTGTGCTTCATGTGTCTTGAGCAAAGCTAAAACAACAGTTTAAAGGTGCAGTCAACTTATAACTTGCTTTTTCAAAAGTCCAGCATGAGTCAAAGAATAAGGCTGTTGCTTTGATGCTTTTTTCTGGGCTTTTTGCCTTTTTTGAGATAGTACAGCTGAAGAGTGATAGGACATATGGGGATAGAGAGCAGAGTAAGACATGCACCAAAAAGTGGGTTGCCAATTATCACCTTCGTATATGAAGACCTACTCTAAACCTACCAACTAAACCGTCATACAGGCTGTGGCTTTAAATGAGGTGGTTAAACCTGCTGACTATGAAGCCCAGCTTCATTTGTTTTATGTGATTCAACTGATTTGAAAACGTGTAATTGAGTAAAATCAGGTGAATAAGTCTTTATATGATAGCCACATATCATTATTATTATTATTATTATTATTATTATTATTATTATTGTTATTATTATTATCAATTTAAGAGGGTTCCGAAGGGTGCGAAATAATTAATATTGGCTGTAATCATTGAGCCCTCTCAGGGCATTGCATTAAACCAAAATGAGCCTGTAGTCAGCATCACTGCAAGGGCACAGTGACAATTCAAGAAGCCACTGTGTTTCTATGTTTTAAAAATCAACACATTCACCTTTCCCTACAGCAGCGTTCCAACTTTTTTGGAAACAGGATTGCACATGTTGTCTATTTTTTTGATGAAATCACTGCATATCGTCCTTTTTTAAAGTCTTAATAAAGCCTAGTGTTAGGTTATGCAGGACATGATAGTAATGTGCCCAATATCAGCTGATGGCAAGCTGATCCCAATAATCACCTCCCAGCTCCCACAGCCAATCACAGCTCTTTCTCTCAACACAGCAGCCCATTTAAATATAATGACTTCTCACTAATCCCTGCTTGCATTGATGCTCATGCACCAAGCAGCTGCTGCTGGTAAAGCTTAACCTCCTCCACCCCAGCCTCCTCCTTTATAGCATAAAGCTTGTTGCTACAACAGATTCATTGCTTTTAAACTAATTTTACTGTATTCAATTTGCATTGTCATAAGTGTGTTTATCCATACAGGGGCTTCTTTCACTCCCTGTAAGGTCAAAGCATGCTGTTTGACTATCACAGGGAGCATCTTTGAGCAGAGCCTTCTCTGCCAGGTAAAACTGTATATCCATTTTGAAATAAAATGGTTAAATGTATGATGAAAGTGTTTCTGAAGTTTTAATTGTGTTAAAGCAATTACAAATTCCCATTTTTCTTATTTTCATTACGTAGAGGCTACTTTAACTTTTCTGTCTTGCTGCCATATCAGTTGTCTCAAATGTAGTTTTACCATTGCAAGAAGCAAAGTTACAGTGTATACGGAGCAAAAGAAGACCCTATACAGCTATACAGGGTCCGGGACAGTTTCCATGGTGCAGCCTGAGTCATGATGCTGGTGGCAGACCCACCGTTTAATGTGATTTCTCCGACTTTTCCATACTTAGCAATGTGGGACAGAGTTCAAACGAAGAGCTCAGACAGAATATATCGGGGGAGAGCTGTGTGTGTCTGCGTGTGTGTATGGGAGAGAGAGCGCGCTGGCTGATGAAGTTTGCGCATGCACATAGGCTATGTGTTTGTACGTGCTTGTGTGTGTTTGTGCACACGCTCACACTAAGTTGGGCGTAACGATGGATTCAAAGGGAGCCTTTGAAGTATTTTGATGTTCCCTGGCTGCTCTCTTGCCAGTTTCCTAAATAGGTCAGAGACTCTGCTCTCTGCCTTCTGCAATGTGCTATAGCTGTGCCGCAGCCTGCTAGAAAGAGCCGGAAAGGGCAGGCAAAGGAAAACAATCTACTTAACTTTACATTGCCTTGTTTGAACTAAAACTCTTGCTGCCTTGGTTTTAATTGAGAAAGTTTGGGGAAAGCACTAGTGTTTGTTGCTGGCAGGACAAATGCACCACAGGGACCAGGGAGCAGGAGGATTTAGTAAGAGAAAAAGTAAGGTTAGACAGACAGAAAGAAAGACAGATCGATAGAGGAGGAAGAGGAGACAGAAAAGTGGAGAAAGAGTGAGTCAGAGAAAAAGACAGACAGAGAGATTGAGGTGGAATGAGGTGGTGGCAAGAAGGATGGCACAGATAAAGGAGGGGAGGCATAGAATGAGAGAGGGAGGTATGTGAGAGCTGGTGTGGTCCTGCAGGCCATCTGTCCATCCATGGTGCTGTTTGTGTGTGGTCTGGCTGTGCACTGCTGGTTCCATGTAGGCCAGGCATTTGCATCTTCCAGCCTGCTGATTAATTTTGTATCCGGAGGAGGCCGTTCCTCAGACACATCAACTCGCTCACACCCTTTTCGTGCACGTGTCTGTGTGCATCTCTTATTTGGAGGAGGCCTTGTTCCAGTCTCCACAGGTGCCAGGGTGAGTCCAGACGCTGACTTGTGTGCCAGACTGACATTGCAGATAGCTTGTGGGGTGCCAAAGAGAATCATGGTGGTCTAAACTTAGAATTACAGAGCAGTGCATGTCCTCTTTCTCTCTTTTCTTCTTCTGAGGAGGCATACATGAGCACAAACACAGAAAAAACACACCCAAACCAGTAAGTACAGTCTTCTCGCCATTCCCAGGGACCCTGTTAGCACCTCCTTCTCTCCTCCTTGCAATGGGAGGAATAAATCAGAGAGAGTGAAGTGCTTGTTTTAGTTGCCAGCGGTGGCATGTCCAAACCTTCAGGGGAGGAGGAAGGGTGGCATGATTTATTGTCGAGTGGCACAAAGCGAACAAATTCTGCCATGGGAACAGGATGGACACCCCCGCAGAATGTGATTTGCCTTCTGTTGGGCTGGCCCGTGTTAGCAAATAAGGCAGAACCCATCCCCTCCCCGTCTCCAGCTCACACGCACACTTTCTCTCCGCTGAAATACTTCAGGGGACATGCCAGGCGAGATCAGAGTGGGAGGGAAGTATTTCTGTGTTTGAAAAAGCTACATCCTTGTTTCCCCCCGCTTGTCGGTGGTCCCGCAGCCCCAAAAACAGAGCCCCCGAGTGGAACTTCTCTCTGATCCTCTCCCTCTTTTCTTGGTTGGTCTCCACAGCAGGAGGTCTGGACTCAACCAGAATCCCTCGGCCTCCCTCTGGGCCTCTGTGATCCCCTCCATGTCCTCGCTGTGGATAAAAGTCGTCTTACATCCTTACAGATGTTAGGCCAATTCTCCAAGACTCAAGGCCACACACAGACGAACAGGTTTGTGCACACAGACACACATATCCAGTGTTACTGCTGCCTATCAAAGTCGATGCATCCTCAGACTCCAACTTATCATTACAAAGGGACACAATCCCATGATAAAGCATGTCTCCCTTTTCATATACTTTTATTAGAATGCAATATTTTCTAGAAATACTTCTTCCCTCTCTGCTTCTTTTTCTATTTTTTGTTATGCACTAACTTCCTGCAGAATAACATCCTGAATAAATGGAACCAACTCAAAAGCCGACAGATGCCCCATCATATTTGAAGTATTGCCTCCTGCTGTGTTTTGAAAAATGAGCGGCTATATTTGAAGCACAAGCGTCGGCTCTGCTTCTCTCCTCTGTTTATCTTAGTTGACTTCCAATGGGGGATTGTAATGCCTGTGTCAGTGGACACACTAATAGAGATGTGTGAGGTTAAGACTATTGTATACATCAATGCCAGGGATCTGTGCTCCACTATTATAGGCCTGTCACCTTCTTCCAGGGATTATTCAGGTTTTAAATGGAAGAATGGTTCCTTACTATACCACACAGAGAGGTTTTAATCTAGACAAACAACAGCTTCATATGAGGTATTAGAGCAGACTGTCATCCCCAGATCTGACTTGTGGTAGAACAGGATGTAAGGGCGCTTGTTGAAGGCCTGCCACCGACCAAATGAACAGGATTAGTCGGAGTGAATCTACCTGGCAAATGTTAATGTGCTAAACCAGATGAGACTGTCTGAGCCTGAAAGAAATTACGCTTTTCCAGGGTTAAGAAGGTGACTTATGAAATGTCATCTGTATCAGAGAAGACATTTCCTGCTATAGCTTGTATGGGTAATAGCACATTTTTATGACTTTTGAGAGTGATGTTTCACTCCTTATTATATCCTGGCTTTGATTTTCTTCTTCCATTTTTTTTAGCAATTTATTTGCCATGCCTTTAGAGATGCCAGTGTTGGTCTTATGGTCAGTGCACTACTTTGACATAAATCTATGAATACTGAAAGGACACAGTGCATTCAGAAAGTACTCAGACCCCCTTTAACTTTTTAGTTTTTCTTAGGTTGCAGCCTGATGCTACAGTGCAAAGCATTTATTTTCATTCTCATTAATCTACTGTAAGTACCCCATCATAAAAATGTGAAAAAAGAACATTTTGCAAACATATTAAATTAACATGAAATATCACAGTGACATAAGTATTCACACCCTTTGCAAGAACACTTGAAATTTAGCTCAAGTTCTTCCCATTTCTCTTAATTTTTGCTGCTATGTTTCTGCACCTTGACTGGAGTCCAGCTTTGGTAAATTAAATTGGCTGAACATTATATTGAAAGACACCCACCTCTTTATAGAGGGCGTCCCAGCTGAAAATGCACATCCAAGAAAAAAAAAACAAGCCATGAGGTCAAAGAAACTGCCTGCAGAGCTCAGAGCCAGGTTTGTTGCAAGGTTCAGATCTGGGGAAGGCAATAAAAAAATGTGTGCTACTCAGACCTTCCGGCAAGAGTGACCGTCCTCTTTCTTTTGGAAGGTGGATTTGCGAGGTTGTGTATTTTCTTAAAACAGAAAAGATAAGATATACACTCCTGGGGATCACTGGAAAGTTTGGTGCAGTTTGGCAGCCTTTTATTTCCTATGTGGAGAATCTTTCTGTGCATCTTAATACTTGAAAATGGTTTTGCTGTGTGTTAATATTAGTCTGTGAAAAGGTATTTTATATTCTTTGAATTATCATTTTTATTCATTTATTCGATTGTTTTAATTTTCCCTTTTTTGTCACTTTTTCTTTTTTTTCTTTGTGTCATTTAATTTAGACTCTTCTTTTGGACATTATGTCTGCACTTTTCATGTTCTCTTTGTACCTTGTTTCTAAATGAAAAATTAGATAAAAACACATTGCCCCACCAAGAGAATATTGTGCACTGAAGGTTTCCAAGAACATAGTGGCCTCCATAATTGTCAAATGTGAGAAAGTTGGCTCAACCAGGACTCTTCCAAGACTCCTCCAGAAATATGACCAAGATCCTGATGGTCATTCTGACTGAGCTCCAGAGATCCTGTGTGGAGATGGGACAAAGTTCCAGAAGGACAACCGTCACTTTAGCTTCCACCAGTCTGGGTTGTAAGTATAAGAGTGGCCAGATGGAAGCCTCTCCTCAGTGTACAACACATGAAAGCCCGCTTCGAGTTTGCAAAAAAGGATCTGAAAAAGTCTCAGACTGTGAGAAATATGATTCTCCATTCTGATGAAACCAAGATTGAAATCTTTGGTCTTAATTCTTTACAGGTACCACTCTTCACCTGCCTAATACCGCCCCAACAGTGAAGCATGGTGGTGGCAGCATCATGCTGTGGGGGTGTTTTTCAGCAGGGGGGCTGGGAGACTGGTCAGGGTTGAGGGAAAGTTGAATGGAGCAAAGTACAGAGATATCCAGGATGAAAACCCTTTCCACGGCTCTCATGACCTCGGACCGAAAGTTCACCTTCCAACATGACAACGACCCTATGCATGTAGCCAAGACAACACAGGATTGACTGAGGTACAAGTCCGTAAATGTCCTAGAGTGGCCCAGCTGGAGTCCTGACTTGAAACCTATCGGACATCTCTGGAGAGACCTGAAAGTGTCAGTCCACTGACAGTTCCCCGTCCAACCTGACTAAGCATGAGAGGATTTGCTCTGAAAACTGGCAGAAAAGTCCCAAATTCAGGTGTGCATCATATCCAAAAAGACTTGAGGCTTTAAGTTCTATTAAAGGCATGCCAACTAATTACATAATAAAGCATTTGAATTTAAATGTGACATTTCCTTTTTTTCTTTTTAATAAATTTGCAAAAATAAAACTAAACTGTGGTTTCCCTGTTGTTTATTTATAGCATCAGGCTGCATCACTGCAGCCCTCCACCAATCTGGACTTATAGCAGAGTGGCTAGATAGAAGCCTGTCCTTGCTGTAAAATGCATCAAAGCCTATTTGGCATTCATTTGGAGTATTTTACAAACTCCAGTGGGCGTTCATGTGTTTTGCATAGAGGAGAAGCTTCCGTTGAGCCACAGACAGACTAGATCCCTCTACCCAGATAGGCGAAGGGATGCAGTGATGGTTGCCCTTCTGCAAATTTGTCCCGTCTACACAAAAGAACTCTGGAGCTCAGTCAAAGTGACCATCAGGTTCTAGGTCATCTCTTACAAAGGCCTTTCTTCCAACTCTTTGAAGAGTCTTGGTTTCACCAAACTTTTTTCATTTGAGAATTATGGAGGCCACTGTGCCCTTGGGTGCTGCAAATTTTTCTATTTGTAACCTTCCCCAGATCTGTGCCTGTCAATAATCCTGTCTCTGAGCTCTGCAGGCAATTTCTTTAACCTCATGGCTTGGTTTTTGCTCTGATATGCATTGTCAGCTGTGAGGCCTTCTATAGAGAGGTGTGTGTCTTTCCAAATCATGTCAAATAAATTTAACTGACCACAGGTGGACTCTGATCAAGGTGTAGAAACATCTCAGCAAAGACTGAGAGAAATGGCACCTGAGCTAAATTTCAAGTGTTTTTTTGCTGAGGGCCTGAATACTTAAGGCAATGTGATATTTCATGTTTTTTTTATTATTTTATTTTGCAAAAAAAAAAAAAATTAAATTCATTTTTCACAATAGCTGCAACATAAAAATATAAATGTATCTAGTCTTGGATGTGCAACTTCCACTAAAAAAAAAAGGATTCTAGGCCTTAGTATTAGTTAAGCTTTATTTTGGGGTAAAGTTTACGTAGATTATATCAAATTACATCTTATTTAATCATTATAGCTAAACAATATTTAAATATGCTTCATTTAAACTCAAATTTAAAAAAAATGTAGAGTTAAAATAGATTTTTGAGTAAAGTCTAACTAAATTACTTTAAATTAAATGTTATTCAATAATTAAAACTAAACCCAATTTAAATATAATTTGCATAAACTCAAAACAATTCGAGTAAACTCCATGTGGTCGGATGGGTTTGCTCTAACTTTCTTTAAAAGGGGGCGGGGCACAGGCGTGATAGCACAGGTGATGTCAGGACTGGGCTGATGCAATTCAATGCAGTGAAATAATTTACGAATAAAGTTTTGAAGTCAGTGTTCATGTTTGATTGGAAAGGAAAATAAAGTTTTGCTAATCATGTAGAAGTCTTGCTCGAGATTATTATGACACAAAAATAAGCAGAAATACATTTATTTTACACCGAGATCCCCGAGCCAAGCCCAGGTTGTAAGCTGATGGTCGGCAGCAGGTCCATCATGTCAAATACATTTATTTTATTTCACTATTTTTTTTTTCAACTTTTATTTTACCAGAAGAAAAATTAATTGAGATGAAAAAAATTGCTTCTTCAGGAGTGTCCTGGCCAAGATGCACAGCAGCACAGTCAAATAGGACAGTTACAGGTGACCATTATCTTTCAAGCTACACAATGGTGCAGTGGTTAGTGCTGTTGCCTCTCAACAAGAAGGCTGTGGCTTTGTTTCCCACTCAGGGAAGATAAAACTTTATTAATGTGTATTCAAATTAACGAATAAAGTTTATGTGAAAGATCAACTGAAGTTAACATTAAGTAACTAAATTAACACTTAGCAAATTTGCATTACTCTAATTTAATGAAATATGACACAAGTTACTGAATTACTTCACGCCATCTCAACAAGGTTTTAAGCATTACTTTAATGTTGTATTTTTACCTTGAAGTAATGTAGTAAAAATACATGGAAAATTTGCATGTAATTAAATCACTTAAAGTCCAGGTTTTTTGATATAATTATTTTGTCAGTGTACAGGCTCCTACGGTAAGTTTGTTTTTTCGTTTTCAGATATTGGTGACTGGTTTGGAGAACCTGGGGTCATGGACAAACTTGAATGAAAGAAACAACTGTAAAATGGCCGATAAAAAAATCTTTACACATATCCTAGAACCTGGACCCTTTAAAAAATAAAAATAAATTTAAAAACGTGAACAACAAAAAGCAATCACTGCCTTATTAGATAAAGAAAACTGTTGTACAACCTTGCAGCCATTTAACAGTTCGTACGGATCAGACATTAACCTCTCTAAAACCAAAGAAAGGTTCTTTGGATTTCAAGATTTTTTTATTCTTAGCCTAAAGCCATTTCCGACAGCTTGAGTGGCTGCACAGAGCTGAAGTACACTTTCCCTTAACCCTGAGGAAAGGTGATTGTATTTGTTTCCCTCTGTGTTGATGCGCGTGTGTGTGCATGTGTGTGAGAGCGTTTTGTGTGAGCCTGTGCAAGTTTGCGTGTCAGATGCTTTTTTTTTTAGTCAGCCTCTGAAATAGCGTTCTGACCTTTCAGTGAAGTTTTTCTCCTCTTTTATGCTGTCAGCCATATCCTCCTCTTCTAAATGGATGCCTGTTACTTGGGCAGTCTCGCTAACAGCAGCTCAGCACCGACGTTATGCATTAATAATGTTTAAGAATGATAACAATCTCAATCTAAACGTCTTACCTCGTACGCCCCTTCTCTGTGTCTCTCTGCTTTTCTGTGAATTTATTCATGGAGCGAAGCAGCAAATTAACCAAATTCCTAATGGCTGTGGTAAAGGCCTCAGAGCAGAGTAACAAGTCGGGAGAGAAACACACCGATGTCTTCATTTACATTTTCATTTAATTTTCCTTTGGCCTGTAGCGCTGTGTACAGAATCAATCTTTCTAACTCCATTTCCAATATATTACTGAGAGACAGCAGGAAGAAAGGGGAAGTATTGATTGGAGTGTTCATTGTGTCTTCTCACAGATTGCACACTTCATAAGAACAGTGATGAAATTGCTGTTTGTTTCCTTTTTCTGTCTTTATTTTATCTGAAAGAGTAATGATGGCTGCTTGATGTTACTGAGGTGCGGCAGTCAATACACATCTGTCCTTCCCTCGGCACAAAAACATCTTCTCTTGATTTGTCTTCACCCAGTAACCACAGAAATTTGGGAAACAGCTTTAGAGCTGTGATCAACACATGCAGAAGTTTGCTCAAAGTAAAAATTAGGATGTCTCTACTGTTATTATTGAATTTCTTGTTTTTATCATTGCACTGAAACTGCAGGGTAATCAAAGTGTAATCTCAGCTCCCTTTTTATAATTAATGCTATCAATGACATCACCTAAGAGCATTTGCTATTTTACCTGAGGATGGGTTTGGTGTATAAATTACAGTGTGTATAAATTCTGCCATAGTGGGGCTCTTAGGCCCAGTCCACATGCATATGCATAAGTAAATCTAACCCTTATGCTCTCCTCAGGTGTTTTTGTCTATTGTTCTCAACCTGTATTTTTAAATAGTGATCATTTTGGCAGTTTTACAGCTTGTGGAATGAATTTTTTCTTCATAGTTAAATTTTCGAAACCCAACATGTTTTACTCTTAAGGCCCATTTATACTCCCTTTGAGTACGAAAATGTATATGTCCTTTTCAAACAATGTTACCGTCACTGCTCACATACTTCCATACGTCCTTTACGTTGGCATACGTTAACCAATACATCCATCGGGGGGGGGGCAGCCCAGAGTCAAACGTTTATGACAACAACAAACTCAAAAACAAACATGGCGACTGTGGAGGAGGTATTGATAATGTACCTCTCGCATAAAAGACAAAAACGGAGGCAGCGTTTCGAACCAACTCACACAACTTTTCCTCAGAAAGTTCCGCCATTGTTATTTCTTCTTCGTGTCTCACTAGAGCTACGTATCAGGTAGTGACAGCAGCACCACCCCCATGGTTTCCGGTGGTACTGCTCCGTTCAGCCCGTATCCTTAAGCTTTACGGAAACGTGCAGAAATACGAACGAAATAAACGCGGAGCACAGACAGAGGGCTCTATCCATATCTGGATCCGTATTTAACGTTGAGCATAATTGGACCTTTACATGTCGTTTATACTCTATTGATGCATTTTGTACCCTCTGGGTACAAGACTCTTATCAGCACCAAAGCCCCTTCTTTCCACTATTAACTTTATGGGAGAAAAAAAATCATTTTTTGTGTCTTTTTGTAGTAAAAAAAAATTTTTCAAACAATCAAACTGGCACTTGAAGGGTTAAAATCTTGAAAATGCTTGAATGTCTGGTAGTTTTGAGCAGGTCTGAAGTTGTTAAAGAGATTTATCGGGAAAAAAGTTGAAAAAAAAGATGTATGGTGATTTAATGGTAGTTTTTTTTTGTATGTGCACATTTTTGCCTCAAAGGTGTCTAGAGGGATGTAAATTTGAGGAGGGCACAAGGGTTATAAACAATCTTATTCATACATACATTATTCTAATAAACATCTTCATCCACATGTAACTGCAAAAATGCACACCATGTTAACAGCAGTCACTGTGCAGCACTTTCAGAGATAGCAGTGACATCCTTGACTTGAGAAAATTGCAGTTCTTCTGCAATGTCAAGTTCATTATCAAAGTTCAGGCACTTAACCATGGCAATGAAAGACAGAAGGAAAAAATAAAGTTTTCTTAGTGTTTTCTTTGTCAACCATTACTGCATCTATTTCCCTGATAAAACGGTTTCACATTTTATAAATCAAAAGAAGCTGTCATTTAAAAGGAAATATGCAACTGGCAATAACTGATAAAAGCTTCATCGTAAATCAAACATGAAATGCCCCCTTTGCTCCCTTTCCTTGCATAAATACTAAAAATGCAAAGCCAGACAAAAGTTGAGTTTCTGCCAAAATGCAGGCATAAAAATTTTAGGGAATAAAATTTTAGGGTATTTCAAACTCTTTTTCTGCACCAATTTGGTTGAATTGCCCATGTTGTGTTACACAGTGGTGTCTTTACTGAGTTATACAGTAAAATAGATTCATTGGCCACTTGCTTTCTCATCAAAACTGTGGTGAATGTTTGACAGAGGTGTCAAGTAACGACGTACAAACACTTTGTTACCTTACTTAAGTAGAAATTTTATGTATCTATATTTCACTGGATTAATTTTTTTTGTCGACTTTTTACTTCTACTCCTTACATTTTCTCGCAATTATCTGTACTTTCTACTCCTTACATTTTAAAATCAGCCTCGTTACTCCTATTTCATTTCAGCTCGTTTTCATTCCAGCTTGTCATTGTTAAAAAAAAAACACTCAAAAAAACCAAAAACCTATCCAGATAAATCACGCCATCCGGATAGAGTGAATTTGATTGTGGTTGGATAAGAAGTATAAACATAACAGCATTGCAACACCCTAGTGGTTTGTTCGCAATCCATCGCATCTGCGCACATGACACAAATCACGTCACACTCCAGCAAGAAAATAGCAGACGTATGTAGCCAAGTACGAAGATGTCCATGGCAGAGACTCAAGAAAACGCGAGCAAAATGTCCCAACCAAGCACCAGCAGCGAGGTTGGTAGCCAGGAAGACCAATACTTATAGGCAACTAGTCATCATCATCAACCGCTCCATGAAACACGTCAATGCTCAGTAGTACACATATATGGCTCTTGAATGAATTTGCATTGTCCTAAAATGCGTTCATTTTCAGTGGGCGTAAATACGGCTGAAACATCCCAAATTTTCAACATTAACATTTTAATATAACATAATCATTATGGCCTTTAGAAAAATGTTTTTGGGGGAGGTGTGGTAGTGCACTATAGGCCCCTGTGGCACGGCCTAAACTTTTGTCCTTACGGCATTTTTTCCCCCTTATACTACTTTTACTTTTATGTTTTAAGTAGTTTTGAAACCAGTAGTTTTACACTTTTACTTGAGTAAAAATCTTGAGTTGATACTTTGACTTCTACAGAAGTCTTTTTAAACCATAGTATCTATAGCCTACTTCCACCTGAGTAATGCATGTGAATACTTTTTACACCTCTGATGTTTGATGCCATGGCAAGCATAAAAGGAGAATCTCGGCTCAGGGACAGCAGGAGGATTTTTTCTGCCCTGGTAAGATGGCTCTCTCTCTGAGCTCCAGCCATACACGTAAAAGGTGTGAGTTAAAACTCACTCAACTTTGCCTCCTAGCAACCTGAGAGGCAAACACGCCAAAGCAGAGACAGTCATAGTCAGCATGGTCATCAAAGAATTCATTAAGGAAGAAAGCACAGCCCTACTGATGGAGGACAGTGTTTTTATGCAATATTTACCAGGGCACTAAATATTTTACACAGCTGCCCTAGTTGTTTCTATGTACCCGATCATTCTACAAACTTTTAACTCAAAGAGTGATATTAAAATAACACTCCCTCTCCAACAGTGAGTTCAATTTGTCTTCTGCCGTCATTGGCAGTGATGTAGTTCAGCGCTCTGAGGTTGAAAAGCTGTTAACTTGGATACTGACACTAATTCACACCTTCAGCTGGAAGACATGCAAATCTGCCCCAGGACAAGTCCTGTATGTGTGTGGAGGAGCGATTGAGATTCCAATGATTTTTCGGTGAGGAAGGAGCAGAGCCTCCTAATGGAGGTGTATATTAGGCAGCCAGCTGTCTGTTACTGCAGCTCCGTGATTGATGGGAGGAGACATGCGCCATTTACTGGCCAAGCTGGAACTAGAAGGAATCTCCATCTTCCCTTTCAAAAGCAGCCACAAGACGCCTCTGAGAAAATTGGCCTATTTCCATGGGGGGAAGATCTGGAAAATTCAATGCCAGTCACACAAACCTACAAACAAGCTCACAGTGGGCTTATTTACACATGCATGCAACTATACAAGTGAGCACTTAAGCGATAAAACACAGAGTGACACACAAACATGTACAGGGCGGTTGGTGTTTTATTCTCTAGGGGAAGAAATTTCTTACAGATGGATATAAAGTCTGTAGTCTGTACATAAAACGGACATTACTCTCAATGGGAGCATCACAGTTACAGTATCTTATGACACCATCCATGTAATCTAATAGGGGTGTAACGGCTACTGGGGTTATGGTTCAGTTTGTAGCTCAGTTCTGGGGTCATGGTTCTGTTCATTGATTAAAAAAAGGAACATAAAGTCCCACACTGAGAATTCTAGATTTCCCTCTCTCATTATCATTATATTTAAACATTAGTTCAGTATATACTCTGCTACATCTTGTGTTATTTAGAACTATCAGTGATAGTTGCTGCAGCCTATGATGTATGAAACATGTCTTAAATATCCTGATTTGAAATAATAAAGATAAATACAATGTAAAATGCAAACTAAATTCATGTATTTTAGAGCAATATATATAGCATTCATGATTTATAAAGTGTGCTGTGACACTGTTGTTGGTGAAAAAGCCAGAGCAGTGGTTACCCGTCCCTCATTACGTCAGTGAAAGACTACTGTTACGGATAGGTTTGGGGTCTTTTCTCTGTCTCACTCTTCTTTTCCCCTGAAACTATGAGCTGGTATTAAACAGAGATGCAGCAGCTGTGTGTAAATATATTGTCCAGTAAAGCCTGGGAAATAAAGACTACAAATCCCAGCAACACAGGTCGGCGTTGGGAGACATCACTTCCGGTCTGTGTGTTTGATTACTGGTTGATTGTGAAATTGGGGACACCTGTACAGAGAGCAGCGGGGATTTGCAGCAGCTGCATGATATAGAGACACGGTAAAGAACTACTTCACTCTTACATCTGATGGAGAAACATGCAGAGTTGCATAGTTCAGCCCGCACTGTGCTCGCTTAGCTACATGAGTTTAGCCCGCGCGTTTTAAACCTGCACCACCGTTTCCGCCATCTCTCCAGGGAGAGATGGCAGTGGGAGCCAAAGACTGTGCTGGTGAGGTAACAGAGGAAGGATGCTGTGGTCGAGGTCCAGACTTCACACCAGGTACACACAGCTGCCATTTATTCGCCTCTGGTTTATTGCTCAGCTCATGGTTGTGTTTTCACGTTTGGATGCAGTGACCGCAACTCCATTAATTGGGGTTGTCTAAGCTGCATTCATAACACTACAGACTAGCTTGTGTAAATACAGGATGGGACACTGCAACTGATTCTGAGCAGAGCACTTAAATACACACTTGCAGCTGCTGTTCTTGGCTCTAGCTCGATGGGTTTTTGTGTCATTAACTTCACCTGGAAGGCAACAGCTGCCTGGAAGGCACATCCTACCTTCCAACCGCCTTCCAACCAGATGAAGTCATGGACTTAACCTCTCATCTAATTATAAGTCACCACCATATCGAGTGAGCGAGCAAGCTTGCCACAACCCTAGACAACTATGCTAGATTGCTTGCTTGCTTCCGTTGTAGGCATAACTTTATTGATACAATCTACCTTAAGTCAAATCTAATAAATGTCATAAATGTAAACAAACGAGCAAACAATATCAACTCAGTTGAATCTCCTTAGCAAATTATGAGAAGCTTTTTTTATTTGATAGGCCAGTGAGAAACAAGGAAACGGGCGTATCCATCTGCTTTTCAAGGTTACTTCTATATGCCTTCTAGGATGCCTAGTAGCTTACAATAGGGCCTAGCTGACCTCAAGGCAGCTAAAGGCATGATAGGGACATGTTAATGTCTTACAGACTGCTTATACTGACTATCTGCCAGGCAGCCTGTTGGCCATGGATAACTGAAAGGGGCCAAGGGGCTGCCTAGCAGGTAGCTAGTATTTATGTGTCGCCTGGAAGGAAAGCACTAACTATGCTGAGCAAGCAGGCTAGCAGAGTTGGCAGGGGACATGGCAAGCTTGCTCACTCAGTATGAAGGTGACTGGTGATTGGATGAGAGGTTGAGCTTACCTCATTGTCAGGGGGTTAGAAGGCAGGATGTTCCTTCCAGGCATTCGCTCCCTTCCAGGCAAAGTTGAGGGCACAAAACCCATCAAGCATCCTCTACTTCTACAGGTACATGAAATCAAGTAAAAAAAAAAAAACTACAGTATATTACTTTAATGTTTCATAGGGATAAAACATAGGATTGAAACATAAGCGATAATAATATGCTGTTTAACAAATGACAAGTGATCAATTAAGTAAGTGACAAAACATTTATAAAATTAATGACAAGTAACAAAACAATACATTGCCATATGTTGTGTGAAGTAGCTCTGTTATAAGCAGTGGAGGAGTGCTATTGTGTACGACTATTATACTTTGACAGCTGTTGTGACTGTATTTCATTGTGTAGGTGCTATATTACTAGGTTAACCATACATGTTGTCTTCTCTTTAGATGACTCTATCATCACACCAGAAGTTGTCATCCAAGTAAACTTTTGCTTGAAAGCATCTCTTCTAAAGACAATCTGTATTGTGCATACATGGATGACATTGACTTGTTTTCTGTTTATACTTTCCCACTGTTTTCTCTTCTGTTGGATGATACAAAAGAGTTCAACCTTGGTGAAATGTCTCTGTCAATGGACGGGTCCAGTGTAAACTGGAAGCCTCTACAACAAGAACACAGGGAACAGTTCGATGGAGTTCAAATACAGATTGTTGGAAGCTGTGGACGTCACACTATGCACAACTCTTTCAAGAGTGGTTTCAAAGAGTGGCAAGTAGAGAAGCTTCTCAAAGCCCTGCACTATCTCTTCCACTGCGCAGCAAGTGACAGAGTGAGTGATGATCCTTGCTTGACTGAAGCCAGAGCTGCTCATCGTTGTTCGTCTGAAGCTTTTGAAATATGTCTTATTGCAGGAACCAATTTATTGGAATAAAAATATTACAAGTGCTACAACTGTTTTAATTCAATTTTACTCCCTTTTCAAAATGGTCTTAATTTTCTTTGTTTGGGTCTTTCAAGTCTTTAATTTGATTTTAAAAAGTATGCAGAAACCCAGTTTAAAGATAGCATGACACATGAGATATTAATTTAATGCAAATATTTGCAGTTTTTGCAGGCTTTCACATGGAGTGTTTGCACACTCAAAGCAGGCTTACATATGTTTTGCACTGAGGAGAGGCTTCTGTTTAGCCACTCTGCCATAAGCCCATATCACTGCATTGATGGTTGGCCAGGCAACCAGCTCTTGGAAGAGTCCTGGTTGTGCAAAACTTCCTCCATTTGAAAATTACGGAGGCCACTGTAATCTTGGGAACCTTCAGTGCAGAAGAAATTTTTCTTTGTAGCCTTCCCCAGATCTGGTCAGCTTTTGAGGCCTTCTTTAAAGAGGTGGACTCCAGTGAAGGTGTAGAAACATCTCAGCAGATCAAGAGAAGTGGGAGGAACCAGAGCTAAATTTCAAGTGTTACTGCAAAGAGATTTTTTGTATAAACTTGCAAAAATGTCTAATTTAGTTTTCACTTTGTTGTGTTGGGGTTATGGGTGTAGATTAATGAGGGAAAAAAAGTTTTTAAGTTACTCTTTGACTGTGGAAAAATCCCATTTGTCTACAAGCTTTCTCACAAAAATTATCAAAAAGACCTTTTTGTTGTTCCATCTGTCTCAGTTAAAAGCTCTTAATAAATCTGTCAGACATCCACGTCAGTCAAAAGTTAACAAACCACCCACATTCAAACACTGGGAAATGTTTGTCTCACTGTTCTTTGTGCTCAGGAGTTACCTTTAGTCAAAAATATTTTAACTAATATGAGACTACGTCAAAAGATACACATCAATATTTGTTGTAAAACAGACAGCGTTTCCATACTGAAAGGCAGTACACAATGACAAATGCTCTGCAGAAGCCAATCCATAAAGATATTTGTTTCAAAGTATGATAAATATCAAAACCCAGAGGGCTCTAAAGTGTCTTAAAGGGCAAACGTGATGCTACTGTCTAGGAGAACAAATCGGCTGTAAATTTTCCAGCTTGCATTGCGAAAAAACCACTGGGATAAACCGTAAGTGACAGTGTGGCAGATAATTGAATCCCCATCCTGTTCTAATATGTCTGCTGTCCTGGTTTCAAACAGAGTAAGTTTGTCTCTGTGACTGACACGCAGCATGCTGTCGACCACCCATTCATCAGGCTCTTGTGAAAACAATGGGCTGTTTGGAGCCAGCCCTGCCACACTTGCCAGTCCAGAGGGACATGGGAGCCAAAGACAGATGCCGTCTCATCTCTGCTAATTTGATTTCTGGTGTGCGCCTGTCGCCTCGACATGGACCGCACATTAATCGAGATCATGCAAATAAGACAGGGCTTAATTTACTTAATTATAGATGTTTTGTTCCTCCTTACAGTATTTGTTCATGCCTTTCCCTCTTTCTTAGCTCTGTCAGATGGATGTCTCATCTTTGCTTCTCATTAATTAGCATGTTCCTTCAGGGTGGATTTGGATGTTTTTGATATTTCTGTTTTTCCGTTTTAGATTTTTTTTTACTTAAAAAATATGTGGGCAGCGCTCTCTTTGTTAACACCTATATCTCCCTCCTTTTGTGCAGAACGGATACACATAGAGGAGTGGATGTAAGTACGCTATGTGAACACAATGTGAACACCTTCAGTCTTGGGTGGATGTTAACCTTGAAGGGAATAATGAGCACCATTCCCCTTTATTTTCTTAAGATTTTTACTAAATTTGTTCTTGAAAAACTTCCATGAGATACATCAGATTCATGACCTGTTCCTAAGCTGCTGAATCTTTCTCATCTGCATTTTGAAACTGATGAATGCTGTGTCCTTGTGCATTTTTTCTTGATAGCAAAGAGAAGCGCCCCTGTTATACCCATATAAGGACATGAGACTGCAGGGCTGTCGGCAAACACAGAAGACACACAGGATCAAATTGAGAGGTAGAGAGCTGTCAGGAATGTCAAAACTGAATTCTTAAAAACAATCATGGACTCTGAAGCCTGCCACACGTATAAAGATTTTAAAAATCCTAACTGGTTTATTTAGTGTGAGAGACCCCACACATAGCGACATATAACCGCAGCTTTTACCATTATGTTTGTATCATGTGTGGCGTAGAATGAGGGGATCAACTCAGCTCACCACACACAAACAGATTCTGTTCACTGACTAGCAAAGTCTTGACTTGGTCTTGTCTCAAACCCCAAATCTCTCACGATCAAGCGTGACTTTAGAGTGGAGAAGCTAATGTGGCTGGCCGTTAGCTACATGCTAAGTCTACTGTAGGTGCCTTTTTGGTCCAGCGCCCTTCCTTGTCAGTTCATTTGTGGTATCTTTTACAGTACAAGTTGTCAAATGCTCATTTTGTGTCAAAATTCAACAAGTTGCTCCTTCATTTCTGTTGTCCATCTAACTTTATGCTTCCTGTTTACTGTTGTTACCATGGCTGGGGTTTTGTTTGACTTCCTCTTCCTCAGCTTGCTTCTTGATTGGCTGCTCATGTCTGCTCTGCTGTCCTTGGTGGTGACCACTCCTAACAGTATTTTTGGCCCTAAATTTGGAACATTTTTAATATTTTCGGTCTTGAGTCAGAGCGCCTGCGATCAGGTTGGAGAGGGAAAAAAATCAATGGTATCTTACCTCAGACCATGGGATAATCTGGCAAGATAATCTTAAGAACATCCAATAATCAGGCCTTTACTGAATTTGGTTGCAAGCAGGCCCTGCCACAGAATTGGCTTGGCTCCTCAGTAAAAAAAAAAAAAAAAAGAAAACTGGTTTATTGATAATTGAATGCATGCATATTGGATCAGTGGCATTGGTGTTAGTCTTGGCTAACAGTTACTTCATTTTGGAGCTGAAAAGTATGTGAAGCTATTTTGGGTTTTGATGTTGAAATTACTTATTCGTGCTGCTTTTTAACCCCGTTCATCAGTGTCTCCACCCATTTTTTCCAAGTTTTACCCTTTTCTGTCACTTATGTGTTTTTGCTATTGTTTTAATGCCTTTTCACTACTTTGGAAAACCATTTTTGAAAGCCAACTTTAACCCATTATTGGCACATTTAACTTTTGTTTTGCAATTTTTAACTGCTTTTCACCATTTTCCCACCCATTTTCAAACTTTTTTCCTTTCTTAACCTATTTTTGCCACTGTGTAACCACTTTTCAACCATTTTTTTTTTTTTGCCCCTTTCAACCCATTTTCACAGCTTTTTGGCTCTTTTTGCAATTCATTATTTTTTCCTTTAAGTTATTTCAGTTCCTTCTAGTTCATGCTGACATCATGCCATTTGTGCACATGATGACTTAGCTATAAGGTCTTACTTTTCAAGTTGTATAGTCCAGTGGTTCTCAACTGGTCTAGCCTCAGTTTCCAAAAAATGTTCAACAGTGCATGTTTAGTTTATTGAATATGTAGTCATCTGGAGCATGATCGGACCCAAATACATGCCATGAAAAAGAAAAGGGGCAAAAATGACAAATTTGATACCCTCTTTCCCCATCATGTGTACATTTTTACTAGTTTTCCAGAGAAATCACTCCATTATCATGGAAAAAGTAGCCTTTTCACTGCAAGAAAAGGAGATAAATTAGTTGAAATATTGATCAAACTTTTACATTTACCCAATGTTATAGTAGAACAGGATAAAATTAAAGGTATGTTAAAGGTCAATGCATTTCCACTAAGGACTTCAGGACTTTTCCGCTGCCATTTTTTTTTTTTTTTTTTTTTTTTTTTACTGACACTGTCATGACCCACTGACAAGTGGGTCGCGACCCACCAGTTGAGAGCCACTGGTATAGTCAATATACCCAACCATATTGTTAACATTATCAAAATAAAGGTAATTCTGTTTAAAGAGAAGAGGATAACTTTTAGAAAAAAGCTACATTTCCTACTGCATAGATAAATAATTATTATTCAGCTTAAATATAGAATATGGTTATCAGAGATTAACTCTACAACGGATCATGATTTCTCTGACCTCCATGGGCCCCTAGTTTAGCAGGGGCCCAGAAAGCTCTCCCTTTTATTCCCCAATATGGGCACCCTTGGCCAAGAATTATTGCTACGAATTATTGTGTAGTGTGTGGCTGCATGGCGACATGTTAAACAGACTGATTTATGATATATTTATCACTATTGGTGGATGTGTGCTTCAAACAGATACATAGATTGGATTATCTTACTCATTCAGATAGTCCTGTTGTTAGAAACGACACATATCACACTATTTTGAGGACAGGATTTACATCCAATTAAGTGGAAAAAGTAAAATCTTTGGGGGAAATGTGCAAAAAAACAGAACACAGATCATGTCTTGAATTCTTTTGTTCAGATAAACAACAGTTTGATTGCACATTCATGGATCTTTGGACAGATTTGTCGTTAAGATACCAATGTGTAAAGGTAGGTCTTTATTTTCAACATTTATAATAAAATTCTAGTTACATTCATGATTTAGTGTGATGTAGTTTAAACCAATCACTGAATGAGCAAAATAAAAGTCTGTCACTTTAAAAAATCAACTGTTTTTCAAATGTATTTAGTAATATGAATATATTAGTTTAATAAATAATACAAAAACATGACTTTGTGCTGGCATATGAGCACTCAAATTTACGTAAGATTGCTCTCTAGTGTTCCTAGATTTTGTTCTTAATTGAGAAAATTCCCTTAACTGCATGCATTAAAGGGTTTGTTGAAAAAATGTTCTTATTCTTCAATTTGGATATGAGTTGTTCCTGGTGATTTTGTGCTGCCTTTAATGACCTGGTCCTCCTTTTGCATAGACAGTGAGTTAAACAACATGGAGTCCCATCCTCGAGAGAGACAGCAGCAATTCAATATAACATCAAAGCAGCACATAAATCCCAAAAACAATTAGGTCTAAAGTGGTGGTCAGATTTTGACATTATCTACAGGAACAATGCTCCATCAATTCCCTTTCTAGCTTTTTGTAAAATTGGCTTAAAATTCTCCCAGGGGAATCAAGCCAGACAGTTCCTGCTGGAGCAAAATGTAATTTTGGCTGGTCAGGATACAGAGATTAAAGAATTTTATTTTACCAACAAATGGCTGATGGTTTGGCCCGCAGCTTTCTGTCAAGAGGGGATCATGACTTAAGAGTAAAGGTCAAGTTGGAAGCAACTATTTCAAATTGAACATTGCAATTCTGGCTGTATTGTCTTATTTTTTTCTGTTTTTCTTTTGTTTACTTTTTCTTTATGTGAACTTTGTTTGCAGAGGGCTTTCACAAAAAGATTTATTTGAGCTTGTATCTCCTCAGAGATTTACTTTCACTGTGATGCCTAATTGGCTTGAACTTAGACTTTAATTTTGAAAAGTGGTCTTTTACCAGGGTGTACCCCGCCTTTAAGTGATATGGAAAATGGATGGATGGATGGTCTTTCACCTTGAAGTTTTTTTTTTTTTTTTCATGCTTAGAGGCATTTCCAGCTTAACACTCCAGTGCAGTAGGTGGCGATATGCACTTGAAAGTCAAGATTGCACTCTGCCAAAAAAAAAAAAAAAAAAGAAGACAAAGAAGTAGTTTCTAGTCAGCCATGTCGATGGAGCCAGCTGAATGAGACCACATGCAATTCTGTTGACACTAAAGCAGCAATGTTGTGAGTAAATAAATACACATCTCATATTTGTAGCTATGATTTAAGTTTAAAAACTTAATTTACATTCAGAAGCACCTTGTTAGATGAGGTTTAAAACATTTTATTTACATGTATTGACTGTAAAAGAGCAAATGTGGTCAGAAGAATGTTAAAGAATCGTATTTTGTATGCTTCAGTTTTCACTCTGCATGTGTACCAACATTTTAAGAGCAAAACGACGACTCAGCTTGTGTTTTGCAAAAAAGAGTTTTGCTGGTTGTGTGTTCCAGCTGCATGCTTTATATATATATATATATATATATATATTTTTTTTTTTTTTTAATTTTTTTTTATTTTTTTACCAGTGACTGTTAATCAATATGTCTTAAAACCTTGAGCTACTTTGAGTCCCATCTTGTGATGGGATCTTGTACTGAGCTAAATCATTTGTGATACCAGTCATCTCTATTGGTTTACCATTGGAGAAAATGTCCTTTATGTTAAGTGTAGGAATCATACGGTGCCTGAGTATTCACTCCATTGAATGTTTTACCCTTTTATTGATTTTATTTAAATCAATCATGGTGAGTATAATTTTAAAAAACACAACAAAAAAATCTGCCGAAGTGAAAACAGATGAGTAATGTCAATTAAATACAAATATATAATGCAAAACAAGTGACTGCATAAATATTAATCCCCTTCAACTCGGTATTTAGTGGATGCATATTTGGCTGCAATCACAGCACTGAGTCTGTGTGGATAGTTTTCAGTCAGGCTTGAACATCTGCAATTTTATTCCATTGTTCTTTGCAAAACTGCTGCAGATTTACACATGTGCCATATTCCTTCCATTTCTTGATGCTGGATTTAAAGGTCACCTATTTTACCCCTTTAAGACAAGTTTATATTGGTCTCAGAGGGCCCCCAAAACATGCCAGCGAAGTCTGTTGCAGAAAAACACTCCAGTATTGGATTTTTGCAGGTCTAAAACCTCCCTCTGTTTCAGCCCTGCTCAGAACAAGCCGTTTCTGTGTCTGTAGCTTTAAATGTTACTGAGCTGTCTGACTCCACCCCTCTCAGGAAATGGATGTGGCTCTCCTAAGAGGCAGATCAGGAGAGGAGGGCGGAACTTTCTTCCAAGCGGGGAGGGACAACCGAACCTTGGGGGAGTGCTGACTCCCAACATGACATCATGAGGGGAAAATCTGAGAATGGCTTGTTTTAGCACACACTTTCTGAAAGGTGGTGAAGGGGGGGTGCAAGGAGGGGCACATATTTTTGTTAGAAAAGCCTTAAAAAGGGATTTTTGCATAATATGCCCCCTTTAACTGAACTCTGGGGGATGTTAAGTGCCATACTTTTTTTTGTATTCATGCCATGACTAAAACTTTTACTTCACTTTTTTCTGTGTTGCTTGGAGTGTTCTTTTGTCTTCTTGGTGTAATGGTAGCCATGAATACTGAGTAACCAGTGACTGGACCATCCAGAAACAGGTGTCTTTATATTACAATCACTTGAGACACATGCACTGCACTCAGGCGATCCCCATTTCACTACTAGCACTAGTTGGCTGGACTACTGTTGAATAAGGTCAATCACTTTAAAGGGGGTGAATATTTATGCAGTCACTTATTTTACGTTGCATATTTTCATATAATTGAGATTACTTGAAATCTGCCAAATCATGTTACCCATGATTAATTTAGAAAATCACTAAAAGGGTAAAACATCCAAAGGGGAATACTTTTTATTGGCACTGTATGTAGTTTCTTATTCTTGCATGCTAACTGCTCTCCATCCTTTTTGATTCCTAACCCGCGTTCCTCACTTCCTTGCCCCCTATCTAACATTCACACGTCATCAGAAATTCATGAGTGCAAACAACCTACTCCCATAGGTATTTAGATAAAGATTCAGCTGGTGACTTTCTTTGCCCACTTTCTTTTACCCTACATTAATAGACTAGGCTGTTTTCAGAGATTTCTTAAGGTCAAGATCTCCACCATGAAATGGTATGGGCTGAAATCGCTCCTGTAGATATTGCTGTTGTTTTCAAATCTCACCCCAGCAGAGTGGGAGTATTGTTTTATCCCGTTTGTTACAGTATGTGCTGGGAAATGGTAATATGCTGACAAAAGTGTCAAAATAAATTATACATTTCCCTAAGAAATACATATCATACCTGAATACATTATCACAAAGCAATCTGGCTGTGAGTCAGAGTGTATTTTATGCTGATCTACAGATTTAGGAGCTGCACAGTATCTGTGTCAAAGAGGCACCTGTGGATGACTGCTATCTATTCCAAACATAATAACATGAAATAGCAGCAGCTGAACTCTGATCCAGGGAAAGTTGAGGGATATCAAAAGCAATATATCACAGATGGCCACAGATTCCATTCCGAATCATCTGTTTGTGGCTCCGTTTTTCCTGCATAGTCACTTTATCTCAAGATAAAAAACATCAAGGCTAAAAAAAACTCTGTCTTTATGTGAAACATGGCAGCTATTTTAAGCTCCGTTACTCATTTGCAACTGGTGCTACAGTAAATAATATCAATCACATCATACGTTGATGGTTTTTACTCAAAAGCAGGTTAACTGTTGTTGTTTGGCAGCAATTATACAGGCTGTCATCTGCCCAAGTATGTAGAATAAACACATCATTTCCCTCCTATAGAGCCAGCGTGTGGCAGCTGCCCCCCTCCCTCTGCCTCTTCCATTTCTTTCTCCCCGAGTGCATCTGATAAAATTAATTGAAAAGAAAAGCAAGTAGCATCCTAAGGCAGTGTTATTGTTATTATTATAATTAGCAAACGTGGCATGGCCCACTGTCTCTGTGGCCTGTTAGCTCACGGGCTAAAGCCTCTAATGAGGTAGCAGTCATGTGGTGTCAGCTCCACTGTGAGGAAGCAGCGTAGACCAAGCGGAATGGACGCATCGTATCACTGCCGTGTGCGCCCACGCTCGCATACACTCACATGTGTGCGTGTATGCTTTTGTGTGTGCATAGGCAAATTGGCATATCATGGCCAGAGCTCAGAAAGGGCCCCCGACAGCATTCAGATGCAGTCAAGAATGACCAGAAAGAACTCCATAGACCAAGAGAGTATTAGTAATTAATGCACCAACTGGATCTGGAGCACTGCTGGCATGTTTACCATTACAATACTAATAGCATTTTCATACATAACTTCACAATGACACCTAGATTAGTGGGGTTCTTCATGATTAGAAGGAACAATTATCATGTGCACCCAAGTGGAATAAACAAACTGTGTTGTTACTTCAAGCGAAGAAGATTGTCTAGATCATTACATCATCTGGGTGTAAAAATCCAAACACAAATTAGCTTAAAACAAACACTCATTTGCAGCGGATTTTTATGACATAGCTTATTTAACATTTATGTTTTGGGGATATAAGTAAACACTCTTTAAAAGCGTGAGGAAAAAGCAGAGTTCTAGTTAAAGCTGTAGCACAATCTTTAGTAGAAATGTACATCACACATTTCCATACAACTCATTAAAACAAAGGAGAGTTCTTGGCTGTTTTCTTTGCCTGTTTGTTGCATCATGGAAACTCAAGCTGTTTGCGCCGGAAAAGAAGAGTCTTTTATTTTGTGTGGCAACATTTACTGCAATTTCTTCTCAGTCTTTCACACTTTCTATAGAAGCCGCACCACGGGGTTAAAACCAGGGACCTCGTTATCACACTGCGATGCATTTACAGCTCCAACGTCTGGGCACAGAATGAATCCTACAGCATATTTCCCCTATAAATTAGAGCTTGGTTTGTTTTTTACAGTTAGATCTCGATAATTAACTGTGAAATGTAATCCGTTCAATTAGACAGTAAAGTATTGCCACAACTGAAGATCAAAATAAGGATCATTGCTGTCATATATACAGTGAGATCATGCAGGTTTTTCACACCAGCTAATAAAAACAGTTATGTGTGATGAAAAAGAGACTTTACAAGAAGTCAGGTCATGAAAATTATAGTTTTTCTCTTATGAATGATATTTTAAATAACAGTAAAGCTTTCAGTAGTTCAGCCAGGATGCAGTAGCCTTCCCTGACAGCTGGGTGATTCTATCAGTGTGTCCAATCAATCGCCAACCAGTCACAGCTCACTCTCACTTTTTGATGTTGCAGTGTTGATTTACAAAATGATATATGATAAACATTTTTTAAAAATGCTCATACTCACAACAAGGCAGTCCATTTAAATATGATCTACCTCTGAACAATCACTGCTACAATCCCACTGCTGCTGTGGGCGAAGCTTTGCCTCCTCCACCCCAGCCACCTCATTTATAGCCTAAACCTTTCTGTGCACTGCCGTACACTGTCGTGGCTGATCCAGGGATTTCTTTATAAGGCCATCAGTTGCAAGTTTGAGGTTGTGCCACCTGAAATTTGCAACTGATTTCAGGTGGATACTTAGACACATTTTTTTACTTTTGTTCTAGTAGGAAAGTGGATACAAATTTTTTTTTTTCAACTAAAATGAATGATTTTATGTTAAAATAAAATCAAGCAGTTTTACCTTGGTTGTACCACTTGACATGGAAAGTGTGACTGATTAGCTAAACAAAATTTTAATAAATAATAATGATAATAATATGTGATACCTTTTTTACCTTATTAAAATGAAAGTAAATATTTTAAGAGCTTAAAAGATTATTATTACCACCTGACATTTTTAGCTATTTAATTAAAGGAAAATACATTGACACATTACTTGTTCTAACTCCACACACATTTTTAAAATAAAATTAAGATCCTTATTGTAAAATCAGTTTCACGCTTGTTTGCATTGTTTCTACCACCTGACATAGAAAGTGTACCCGCCCACCCGTGACTGAAAATAATATTATTACATATAATATAATATTTTTACTTAAATAGATCTACAAACCATTTCACTCTGCCATGAATGTCAGTTGGAGTCAAATAAATGATAAATAATGCACCAATCTGTTTTTAAAATAAATGGTTGAGCCACCCTGACATTTAAGAACTTGCATTTTCCAGGACAAGAGTTTTTCAACTATCTGTCCAACTTTAAAATAATAAATTGTAATACCATTTGTTTATTTCAAAGATTTTAACCATAAAATCCATTTTCAATTGTGTCATTGATCCCTACATTTACTTAGATGAAATTATGAAAATTATGAAACTAATTTTGTTATTCAAATATACTTAAAACGTATTCAAACAAAATAGGGTTTTAGAACAAAATGATATATGTCAAGATTTTGCTCAAAAAGTATTAGATCTATGATGACAGTGTTTCTGACTAAATTACATTTAGCTTTCACAGTCAGTGATGGTTTAAGGTGCCTTGTCATTTACTGCTGTTGGTCCTCTGTGTTTTATGTGTACAGATTCAGTGCTGTCAGCCGTCTACCAGGAGATTTTAGAGCACTTCCTGTTTTCGTCTCCTGGAAAGCATTATTGAGAAACGAATTTCCTTTTCCAGCAGGACTTGGCACCTGACCTCAGTGAAGCCAAAACTACCAGAAACTGGTTTGGCAACCATGGCATTGCTGTTTGATTGGCCAGCCAACTGGCCTGACTCTGTACAGAATCTCTGGGAGAATGTGGACAAATGGGCAAATTATGGAGCTTTTTTAAGAGGTGTGGATCTTGCTGTTGGGACAGGGGTCCTTTCCAGTGACTTTCTGGATAATACAAATTCTGATGCAATTTTATTTATCCTTGAATCCCAGTTGCCATTCTAGATACATGTCTTAATCATCTGAAGTAATTTGAGATATGTACCTTGTATTTATACCTCTTTATATGATGCACACCTATAATGACCTCTTGGAACATGAGTGCCCAGGCAATAGCCCTCCTTTGCAGCGAACCCTTTGGACTAAGTGATACCTTTTCTTCTGTCATGTATGTACAGTAATCTTCTGATCTAACCAGTGCCTTAATCCCCTTTTAGTGTGTCATCCGTGTGAATTTGAAAATGTCATATCAAAATAAACTCCATTTTTAATGGAGAAAGACATTGAAATATTACAGCTCCTTGAATTAGATGCTATTTCCCAATTAAACTCAACATTAGAAATAGACTTTTTTATGGTCAACTGGCCTTACTGTTAGTGGATCATACTCCTCGTATTCTGTCTGACTGTCTGTCTCTGTCATTAAGCCAGTTGTTCTTCAAGCAAAAATACTGCCATTGATCCTTTGACCAACAATCTGTGCGCTCATTTTAAATAACCTTATTATCATTGATTGTTGTTACTGTTGATGTCTTGTTTAGTGGTGGTGTCAGAAGGTGTTAGTGGAGGATCAGGCTCCTCAAAGAAAGAGCTGCTACTTGCATGCTCTATCTGGTCTAGTTCTGAGCTGTCCAGGAGAAGTGAACACTTTTAACCCTGGTTTTCCTCCAACACAGTGGCTGGCGAGTTTGCGTGAGTTCATATAGATGAGACGGACGTCACAGCACACAACAGGAAGTGTGTCATGTGCTGTGGAAATGCATCTATTTAGATGCTATCAGACCGTTCATCTGAGACAGCCTATATCTCAGAAAGAAGTGCTTTAACTTGCCAGTACAAAGTATTTCCAGTTATAATTTTTTTTTTTAAATTCAACTCTATTCATAGACAAAGTCTGGCAGAATTAATTACATTGCAAACATTAATGACAATTAAATATTTCATTTAAAAAATAGAGAAAAAGGTCAGGATTCTAATTCAGGACTAAATTTGGTACAGACCCATTTAAGGTGGTGTTTTAATTCGCTGGTTAGCTTTAGCTTAAGCTACCAAAGCTATGCTGGCTACATCATTTACGTTAATTCTTAAGCCAGTGTAGCTAAGTTAACTTTAACAATGTGAGCTTTAGCAGATGTAGCTAAAGCTTACTTAGTTATGTAGATAATGATACATATGTTACATAGCTGCTTTGTGAGCTTAGCCCTAGCTCTGTAGCTCTGTAGCTAGCTTAAACATCTAGTGGAGCTAATTGAGCTACGCTTGCTGTGTTAGAATGTTTTTATGGAGAACAAGCTTTTTTCCTGTGAGCAGGCTGTTAACTTAGCCTTTTTCCTTACCATTACCTTAACCCTAAACGGAAGTTTAAGCTGATTTTTTCAAAAGTTTTAGCATTTATTTCAGTTCCGAGATAAATGGGGTCTCTGATGAACAGTCTGTGAGAGCTGCCGTCTGCAGCCAGACCCCTCTTATAGAAGAGGGGAGGACAGGACAAGTTACTGGTAAGAAATCCTGCTATGCAGGAAAAAGTCCCCGTACACTAAGGGGTTAAATTTAGAGGTGGCACATATAATAGACAAACCTACCACTTATTGCAAATCTTTGCCTTGAAAAATGTAAAAATAGGGTTTTTGCCTTGCTGACACCTACTCAGTGGCAGCATTTGCAGACATTTTAAAAATAAAACAGTATGTATTTAATACATGGTTTGAAATGATGTTGAATGTCTTAATTACAGCTTTCAGTCACGTGACCATGCAGACACCTGGAGGACAAAATCAGCTTAGAACATGGCAGTTCTCACCGAACACTATGTTACACTGTGGCACTGGCATTTTCCATCTTCTCAAAATGATGCATGTCTACATCACTCAGAAAGGACTAGTAATTTAAACTGTAAGGTTGCAGTCAAGTGGGACCCTTATACAGCACCTGGGATACTATTTAAATCTCCAAAATTAGAAAAGTTTGAGCCAGAGGAACCTGTATGTTTACAACAGAAGAGAGTTCTTTCATGACACTGCTGACAGGATAAAAGTCAGGCCACAAATGGACAGTTTCATGTATTATCGGTGTGTTGGGGTTAATAATGCTGCTGTTTGAGAAGTGAAGGGCAAAAACTTCTTAGTAAGTGCTAATTAGCTAACGTTATCTAATTCACATCACTTAATGACAGTATCAGAGCCTCTGTCAGCTGTCAGTCAGTGATCCCCATCTGTAATGTTAGATAAAAGACATTTCGATCAAGTTAACACGATATTTGATGTCAGGATTTTGCAAAAGTCTGTTCAGTGCTGCCTGTTGTAACCTGAAGGAACAGAGAAGCATCTAACATCTTTAATCTGCTATTTGCTCCTCTCTGGTTTGTCTTTCTCTGGTGGTATCCTGAAGTATGTCTCCTCATCAGCTGGTGCATCAACGACTTTCTTTCACGAGAAATAAAGATAAAGCTGAGTAAAACACATAGGTGCCTACTGAGACTGTCAACTTGTCTATATTGTACAGCAGCAGGAAGCCTTCCTTGCCTGCCAGGGGGCCTTTCCATGAGTGTGTTTTGTAATGTGAGAGCTATGAATAGAGGCTTCAAAATCAGTTATTGTCAGTTTCATAACCAGTTAAATCTCCTCACAGGAAATTCGACAAAAACAAATATTTTCTAAACCTTTTCAAGTGGCTGATATTGGTGCTTCAAAATAAGCAAAACATGTAACATATCTGATAGATAAAACCTCTCCTAATGCTGCAGACATGAAGACAGGAATAGCTGATGCTGCATATTCTGGCTCACTTGTAGTTGCACTTGTCACTACTGAGGCATCCTAATGTTCATGATACCAATTTGTTCTGAGCCAGTTGATGCTCTGAGCCTCAGATATTTTAACAGTTGCAAAAAATATGAATGCCTTTTTAAGTCTTATCTGCTATCTTTCAAGTTTATCATATGGTATATCTTTTCCATGGAAAATTTGAAAGAAACTATATCTGGGGTGTGCACTTACACGCCTTTTCTGACACCTTGCTGGATTCAGTTATCAACCCTTCAGACCGGTCTCAACAAGAAGAGACACAGGTTATCAAAAGTTAAACTACACTTACTTTTTTCCTTTGAAAACCCTCAGTTTTGCTTTTCCAGTGACGCTATCCATGCATTCTTAGCCCTTAAGGAGGCTTTTGTAGCGAGGCTGGAACTTGGGTGACTTTCTGGAGCCTTTGAAGATTAAATCCACACCAGTAACTCCGATATTGAACGTCTTTGTATCCATCTTTAAATCTTTTTTTTTTTTTTTGATGATTTCTTCCACTAGCAGCTAATGCTATCTGCCGTATTGTCTGTTTTGTATTTCCCAATGCTTTGTGGCTGTGCTGTGACAATCAATGACAGGCTGTCCAGTTGTTGTGTCATTCTTTGTCAAACTGCGCATTATCATACACTATATTGCCAAAATTATTCACTTACACTTGAAATCAGGTGTTCCAATCACTTCCATGGCCACAGGTGTATAAAATCAAGCACCTAGTCATGCAGACTGTTTCTACAAACATTTGTGAAAGAATGGAGCTCAGTGAATTCCAGCGTGGTACTGTGATAGGATCCCAAATGTGCAACAAGTCCAGTTGTGAAATTTCCCCACTCCTAAATATTCCACAGTCAACTGTCAGTGGTATTATAACAAAGTTGAAGCGATTGGGAACGACAACAACTCAGCCACAAAGTGGTAGGCCACGTAAAATGACGGAGTGGGGTCAGCGGATGCTGAGGTGCATAGTGCGCAGAGGTCACATACTTTCTGCAGAGTCAATCACGACAGACCTCCAAACTTCATGTGACCTTCAGATTAGCTCAAGACCAGTGCGTAGAGAGCTTCATGGAATGGGTTTCTAAGGCCGAGCTGCATCCAAGCCATATATCACCAAGTGCAATGCAAAGCATCGGATGCAGTGGTGTAAAGCACGCCACCACTGGACTCTAGATCAGTGGAGACACGTTCTCTGGAGTGACGAATCGTGCTTCTCCATCTGGCAATATGATGGACAAATCTGGGTTTGGCGGTTGCCAGGAGAACGGTACTTATCTGGCTGCATTATGCCAAGTGTAAAGTTTGGTGGAGGGGGGATTATGGTGTGGGGTTGTTTTTCAGGAGCTGGGCCTGGCCCCTTAGTTCCAGTGAAAGGAACTCTGAATGCTTCAGCATACCAAGAGATTTTGGGCAATTCCATGCTCCCAGCTTTGTGGGAACAGTTTGGGGATGGCCCCTTCCTGTTCCAACATGACTGTGCACCAGTGCACAAAGCAAGGTCCATAAAAACATGGATGAGAGAGTTTGGTGTGGATGAACTTGAATGGCCTGCACAGAGTCCTGACCTCAACCCAACAGAACACTTTTGGGATAAATTAGAGCGGAGACTGAGGGCCAGGCCTTCTCATCCAACATCAGTGTGTGACCTCACAAAAGCGCTTCTGGAAGAATGGCCAAAAAATCCCATAAACACACTCCTAAACCTAAGTTTTAGCATGTCTTTCCATTCTGACAGAGATGGCGTCACAGAGTTTGGTCTTCTTTTCACCCGCTTCGGTGTGATTTTGTGTTACTATCTGCCTCCAGTAGCAGTAGCAAGTACCGAGCCGAGCTCATGCACATGCCAACTACGTCATGTGCTTCATCGCTCTGATTGGCCCATAATGAATAAGAAAGACAGAATGTTCCTCCAATCATCCTCAGACAGTTTTCAAAGGTTCTGCCCCCCCAAACACTTTTAACAGGCAGAGACATATCTCATGGATTCCCAGAACAGTATATGGCATGTCAGGTTAGTCATTTAAAGTCATCAGTATTAATTTCAACTTGTTTCCTAACAAGCTAAAACCTCCTCACTGGTGTGTTAAGCTTTGACTCTGAACTTTTAAAAATTATGTTCAATAACTTTTATGAGGAAAAGAAATAATGATCTTTCTTCAACTTATTTTTAATGAGTTTTTCAGCACATTATCATCCAGAAGGATGTCTCATGATGGGCTGTAAAATTCAGAAAGAGAGTTCTGTGTTGCCTTATTGGCCCACCCAGCTGAGATCACAAGCTGAGGTGAGGCAGGCTGCTCCGGCTGGTGTCCAGACTGTGAGCAAAGATTCATGGGAGCTTGCAGCTGTTGGAGGCCTTGATTGGTGGAGGGCTTTATCAGTCACAGGACTGAAAACAGAGCCCTTGTGAGGGCTTTGGTATGAAGGCTGCTGCCATTCTGAAGTGTTTAGTTCCTCTGAGCCATCAGCTGGGAAATTGCTGAGTAAAAACATGTGAATGTGTGTGTTTGTGTGCACGCGTCGACACGCGCTATAGTAGGGGGGAGACTCAATTAAAAACCAGCTGTGCCCTATTCCTCTGTTAGCCCTCCAGTGTTTCTCACCCCCCTCCTTCATGTCTTACCCCCCTCCCTTCACTTCCACTACCCCCTACCACAAGCCCCCTGCTGCTCTGTAAGCTGCCTGTAAGCTTCCAGACTCGTGCTGATGGATCTAATGCTCCCCCTCCCCGAAAACACACCACACACATGTGAAGACATACACATGCATAGTGCCTACCCCTCAAATATACTGTAAATGCTCATTTGCCCCCCGCTGCTTGATGTAATTTTGTCAGACTTGTCTGCCAAACCGAGCCGGCTCCCCTCCTCTTCCAGCTCCCTTATGTACCTGTTACTGCCTCACATCCTCCAGCTCACGCTACGGCGGTGGCATTTTCTGCTCTGAGGGGGAGATGAGAGAAGAGAGGGGAGAAGGAATTCAAAGTCAAAGCTTTATTTAATAAAGAGACAAACAAGAAGGCACACAGAAAAAAAACAGACTGAAACGCCTGAAAGCATGTTAATATGGGCTTAAAAAACAGCCTCATTTGTGCAACAAAGGTTGGGTAAAGCAAACAGCAGGCTGGCTAAAGCTGCTGTCTGCCTCCATTCACAGGACACTAAAGCTCTTCAGTCCTTCAAGTAAGGTAAACTGAAACCTTGTGTTCTTGTCACACAATTAAAGATATAATTCATATGTCCTATGTTACTGCTTTATAGTTAATATAGCATATGAACATATATCCAGAGGGCAGCAAAGTGCTAAGCAAGCTAATCAGTGGTAATTCTATGAGTTCAGGTCCTTTAATAAGCCAATTTGCATGTTGATAATTAATTGAATTGATTACATAATTAACAGCACCATGCTTCTTCCCTGTAAAGAAAAAGCACACACTCACTCTACACCCACATACAGGCCCTCTACAGAGGGTTAACCCTGCAGGATGGGGGTATGATTGGTAGTGATAGATGTATGGCAGAGAACTCATTGCACAAGGTTAAATAGAACCCCTGACACTGTGCAGTCTGTAATGGTGGAGATAGCGCTGGGAACGCGGTTCACATCCAGAGCACTATGAGGCTGGAGGACCCCCTGAGCATTGGCTATAAGCATTAGGCTTTGATAGGTTATAATGGCTTGTGCTAATATTGGCTCGTGATAGAGAAAGGTCAGCTAACTCATCTACACATATAGCATCTGACAACTTGCCTCAGGATTATTTTTTTCTCATTCGAGCAAGTCTGGGGCAAAACATTCATCCAAGGGTCAGATTTTATGATGATCCATCACTTTCTGAGATGAAAGGTTTCTAATTATAACACAAGGCGAGGCAATGGGACAAAATTTTATATATTTATGCAGTGCATTGAGAAAGTATTCAAACCCCCTTTCACTTTTTCTATTTCTGCCTGATGCTACAGTAAAAAATTAAATATTTTTAATCTCATTAATCTGCACTTAAGGAGAAAACCGAATTTTAGAAATTTTTAACATTAACGATAAAAACTAAAATATCACGCTCAAAAACACTTGAAATTTAGCTCTTGTTACTCCCATTTCTCTGGGCTTTTGTTGAGATGTTTCTACACCTTAATTGGAGTCCTCTGAGGGTCTGAACATATATATGTATATACACTCATACTCACAGGCCACTTTATTAGGTACACCTTGCTAGTACCAGGTTGGACCCCCCTTTTGCCTTTGAAACTGCCTCAATTCTTCGTGGCATGGTTGCAACAAGGTGTTAGAAACATTCCTGGGATTTTGGTCCATATTGACATGATAGCATCACGCAGCTGCTGCAGATTTGTTGGCTGCACATCCATAATGTGAATCTCCCGTTCCACCGCATCCCAAAGGTGCTCTATTGGATTGAGTTCTGGTGACTGTAGAGGCCACTGGAATACAGTGAACTAACTGCCGTTTTCAAGAAACCAGTTTGAGATGATTTGAGCTATGTGACATGGTGCATTATCCTGCTGGAAGTAGCCATCAGGAGATGGGTACACTGTGGTCATAAGGGGATGGAGATGGTCAGCAACAATACCCAATTAGGCTGTAGCACTTGAATGCTGCACACTTGGTACTATGGGGCCACAAGTGGGACAAGAAAATATGTTACACACCATTTCACCTCCACCACCAGCATGAACCACTGATACAAGGCAGGATTGATCCATGCTTTTATGTCAAATTCTGACCCTACCATCTGAACATCACAGGTGGACTCAATACTCATCAGACCAAGTAACATTTTTCTAATCTTTTGTTGTCCAATTTTGGTGAGCCTGTGCAAATTGTAGCCTCAGTTTCCTGTTCTTAGCTGACATGAGTGGTACCCAATGTGGTCTTCTGCTGCATCTGCTTTAAAGCTTGAGTATGTAACGTTCTATGAGAACTGTGTAGAATCAACTCTACTCCCCCTCCCTTCCTGTTCTTTTCCGTCTTTGAGCTCTGTAACTCCAACCCTCTTCTCACATACCTCCTCGCGAATGTGCATGTCCGCTGAATAGAATACTGACAGTGGCAAAGCTCCCATGAAGTTAATTTACATCGGCAAGAAAACACTTCGTCTCAGCATGAACAAATTCTACATAGGACCGAACACCGTAACTCCACCATTGTATCAACTTCTCACTGAGCTAAGAGGTGCATGCGCATCTACTACAGTCACCAATAGGAACACTCCCTCTGATCTGAGGCTTGATTGGCTGCAAGTACTAGCCTGTTTGAACTGCTGCCATCAGGTAAGCATTACAGAGCCCTCCGCACCCACACAAGCAGACTGAACAATAGCTTCTTCCCCAGGGCCATGGCTGCCCTAAACAAAGCCAACAAACTCCACTTGACACACTATTACAGCATAAAATATGCTGCTGCCATCATGACAGCATTATACTGCCATGACAATATTTGCACTGTTGTTACTATAAGTCTTTATACTTGCACACTGTTTGCACAATGTGGAATTATATGTGTATCTATTTATTTATTTGTATTTTTTATCTATTTATACTTTTTTTTTAATCTATTTCCTACTGTCTTTTTTAATATTGCATTATTGTACAGAGCCATAACAAAATTTTGTTGAACAGTACTTGTTTTCTGCAATGACAATAAAAGTTTATTCTAATTCTAGCCTCCTCATTGGCTGGAGTTTGTCCCTTGCTGGATTTCCACAAGTGAGAGTGCAGCATGAGGAAGCATTGCAGAAGTGTGTTATTCTGTTAGATGGCTTCAATAACAAGACCCTGACAGGTTGTGTTGTTTTGTTGGCATATGACACTAAAAATAAATCGCTTACTACAGCTTTAAGGTTTCACGTGTTATGCATTCAGAGGTTTTCCTGCATACTTTGGTTGTAACGAGTGGTTATATGAGTGACTGTTGTCTTTCAATCATTACTAACCAGTCTGCCCATTCTCCTCTGACCTCCGACATCAACAACTGCTGCTTGTGGATATTTTCCCTTTTTCCGACCATTCTCTGTAAACCCTAGAGATGGTTGTACATGAAAATGCCAGTAGATCAGCAGTTTCTGACATACTCCGACCAGCCCAGCACCAACAACCATGCCACGCTCAAAGCCACTTAAATCCCATTTCTTCCCCATTCTGATGCTCAGTTTGAACTTTAGCAAGTCGTCTTGACCACGTCTACATGCCTAAATGCGTGGAGTTGCTGCCATGTGACTGACTGATTAGATATTTGTGTTAACAAGCAACTGAACAACCTAATTAAGTGGCCAGTGAGTGTATATGCATGCATGCCAAAAGTGTAACCTAGCTTACAGCTCATTATCATAAGGACTTTGGGAAGGAATAGGGGAAAATAAAACCTTTTTGACTAGAAAGATGAAAAATAGATGGACTGCCTGTCACACTTTACTGCTCTGCCACATGAGACCTCAGGTTTAGCCAAATGTGGAAAAAAACTGAGGGTAAAAGATCACCACAATTGATCCTTTAAAATGGCAGGATGAGGCCCATGGGCAGCCTGTAGGCAGAATCTGGCGGCTGTCTACTCTGAGGTCGATTTTTAAACCGATGAGCAAAACGAAGTCAGCCACCCATGGCTGCAGCTTCTGGGCAATCTAATCCTGGTTTGGTCACTGGCCACTTTCCACATCTATGTTCAGTGGCTAAGTGTTGGCCTGTTATTGAACATATTAGGGCTAATCTCTAGGTGTGTCCATATGCAAGGACTTAAGTGCAGACACATGGATAGGACAGATTTAATTCAGCTGACACCAATACTTTTAAATCCCCTCTAAACTCCTGGAAGAGTAGGTGGGGGTTATTTGTGGGGTTGTCTCTATTATATTTATGCTCATATTATTCATGGACTCTGGCTTGTCGAATAACATTTTATAATGAGAAGTAAAACTAGCAAGCAGCACATTTTGTCAGCAGTGTTGCTGTATCTAAAAGAAGCTTCTAGGCTCATTATATGAAAACATATTTACAATGTAATAGACAGTGTAGGACAAATGTAAAGCTCTGGACATGCTACACCTGCATGATTAAGAATGTGTACTCTGGGCCCAAGTCAAAGCTTTTTTGAGTCTGTCACTTGGGAACTTAAAAATGGTTCAGTAAGCCACGCTACCCTCATCTGCATTTTTCATCTCATTCTGCACCTGTGTTACACACTAGAGATCCACTGATCCCTTCCTCTTTTCTTTTCACCCTTCGCTCTGGATTGAACCACGCCATCTGTGAACAAATCAAGTGGAGGTTTCGGGATTTTACTTTATCCCGTATAAGCTGACACCTGCATTTGTCTTAATCAATATATCACCGGCAGACAGGGTAAAGTATTGCTAAAACAAAATAGGGGAAATGAAAGAGTAAAATAAATAAATAAGAGCGAAAGTGGGCGGTTTATGTCCCCTGCCATTCCCCAGTTATGCATAAAAAGGCCTCTGAAATGAAATCTTTATCAAAAGAGCCACAAGGTTCTCCTTACAAGGTGTTTTCAAATAAGCGGGTGTTATTATCATACCTCCATGGGGAAATATGCATTTACAGCTCGGAGAGTGAGAGGCAGTGGGGTAACTGTTAACAATGTTTTCCCTAGTTATGGTGCATAATTGCATGCTTCTGTTATTGCACCTTTCTATTGCTGTTAATACAGAGAAAACCCATTAGGAAGTGTGCTAATGTGAACGGTAGCCTGCAGTGCAGAGGGTGCACAGTTTAAAAAGAGATGCATGAGAGCCACTGTAATGAGCACGGGGCCACAGAAGGAGGGTTTAACACCCAAAGAAGGCATGTTCAAGCCCGGAAAAATAAATTAAGAGTCAGTTCTGCCGGCTGGACTGTTAACATGTTGGAGCCCATGTGACATGATGAAACTGACCTTTGCATTCCCAGAACACATGTGAGTTATTAGAGAACATTCACTGGGTTATAAATAGGATTGAAGTCTGATGTGTGAATCTATTAAATCAGCCTTACATTTATTACTGTTATTATACATGTTCAAGTAAGAGCTGTTTGACTTCACCTGCGATAATTATCAAATCAGTCCTCTCCATTTCAGTAAAGCTGCTAAGGTTATCATTGAAATGACTAGTCTGATTATCATATGTTGCATCTGCTGATATTACATCTACTTTAAGCATCATCCCTGGCATTTTAGCTGTATAAGAAAATAAGTATAAGATACATTTATAGGGAGGCAGCCACGGAGTTTTTTTATTCTTGTTGAAGCGTGTGTGTTTGTCTCAATCCGTCTCACTCTTTCTCCATCTATTCCCTCACACCCCGCTACACAGTTTTGAGAGATGGCTGTTCAACATGAGTCTGGTTCTGATTTTCCTTGCCACTGTCACTTTGCTAAATGGTGCTTAATGCTGTGGTCACGGTAGGTTATTGTCAGGGATTGGCAATATGTACCAGTTTTTATTTATTTTATTTTTTCTGTCATTTACACTGATGTAGTTACACTTGGTTCTGCTTAAATTTCCACAAACATAATGCTTCACCTTAGGAATAAGACATCAGGGTTCATTCATACATGCTGCTGAGATGTATGGATGATAAACCTGAATTTTGTAAAAGCATATGGGTCAATAACATAGACGGCTTTGATCATTTGCAATTTCGCCAAATTTGCATTTGGTGCCATTTGCAGCTAATTAAATTAAACTTGCAAATACTTTGAAACATGCTACTTTTATTCTTGTTGATAGAGGATACATATTTTTGAAATAAAATCAAGAGTTTAGATGCAAAATAACTATTTAGCAGTTTTACACTGGTTGCACCATCTGACATTGTAATTGCACCTGCCAAACTACACAAAACTAAGTAATATATACATCTTTTTAACTGTGACAGCTCCTTAACCTTTTTAGAAATAAAGCAGATCATTTTAGAGCTTTGAACAATATTGTTTAATTCATAGAGTGATACATTTTTAAAGTTGCACCACCTGACATTTGCAACTAATTTTAAATTGAACTAGCAAATGCTTTGAGACATGTTACTTTTATTCTTGTTGATTGCAGATACATATATTTCAAAAATAAAATCAAGAATGTAAATGTTAAATTATTTTTTTGCATTTTTACATTGGTTTACCACCTGACACTGAAATTGCACCTGCCCACCAAAGCAAAACTCCAAGTTATATATATATATATACTTTTTTTTTCAATATGTGATACCCAGTTTACCTAGTTAGAAGTAAAGCAAGTATTTTTAGAGCTATAAAGAATTTTATTCATTTCATAGAGTGACACTATTTTTCAGTTGCACCACCTGAAACACTGGTGGCACCACCTCACATTTGCAACCAATTTCAAATTAAAATGTCAAAAGCGTTGACACATTCAGTTACTTTTGCTCTTGTTAGAAAGTGGAAACATATATTAAATTAAAAATATAATTGAGAATTTTACAGTTAAATAAAATGTTGCTGTTTTCCCATGGTTGTACCACCTGACAGTGAAAGTGTACCTGTCCACCTGTGACTGAAGATAAAAGTTTTCATCTATACTTGAAACGGATCACTAAACCATTTCCCTTTGCGATGAATGTCAGTTGGAGTTAAATGGATGATAACTGATGCTACAATCTGTTTTTTTTCCACTTCATTTCAAAATAAAATACCCGTGTTTATGGTTGTTTCACACTGACATTTAAAAAGTTGCAAACGTTTTAATGCTCTAACTTTAAATCAGTAAATGTGAATAAAATGTGTTTATTTCTGAAATTTCAACCATAAAATGATGCCACAGGATTCTAAATTGAATTCAAACAATTAAAATGTCATTTTTAATAGCATCAGTAATCTGTTCATTTACTTGGACAGTTGCACCACCTGACAGTTTTAGTGTTTGAGATGTCAAAATATGAAAATAATGATATTATTAAATTGTGCTCAAACAAAGTAGAAAATATTGATATATGCCATGAAATGATTAATATTTTCCAAAAGGCAATAACAGATGCAGACACAAAAATATGCACGTCATGCCATTCCCCCTTTCACTGATGATGAGCTATCAGCTGCTGCTGATACTAAAATTATGCTGATGCATCCATGAGTAATTCTAAAAATGTGTTTTTAATAATTTAATGAGTAAAGATGCACAATCTTGTCTGCAGGACATTGGTTGTAAGGCCATCATAAAGTTCTGCCAAAATGTCAGCCTCAGCCACAGTTCTCCTTATGTTCCCTTTATAATCTTTATTATTCTAAATGGCAGATGGATTTGAGCTTGTATAGAGCTTTTACAGTCATACGGTAACTCAAGTGCTTTTTTACACCACAGGTCACTCTTAATACCCATTCACTCCACATTCACACACTGACAGCAGAGGCTGCTATGCAGAGTTCGAGCTAATCCCACTTACACGCATCCATTCACATTCTCGTGCAGCAGTGGGAGCAAATTGGGGTTAAGTGTCTTGACCGGGACATATCAACATGTGACAGCAGTAGCTGGGGATCAAGCCAATGATCTTCTGGTTGCAAGACAGCTGAGTCTGCATACTGGGTTATGGTTGTCCTTCATTTTAGTAATTTCAAATCATTCTTGTAATTCCTTAAAAGGGTCCACTTTTTTGTTTTGTGCACAACAGAAGTCTAAAAGTCAGACAAAGCTTGGCTTTACTTTTTTTAGACATTAAGAAAATAAGAGACATTTAATACAAACAGATTATTTTTGTAACTGAATGTTCATATTTAAAAAAAAAAAAAAATTAATGTTATGATCAAAATGTTATGATCATTTTTAAATTTAGTCGTAGTTTTAGTCTTTAAATGAAATGCATTTTAGTTTTAGTCACATTTAAGTTATTTCTATCCTTTTTAGTTTTAGTCTAGTTTTAGTTGATGAAAATTCAAAACAGTTTAGTCTGTACTTTAGTCCAAGCATTTATTTTCTTGCCTAAATCTGGTACCAAGTCATTGTAGTGTGTTCTCTGCACTCTGCCAAAACTGGGGTCCCTGCTTTCTACAGCTGAGAGGCAGAATGGATACAGATGCTTTTTTTTTTGACAGATTTACCCACAGTGGAGAAATATCACAGACGAAAACTGCATTATCTTTTTAAGTCTAGTTTTAGTCATCTTGATGAAAACTAAACTTACTTTTAGTCAGTTTTAATCATCACGGATCTATTTTTGTTAGTTTTAGTCTAGTTTTTGTCATGGAAAAAAAAGGCTGCAGACAAACATTTTTAGTTTTAGTGTTAGTCGAGGAAATTAACACTGGATCAAATATTGTGTGTCCTGTTTTATGTCTGTTTTTAAACGTGGAAAATTTGACTGTCACAGTAAGAGTAGGGAATTCTAGTAGAGTACCCTATATATTGGGATCAATATCAACTAAAATGAGATAATGCATGATATCAGTAAAGAGCTCTATCATAAACAAGGACTGCCTTTTCTGTGAAGTGTCCTATGATAGTGCTTAGACAAAGATTGATTGATTGATTGGTGCATGCTAAGCACATTGCGTTCCCCTGTGTATGAAACGTGCTGTGTAAATAAAGTCTGACTTGACTTAAACAGCTGTGTATCATTAAATAAAATGATCTCACACATTTAGTAGAGTGATCTGCACGTGCATTGATTCCATCTATATCACACATGTAAATTGATGGATTTCTCTCTGCATGCCATCTTGTAGTGATGCAGCTGCAGCCAACAGTGCACCGTGGATTACTCTCCACATGCGCTCATGATGACCACTGACTTGGCTTGGCCGTGAACGCGCGCTCCGCGAGCCTCGGTCATTCCTCTGTACTGTGTGTGTGTGGATGGTCGCTCCCTGGGTGCTGCCGCGCGCTGCCTCCTTCAACGATCGGCCGCCTCTCGCGTTCAGAGCATGCCCGCCTTTCCCTGCCGTCCCCCCCCTACCCCCCTCCTCCTCCCGTCACTCTGAAGACGACGTGCATGTTTGCTCGCGCGCAGCTGCGTTTGTCCGGCTTTGGTCCATCTTTTCCCATCAGCTCTGTAAGCACCGTCAGCGAATGGATTGCTCCGTTTGATTCCCCGCTTTGGTGAGATGTATACAGGGGGCTTATAGCCTATCCTCTCCAGCAGCTCACCCCCCACCCTGCGCTCTCATCACACGCGGGTTGTACGCGATAGGAGCTCGTCAAGAGAGACTGGACAGGGAGAAAAAAAAAGTATGCAATAAACAAGTGTCAAGTAGCTCCGGGCTGTTCCACTGGAGGGAAGGAAAAGTTCAAACTGAAGAAGGAGGATTATGCAGTGAGTGCCGCACACAGCTTGAAACAGGTACGTCCTATTTAAAATGTATTCCTGTGGTAACAATGCTTACGCGCTCCTGTTGTTTACAAAGCAGCCTCAGTGACCACAAACAGCACATGTGTGCACGCAATCACTTCTTGGGGCACGTAGGACGGGGAGGGCAGCGCACAGCGATGACATTGAGGTGCCTTTTATCCGAATGACATTTGTGGTCCTTCTGTGAGCTTGCACTTTGACTGGAATTGGCCACAAAGGGCTTCCTTAGCGTGTCTGCAGTGTCGTTTATGTGTCATTTAGTCCAGCTGTCTGGGTAATAGTTCCTTAGAAGGGATGACCTTATGTGGATCGCCATGGAGTTTGCACACAGCACATCTGCGCGGCATGCAAACATAAGCATCCCTCTGACAGCTCTGAAAATCACACTTGTCCTAGCTGTGTGCAGCTTTGAAGGGTCAAGGTGGGAATGTTCGACTTGGCGTTTTAGAGAAGGGGGGGGGCAGCTCATAACCTTTAGCTCCTCTCTACATTTATGGCTACCGCAGCGCAGCATCCTCATCGCATCCCTGTCTGTGCATGCGTGATAAAGTGAGTTTGTCCTGCGAGAAAGGATGCTTTCTCTCCGTCATGACAAAGATAGACTTAGTAGTGGGCTTTAATTGGCTGCTTGACCTGCCATTACCCGCTCCTCTCCTCGCGGCTGGGCGGCCGCAGCTCTGCGTCGCCGTGGTGCGCCCACCCCGGCCACAGCTGCTGCTGTCCTGCCACTCTCCACATTTCATAAGTTAATCCTCTCAAAAAGCACCGATTGCTACACTGCACTTTATATTTTCTACAGTGTGTGTTCATTAATATTTCACGCGCTTGCTTACACACTGCAATGTATTGGATTAGAAATAATGTATGGTATTATGCTTTGAGGGGAGCTAAATCAAAGGTCCGGGTAGTCATGTGCGTGTGTTGCGCTGAATTTTAATGTCTTCCCTCTGCTGCCATGCTCTGTGTGTGTGTGATTTTTTTTTTTTTTCGGTGACACAGAGAGGCAGAAAGCCACAGCCCAGCTGGCTCCCCTCAAGCTGCAGTCAGGACCATAACACTGCAGGACGCCGTTCACTCAGGAGCAACTACTCACAGAGACATGAGGGACTCTCAGTGCAGGATTTCATAACACATGCAAGCATGCAGGCATGCATACGTGTTTTGAACATTTGGCAAAAGTAGGTAGCTATTTGTCTGGGGCCTTTTGCATAAGGGCCTTTATGCATATGCAAAAGTTGGCATCAAATGTAAGGGAACAGAATATATAGAGAAAAACGTATGGCTGTAATACAGTTTTAATGAGCAAACATTTTTCAGTGTCTTTTTCCTTCTGCATCAACACACCGCTGCATTCAGGTCTTCCACTGATCAAAGCAGTGCAGTAGGTCTTCATCGGACAGTTGTCTCTGAACCTCTGTTCTTTTCTCAACTTCTAAAACATCAAACGTGATCCTCTAAGCATGGATTTGTGATAGTGTTGGATCATGCACTGCTGACTCCTCTGGAACCCACTCCTCCAAACTGATACCCTTAATATCAAAGAAAACAACATGGTCTTGACTTTGGACTTGAATTGTCATGCTATCTTCATCCTTGGTAATGATGTTTTCCAACGCACTGACTGATATTTTGTCTCAGGATCATATTGGAAGATCCAGGTTTCATGACATAATTACTCGTAAAAAAATGAATTTCCTTCAGTTTATTTCAAAATGTCTCCACAAATGTTCATACATTTTAACTTTTGATCAGGGGTCAGAAGTTTTGGGACAACTTTGGCACGCACTTTTGTCCTGTTCAAATTTTTGTGCAAAAAAATCCGAAATTTGAAAGTACACTGAGTTGTTGATCATTTTGAATGATTTGTTTGTACCCAGAACATTCATCGTCTTGGACATTCTCTCTGCCTTCACAGTTTTTTTTCTGCCATTCAAACACACATGCATGTGACATGCAGTGCTCCCCATACACCTGAGTTAATGTACCAAAAGATTCGGCTGCTCTTTTGTTCAGCTTTACTAAAAAAATTCAAGTTAATGCTTTCATCAACTTAAGTTTTTTTTTTACACCCTTTTTTATGTTCTTCAACCAGTATATAGCAGAGAGCTGAAGACATGATTTATTGGAAACTTATAGCAGTTGTGCGTGAATACCCAACCTTTTATATATAAAAGTGTGACTGTGAACCACATGGTTCTCATAAGTGCAGTCTCATTCAATAGCCGTACCTTGTCTTTATATATATATCAATTAAAACGATGCACAGAAGTTGCACAGAGGGGGTAAACCTGCGGTGAAACAGTACTTTATAGTCGTGGAAGTTCCCTGGTCCCTGATCCCCTTGCATGGGTTCAAGTCACTCTATGTCTTCATATCAAGCAAATTTTAGCTAGTTAGACCTTTACAGACATTTCTAAGCACAAAATAGAGGATTTCTGTGTGGTAAGATGCCATTAAATGAAACCTAGTGTTAGCTGATCACGACTGGGTGCATGACTACCATGACCTGCATGAACTGACAGCCTGATCTTAATTATCGCCTCCCAGCTTCCACAGCCAATCACACCTCTTTCTCTCAACACAGTGGTGCATTCAGATATGACGTACTTCACACTAATCCCTGCTTGCATTAATGCTCATGCACCATGCTACTGCTGCTGCTGCTGGCACAGCTTAACCTCCTCCACCCCAGCCTCCTCCTTTATAGCATAACGCTTGTTGTGCCCTCATATTGAGATTCATGCTAATATGGGTTAATTGCTTTTGAACTAGTTTAATTGTATGAAGTATGATTGTGATAAATGTACAGTATCTATCCATATGGGGGTTTCTAGCCATGTGCTTCCTGGAAAGTCAAAGCATAGTGTTTAACTAACCCAGGGAGCATCTTCTGAGCAGAGCCTTCCCTGCCAAGTAAAACTGTATACCCGCTTTGCAGTAAAATGTATGAAGAGAGTGTTACTGATTGATTGATTTTGGCAGGAGAACTGAAAATACACCATAGTGAGCATACTTCTGTAAATTACACCTTGCCTTGAGACATGTTAATTTACTGATATATGGAGGCTTTGAATTATATCGTTGCTCATATAAGAGGTGATGGAGTACTGCTTGGGTATGTCCTGTAGTTATGTTGCTCTGTGGCTTTGTTAATTGAAAGGAATTCTTCAAAACACGTTTCTTCACTTGCTGTGATTGCTTATGGAGAAGGGCCTTGTTGCTCTTTGCCTGGGGCCTCCAAATTACCAGAACCGCCCCTTTATGCATGCTTCAAGCATTAGACGAACTTTTGGAGTGTATCATGAAGGGTGTCAAAGGATAAGGCCCACACACCAGCTGTAGATCCCCACACCCGGCAGCACCTTATGACATTAAAACACACACCGAGAGACACACAGATGCCTCGCAGATCTTGATGATGAGGCACCCTGCCGAGATTCACACTTCAATCTAACTGGTACAGTTTCTCTCTGCGGCCCGTCTCTCCTCCTCCACCTTTAGTTCTCTTCATGCCCGCCTGCGTCTATGTGATCTCGCACGCTCTTTGATCTCTCTCCCACTTTCCACATCCCTCCATCTTGAGCCTTTGACAGCAGCATATACATCAAAAAGGAAGCGAAGCAGTCGGATCTGCCTGCCATCATTACTGACATATTTAAGCTCCTGCGTTATGTAAACAAGTGCAGGATGTGCTATAGCCGCTTCCTTTAAATCACACGGACAAGTAAACACACTCACCCCCAATCCAGCCATCGGTATTTAACCTGACAAGTGTAATCACTCTGTTCTGTGTGTGTGCGAGCATATGTGTAGCAAGACACAGTCTTAAGTGCTAATAGGAGCTCACACTGGACAGCAGCAGGCCGTGTCAACCACAATCTCCAGACAAGCCCTCAGGGTGTCCTATTTGGCATAGCTACTCACACATACTGTATACAGCCAGACCGAGAAAAACACAAACAGGTCTGAGTGGTTTAGACGTGAGTCAAGGGCCTGAAAACTACGAGTTTGCTTAGTGCGTGTCCTTGCTGGACCTTCACCACTACTATACACTACTAGATTAACTGCACTGTTGCCACAGAGATAGGCTGCACATTGACTTTAACATATGCAAACTTTTCATGTATGCTTGCTGGATAATTCACATGTGAAAATGATGTGAGGGCGAATCTCTCTCTGGTAATGTATCTCCCTCCCTCTCTCTCCCCTGCTATGTGGGTTACGTATTTATACATTTTACCGCAACACCTGTGAGGCCCTGGAAGAGGAGCATCAGTCTTCATTAGACTGAAATGAGGCTGGCCCTGTTGAATAAATGACTATCGCTCAGTGTGCGTGAGCATGTCTGTGCATGTGTTTGGCCGTGTGTGATGCTTGTGTTGAACCCTGCAGCCCGCTCTGACCCAGCTGACAGATGACTGCAGTGATTTCCAGGGTTCAGCAGATTAGGGGATTAAAGACTGAAGGCTTCACACAATAACCCTAATGCATGAGCACGGCAGTAAGAGTGCACACGGACACACACACGTATCAGAGATACAACAATACCAGAATCCTGAATTGTGTTACGATACTAGGAAAAAAATATCTAATTTAGTCTAATGAAAGGGAAAGATAATACAGTTTAACCATAAAAAAATAATTCCTATGAATCTACAAAAAAAAATCTTTCATCTCAAAGTGAAAAGAAATTTCTACTAAGTAATGTAGATTCAATAAAAATATGTGAGGGCATATTTTTATATGCACTCACATAGTATTGAGTAGATGCGACTTTGGCTGCAGTCACAGCACTGAGTCCGTGTGGATAGGTCACAGTCAGGCTTGCACATATGAACAATGCAATTTTACTCTATTCTTTTATGTAAAACTGCTCAAGCTCCAGCAGATTGCACGGGGATCCAGCCAAAAATCCTCTATTTGATTGAGGTCTGGGCTTTGACTCAGCCACTCCAGAACAATCACCTTGTTGTCTTTAAACCATTTCTGTGTAGCTTTTGCTGTATGCTTTGTCTTGCTGGTTAATAAATCTTCTCCCAAGCTGTAATTCTCTTGCAGACTGAATAATGTTCTCCTCCATGATTCTCCTTTATTTTGCCGCATTCATTTTATCCTCTACCTTTACAAGCCTTCCAAGGCCAGCTGCTGAGAAGCATCCCCACAGCATGATGCTGCCACCACCATGCTCCACAGTGGGGATGGTATGTTTGTGGTGAAGTATACTGACGGCCAAAAAGCCCCATTTTGGTCTCATCCGACCAAAGAACTTCCTTCCACTTGACCATGGAGTCTCCAACATACCTTTTGGTGAACTCTAGTCCAGATTTAATGAGTTTTCTTCAGTAGTAGCTTTGTCTTTGCCACTCTCCCATAAAGCTTTGACTTGTGAAGAACCTGGGCAACAGCTGTTGTCAGCAGAGTCTCTCCCATCTCAGCCGCTGAAGCTTGTAACTCTTAGTATCCTTCTTGCACGGTCACTCAGTTTGTGAGGACGGCCTGATCTAGGCACATTTACACATGTGCCATTTTCCTTCCACTTCTGATGGATTTATCTAAACTCCAGGGGTTGTTCAGTGCCTCTTTCCATCCCCTGATTTATATTTTTCAATAACCTTTTCTCTGAGTTGCTTGGAGTGTTCTTTTGTCTTCATGGTGGAAGAGATTTTTTTGTGATTTTCTTTTTTGTCAAAAAAGCCAAAACATATTGACTTTTATTGATTTATAAAATCAGTAAAGGATAAAAATTCCAAGGAGGAGAATACTTTTTATAGATGCTGTATACCTGTCAGCCGTTGACCATCTGGTGGCTTATTATATTTTCTGTCCTCTGCTATGTGTCAGTGTTTGAAATCTTTGTTCTGAAATGAAATGAAGTAGTAATATACACTAATGCAAGCAAGGGTTGTTAGTTGCATTTAATCTGTAGAAAATATCAACACTGTGTCCCATAGTATGAATAAGATGCTCTAAACTTTATTTAGCCATCACCATAACTTACAGTAACATGACCATAGTAACAGCCACTTTATTGGCATGTTGTAAATCAGCACTTAGTTCTGTTGCACTTTGCTCTTACATCCTCCTCTCTTGTAGTTGTTTTTCATCTTGACAAATGCTGTTAGCTAGTCGAAGCCTTTTCCACTATCATGAAAGTGATGTGTGCTAACCAGTGCTAACAGGGATGGAAGGATGTGATGTGAGACTGTCTGTTGTCTGTCCCTGCTGGTTTCTCTTTGTGTGTTTTTCTGTGCGGTGAGTTATCATTATCTTTCTGTCAAACTGTCTCCAGATATCACTTCTCCTTCTCATGGTTGATGATACTCTTCCTGGAGTGTTACCATAGCTGCCATAAAGCAGTTGTCACTAATCTGGCTCTCTGTGCAAATAAAGCCAATGCCATGAATGGAAGATTTATACCTCTGTGTACTGCATGCCATATTCTTACTATTTCTTACTGAGTGTTTTCATTAAGGCAAGCTGAGATAGTTGAGTTACATACTAGTGACACTAACTGACAGGCCTGCCCACAGAATTGTCTGGGCCCCTGAAAAACCCAGTGAATGGGCCCCAGTTGTGATTTATTTTTGATGTCAGTGCATGTGTGTTGGACCAGTAGCATTGGTGCTAGCATCCTGGCTAACATTTACCTCATTTTGGACCACAAAAGTCACTCAACCAATTTTGGGTCAGGTGTTGAAATTGTATAGTTGTGCTACTTTTTGACACCTTTTGCAAACTTGAATGCATTTTCTCCCCTTTCTTACCACTTCTAACACATTTTTGCCACTAATTGTCCCTTTAATCCAATTTTCACCAAATTTCTACACATTGTTTGCCATACTTTCAAGTACTATTTTTGCACCTTGCAAGTCCTATGCAGCCACTTTTTGCCCCTGTTAATCTATGGTATAACTCAAGCTGTTACGGTCCAAGCCTATTTTAATGTAGGCCACATCTCAGATCTGGGGGAAGAGAAAGACGACTGCAAATAAATGCGTGTTTCAATCAATTCGTTTGGCTTTATTGCAGGATGAGTTTATATACAGTGTGACAAGCAAGTAATATGCGTACCTGGCACATCTCTGTGGTGCATGATTCATCAGAATCATCAGACTTTGTCCAGAGGTGGTGATCGTGTGGTGGAGCAGCAGCCAATCAGAGCCACTGTTCCAGTGACCTCCCTCATGAACCTTGAACCTGAAAACCCTCATGCACTGTGTGGTAATGATATCACAGTTTAAGTTTAGTAAGTTTGAAATACACACAGTTCTTAGAGATTCAGAATAGACTTCTGACTTTATGAATAAATTGTTAAAATAATGTTTACACTTTTCCTTGTACCAATCTATTTTACAACTTTTTTTTTTTTTTGCCATTTTTTAAACCAAGTATTTCCACTTCTGTAAATGGACATGTTTTACCTCTGTGTACTGCAAATCATATTCTTACTATTTCTTACAGAGTGTTTTCATTAAGGCGAGCCGAGAAAGTTCAGTTATGTGACACTAATTGACAGGGCAGCCCACAGAATTGGCTGGGCCCCTGAAAAACATGTCACCACTCTTAACACATTTTTACCATTAATTGTCACTTTTAACCAATTGTCGTCAGTTTTTGCTACTTTTTACCTGTTTTTTAGCAACCTTTAACCTCTTGTTTCCACTTTTTTTGAAACTTTTAATTTCTTTTATGCCAATTTTGACCCATTTTTGCCACATTGTTGCCACTTTTGATTAATTTTTGCCACATTGTTTGCCACTCTTGGTCCTTTTTGCCAGTCTTTTGCAATTTGAAAGTTATGTGCTGCCACTTTTTGCCACTATTAATATTTTTCTACCTCTTTGCCACTCAAAACTCAACGTTTCCACTTATTACATTCTTAACCCATTTTCCTCACTTTTTTGCCATTTACTGCCATGTTTAACACATTTTTACCACTAATTGTCACTTTTAACTAATTTTTGCCAGATTTGACAACTTTTGACCAATTTTACCTCTTTTAACCTCATTCTGCCTCTTTCTTCGCAAGTTTTACCTACTTTCCAACCACCTTTTGCCACTTTAAACCAGTTTTGCCACTTGTTGGCCATTTTTGTATCATTAGCCATTGTTGAATTTTCACTAAACCGTCATAGTTTCTTCTATTTTATTTTCTGGCAGACTGGTGTCTGACATTATTTTCCATATATCAGTGGAATTTGCCAGTCTACATTCTTAACATTACCTCAAAAAGGTTCTACCATTTCTACCATTTTCATCTTGACAAGGCCATTTTGTACTGTAGGATTAAAAGATAAGATTTTGTTTTTTGTTTCTCTGCTAAAAATGAATATAATTCAGGTTAAACCTGAAATATTGTTTTACAGCTTAACTTTACAGTGGATCATGATTCTGCTGACCTCCATGGGCCCCCAGTTTGCCTGGGCCCCAGACACCCCCCCTTTATCCCTCCTTATGTGCAGCCGTGCTAAATGAGATGAACTAAAACAATGCATGTGCAGTGAAGGAGCAGAAGATTAATGACATCCAAAAACAGTACTTGAGGGCCCGAATATTTGCACCCATAACTAGTGTGACACCCCTCCCCCCTCTGTGCAGAACTGTCCACATCCACATATGCAAACAGAAGGAAAGCAGCATCACCAAACATCAAGAGACCAATTTCACTAATAGCATTTTCACACTACAGCCGTGACCTGTATTGGTGCAGAGAGCCCAGTTGATACATTTTGTCCTTTCCAACCAATTCAGAACCCACTCAGTGTTAGATAATGAATCAGCATAGTGGGCTGAATGTTTGTGACTAGGCCAATGCAATTTCGCTGTCGATCTAGAGCCAAAAGTCCCAGTCAAAAAAACAAAATAGGCACCATTGTGTTCATTGTTCTCAATGTTCTAAATGATAACTTCATTGCAGCATGTTAACTGATGTCGACAAAAAGCTGCTTATACGTCTCTCAGGTTTAATTACCTGAGAGGCTGCAAAGTGCCCCTTATTATTGGGCTTTGTGCACATTCATGTGTTTGGTTCTGGGAGCACTGCTTGCCGCACAGTGTTATTATTATTATTTTTTTAACATTACCTGGACATTTTAACAAGGCTTGAAATGCTAGCCATTGTTGCCACTGTCAGCGCAACCATAGCAACATTAGTGAGTTGTATAATACCTTAAATCCAGCAGGTTTAGTCACAGCAGAAAAAGTTTTTTTTGTGTTTTTCTTGAAGATACTAGAGGGGAAAAAAACAAGCAATTATGCTGAGCAGATCGACACGTGCGGCCTGAAACCATCCATCTTTTATGTTTTTGAAGCCATTTTCAGGTCTATTGTGGCGAGGTACTACACCGAGGTGAAAGCATGATTGTTATTTTATCAGGCTAAAATCGTGTTTGAAATAAAGCAGGCTCTGCTGGTGTCATGTTATCGTTTTGGACAGAGCAGAATAGGTGGTAATGGAAGCAAAAACAACCTCTCGTCACTTCTGATTAACTAAGAATGCTGACCTTTCCGGAGAGCAGAGGTAGGTGAAAATGATGGTGTTTGTGACAAGATATGAAGAGGGGGTTGGTGTTGTTTATGCCGCTGCTATAATTGTCAGCATGTGCAGGAAAATAGAAAATACAAGCTTAGCTCTATTATAGGCCGTTCTGTCCTCCAGTGCCTCTATACCCCTCTCAGCTATTTCACAAGCTCATGGCTTTTTTGAGCCAGGAATACAATCAACTGAGTGTCATAAATCCACATCCAGAGGAAAAACTGCTGCAGGAATGGCTTCACGACTATTACGCTGCCTCAGTTTGGCCCCCTGCAGAGCGGCTTTTGGGTGGCATGAGATACAGCCGTGTCAGAGGGGCTTTGATGAGGAAGTACCAACTTCTCATTTTTACTGCACCTAACCATTTGAGCACCGCGTACCATTCCCTGTCCACATTTCCCTGCTCTGACAGCCGGTCCACAGTTTGATCCATTTATGCTCCATTGTCCTCCCTGTTTCATATTTCAACACTTCAACTTTCAACATTAATTGTGCTCCTTCTGGGAGCTTTGCTAGACACGTGTAGACATAGCATGCTGTGGTTTGTCGAGAGGCTAAAATTACAAAGACATGCTGATGAAGGAGAAAATTAATTGCAGTAATTGATTAATTGGTGGGTAGACTTCAGGAAACCGCAGTCTAAAAAGTGGTTGATGACATCTCCCAAAGCTGTCTGAGAAGGATTGTGGCTTCTATTTGGATGAGAGTACAACTAAAATAATAAATTCATCTTTTTCTCTTGGTTGGTTGGACTAAATCAGGTCAGTTTAGCAACAAATATAGCTTCAACCACTGCCCAAAGTGCACTGAAGTCCTTTATGATTTCAGTTTTAAAGCATGAATGCAAAAATGGTGTGTTTTTGACTGAGAAACAGTTGAGCAAAGTTGGTGGGATTACTTTTTGGTGGCCTATCAGTGCACATTATTGCCCCTGCCAAGGAGGGTATACTGCATTTACGTGGCCTTTTGTTTTTCAGCAGGGTTACAAAATGCTAGTGGCCATATTTTTATGAAACTTGTTGGAAGGGTGCAGAGTGAGCCAAAGGAATGTGATTTAACTTTTCCGAAGGAGAAGTTCCCCTCTTTCCAGACATACCATAAATGTCAATGAATAATCTGGGCTGTCATCTTCTTAATTCTAAAGGTTTACCCTGTTGTGAAAATCAGGGCTGATGCTAATTCTGATGTTAAAAAACAATTTGGTTGAAACTGAGGGAAAAAAAACCTGTTAAAAAAAATGCTGAAAAAATTGTCAAAAAAATAACAAAAAATAATTTTGAAAATGACGGTAAAAAATGATGAATAAAACTGACACAAACAACAAAAAACACAATAAATATCTAAAAAAATGATGAAAATAATGGTGAAAAAATAATGAAAAAAAATCATGAAAAATGTCACAAGGAAATAAAGAAAGCTAAAGAACTGACACAAAAAATGATGATGATAAAGAAAATTATTTTTTAAAAATTACCAAACAAATTGTGTCAACAAAAATGCCAAAAAATGATAAAAAAAAAATTTGATGAAAAATTAACAAAAAAATTACAGAGAAAGACAAAAATGACAAAGAAAAAGACATTGGATACTGCTGCTTTTTCATTACTGTTGTTACTTGCTTGATTCCTTTAAGTCAACTTAAATGTGGCCAGGGACCAAACTCAACTTGTTTTGTTGACCAACAATATAATTCTAGCCTTTTTTCCTCTTTAGAGGGGAAAAATCCAACCATAGAAGTCCACAGAACTTCTTTTTTGAACTTATTTAACACTCAAAGATACTTAAAACGATAATAATAACTGCAGCATAGCCTTATTAACCTGAAACAAATTACTACTTTAATTTTTCAAATCAACCTCAACATAAAATATATTCTTTTATATCAATCATGTTTAGTCCTATCTCATTTAAAAATACAGTGATATAGCCCTCTAAGTCTATAACTTGTTAAATGTGTGTTTTTCTCTTCAGAGATTAGCATCTCTGCCGGCCTTGTTGCGGCTCATTCTGTTTCTCTTCTCATCCGGGATTTGAGAAGCATGCATGCCAATCATTACGCATAAAGCTACCTTCATGCACTTTATTTAACTTCATCAAAATAGCGGTCCTTGTACTGGGATCTAATAAGACAGAAAAGTTGATAAGACTCTTTCTGTTCTAATCTTTTGCAAACAGACTGTAAAAAAGTAGTCTTGAGTAATTTAGTGGAGTTTTACACTGTGATCAGTATCTACCTCTGACACGCTGACTTCTCTTGTCAGCTGTTCAAATGGAGAGAGGGGTGTGATAAAGTTTTCAAACTAGCTGTTGTGCAGATAAGGCTGCGAACAGACTGGTAAACTAGTCTAACACTGTCATTAGAGTCCAATTCCACGAGTAAAAAGACGTTTCGGGGCTCTTACCGAGAGGATCATGTCAGCAGCCTGATTTGCTACAGCCTGCTGGTGCAAGTAGATAACAGGGTAATGGACAGACAGCTGGGGGGTGCATGCAGCAAAAACTTGTTAGACTGCTCTCAATCGTTGCAGTTTTTAATTTTAGCATTTTCTCTCACAGCAGCATGTATTTAAGATTTATCTGTTTTTCACATTTGACGAACATCGGCAACTGTTGTTGGCGCATGTTGAATTTTTTGCTGATGGGCCAGTGAGGGTTCAAGGGGCCACCATCGGCCAATGCTGATGTTCCATGGACACACTGATGCATCACTAGTGTTTAACCCCAAAAGGTTTTGAAACAAGAAGGGCTGTCGATTATTTTCCAACTGAATTGAACAGCAAAGATGAGAAAGCCTGTAAAACTGTAAAGTTATACCAGAAAAGATATTTTACTTGATTTAACTAGAATGACTTTAGTGAGGTAAATGGGAGAGTAATGCTGTGCTGTTCACAAATGAGCTGGTTCTACAAGCGGATTCTTTTAATGAACCAGAAACTGGCTACTGTTTGAGAGCAAGTCTACTTTCCTCTGTTTTTTTCTTTTTTTTTTTTTTGTACACATTTGAAAAAGCCAAGCTAAAAAGCTAAAAGAGCAGCTCTTATTACTAAGCTCAGCCAAATGATCTGGAACCTAAAAAGAGATGAATTTCCCATCCCAATGAGTGAGGCTGGACAGACATCAGCTGTGAAAACGCAAGAAAAATCAGGGTTTAGAAACAGGTCTGCTCTGTGGAAATGGACCATACCTGAGTGTTGTCTGAGTCTTTCTCTCCAGGCTTTAGACGGATGCTTTTAATCCATGTCTGCTGCTGTTTCTCAGTGAGTGTATGAAGCTATTCGCCTGAATGTGTGTCTTCCTTCCAGACTCAAAGGTGATTTTGATTCCTCTGCTGTAACGTGACGTCATCTGCAAACAACTTATTGGTACATACAGCATGTAGAGTATGATAAAGTACTGGCAAGCATTCACAGCATTTCCAGTTTGGAAGTGTTAGATAAATGCACAGCTAAGCTGTGGAGGCTCAACCGAATCTGGCATAATTCTGTTGGTGCTGGCAGAAAACATAGATTTATATGTTGGTTGCAGTTTTACATCAGCATATTCCTGACGACTAGACTATTGGCTTTTTGGCTCTCTAAGTGCTCTTTATTTTACTCAAGGTACACTGTGGTTCATCATATATAATGCACTGCCACTGAAAACAACTTCTGATATCTCTTTACAGAAGTAGCAATTCTTAAAATTGCTGCCAAGACTCATATTAGAGGTTAAATTATCAACTGAGTCCCTGACTTAATGTGAAAGCAATTTTGAATACATAATATTTTGACATTTTCTGGAGCCAGACTCCAGCAGACAACACTGATACTGTCCTAATTCTCCCCTGCTTTGGCTTTCAGGCCTAATATTTCCCATTATAGTTCACAGTACAGCGCTTGGTGACATGAAATCTGAAAGCCATAAGCTCATTCCTTTCACCTGTTCCCTGTACTTTCTTTGTGACCTTAATGGCCCATATTTTTCCTTAAATAGTGTTTAGCTCAGACCACAGTGCTCAATTTAGAGCTATGTGTGTGTGTGTGTTGGCTTTGTGTGTGGTGTGTGACACCCGGCATTAGCTGTGCTTTAGAGAAAGTGACGCTTGTAGAGAGCAGCCTTCATCTTGGATTACCATGCCCATGGATCCTGTGGGTTTTTTTGCTGGAAGAGATGACAGTGTGGGATGATATTCACTGCATCTGTCTGACAGCTGACCGACTGGTTTTAACTCAGCCTCCTTGCATGCTTATGGCGCTTTGTTGGGAGCTTCCTGGTAACATTTTAGAGAAGCAAAAATAAACTCTCTTTCTCGTACTTGAACATGCACTCCCGGATGATGGCTCATACAAAGTCTTTTAGCAAAGACTCGATTACATAAGACCATCAGTAACCAATGTCAGTGGAGGATTTAGGAGAATGTCTTTTGGCCTAGAAACCAAGTTTTTTGATCCCAGACATAAAAACTCAGTCTGCCAGTATTACTGCATAAGCTAATCTGTCAAGCCTTTTTGGGTTCCACCTTCTCATTGGAGTCTTTTCTATGATTTTAAAGCATTTACATGGAGATTTTGTTATTTTAGGTTGGTATTTGGTTAAGGAAAGAAAAGGGTGTTATCTTGGATTTTTTGAATTAAAGGCTTATTTCAACAATTTCTACCAATTGTGACAAAAGTATGAAAAAATAAAGAAAACTTCAGCATGATCATAGAGTATTTATGGTTGCAACATGGGGTGAAAATCTTTACGATTTCATTATTCAGTTCAAATTTGATTCTTACAAGAACTCCTTCATGCTGCCAATACGATTCCAATGAAACAAACATTTTATACAAAGAGTTCCATTTAAGTTCTGTGCTGCTTCTGCTGTCAGTTTCTATCACTGACATCAATCTCAGACAGGTTTGGTCATTAATTTGCCAGGGAAGACTAATTAAAGGGAAACTTCTTAAGAAGATTGTTCCACATTATCAAGCAAGTCACAGGTTTCATGCAATATTGGGAAAAGAAAGATCTGTCTGCAGATGAAAAGCCTGAAATAGTGCAGTATCTTGCAAAAGATGTGAAAACACTTGATATTTCATGATAAATTTAAAAGAGATCATTATACTTTGAAAACATTTGTGTGTGATTCAGAGCGCAGACGTGCTTATTCAGATAAAGGCATATTAAGGAGTTTCTGTGAGGTAAATTCATCGTATTAAGAGAGCAGCTGTGAAAAATTTACTGATGACTATCAAACAGGTATTTGAAGCTGCTGGTGCCTCTGGAGTCCCAAGAACCTCTCCATGCAAGATCCTCCAGAGGCTTGTCGATGTGCGTAAAGCTGTATTACAGCTACCCTTAACCAATGCCCACAGAGAGAAACAGTTGCAGTGGGCTCAGTATATATGAAGACTAATTTTCAAGTAGTTTGATTCACTAATAAATGCTGTGCTATACTGAATGGATGGAGTTCTGGATGGATGGTGGATAGCCACCATGTCCCAACAAGGCAGCAAAGAGGTGGTGGAATGATGTTTTGAGCTGGAATCACAGGAAGTGAGTTGGTAGGCCCCTTACAGGTGCCTGAAGGTGTCAGAATGACCTCAGCAAAAAAAAAGTGGAGTTGCCAACTGCCCATTTCCTTCCATGGTATAAAAAGAAGAACCGTGCCTTCCGGAGTAAAATCCTTTTCATGCAAGACAACTCACCATCCATGCTGCTAAAAATACCACTGAGGTCTTGGCTTTTTTGGGCATAAAGGGAGAAAAATCATCACCCCCAGACCTCAACCCTGTTTAGAACCTATGGAGCATCCTTAAAGGACAGCTCTGTAAGGATGGACTGCAGTTTACCTCAAAACGAGCTCTGGCACCCTCAGAGGAAATACAGGCAAAAATTAAACATGGACTCTCAATGAATGAGAGAGTTGTTGAGATGATATCAAAGAAAGGCTCCTATGTTAATATGGAACTTGATCTGTACAGATGTTTTTGATTGAAATAGCTTTGATTTGAGAATAACTACCTCCAGTCCTTGAGAAACTATTGAGTGTTTTGAAACTCTGTTTTGCATAATAGTTTGGAACATTGCATTTTGAGATATTTTGCTAAGTAATGCCATTGTCATCATCGGTAATTTTGTCAAATAAAATCCAGATTACAATATAATTATTGAGGAATGAAAAGTCCTATTGAGTACCAATGGTATCGGCTAGTTAAAAAAAAAATGAACAAAAACAGTATGTGCATAATCGTAAATGGTATACTTTACCCTTTCTTCATATAACTAAACAAAATCCAATGTAAGGCTCTCCTTTAATCACGATGCAGATGCCATTTTCTGCATTATAGAGCTGAATTTAATGTTTATAAGTTAACTTATAGGAGATTTCAAAATATTGTGATATATATTGTGTATCATGGTATAGCCAAAAAATAATGATATTAGTTTGAGACCATATCTACCAGCTTTACTTGCAAACTTAATTGGGTTATATCAGCAATATTTTGCCAATTAAGGTGTAAGTCCTCTTTATTTATAAGAACACATGCTGCAGCAACTAGTTAAAAGCTTTTCTCATTATAAAGTAATTTTAGGCTCATTGAAGATGTAAAACAAAGCAATGTGCCAGTTGAGCCCTCCCAGGCCACAATGAATCATACTGAATTTCTTGGCCGACTTTGCGAGAGCTTACTTGTACAAAAAGTAAGTAAGAGCCTTCATCTGTTGGCCTTGGGTTTCTCTTTCTAAACTATTTCCCATCACTGTCAAGAGGCGAGTGGTCTCCCGTACAAATTAGAAATCCTCCCTCTTCTACTTTCTGTTTTGGGAAAAGCAGTGAAGAGTGGATTTTCCCTCTGTTGCTGTGAGGTACAGCCTTTGTGCTCAAAGGGACTGCCGTGTCAACGCTCCGACCAACAGACCCAGTCACGCTCCGACCCGATCACCACTTCAGATTGAAGATAGGGCAATCATCGATGATGCTTGAGGATCCTTTGGGCTGATGAACTTGCTTAATAACGCCAGCCTTTTGCATTTCTAAGTACACTTCACCCAATGGCTAGAGTAGAGATGAGGGCCTGCTGTATTCTGACGTGTTGAGGAGATATCAGCAGAAACACATGTGTCTAAGCCTTCAGCAGAGGCTCTAACACAAGCACCTTCACTGAGGAATTGCTGTGGCTTCTCCACTCACTGTACTCAGCCAATAGAATAACCACAAACCCTCTGTGACTGCCTATGAATTGAAGAAATTTAGTGTACCTCCATTGCTTACCCCCTCTCTCTTTCCCTCTGTCTCTCTCTCTAAGCAGACATGCCTAGTTACAGTCTAAAATGGCCTTGTGAAGGAGGACGGGAGTTAAGATGGCATCCCCAGAGACTTTTCAGAGAAGTAATTTAATAAACTGTGATATTTTCCCACTCCACAAGGGAAAGGGAATAGGCTCAGAAAAGTAATGAAACTCGGCTGTTGAATTTTTAATATTACAGAATCAATTTCCTGCACTTGAACATAACCGAGGAAGAGCCTGTTTCTCTACCTGCGTCGCAAAATGCCACAGAACTGCATTGACTTCCGGCTAGTTTCCTTTTCCCTGGTGAAATCAGATTGTTGGGGACGACTAAAGGTTTGATCAAAACATTTGTTCAACAGCATCAGCTGACTCCCCCCTGCCCTGGTACATTTGAGAAGCAGCTGGAAAAACATAGTGTTTCTCAACCACAGGATGCCTAGAAAGTGGAGTACCTCACATGAACAGAAGCTTGTTCATTAATAATAAAACATTCATGTGAATCTGCAAGTCACAGTTTTTGTGTGTGAAGACGAAGATTTAGGTGTGCAAATTCATTTTGGTATAAAATATGATGATTGATTTCATGAGCACCTCAAAATGCTCTCCTGCAAATATCTCCAGCTGTCTTTGCATATTCAGAGCTGCGCTTTTTGACAAAGAATGGAGGAGTTAGCCATGTTTCAGTCAGGTAGAAGATGTTGCAGTCACAGAGAGGTGATTTTGAAAGCATACAAAGACAACATGAATAAAGAAATAAACACAGTCTCAGTGGAGCAGTCTGAATGATGTCTGGATACAGCCTCACCATTCTCATATCTAAAACTGGAGATTTCCTTGCTGATACCTACTTGGACGCTATGGCATTATGGCTGCCGCACGTCCCCCGCATCTGATTGATGCGTAGGTGGGGCACAGCTTCAAAAATTGGCATGACGCAGATACAGGATGCAGTTTAAGCATGTGGAGGTAGAGGAGGTATCTCCGTCATCACAGAAGGATGAACAACAGCTGAAAACCATTAAACCATTTCTATGTAGCTTCCTTTGTATACTTCAGGAAGTTGTCGTGTGGAAAATAAATCTTTTTCCAAGCCAAACTTCTCTTGCAGACTGAATAAGATTGTCCTCCAGGCTTTTTCTATATATATTTTGCCACTTTCATTTTACACTTTACCTTTACAAGCCTTCCAGGGCTGGCTGCAGAGATGCATCCCCACAGCATGATGCTGCCACCACCATGCTTCACAGTGTGGATGGTGTGTTTGTCGTGATGTACAGTGTTTGGTTGTTTTGTCTGATGGCCAAAAAACACCATTTTGGACTCACTAGTGCAAAGAACTTTCTTCCACTTGACGATGGAGTCTCCCAAATGCCTTTTGGCAAACTCTAGTCTGAGTTGTCCTTCAGAATCGGCTTTGTCTTTGCCACTCTCCCATAAAGCTTTAACTGGTAAAGAACCCATACAACAGTTGTTGTATGCAGAGTCTCTCTGAAGCTTGTCAGTTGGTGTTCTTTTGTCTGTATGGTGTAATGGTTGCCAGGAAAACCGAGTAACCAGTGACTGGATCTTCTAGACACAGGTGTCTTTATAGTACTATCACCTGAGACACATTCACTGCACTCAGGTGATCTCTTTTTTCAGTAATTGTAGTAGCACCAACTAGCTGGACCTCTGTTGAATTAGGTCAGTCACTTTAAAGGGGCTGAATATTTATGCAGTCAGCTATTTTTACATTAAATATTTTCATTTAATTGACATTACTTTGTAAAAAATTATTTTTCTTTTGGCATTAAAAATGTTAATTTTCAATGTTTTTGGTCAAAAAACCTAATTATATTGGCCATGATTGTTTTATAAAAATCAATTAAAGGGTAAAACATCCAAGGGAATGAATTATTGTTATAGACACCATAATCTTATTTTCAAGGTATAATATACACCAGAAAAATGAAAAGAAAAGCTGTATTACAGTTCAACAAGTAGAGTGGCGACTTTCAGTTGAGTGTCTTTGTGTTATTTATTTATTTATTTATTTTTTGGTCTTTCATTAGAGTCCTTTACAAGGTCTGTCATTTTATCAGTTTCTGTGAAAATGACATCTGTAAATGCAGTCAGCTGACACTCACCAGGTAACATGGTCACCAAATAAACAGATACATCAGGAGTATTATGTGGAGGAAATATTGTAGGAACAGTGCAGTGTGTTCTGACCACCGGTCATCAGTCTGAGCTGATCTGATCTTGATTATTCTGATCTCAGAATCAACAGTAACCTCCTTGAGTGTCTCCGTGTTTGTATATTACATTCTACACATCAGGTACTTGTATACTGCCTGAGCTCTTTTGGTGTCCTCGGTGAGATGCTTTGTGTACAGGTAAGTATATTTACAATCATGCTCATAAGTCAGCTGGACACAGGGGTGTTGCAACAGGGTAGGCAACCCAGGCAATTGCCTAGGGCCTCGAGGTGGAAGGGGGCCTCCTAGAGACAGCTTTGTTCAATATTAACAACAACAAGCAATTCCCTTTTAACACTGCAACGACAACACATTAGGAACCCCACTAACGGGGCCTCTGCTAGCCACTAGCCAGCAAGAGGGCTACAAAATGTGTGTATTTGTGATAGATGGCAATACATTAATACATTGATAACCACGATGAAGCGAATATGTCCTTCAGGCCTTCTGCCTGTAGGGGGGTCTAAGGTGCCTACAGCTTGGGGCCTACAGATTGTCTAGCCCCTGGCTGGTCGCATACACAAATGCATGATGAAACAGCAAGTGCAGGCATGGTCATACGTTTTAGGCATGCAAGGCGCCAAGGATTCATCACAGGGCCCGATGTGCCATACCTGGGGCTGAAGAGGAGGGAGGGCAACTATAGTCAAGCTTGGCACATGTTGCCACACCGGTCTGTTGCTCGGCGGCTGAGGTCAAGTTCAACATTTCTTTTGTCCAGGTCTTTCCACCATGTTTTTCAGGTCCCTGGAACATCCACAGCACAACCAGGGGCTCGTGGCAACCTTAATACCAGCCCAGATGGTACCCTAGGCCGGAAGGCCGTGTCACTGGCCACATCCAACAGATACACTACCCTAAAGATGTCGACCTTGTAATTTTTATTTAACAGATTATCTTCCCATGGTCCTGTCAACATGCAAGGACATCCAGAGCATGACCTGGGTTGTGTCAGTCCTCCTTATGCAGCCTCATTTTTTGACCCAAACGCTTGTAAAAGTTTTGCACATTGCTGTATTCCTCAGTCATAAGGGGTATTAGAGGGAGAGCAATTTGGAGTTTGTGACTGTACATGACCTTGGCTAATCAGACTTACCATGCCAAGCTAGCATGCTATAGCTGAAAGGAACATTTACTTTAAACTTTGAACCTTAGAATTGCTGTTGCACCTGTTTGAGCAGAAGACATAAAAACGCCATAATGATAGCAATGGTTTGGTCACAGTGCATCCTTTAAAGGCATGGTTTGGGATAAATACACCATTAAAGCCACATTTGGAGGTAGTCTTGTGTGACCTGAAATGAGGGGTTCTGATAAAACTAAACAGAATATACTTACTGGGCAAATGTGCTTTAAATGATTATTGCAGCCTTGGTGAAAATGACATTTTCCCTCTGTCATTATGTTTCAAAATAGAGGACAATTTTGGCCAAACTGTAAAATAAAGGTGTATAAGAGTCACACCTGCCCTCTAACATAGATTTAGACACATCTCAAATGTTTCAGACTTATAATTAAATAGAGATAAAACCTCAGCTGTATCCTGACTTCTGCCTTGCAGCATTTCTTTTCCCTAACCTCACCATCTGAATGTTGCAATGTGCAGTTTTAAATATGAATGCTTTCAGAAGTTTTGGCACAGTGGGGAATAAAAGGTTTGAGTTAAATTTTAAACAGGACTTTGCAGAACCTTTTGATACAAAAACACAGTCTGGCAGGGTTGGATGTCAAATATTTATTGGTTCGTTTTATACGGAAGGAATATGTAAACAAAATGAGAATAAATAGAAGGGAAATGTTGGGACATTTGCTTCCTAAATCTAATGACAGAATTATTTATGTTGGCACAAACCTTACATAAAAACTAATATTTTACACTAAAGTTGTGCTCCTATCCCCTCTTTTTTCTCATCAGTGACCTTGGCATTTGCAGGCTTCCATACATTTGACTGCTCATTTGATTGGACTGTATTTGATTTGATAATTAGCTCAGTTTCCTACCTCTCATGCTCCTGCCAAGGCTGCTGGCTGTTTGTTTATTGCAGATATGCAATGACACTTCTTTTAGCCTGACTCCACCGCTACATGTGGCAGAGAGAGAAAGAGAGGGAGAGACAGAGAGAAAGGGAGAGGTCAGGTGATGATTTATGACCACGATGCTGCATTCCAGCACAAGATGATTAATCTCTTCTGGGAACACTTCACGAGTACAAGTTTAACCTACCTCGGCCTTGCACACGCATGCAGGCATACACAAAAACGCCAGCGTGCACACGAAAACAAAAAAACACACTCTCATAAGCACACCCACGCTCTGCATGCCTGACAAGGAGGACATAAACGCGGGGAGCAGAGTTCGTGTAGGTGATTTTGTATGCGATTCATGTGCAACTGCTCCCCCATTCCAGCCCCATAACAGCCCCCCCATCCGTTGATCATTCTCTCTTCTTTCTCTCCTCGCTGACCTCAATGGTGCAACGTCTCACATTCAACCCTCTTCTCTTTCGCCTCATTCATTCATCACAAACAGTCACAGATGCTCACACTCTCACACGTACACACAACACTAGAAAAGAGGGGGGGCAGATGGGTAGATCCTCTGTATACGGCCATTTGGCTCCAGCGCCGGTGAACATAAGGCTATAGGATTAGTGCTGCTAGGTGCTAAAAGCTTCAATGTCTTAATAAGCGCAGAGAAAGGCAGGGGCCGGCCATCACTGCGATACAGCTGTGCGTGTCTGTGTCTGTGTAGACGTGTGCAGGTTCAGGTGCTCTGCGTGGGCACAAATTCTCTTTGGCAGTCCTGGGCCAGCACATTGAGAGGATAAGTGTAAATACCACAGGCTGCATCTGAGGCTCTATTACTTGAGCACACTTGAGCAAATCATTCCACAGTTATACTCATTGAAACACAGAGGGTGGCTGAACACTTCTTTATTGTAATGAAGTCATTTATTGTAATTGAGAGCATTTACAGTCAACTGTAGCTTAGATGCCTGTGTGTCTGTCATTACAGCTTCCCTCTCTTGTTTTCTTTATTCTGCTCTCTCTCTACATTTAATATCATTTTGAATTTCTGCTGACTAGTCTGAGTTCATGATTGAGATGGGGGCTATTTTTTTTTAATCGTGCTATTAGGGGAATGTTTTTGCACCATACTGTGCCCACTTGGCTTTCATATGGAGTTTTTTGCAAACTCCAGATGGGCTTTCATGTGTTTTGCACTTAGAAAAGCCCTGTCTCGCCACTCTGCCATAACCCCAGATCAGTGGAGGGCTGCAGTGATGGTTGTCCTTCTGGAACGTTGTCCCATCTCCACACAGGATATCTGGAGCTCAGTCATAGGCTTTAAAGACTGGCAGGGCTCCATGCCAGTTCCCGAACCTAATTTTGAATCAGCCGGCGCGTTCAAACTGAAAAATAATAATTGTATCCTGAAAAGTTGGTTCTCAAAAAAATAGTTGGTTGCTGCGAACTGTGACATCATCAGTGGGCGTGTCATAGTCTAGGTTGGGAATGGAGAAAATGGAGAAAAGGTGCGCTTTTTACATACATCACCTTATATGCAATCATCATCAACAGAACGAAAAGCAGATGTTGTGTTTACTCCCACCTGAGTGATAGGAAGTAACGTCCTCCCACTTTGATTCCACTTAAACTTGTGTGAACACAGGCTTGTTTGCCAGAAAGCTCCAAGGTTCTGAGGCTCCCGAATGGAGCCAGAGCCAGAATGAAAACCAGAACTGTGTCTGAAAGCACTATCAGGTTCTTGGTCAGCTCTCTTACTAAGGCCCTTCTCTCTTAATTGCTCGGTTTGGCTGGATGACCAGCTCCAGGAAACGTCCTTGATGTGCCAAACTCCTTACATTTGAGAATTATGGATGTCACTGTGCTTTTGGGAAGTTTCATTGCAGCAGACGGTTTTTGTAGCCTTCCTCAGATCTGTGCCTTGCAACAATCCTGTCTCTGAGCTCTGCAGGCAGATCCTTTGACCTCATGGCTTGGTTTTTGCTCTGTCAGCTGTGAGGTGTGTTACTTTCCAAACCATATCCAATCAATTTAAGTAACCGTAGATGGACTCCAATCAAGGTGTAGAACCATCTTAGCAAAAATCCTGAGAAATGGGAGGAACCTTAGCTAAATTTCAAGTGTTTTTACAAAGGGTCTGAATACTTACGTCAATGTGATATTTCAGTTTTTTATTTATAATACATTTGTGAAAAAATCTAAAATTGTGTGTCCTTTTTTGTCTTGATGGGGCAGACTAATAAGAATAATTTTATTTGATTTTAATTTTTTTTTATTGTAGCATCAGGCTGCAACATGCAACAAAACTGAACAAAAAATACAGTTTAAACAGTCACTTTGTCTAAGATTCTAGAGCACAGCTCATCTAATCAAATTATTGTATCAATAAAAATCCTGGTGGGGAAGATCATGTAAACACTCACAGCCAAGACAAAGTCAGACTTTAAAAAAACAAGTCTTAAGAAGTCATTTTAATACAGAACACCAAGCTTGGTGGCCTGAGATCTGCTGACAGTGATTTATTTATTATTCATCAATTATTTTTTTCCCTTGGTTGATTTGGTTTCACCAGGGCTTGGCAGTGATATCAAACCAAGTCAAAATAATGAAATTACACACTGAACTGTTACTTGTCAACTATTCAGAATCATCATGTATCTATTTGACGTGAAGCCAAACAAATCACTTTCTAACTAACATGTCAGCCAAAAATGATGGCAGCTTTGTCAACGAAGTTTTCTGCCTCATTTTGCTTCATCTCCCTTCTTACTCAATTAACCATGTCCCAGCAAACAATTAGCTTTGAAGAAATGGCTTGCAGCAGGGCTTTCCATAAGAACTAGCCAAACAGCTGACTACTCACTTAATCACAGCTGGCTACTTTTTCCTATTGTTGATGTTCTCCAGTAGGTTTCAACCCCACTTAGAGAGTATGTGTTCCTGCCTCCAGACCCCTCTGTTAGCTTCTTTTATTCCACTGGCTGTGGAAAGCCTCTTCATAGTAGAATCTGCTGGCATAATAATGTTATGTTGGCTCTGCCTAACAAAACGCACAGGCCTAACAGTGCACTGAGAACAGTGTTGTAGCTTATGCTGGCCATAAATACAGAAAAGCATAGAACTTATCTGTGCAGGTTGACCTTAGGCTTCAGCCCCATGGATCAATCTAATCTCTCAATCTAGCTATTGGAGTCAGTGTTGGAATAATTCTTAATACCAGGATCAGATTGGTGCATCCCCTACTTGCAAAGTCGATAAGAGAATGAACAGTAAGCAGTCAATGTCATTAGGATAAACAGTAATGCTGGATTACATACATGCTTTGTTTCCCTTGGATTCCCTTGTGCATGTGATGATTAACGTGGAACACATGACATGAAAACCCCAACACTTATATGAATATAAACACACAGAAGATGTGACAAAGAAAAATAATAGTAATAATGTAAGACTTATAGGGCAGACCAAAAGGCACCAGTGAAAAAACCCACACAAACTCCCCCACCATGTCTCTATTCTTACAGTTAAATGTGATTAAATGGCCAACAGCTGCCACAGGATTGCAACTTTGATCATCTAATGGTCATATACTTATTACATTTAAAATACCACGCATTAAATACATATTTAATCATCTCTTTTATTATGACACTGATCGTAGAGAACATGCTGTGCCTTGGCCTCAATTCATGTGATTAACACTTGAGACATTTCCTTTTGCCCTCCCTAATAAAAGCCGACTTTCTGGTTGGGAAGATAAGATAAATCGATAAGAAGAATGCTACTGCACAAGCATATTTAATCTGTAAGTGCTATACATATGCTTCTTGACTGCATATGACTCAAAGATGAAAATGTAGGCAGACTAACATGTGAAAAAAAGAAAGAATACAGTGCCTATAAAAAGTATTCACCCCCTCTGATGTTTAAGTCAGTATTAAGTAGATGCATTACTGCACTGAGTCCGTTTGCACATCTGGACACTGCAATTTTACTCCTTCTTTGCTTAAGCTCTGTAAGGTTGCATGGGGATCAGGCATGAACAGCCCTTTTCAAGTCTAGCCACATATCCTCTATTCGACTGAGGTCTGGGCTTTGACTCGGCCACACCTGTGCATTCACCTTGTTGTCTTTAAACCATTTCTGTGTATTCAGTGTATGCTGGGGTCGACGTCTTGCTGGATAATTAAACTTCTCCCAAGCCGTAGCTCTCTTGTAGAATGGATTTTGCTATATTTTGATGCATGCATTTTAGCCTCCCCCTTTACAAGCCTCTCAGGGATGACTGCTGAGAAGCCTCCCCACAGCACGATGCTGCCACCCCTTTGATTCACAGTAGGGATGATGTGTTTATGATGATGTGCACTGTTTGGTGTCCGCCGATCATAGGGTCCTGCCTGTCTCATCATTCCAAAGAACTTTCCTTCACTTTGCCATGGAGTCTCCCACATGACGTTTGGCAAACTCTAGTCCAGATTTATTGAGTTTTCATGAATAGTGGCTTTCTTTTTGCCACTCTCCCATAAAGCTTTGACTGGTAAAGTGCCTGGGCAACAGTAGTTGTATGCAGAGTCTCTCTCATCTCATCTGCTGAATCTTTTAACTCCTTCAGAGTAGTCATGGGTGTCTTAGTGGCCTCTTTCATAAGACTCCTTCTTGCATGGCAACTAAGTTTCAAGAATGGTCTAATCTAGGCAGATTCACACATGCATTCCTGTATTCCTTCCATTTCTTGATGATGGATTTAACTGAACTCCAGAAGATGTTCAGTACCTTGGATTTTTTTTTTTTTTTTGTATCCATCCTCTGACTGATACTTTTCAATAACCTTTTCTCTGATTTGTTTAGTGTTCTTCTGTCTTTGTGATGTAATGGTTGCAAGGAATACTGAATAACCGATGACTGGACCTTCCAGACTCAGGTGTCATCACTTCAGACACATTCACTGCTAGCACCACTTAGCTGGACCTCAGTTGAATTAGGTCAGTCAATTTAAAAGGGGTGAATATTTTTGCACTCCCTTGTCTTATGTCACATATTTTTATTTAACTAGCATTACTTTGTAGAAATCTGTTTTCACTTCAGTATTAATGAGGTTTTTTTTTTTTTTTTTGACAAAAAAGCCAAATTGTATCCCTTTTATTGATTTATAAAATCAATAAAAGGGTAAAACATCCTAGGGGGTGAACACTTTTTATAAGCACTGTAAGGTGAATAGATAGGAAAAAATACTAGACAAGCATATGTAGTCTTTAAGGTCTGTACATATACTTCTGACTGCATATGACTCAAAGATGAAAATAAAGACTGACTAACGTGGGAAATTATAAAAATAGAGTGGGAAATTATATCTAATTGAAACATACACTCTGATATGCTCGCGTGCACAGAGCTCTGTCTCTGTGGGTCTTAAGCCTTTATTTAGCACTGGCTCAATTCCTTACAAAGGCAATGTCCATTATCAAATGTGAGGATTTGGAGGAGAGAAAGGAGGACTGTATGACAGAAAGAGAGTCATGTAATCCTTTGTGAAGGTGCCATCATAACGCCCAGCCCCTCTCAATCTCACAGAATACATGCATGTCCTGAAGGATTCTGATCTCATCAAATACACACACATTATACATTCATGTAGACACACAGCCACACACAATGAGAATGACTTGTCTTTACTGTTCAGATTCAGTGTTTCCAGAGAGATCGTAACAACATGAGTGGGTGTGGATTGCCCTCAGAGTGAATGTGCCTGATCACATGTGTGTGTTTGTACGTCTGGGAGGAATATCCATGCTTAACTTTAATTCCTGAAGTTCTAATTGTGACCAGGTGTCGTCCCGTCTTAAGATCCCTTTTGTGGGTGCAAGTGTCGAATCCTGATGGGCCCCTGTTGTGACATGACCCTTCGGAAAATAAGGGCATGTCACTTCAAGTGTGCGTAAGCTTTTGTTTACCCAGCCCGAGCAGTCTAGACACGCTACGTCTTCCAGTCCTCTCCACCGTCTTCTTTGTGCTGCTATCGCTCCACATTGATTTAAGAATACGCCTGTAATTGAGGAGCGGGGTCTGATAAGGACAATGAGCAGGGGGAGGGGAAGCGTGTGTTTGATACATACTGTGAAGTTATCTGGCTTTTTCAAGTTTGAATTGTTTCTTTTGAAGCGTGTGGTATTTGATGTTCATATTGAGGATTTACCTTTGCATGATTAAAGGTTTACTCATAGACACTTTTATGGCTTGTTTTTGCTTCGACAGGAGGCACCATGCTGATTTAATTAATTTTCATTTGAGGTGACAGAATTGATCAAGGATTGGATTTGCAACCTTTTCTGTCAAAACACAAATCGGAATAAAGCAATGAATATTTAGTGGTTTACTCATTTCAGATGGATTATAAGAACTTCGGAAGGTGTTTATTCTAAAATATGAGAATGAAAACAAAAACATGCAATATTGTTTGAAACATATGTGAGAAACTAAATACATGCAATCTGATCTACAGGATATAATGCAGTATAATGCAGTATAATACAATATGAAACCCAACAATATAATATGGTACATAACAATACAGTGCCTATGAAAAGTATTTACCCCCTTGGATGTTTTACCTTTTTATTGATTTTATATATCAATCATGGTCAATATAATTTGACTTTTTTTGGCAAAAATATAGAAAAAAAAACTTGTTTATATTGAGGTGAAAACAGATTTCTACAATCTAATGTCAGTTAAATAAAAATACATGATGTAAGATAAGGGATTGCATAAATATTCACCCCTTTTAAGGTGACTGACCTAATTCAACTGAGGTCCAGCCAAGTGGTGCTAGTAGTCTTACAATTAATCAAATAAGGATCACCAGAGTGCAGTGAATGTGTCTCAGGTGATTGTATCATAATGACACCTGAGTCTGGAAGGTCCAGTCACAGGTTTATCAGTATTCCTTGCAACGATTACACCATGAAAACAAAAGAACACTCAAAGCAAATCAGAGAAAATGTTATTTAAAGATGTAAGTCAGAAGATGGATACAAAAAATTTCCAAGACAACACATATCCCCCAGAGTCCAGTTAAATCCATCATAAAAAATGGCAGGAATATGGCTCATGTGTAAAAATGCCTAGATCAGGCCATCCTCACAGACTGAGTGACCATGCAAGAAGGAGACTAGCTTGTCGAGTACTTTGATGGCGTTACAAGCTTCAGCAGCTGAGATGGGAGAGACTCTGCATGCAACAGCTGTTGCCTTGGTTCATCACCAGTCAAAGCTTTATGGGAGAGTGGCAAAGACAGAGCCACCATTGAAGAAAAGTCAGACTAAATCTGGACTTTTTTTGGCCATCAGACAATACACTATGTATTTGGCGGACACCAACCACTGCACACCACCAGACACTGTGGTGGCAGCATCATGTTGAGGGTGTGCTTCTCGGCAGAGGGCTCTGGAAGGTTTGTAAATGTAAAGTTAGAAAACTAGCAATTGACATGACTGTAGAAATCTTTTTTTTAACTTTGACACTTAAGAGTTCTTTTTGATTATTTATTTCTTTAGAGGCACTGTAGTAAAATGTAAAACAGTACAACATACCTTCATTTTATGATATAGTGCAGTACAACATGACATACAAGTGCAAACTGATAGTCTGATTTGGTATAAATGATCAATGGGCTTTCTTCTCTTGTTGTGTATGCAAAGTTCTTGTTACACTGCAGGTAACTTGTGCCCATTCCCTCCACATGCACACTGATAGTGAAGTTTATTTTGTAGAGTGGTCTTCAGTATTGATGTACCCCATATCCTCTCTTAAGAGCAATATGGTGTTGTCCAAGTACATAGCAGGAGCTGGGAATCGAACCCTGTTGTGAGGTGACCGACTCTACCTACTGATCCACAGTCACCTCAGTTTCACTTATGCAACAGATAATGTGGATAAGAAATGAAAGGATAAGTAATGATTCAGTGATCCTATATATACATATTTTCTAATAAAATCCCTAAAATAAAATGTTGATCCAGTAATGCGATAACTGTACCTCCAACTCTGGACAATGCTGTATTGCCATACTAATAATTTTTCCTACCTGTAGTGTATACAGATTCTTTTTCTATTTTGTTTAAAAAGTGACTAATTAGGTAATCTGTCACAGCAGTTGGCATAATTATATTTTAATTTGTTACAGTATCAGTTCATTATTTTATTTGACTCAAGAGTCAGCCTAGTTGCAGCCAAATTAGGTGCTTAATAAACAATCATTTGTCCTGCTGCTACATGCAAGACTTAAGCTGAAGGATTTTCTTTATCATTGTTTCCCTCTTTAAATTTAAGATTTGAGAAAGCAAAAAAATGAGTGGTGTGACACCCCTAATTCAGAGTCTCTGTGTTTGAATACACATTTATCAGTCAATCAGTCATTCTTTATTTGTATAAGATAAGATGTACTGTACTAATCCCTAAAAGAGGAATTGTTTTCTATACTCTATTGTTGAACAGCTCACACACACATAGACTGAAATACATGCACAAACACTCAGAGATGTCAGAGTCGGGACTTCTGCCTTTGGTGTTTAAATGCTTTGCTAAAGAACATCTCAGCAGTACTTCAGAAGTGAATTTGCAACTCTCCAAGGGCCAGACTAATTTCCACATTAGGTCCAGGTGAGATTTGTACCTGCAACCCTCCAGTTCCCAACCCAAGTCCTTACAGACTGATCCACTGCTGCCCCCAGTCTGAGCTGCTGTCACGCCAGTATAGTGATAGTTCATTTCAAATATTATCACAACCCAAAAAGAGCCAGTCTGGCTGCAGACAGTCTGGCTGCAGACCGTTCATCACTGATGGCTACTCTCACAGACCTTCATCTGAACCGTACATCCCAGAATAGAACTGCCATAATTTACTGCTACAATGTATTTCCAGTTACTGAGTTTTCTTTACTTCAACTTAATTCATAATCAAAGTCTACCAGTTGCATTCATGAAATAACCACATTGCAAAGATTACAGAAAAAGCAACATTTCATAAATGAAATAGAGGAAAGGAGTCAACAATCTAAAACTGCCTAATGCTGGATAAAGTTATGTGTAGACCCAGTTTAGAAGTAGTAACATGGATGGTGGCTTGCTTTAGCTAAATTAGCTTTAGCTGAAGCTACAAAACAAAGCAGAAAAGACCGACCTCAAATGATCAAACTACTTAAGATGCACGACTAAGGAAATTAAGGGGTTCAGCAATCTAAAATGTCCACAAAAGACACAATGAACACATTTCAGCAAATAGTCTTCTTCTCCACTACGCTGAAGAGTGCTGCTTGTTGAAACACATTTGTAGTGATTTTGTATCACCTTACCCAGGTTTCAAAGAACTTGAAAGGATGTTTTTTTGAATGCGGACCCTTCACTTTTCTTAAGCTAAAGCTAACATAGCTGGCTATGTCATTAATGTTACCACATCGGCAAATGTAGCTAAGTTTACTTTAGCAACATTATCTTTAGCAAAAGTAGCTAAAGCTATCCTAGCTTCAAAGATGAGCTATGTAGCTGCTTTGTGAGTTTAGCTTTAGTAACTTTAGCTATGTAGCTATATAAGCTATGTAGCTATGTTAGCTATGGTACCTACATAAGTTATGTTAGCTACATTAGCTTCATAGTTTACGCAGCTAATAGAACTACTTCATAGAGGACCAGCTTTTTTTCTCTATTTACTTTGATTTACTTAATGTTTTGTAATCAGATTTTGCAGGTCAGGTTTTTTACATTTAACTTTTGGTATCCTAACCCTTACCCTAACATTAAGCTGAAGTTTAATCAGAATTTATTTAGAAAGTTTTAGTGTGTATTTCTGCTGTGCAATATTATCCATCTCAGAATGGTCTGTGAGATTGGCCATCAGAGATGGATGGTCTGATGCCAGACCCCTCTCAGTCTGGATACTCTTTACTACAATATTTAAGAGACCAAACATTAATCCACCATGAGCACAGCTCACATCTGTCACAGCTGTGTTGGGCTTGGAAAGTGGGGGAGAAGAAGAGATAGACAATCTATGTCAAAACTAGTTAGACAGGTTAATGAATTAATGACATTTGAAAATGTTATACCATATATAACATATGACATAACTGCTAGGTTTGGGCCATGCTTTGACTTTTTAAACAGTCATCAATTCATAAAAAAATATTTTCATGCCACGATTATAATGACTTTTTTTTTTTCACTATTTCACGAGCAGCTTTACTTTGCTACATGGTGGCTGCAGCCCTTCTGAAAGCTGTTTATTTAATACTAACTTTGCAACCAATAACTCATCCGTATTTTTCTGCAGAACATTTTTATGTTAATGGTTAGTTTTTATGTTGATGATTAGTAAACATAAGTAGTGGCAGAGTTAGTAAATGATCAGTTCAACAAATAATTATCAAGTTAAAAAGATTCTATTTTAAGATTAGCATGAAACAATACTAAATCTGTTCAAAGCAAGTTCCTATTGTGTAAGCATGAAGCTAGGAAGCTCAGATGTACATCCCAGTTAATGTCTGAAAAAATGTTGGGAATCTCAGGGAATGTTTTCCTTGAATTATACATCCCTGGTTATACCCCAGAATGTCACCATGTAGGCTGTGGTTTGCCATTAGAAAGGTGTCTTAAATGTAGGATGAAAAGCACATTTACAGGCTGTTATAAGTATAAAATATGATTTGCCAATCTTTGGAGATTTATGTTTTTATTTTATTTTATTTATTTTAAAGAAGGGTCAGACAGAGTCCATGCCCTCAGGGATCTGTAACATCACAGCAACATTAAACTCGACTTGACTCTTCAGTTGGAAATTTGCCTAAATGTGAAATCATTTTGAATATCTTCTAATGTAAGGTCAGCTTAATGTTTTTTGTGAAAAGGCTTAAGTGGAATTTCCAGTGTAAAAAAGCGGTGAATTTTCCTTTTACTGCTCAGACTACATCTTAGAGCAGACACTCACATCCTGTGCTATTTTCATGGATTTAGTTTCATGGATTTTCATGGATTTAGTTTGTTAAGGCGCATCGACATAATCACTTAAACTGCCTTCATGTTTATTATGTCTGCCGGTATTTCATTTTCCTCTACATGGATTTTATAACCTAAAAATGAGCTTAATCCAGTGGGAGTTTGCAGCAGAGTGTTACATCAGGAGTAGGGGAGCATGGATGGTGAGATCTTATGGATTCATTGGACAGGGGGGATCTCACGGTCCATCAGACATCTCAAGGACGAGGTTTATTCTTTCCTCTTAACATGAAGTTTGAGCTTTCCACCTTAAGCAGATTTCTAGGCATCTGAAATAGGACTACACATCATCCCCTCAGGAGAGGATATCTTTTTCCAGGGACTGATATCATAATTGTAAAATCTGAACATTTTAGGTTTTGTATTAGAAAATCCTACTGACTAAGACATGACCCCTTATAAAAGATTTCTGAAATCTTAACAGATGTTTATAAAATAGCAAACCCCTCACATGACGACAAATAATCATGCATTATTACCTAAGTCCCAGCTTTAGAGACTAAAGGGCGGATCCACTAAAGAATAGTGCGACTTTTAGCTGTGCTAAGGCAATGTTAGCGTCTGTATGACGAAATGGCTCTGCCATTACGCAGCATGCACACAGTGTGTTTGGCACATTGATTTGTTGATTTTCAGCCCAAAAATACTCCAAGATATTCAATCAGGCTGTCAGACATAGCATAAGCAGTATAGGAGGATGTTTCTCTGGTTTTTTTTTGTTTGTTTTATTTGATTATTCTTTTGAAAGGGAGAGGTTGAGCGCACACATGGATGACAGAGGATTGTCTTTACACACGGCGATGTGAAAATAAACACAACATCGGTCCTGAAATAGTTCTTTTTTTTACCAGTAATTGAGTGAAAAAACACTGTAGAGTCTAATAACAGACTGGTTCTGTCTCAAACAGCTGACCAGTAATATCCACACGTCATCGTTCTGAGCAGATCAATCTCATCCAGACACCACTGAAAATTCTGGCAAGATAATCTCAAAACCCATTTTAAAAAGAAGAGAAAATGTGATTCTGCTTAGTTTTGTTGGAAGGGATATTTGGGCCCATTTGACCTGATTATCTTGTGTTTACTCTGCTTTAATTGAAGTAAGCACCCTGGAGGCAGTTTTAGTAATTTGGCAGCCCTGGGCCCTTCCCCATTTAGCTAAAAGCAATCAGTGAGTGAACGAAATATTCTGAAGCATCTTTTTCAGGTAACACATCCAGAGAGCTACAGATATTAAGTCTCTCATGGACTTAAAATCATCAAATTGTGTAATTAAAACATCCCTAGGCCAGGTTCAAGTTATGAACAAGAGAAAAATAGATAAATAAAAATGGCTCACTATTGGTTCTATATCTGTTCATAAGTCAAAAAACAACATTATTTATGGCTTACAGCTTTATGAATTTTCGGGGATTTTTGAGTGGCTTGGACCTTGCTGTTGGGGGCCGTAGGACCTCTCCAAAGACATTTTAGGATAATTTAATCTTCTTTAATGCTATTTTGTTTACTCTTGACACTAGGATTGGATGGTATATATTTTTAATACTGTCTTACCCTCCCTGATTTTTATAGAAATTTATGGTATTACAGCCATATGTTCAAAACCACATTACATAGACACTTGTCAGTGTGCACACAAGCACAGTGAGCAGAGCAGGTGCCTCCACTGGCGTTTGATTAACCCTTAGAGCAGTGGTTCCCAACCTTTTTTCTTTCAAGCTCCCCCTACATGTATCTACGAAAACTTGAGCCCCCCCAGGACCGACACAAAAAAAAAGTGATACTTTATGGCCAAAATTAACACAAATTTTCATTTTTTTGTGTAGCCCTAAACACAAATTATTTTACAGAAAAGACATTGTGTGACTTATTTGTAAATGTTAAACCATGATTGGTGTTAATATGTGCAAAACTAATTTTAACAATGTCGAGGCAGATTGAGTTGGACCCGGGGTCAGGAACCAAGGCCTTAGAGCACATGAGGCACAGATCCAGGCCACAAGCACACCCTTGGTAAATTGCTTGATAATGTTTGAACTGTAAATCATAGGCACTTACTTGTTTTTCCTCTGAAAGTGCTCCATTGTGCCTTTCGAATGACACTCTCCACGAGGCCATAGGAAATTTGCTGACTTTCTAGAGTCTTTAAAGATAAAATCAACACCAGTAACTCCAATATTGGACGTCTTTTTATCCATTTATAACCAATTTTCGATCATTCCTGCAGTAAGCCGGCTACATCAGTTAGCCTGCCCCCATATTGTCTGTTTGTATCCCAGAATGCATTACAACTGGGCTGTGACAACCGATGGGAAGCTGTTCCGTCATCACGTCAGTCTTTGCTGAGCAGCGCATGACACAGACTTATAAAATTAAGAAGAGAGCCTGAATGACTCATAATAGGTGAAAATAAACACAAGGAGGCTGACATTTGTCGCTCAGAGTCACTGCACTTTAAACCCTTTATCAAAATGCTTCAGGTCTAAAAATAACAATGTTTATAAGGCAAGGTTGATAGGAGTGCTTGAAGTAATGTATAGTTGAAGAATTGTTCTCACTGGGCTACGTTTAATGGCCACTTTATTAGGTACACCTGTTCAATACCTTGTTAACACAAATATCTAATCAGCCAATCACATAGCAGCGACTCAATGCATTTAGGCATGTAGATGTGGTCAAGATGATCCACTGAAGTTCAAACTGAGCATCAGATTGGGGAAAAAAGGAGATTTAAGTGACTCTGAATGTAGCATGTTGTTGGTGCCAGACGGGTTTGTCTGAGTATTTCAAAACCTGCTGATCTGGTGGGATTTCACGCACAACAGAGAAGAGCCTAAAAAACAGAAAATATCCAGTGAGCAGCAGTTGTGTGGGCGAAAATGCCTTGTTTATGTCAGAGGTCAGAGGAGAATGGACAGACTGGTTCGAGATGATAGAAAGGCAACAGTAATGTAAGGTATGTAGAATACCATGTCACAGTGCCGAACCTTGAAGCAGATGGGCTACAGAAGACGGAGACCAACAGGAAACTGAGGCCACAATTCGAACGGGTTCACCAAAATTAAACAATAGAAGATTGGGAAAAAAATACTTGGTCTAATGAGTCTTCATTTCAGCTGTGATATTCAGATGACAGGGTCAGAATTTGTTGTAAACAACATGAAAGCATGGATCCATCCTGCCTTGTATCAACGGTTCAGGCTGGTGGTGGTGTGATGTTGCAATATGTACCTAATAAAGTGGCCTAATAAAGTCCCCTGCTCCTTCATTTAATACGAGGAACTAGTCTGGACACAAGATCCTCATTCTCACCTTCCCTCAAATCCCTCTGTCTTTGCCCCTCAGTACCTCTCTGATCTCCTTCTCCCCAAGAACCCCTGGTCCTCAGACACCGGCCTGCTCTCTCTTCCTAACACCAGACCTCATACCTACAGAGAGCTTTCAGTGCTACAACCCCCCACCCTATGAAACAGGCTTCCTGCAGATGTCATTAGACATGTTTAAACAACTCCTCCACCTGTTCACCACAGTCTCTCTTAAATCACCTCCAAACACTCGCCATATATGATGTTCACCTATAATGACTATATCTTGAGACCCCACGGAGCTCACACCTGAGGTGTGTAATGATAAAAACGCCTATATCACTTGCCACAAGCCATTTGTCCAATTTGCTCTAATACTTCACTTTGTTACATAACATGCAATGATCGTCTGAAACGATTTCTGTGTCACACACAGGCGCTGTCAGTTAGGCCATGTCAAAAAGTGTTAACATCAATCTCACTCCCTGCTTGTTTCCAGGATCACTTCTGTCAAAATGTTTTATTTCAACGCTCAAAACTGTGACCCAAGTTTTTTGGAACAAAGCCTAGAAATCCAATATATATATATATATATATATATATATATATATATATATATATATATATATCTGTACATTTTCATTGTTATGAACAACATTACATCTGTCTCCTGAGTTTTCATTATTGAATCTTTCTCTATACTGCTCTGACCTGACACTTCAATATTTTTAGCACGGTAGCAGACTGCCTGGGTAAAAAACATCAGGCCTCACTTTATTTGACTCACGCGAAAAAAATTAATCAAAAACAAATGAAGATAGAGAATAAGGGGCTGTCAGTCTTTTTTGTAGAAGATGGTGTTAATGAGTTTAGCTTTGGCTTGTGATCCATCTTTCCCTCACATCACCTTCCTGTCGCCTCAGTAGATTCAATAAAAACGCACACTTCAGAATATGAATACTAAACAATAACCGTAAAAACGAAGAAAGAATCAGCGGAAAAATAATTTGACTGCATTCAAGGCATGTTTTTGCTCCACAGCGAGGATTACGGTGGGGCTTTTAAACTGTTAGATTCCCGCTGCTTTTTAATATCTTCTGTGATCTATTTGTGTCCTAAGCTGCTAATAGCTGGAGGGAATCAGGAGAACACAGCAGGGGTGGTGCTCTCATAATGGATTGGTTATTTTATGTCCCCCCCCACCCCCCACCCCCCTAAAAAAAAAGACAGAGGATTGGGAATTTGTCTTCCCCCTTTTTTGTTCATCACTTTTGTCTGTGTTGTGTTTTACTAGAAAACAGAGGCTTGTTTGGAGAAGGCGCTCTATAAAAACTCATTCTGGCTTTGCAGTTATTGACAGGCATGCGCTGAAGCCAAGACACCACATTAAGTAGAGTGCCTAAATCCAGTGTAGGATGGAATTTCAGGACCCTGCACTTACCATCGGCTAAAGGATATCACACCGGGTGAGCTGAACTTGAGGAACACTAGCCCAGTGGGCGAGAGTGATTTTTGAAGCAGTGAAACCGTCTTCTCCATTTCACAGTCACAGCACTGGCACAGCTGTGATAACAATGTGCCCTAAACCCGATTTATGTTCTTATTTATTCCATGTGCCCCACAGTTGCCTGACTATTATTCTGAGAAAAAGTAATTGCTAACAACGTACGTGCTCTCTCTCTCCCCCTCGCTCCGGCTTGTCTTCGGTGCAGCAAAGCAGAGCTGCAGCTGATCTGCATAATCACACGTTAAGAGACGAGTGAGGGAGAGCTGCTTTCAAAACGTCTTCCTGATGGAACAATTTTGGAAGTTTTCAAGACAATCATCCTGCTAATTCTGCATTAATGAGTGATAAACTATGGAAAGTCTAAACAAGTCAATATCTGCTTTTCTGAGGGAGGAAGAGGGCTGCAGAATGTGTTTTCCTTCCTGGTGCTGTTCGGCATGGCAAGAGAGGCAAAGAAGCAAACTGCTTAGTGCAATTACAACTTTCTCAATCATCTATAGGGAACACAAAATTCCTTCATAACAAATACTAAAGGCTGTAATGTTGGCCAATGTTGCATAAATGTTTCAGAAATCACAAAGCTTGTTATGGGCTCGACCGAGCCTCAGAGGACCAATTTAGCCGGCCTTATAATGGCATCTCTAATGCTCCAGTCTACATGAAAATAAACAAGTCTGTGAAAAGGAATATTAAACGCACTGTATTACTGCTACATCCCAAAGAAACAAATTGATCTTTTTATGACATCCTATCTATAAAAGAAAGCGGAAGCTGTTTTACGGCAGTTACCATAAACAAACCAGTGGGCCAGGGTTTTATTAGCGTCTGTTTTAGGGCTATGGATTGAAGTTTTGTGGTTTAATCTGCTCTAACAGTGTGTGCGTGCAGGCCGGGCTGCCCCCAGAATTGGCTGGGCCTCTGAAAGACTCAGAATGGGCCCTCTCCAGCTGTGATTTATTGATGATATCAATGCATGTGTCTTGGATATGTAGAATTGGTGCTAGCAACCTGGCTAATGGTTACCACATTTTGGACCTGAAAACCATAACTAGGTTCTGATGATAGAATTATTTATTCATGCCACTTAAAACCCCTTAAACACCTTTTCTACCCATTTTTGCCACTTCTCTTTTTGCCATTTCTAACCCAATTTTGCTTTTTTCCCCCATTTTTGCCACTTGACACCACCCTTTTGCCACCTTTTTGCCATTTTTGATCCCTTTATGCCTTTCCCCCCACTATTTTTTACATTTATATTCCATCCTGGCTGTGTCCTCACTTTTCACCACTTTAAACTCATGTTTGCCACTTCACACCCTTTTTTTGCCTTTGCTTAGCCACTTTGAACCAGATTTGTTCTTTTTTTTGCCCTTTATTTAAACACATTTTGGTGGTTTCCCACCTTTAAAGCACTTTTCTTGTTTTGCCCATTTTTACCATTTTTGGCATTCAAGACCTTTTCTGGCTGTTTTCACCCTTCTTTTTGCCATTTTTAACCCAATTTTGCCACTCCAGGCTATTTTTTTGCCACTGTTTAGTTATTGCAACCAAGTTTGTTTTCTTTTTTTTCACTTTTACAATTTTTCCAGTTTTTCCCTGCCTAATGCCCATTTTTACCACTTCATTTTGGATTTCATATCCCAATTTTGCAACTTTTCACCACTTTTTGCCTGCTTTTCTGCCATTTTTAATCACCATACACCCCCCCCCCCCCACTTTTTTTATTAATTAAATTCAATTCTGGCTTTTTCTCCCTTTTTTGCCACTTTAAACCCATTTTTGTCACTTCATGGCATTTTTTTGCCACTGCTTAGCCACTTTTATCATAGATTTGGTGCTCTAGGCCCTTTGTTGCCACTTGTAACTGGTTTTGCTGGTTTCCCCCTTTAATGCCACTCCTTTCCTGCTTTGCCCATTTTTGCCACATTTTGGTATTTAACAACCCCTGGTTTCAGCCCTGCTCGGAATGAGCTGTTTTTGTGTCGGCCCCTGACTCCCCCCCCACCCCACCCCCAACTCCGCCCCTTTCACAAAATGGATGTGGCTTTCCTGATCCTCCTCTTAGCTGGTGATCAGGAGAGGAAGGTGGAACTTTCTTCCAAGTGGGGAGGGCCAACCTCAATCCCCACATGATATCATGAGGGGAAAATCTGAGAATGGCTTGTTTCAGCACACATTTTCTGAAAGGTGGAGAAAGGGGGGTGGGGGGTGATTTTTCTGATTCTTGTTGTTGACAGGCTGGGGGCACATATTGTTGCAAGAAAAGACTGAAAAGTGTTTTGCACAATATGTGACCTTTGAGTCCAACATTACTTTCCACATGGTGTAGTTCAGTGTGCCCATCCATGCTGTTAACTTTACCAGTGAAAAGATCATTTTGTTTTAAGAATAGAGGTTTACATTTTGAAAAAGGCTGTATTTGTTCCATAGAATAAATAAATCAATGTTCTGCTGCTTTTATGAGTGATTATTATTCAGCTTAAAAATAAAATACTATCACTGCTTATCTTAAATTTTGCTGACCTCCATGGGCCCCCAGTTATGCTAGTTCCCAGTGGGCTCTCCCCTTTATCCCCCCCTTATGGGCGGCTTTGCATACAGGTAGAGATGTGTCTTCATGTTTGTTTATGAAAGACGCTGTGTGATCTCTGTGAGGTATGGCTGATTCGCTGAGCCAGCAGGTTAAAGAGGGCTTTGGCTCTGTGCTGCTGACCCATCTGGACTGTTTTCTGGTTTTTAGCCTCAGTTGGAAGAGCGGAAGCTCAGCTCAGTGCCTTTACTCCATTCAGACTTTAGGCTCTACAGCTGGCACCAAATTTCGATGGTCATCGGCCTATTATACCTTGATGTGGTCTGTAATCCTGCAGCAGATGTGGCTCCCAACTGAATCGTATCAACACACACACGTAGACATAACAGCAAACAGACGGAAAGCTCAAATTATTTCCCATATTTTACTTTTACACTGCTATAAAGCTGATCCTTTTCAATCTGTTTTGGCTGACTTTAGCTCCCGTCCAAATCTGGTATCTCCTCTGTTTGTCTGCCTATCTTATCCCCAAGCTCACGCTTCATGTGACCTCCTGCACACCCGTACGAGAGCCAAAGAGGATCAGCGCTTAGATCCACTCAGATTACCACCTTCTTTGTCGCTCTCTCTCTTCCTCTCCCTCCCTCTCTTATTGTCTCTTATCCATTCAGCCACAAAGGCTACTCCATCCAGAAGTTAGATATGGACAAGGACAAATAGTACAATAGGCACCCCCTGCAACACACTCTCACACACACACAGGCAGACACTGCTGCAGGGCTGCATAGCAATAAAGGGGCAGGCTGATGTCAGCTGACCAAGGCCTTGGTGGCTCCCAGTCATCTATGGCTGCCAACATCACTAACATCAGGCTCCCTCCACAGTAATGGGACAAAGGAAGCCTGCTTTTTTTTCCCTGCAGCTTTTAATAGGGCAGCTCGTCTCTCTATGTGAATCAGAGAGAGACAGAGAGAGAAGAGGAGGAGAGTACCGAGCATCAATGGGACTTTGTGTCGTTTATGTGACTTAAAGGGAAACACCAGCAGGTATCAGAACAGTAGTACAAGCCTTTCAAGATTAAAGCAACCTGAGGTTTCCCCGGAAATAGGGCAGTGACACTAATTTTACACCAGTTTTTTTTTTTTTCTCCCCATATCTATATTTAGCACAATATGAATTAAATATCTTTTTCTGTTGTGCACAAGATCCCCCTAAAGGTGAATTGCATTCATTTTGCACTTCAAAGTCTGTTTACATGTCTTGGGCAATACTCTGATAAACTGCCTCCAGGATTAAAACTTGGAATACAAGTCAGAAAGGGGATAAATGTGAGGAGATGGAGTTTAAAGAAGTCTGGGAGGCTGCAAGCTTTTTGGGACATTACCTGCAGCAAAAAGAACTTACCAGTGTCTCCAGTCAAAACAGTGATGGACAGGTTTTATGGTCGGGGGTTGGATTTTACAACTAAGAAAACAAAAAAGACCAAGAGAGAGTATGTGAAGTTCAGCTGCTGAGGCTGTGCTGCTCATTTATATCCCACATTGGCTGTTTTCCCCCTTTATAGCCACTTTAAACCCATTTTTGATGTTTCTTCCCTTTACTGTCACTCTTTTGTTGCTCAAGGACGTTTTTTTTTTTTTTCAACTTTTCTCACTATACAACAATTTTGGCACTTTTTGATCCATTATTGATGTTTGTTACCCCTTAATGCCACTCTTTATTTTACTTTACACCCATATTTGCATTTATAGGGCATTTATATCCATTTTTGGCTGTTCCCCCCCCCCCCCCCTTTATGCCATTTTTTTTTTTTTTTTGTCACTGGCTAGCAACTCTTTAGCTACTTTTTTACTCCCTTTGTGGCCTTTTACAGCTAAGTGGCAACCTCCGGTCCTGAAAAATGAAGCCAATGCAGAAGTGCAAAATATTGCGATACAGTGAGTGTCCACTTGAGGCTGGCTGCAGGATCACTGGAAGTCCCGTCTGGACACCTGTTGAACAGCTGGTTTTTACTCTAGAAATAAACTGGTTTACAGTCTGGTTCAAAAAAATCAGATGTGTCTCATGAGCTAGATTCTTCTTGTGCTCTCGCTGTACGGGGGGTGAATTTTTTCGTACCACAATGGTTTAGATAATATTTAGGAAAAAACCTCACTGCGGCCTGATTGGTACGTCTCGTTTGATTGGCAGATAGCTCAACAGGCAGAAGCTACGTTTCTGTCAACCAGAATGCTAGCTAGCTGACAAGAAGTCGTGCTTAGTGGGTGGGCCATTAGGTTGAGTTCGGCTAAGACCGCGATTTCAATATGGAAGCCCCCGCGGATTGGGTTCAAGAGCTGTTTGAGTCCACCTGTTGTAAGCAGACGGCTGACGTCACACAGTGTTAGTTCCAGTCTTTCTACAGTCTATGTTAATAACCCATCTTTGATTTTTTTTTTTCCCTGTTAATGCCACTCTTTTTAAAAACAAAACTCTATACCCATTTTTCTGTTTTTTGGGCATTCATATCCTGTTTTGGCTGTTTCCCCCCTTTTTTGCCACTTTTGAACCGTTTTTGCCCCTTTACACCAATTTTTTGCCACTGTCCAGCAACTGTTTAGGTACTTTTAACCCAATTTTGATGTTTTATGCCCCTTAATGCTACTCTTTTTTTTTTTCCTTTATGCCCACTTTTGCCCCTTTAGCTATTTATATCCCATTATAGCTGCCCCCCCCCCCAATCACCCCCCCCCCCCCCACACACACACACACTTTTTGTCACCCATTTTACTCTACTGCTGCTAAACACCCATTTTTGCCACTTCTTTCAATACGCTAATTTTTGCCACTGTTATTTACTGTATACCCTTTTTTGGCACTTTTTTTTCAATATGAACATTTTGCCCCTTTTTTTTTTTACCTTGCAAAGCAGATGGATACGCCCGTTTCCGTGTTTCTTACCGGTGAATCCATCTTGCAAAGCTCCCATCTGAACCGTTTTGGTTAGAAAGTGCCAGGACCAATCAGCGACGAGGGGCAGTACTTTAGGGCACGGCGAAGTCGTGACGTAAGCAAGCAGCAACAAGAGGCATTAGCGGGGATGCTGCTAAAGCGCCAGTTCTATCAAAACTTGACGACATTTCTTCCTTAAAAGAAGGACAAAGAACAGCAGTGGGTTGTTTTCTTTTCAAAAGCGACAAAAGTCGTGTACTGACATGTCAACAGTTGCCATGGCTCGTGTTATGTAGTTCTCTGTGGAGTTTACTCCTTTGGTAGAGGCTACGTCACGTGTTTTGTTGCTCTGATTGGCCCGTAAAGATGTGAAAGATGGAACATTCATCCAATAACCCTCTGAGTTTTTTTTTTTTTTTTTTTTTTCTCAAGACTCTGACCTTTCCCAAACGCTGTGCCAGGTTACATTTTTGCCACTTTTTGGGCATTTTTATCCATTTCTAATATTTCCCCCCATTTTTTGCCACTTTTTTACCGCTTTTGTCACTTAATGCCAATTTTGTTGCCACTTTCTAGCCACTTTTAGCCCATTTTGGACGCCCTTTATTGCCACTCTATTGCTGCTGTAAGCCCATATTTTCCACTTTTGGCCCATTTCTCCACCTTTGGCAGTGAGCTGGATCAGGCCAGGGATAGTGTGCCAGGTGTCCATTAAAGCTCAACAGTCATTCCTGTATCAAGCGGCTGACCCTTCCCATCCCTTCTTTCCTGAGCACATCAGTATTAGACAGCCAGTCTTGCCAACAATACCCAACAGAAGTAATAGATGAGAGACCATCCAAGTTTTCTTGAAAGGTTCTGCTCCTAGTAAACACTGTCTGTGGAGCATTACCTAGATGGTTGTAAAATATGTAAAAAAAAGTCCATTTGGCGTGTCGGGTTAGTTCTCTCTGCCATGAGACTGATGCAAGAACCATGACCCACTGCTAAAGTGACAGCAAGCAACCCCAAAAGTGACTGCTTATTTTTAAGGTGGAAAAGTTGCATTTTGTTGCCTTAAATCCTATTTGGACAGTGGTGCATTTGTAAGAGAAAATTGAGATTTGTGAATAAGTAATGGCCTTGATCCAGCTTGGACCAAGTGCATATATGATGTATTTGTTTCATATCGACTATTAGAAATGCTAGCCAAGCCCATTACAGGACTGTGTCTTCCATTCTGTTGCCAAACAGGATTAAGTTGCCAAAAAAAGAGCAACACAACTTTTGATGTGAAAAAGAAATCAAAGTAAATTTAATCTCCTTTGAAACTAGTACTGATACCTCCATGTGACCTTCAAAAGCAGCAAAAAGATTTAGAAATCACAAGTTTTAAAGCCTGTATTCACTGGTAATGGGAAGGTGTCAGAGATGATACCATCTGTTATAAATGAAAAGATTCACGATGGGCAATACAATCGGCTAAAAAGATAGCAGGATGGAATCATGGAATCATCAGAAAAGACAGCTAAAACATTTAGAGGACAAAATTTATAAAGACATGAGACACTCCGCTAATCAGAAGGGGCCTCCAGGATCAAGACAGACTGGGATTTTCTTGGAAAAGTTGTTCAGCAAATTCAACCAATTTGTGCCATGTCTGTCTCTGTAATTGGGCGATAAGTTATACAAGCAAGCAACATGATGAGTCATACAGTGGCTTCATCTTTTTGGTAGACTGTCAAAAAATTCCATTCACTTCAAACATTTATTTCTTTGATTTTTTTATTTATTACCCCAGAAGGTAAATTCAGCTTTACTCTCTGTTGTTGAGAGGAATGCTATGCACACAAATAAAATGGACATACATTTACTGAGAAGTGTTAGAGGGACGGGGCGGTGCACATGGGATATCCATAGTAGGTGAGGGTTTGGCACCTTGATCAAGGGCATCTTGGCACGGTGCCATCTGCCATTTGTCACATCTTGTGTTGTTTACAACTACCTGTGATACTGCTTAAGGTTTGTCAAGTTTCACTCGAATCAGGCGTGAACAACCCTTTTCAAGTCCAGCCATAAATACTCTATTAGACTGAGGTCTGGGTTTTGACTCAGCCACTCCAGAATTTCACCTTGTTGTCTTTAAACCATTTCTGTGTAGTTTTTGTTGTATGGTTCGGGTTATTGTCATGCTTGAAAATAAATCTCCCAAGCCACAGTTCTCAGACTGAATAAGATTGTCCTCCAGGATTTTCTTTTATTTTGCCGCATTCATTGCATGCATCCTCCTCCTTCACAATCCTTCCAGGGTCGGCTGCTGAGAAGCATCCCCTCAGCATGACGCTGCCACCACCTTGCTTCAAAGTGGGGATGGTGTGTTTGAGATGATGTCCACTATTTGGTGTCCACCAAACATAGCATCTGTCTGATGGCCAAAAAACACCATTTTGGTCTCATCAGACCGAAGAACTTTCTTCCTCTTGACCATGAAGTCTCTCACATGCCTTTTGGTGAACTCTGGTCCAGATTTAATATGAGTGGCTTGCTCTTTGCCACTTTTCCATGATCTAGGCATGTTTATACCCGCATTTTCCCACACCTGCTTTCTCGCGTTTTACCCCCTGTAGAATCTGAAACTGCACACACACAGAGAAAAGATGGAAACATTATTATTTTTTGACCATAAGACTCCCACATTTCTTGACACTCATCTTTAGTGCCAACTGTTTGGGTCAGAGTCGTTCTCAGGCAGTGCTCTCCAATGGTGAAGACATGTCTTGTCATGATCACGTGTGCTACCGTTCAATCTTAGAACTAAAGCATTCTCACATTTCCGTGGGATGAAACTGACTCTGTGACTGTGATTTCACCTGTTGGGTCACTTTGACATGGAGACAATACTAATATTCATTTTTTCTTGTACAGCTTGCATGGAAACATGAATAATGGTAACACTTCACTTTTTCTAATGTAGGCACCAATCAAGGAAAGTCATCAGATTTGAAAAATACTATTACGGGGATTTTTCCCTGTTGTTAATCACAGTGGCGGGTCATTTTGACTTGAGGACAAGAGGAGGATTAAGTATTTTAAAAGTTAAAATTAAGCAAATGTTGCATACTTACACATGAAGTGATTAAAAATATTACACAAACTAAGCCAAAGGCATTTGTATCTAAAGTTGTTGTTTTATTTTTAATTATGCCCAAGTTTTAAACAGTTCATGTATGCTAGTACACAGAATAGTATTGCATTACTTGCATTCCACATAGTGCACATTAAACAAACATGGATGTATAAATGAGCTAATATCAAACTAAAGTGATCCTGGAAAAATAGTGAAATTAACCTTTGTATATGCAGAGAGACACACCTTGATCATACATTTGAAAGTTGAAGTAAATCAGATGTTTCATATTAGAGTTATGCCAGCTTCCTGTTAAATTGGCGAGATATCAAAAATGGTCAGTACTGCAAGTGAGGCATCCTTTAATAAGACATGTCAGTGTTGTGGAGAAATATTGAGGCCTTTCTGTTGAAACCTAAACTTGATAGATTCAAGATATGGCTCAAGTGTGTCACTTCCTATTGCCAGAAGGGGCTGCTACAGCAACACAATGAAATTAACCTTTTACTGTATAGAGGAGCAGACCTTTATCATACATCCATCCATATTCTACACCTCTTATGCCGTTGGGAGTTGCGGGGGGGCTGGAGCCTATCCAAGCAGTAACTGGGCAAGAGGTACACCCTGGACTGGTTGCCAGTCAATCGCAGGGCTGACATGTATAGACAAAAAACAAGCAACCCACACTCATATCTACGGCCAATTTAGAGTCATCAATCAACCTTTGGTGTTGGGAGGAAGCCGGAGTACACGGAGAGAATCTATGAATGCATGGGAGAACATGCAAACTCCACACAGAAAGGAAGTAAATACCAGGAACCTTCTTGCTGTCAGGCAACAGTGCTAACCCCTGCGCCGCCAGATGTTTCATATGAGAGTTATGGCAACTTCCTGTGAAAGTGGTAAGACACTGAAATGCATGACATAGCCAGTGAGGTGTCCATTAATGAAACATGTCAGAAACAGTTGTGGAGTTATTTAGGACTTAAGTGAAAAATCTGATCTTGATAGGTTCAGCATAGCAATAGGAATTAACAAAAGATCTGAATGAGTCACTTCCGGGCTGCACGGCGGCGCAGGGGTTAGCGCTGTTGCCTCACAGTAAGAAGGTTGACCGTTCGCTTCTGGCCAGGGCCTTTCTGTGTGGAGTTTGCATGTTCTCCCCATGCATGTGTGGGTTCTCCCACCACCAAACACATGCTCGTTAGGTTGACTGATCACTCTAAGTTGGCCATAGGTGTGAGTGTGAGCGTGCTTGGTTGTCGGTCTCTATATGTCAGCCCTGCGATTGACTGGTGACCAGTCCAGGGTGTACCCCGCCTCTCGCCCAATGACAGCTGGGATAGGCTCCAGCAACCCCACGACCACTAACAGGATAAGCGGTATAGAAAATAGATGGATGGAGTCACTTCCTGCGGGGGTGCCATGATGAGATGTTTGCATATTAAGTGTGTTACTGTTGTCTTGCCAGAACAAGTAGAAGAGCACAGAATGATGTATACAAAAGTCCCAACAGGTTAAAATGCCTTATTTTGAAATTGAGATGAAGCTGGTGGACTTCCTGTTGGGATTTGGGCACGGGTCTAAGAGGCTTTTTTTTGTCGATCTGATGGTAATCCATAAGCACACCAAAAATCATAGCCCTGGATCAAATTGTTTGCAGGGGCTGAATGTTTGGAGTTGTTCATTCATTTATTCAACGTTCACGTTTGAACTGAAGAAAGCAAACTTGGCTGTTTGGGACAAATGTCATTAACTTTAAAAAAAAGACAAAAACTTAAAAAAATATATATATATATATATGTTTGCATCAGACCTAAAATGTGTACTAAGATCTAAGGCCGTTACGTATCTTTTACAATTAAGTGTGCTGCTCACAAAATTAACTTAATTCAATGATAAAGTATTATCATAAAGTAGTATTATATCAGAGTACAAAGGGATTAAAGGATGATCTGTCAGGTGTTGTCCAGTTGATGTAACTTATCAACAGTCTACTAATACTAGTGCTGATGTTTTTATAGTGTACCTTATGTCCATGTGCCTGGTGTTGCCCTACAGTCTGGCTCTGTGTTGGTGTCTCAAGTGAAATGCTACAAATAAGCACCTCTCTCTTTTTTTCCCCTCTTCTACCCTCGGGGTGTTCCTGCTGTCACTGCAGACCTCTCTCCTTTAACATCACATACCCCGCCGTCCCACACACTCATGCTCAAAGACATTCATACTTATCTCAAAACTGCACACTCTCACTGACCAAAAAAAAAAAAAAAAAAAGCAAACAAACAAAAATATATATATATATAACAATTTGTGTAGCATCACAAACAATTATGCCGTACTCAGGATTTAGAATTTTTTTTCGGACTGATGTTTGAGGGGACGCTTCATCTGCGAATATACGAGACAGACACATGTACAGACGCACTGAAAATCGCACTGCGTTCTCTCGGCTATTGTTACAGTCATCCTCCCACACATACACACACATGCAGCAGCAGCAGCAGCAGGGCAGCCAGCCTCTTGACACCGTTCCATTTAGCCCACACTCCTGCCGGAGGATCCAGCTAATAACTCACACAGCCTGAATACAGCCATAGCGTGAAACAATTACTTTCAAGAAGAAACGGAGGAATCAGGGGAAATGTAGGGAAAGCGTAACCTTGAGAAGGTTTTTTAAGATCAGCCAAAAGCCCTGAGTGAGAGTGATGTAACAAAAAAATAAAATAAATCATCAGAGTTTGTTAATGAATCTCTCCACTGAACTGAACTTGCAGTACAGGGCACATTTATTACTATTCAAGGCTTCTCTCTGTCTCTGCAGGCCCGACAAGCAGACTGGAAAAGAAAACAGGAAAAATAAACACTCCCAGTGTGTCTGAAATCGAACTGCTTTCCCAATAGAACTAAATTACATTCACACAGCCCGTCTATAAATCCCATCAAACACATAATTTGCTTATAGTGGTTATACACTGTAACAAGACAGTGGCTATTGATTGCATATTACTTTAAGATTAGCCAGATAGCAGAGAGCAGGGCCCCTCTCCTCACACTGAGCTACGTGGCAAAGAATAATACAGACACAGTGCGGTTTATTACATGATATATCCTTCCTGTTTTCAAAAGACTTACAAATTAGGAGATTGCCTGAATTCCCCTTACATTTTTAACGAAACATGTTTGCCTTTGTGAGGCTTGCATCGAACTGTGAAACAGCCAGTCCAAGTGCATGATGGGATGCTCTATATGCTCTAATCTCCTGTGATTTTCCAAGGTTTCTTTAGTGTGCATCATTAGTGGAGGAAAACAGGAAAGAAAAAGATTGTCAGTGAGAAGCGTCCCGCATTGAGCTTGTGTGTATTTGCTATGACAAGGCAGCATACGGTAGCTTTACAGTAGTACCAGTGCTGCAAAAAGACGTCTAAATAATATTCATCACACCCTAAGAATTAAATGACTATATAGCCTATAAATCTGGCATTGCGCAGAAGCCACAGTACAATGTAATGATGTATTTTTCAAGCTGTAAAGATTTACTTTTCTCAACTGAAAATTGGCCTCCTTGCTCATACAAAGCTAATTTCATCAATACTGGTATCGGCTCTTGCTTTCACTGGCTTCACACACAATCCAGCTGAATATAACCAACCCAGGCACGTTCTCCAAAGGCTTCTTGGGAAATATAGGAAATCACTAACTGATGCAGAAGAAGATTGTGAGGATATCTGAGATAAAGTGGATACAACTGAGAAGCAAATTGCCAAATTTCATCACAAAAGCACTTGTTGAGCATTGTAAATAACACACTGGTAAAAGAAGCTGTGGATAAAATTAATTTCTGTTTTATTTGGGGCTTTTTAGTGATTCTATCTGTTTCATTTACTCCCTCTGTTTACTGCCTGGCTGCCCTCACTAGCAGTATAGCACTATTGAATTCAGCTTACTCTGCTGCCCCAATTAAGGCAATTGTTTTGTCTCTACAGCAGCGTTATGCCTGGTTATAGAAAAAAAAAAACAACTATGTGTGTTCCCAGCATAACAGAGCCTAAACAGAGCCTCATAATGTACGAGGAAACTCCATCAGCTGTTTCAAGCAAGCTTATTCCTACATTACTGTCTTTACTGACATAACAAATTGACATATGACTCTTTATCCAAATAGCAATTCTCTTAAAGTTTACATCTTTGGCTGATAATTTGGGTGCAGCAGCTTTTATTTTCCGTGTCTTTAAGATGAAGTATAATGTACATGCAGTACAGCATTAATATAGCAGTTGAGTCAGGACTACTTTGTCAGGAAACGCACATGATTTACAATTTATACATTTTCTCTTTATTAACAGGTAAGCCAGATAAAGCATGGAGGAGGAGCTGGGGTGGAGGAGGGGTGCAAAAAGCAGCTTGCATAGGACGCAGCGAAGCATAACCAGGCTAGAGCAGTTCAAATATGGTAGCATGAGTGCAATCAGCCAATAATGTGGTTTGAGTGAATCAGCTGGCTGACAGCTGATGTGGGCTTGTGTGAAATCAGCTGATCTCAGTTATATAGCAGGACGTGACTCCATGGCCTGCCTGAATCAATATTATGCCCTCAATTTGTTGTATTATGTAGAATTTAATGGTGAAACAGATCCCTGGTCCCTGATCCATGTCTAGGGCCCTATGATTTCTGCGTTGACGGAATCGCAGAATTGGCCAATAAAAAGGAATCTACTGTTTAACATGGAAATTGCAGAAATTGAATGAATCTGACTAAAATGCTGTGTTGTTTTAGAAAGAGGAACGTATATCTGAGGAATATGTTCTGGGGGATCACTAAAGTGTGGCACAACTTGTACCTCAGGACACTCTTTTTTTATGGTAAAATTAGTGGAAAGGTTAAAAAAAATGGAATTCCAAAAAATTAAAACGGAAAAAACGGAATTTGTAAAAGAATAAAATGGAATTTGGCAAAAAATTAAACAGATTTCATAGGGCGCTACATGTCCAGAAAACTTAATTTGTGCCCATTCATTCTGTAGGCATTTATGAGGTCCGACACTGACATAGCTTGAGAAGGCCTGGCTCAGTTTCTGTTCCAGTTCATCCCAAAGGTTGTTGATGGGATTGTGGTAAGTGTGATTTGTGCAGGCCAATTAATTTCTTCCACACTGATCTCATCAAACCATGTCTTTGTAGTCCTTGCTTTTTGCACTAGGGCACAGTCATGTGGGGATGGAAAAGGGCCTTCCCCAAACTGCTGCCACAAAGTTGTAAACATAGCATCGTGTAAAATGTCTTGGTATGTTGAAGCATTAAGATATTCATCAAACTTCATTCTTGGCACAATGCAGCCAGGCGGCCGCTAATCTGCCGAACAGAGGAGCGGGTTTCATCAGTCCACAGACAGAACACATTTCCACTGCTCCACAGTCCAGTGTCGGTGTGCTTTACACCACTCCATCTTACACTTGGCATTGGACTTGGTGGTGTGAGGCTTGCTTGCTGCTGCTCAGCCATGGAAACTCATTCCATAAAGCTCCTGCTGCCCAGTTTTTCTGCTTACATAAATGCCGGTGGAACTCTTCAGCAATGGAATCATGCACCTTAACAGTTGCTGACCCTGCTCTGTGGTTTTACATGGTCTCCCACTTCATAGCTAAGTTGCTGTTCTTCCTAAACGCTTCCACTTTCTAATAATATCACTACAGTTAATAGTGGAATATGCAGCAGGGAAACCATCTTATCCCCATAAAGCCTGCTGTATCATTTTTGATACATACCTTTATGATACCTTTCATCAAATCAATATGATCAATATAATTTAAATTTTATGGAAATTTTGATTTTTTTTTTTTAATTTCATTAGAAAGTTAAATAAACATTACGTTTCCAAAATATGAGAATTTTCTGGCTATAATTTGTGTTTTCAGGCTTTAATGGGTTAATGCAAAGGTGGCATCCATCACAGTTCCATGCTTGAAGTCACTGTACTCTTCAGAACGAACTATCTTGTATCACAGGACAGGACGGGATAGACCTTACCGCATAAGCCTTTAGTGAACACTGCTTGAATGATGAATACTCAGACTCACGAGTGCAGCCTGTGTGATGTATTTACTGTCACTGTACACCGACCCTTGCAGCCCTAGAACCAGCACTGGCCCACCAGAAATGTTCCTGGTTCTCCACATCAGCCACCTCGGGGCTGCCTGGTGTTGTTGGTTGAATGTCTTCCCCCGCTCTCCCCATGTTACCCGTCTCTCTTCAGCTGTCCTTTCCAATAAAGGCAAAAAGCCCCAAAAGTAATCTTTAAAAATGAACAGTCTGAGCAATGGCTAGCTGAGGGGGCCGAGCAACATGATGTGTCTTTTTTGTTTGTTTTTTTGGTCTTGTGATCCGGTCTGAACTGTGAGATTTGTGATCGGCTGCACAGCTAGTAATATTTAATAAAGAACTGTCAATCAGCCCCAGGCAAACAGCTGCTTCCAATCCTGCACGACTGCATCAATACTATTGTGGCAGGCTCACTCATTGGTTTACATTTGTGTCTCAAACAGTACCTTCAATAACTATGAGATTTTAATGTCCTCTGATCCTGAAGTTGGAAAGGAATATGCAAATATTTGTAACCTCCAAATAGCGCCTGACACATCCACAGAAAAGTACACAGGAGGAGAACCTGAACTTTCCTGTATCTCACCAGCCAAGAATTATTTTATCACAGAATATTTATGACAAAAAAAGGAATAATCAGCAGGAATCCTGTAGGCAGTTTGATCTAATTGATGGTTTCAAAACAACTCCAAAAACTAAACCAGTAATGACTCAAATCTTCTGATTTTCTTAACCACATTTGTTTCAATTTAGCCCAGAAAAACCCTTGAACAAAAATTGAAGCTGACTACATCCAGTGAAATATAATCTCACAAAAAGACTGTAGGAAAATCATTGGTTTGGGAGGTTTTTAGTTTTCAGGGTCTTTATGTGGAAACAGAACAGCACTCTTGGATTGATTTGCTTGGTCTGATTTGTTAGAGGTCCTATGTGAAAGCTAGTTTGGTGCATGATTGAATAAGACAGTTAGTGAGAGCTCATGACACTGCTCAGGACCTTGTAAATCAAAGAGAATAATGTAACACTAAGAGTGTTTACCAAAGTATTCATGTCAGATTAATAGAGAGTGGCGTTTTCACTCATTGGCTCAGAAATGTAAGCGCGTTGACTCGTAGGCAAGATGGGAGCCTTTTCCCACTTGCATGCATGTACAGTGATATGCACAGAAATAAATTCATGTGTGCGAGAGAGTACATAAGTATGCATGTGTCTTGGGGGCGAGTTTTCTTCTGCGGTTGACTGTGGTTGAGTGGATCGAGCTCATTTGAGAAGACGCGATTTGAGGAGCGATCAGGGAATTCCTCTAACATCATGCTCCTATAAATCATCTCTTTAATCAGCCTGAAACTCCCTCTCAGCGCACAGCTGACAAACACACACACATTACAATGCAAAAAAAAAAAAGAGAGAGAAAAAAAAGAAGGCCGCTGCTACAGGCCTGACAGAGCGTGACGGCATCACATAGCTGGGTAAACGAAGAGGGAACCAAAGATAAAGGTAGAGTGAGCAATGGAATGGAGCGTGAGGGAGACGGGGTAGGGGAGACATAGTTCAGCCAGGTTGGCACAGGCAGAGCTGAGCTGAGCCGTGCCAGGCTGGTAATTGGATCGGCGAGTCTTTGGGGAGGAGGATAGACACTGGAGACTGTGGGGGGGTGAGAAGACTAGATTGCTAAAATCATGTCTCTTCTGCCTGTCAACTAAGAGGAGCTATAGGGCTTATAGAAAATATTCACCCCCTTGAATGTTTTACTCTTTCATTGATTTTATAAACCAGTCATGATCAATATAATTTCACTTTTTGGCAAGAAAAGAAATGACAAAAAAGTGAAAACAGATTGCTACAAAGTAATGCCAACCAAAAAACTATAATGTAAAATTAGTGACTGGATAAATATTCAACCCCTTTAAAGTGACCGACCTAATTCAACAGAAGTCCAGCCAATTAATACTTGTAGTCTCACACTAAGTGAAATGGGGATCACCTGAGTGCGGTGAATGTGTATCAAGTCATTGTAGTATAAAGACAGCTGTGTCTGGAATGTCCAGTCACTGGTTAATCAGTATTTCTGGCAACCATAACACCATGGAGACAAAAGAACACTCCAAGCAAGAACATACAAGGTTATTGAAAAGTATAGGGGGCGGGTAAAAAAAAAAAAAATCCAAGGCACAAAGCATCCCCTAGAGTTCAGTTAAATCCATCATCAAGAAATGAAGAGAATATTGCAAGCTTCAGCCGCTGAGATGTGAGAGACTCTGCTCACAACAACTGTTGCCAGGGTTCTTCATCAGTCAAAGCTTTATATGAGAGTGGCAAAGAGAAAGTCACTATTGAAGAAAGCTCATTATCTCTCAAATAGGTTTTGCCAAAAGGCATGTAGGAGACTCCACGGTCAAGTGGTCTTCGGTCTGATGAGACCGATATGTTGCTTCTTGGCCATCAGAGAAGACACTGTTTGGCAGTCACAAAATGGTGCACATCACCGAAAAACCCACCATCCTCACTGTGAAGAATGGTGGTGGCAGCATCATACTGTGGGGATGCTTCTCAGCAGCTGGCCCTGGAAGGCTTGTAAAGGAAAAAAAGATTAAATGATTTACAGACAACAAGGTGAATGTTCTGGAGTGGCCAAGTCAAGTGGCTGGACTTGAAAACAGCTCTTCACGCCCAAACCCCAGGCAACCTGACATATCTTTAGTGATTTTGCAAAGAAGAATGTAGTGAAATTGCAGTGTCCAGATGAAAAACCTGTAAAAAATCTTTTTCACTTTGACATTAAAGAGGTTGTATTGTGACAAAAGCCAAATTATATTGACCATGATTCATTTATAAAATCAATAAGAGGGTAAAACTCTAAACGGACTCTTATTTTGTTGACAGAATTCAACACATACCCCATTCCTAATAATCATTCGAGCACTGTAACCTTGATCCTCTCGCTGCCAAAACTTTCTGCTATCCTCATTTAAATATATAAGGTCTTTGCAGTAAGGCATTTTAATCTGATATACATGGAAATGAAATGACTGTACACTATAGCAGAATGTATATTAATAACATCATTTTGGCTGATTTTTTTCAGCCTGAATGAGGGAGACAGAGGGAGATGGAACGAGATAGAGTTGTCCCATAGTTGTATTACAGTAATACCTTGGTTTAATGGATGTCTGCTTTGGAATAAGGCCACACTCGGTCCAATTGCAATTGTGTAGCGTCGGAGGGATAGGGTGCACCCTGTCGTAAATCCTCTGCGGGATGAGATTGGGGGTTCAGGACGAGCGAATGAGCGGACGGGAGAAAGACAGAATGATGCACTCAAATCCAGCAGAGGATTTTGCTGTTGTGACGGGATGTGTGTGTATGTAAGAGAGTGTGTGAGCTCTGTTAATCCTCCTGTCAGGCCTGGTGTTGTCTATATGACACACACTCTCTTACCCACATATACACAGAGGAAGAGCTAATGTTTCTCAGACGCAGCTCTTTGGAGGACGTTGTTATTTGTTCTCTCTTGCTTGTCCCTCCAGCTCTATTACTTACAGTCTTTTTTTTTTATATTCCTGGTGCACTACAATGACACTCTTTTTTTTTCCTGCATGGAGATGGACAGACTGCAACAGAGAGAGGGAGAGGGAAGGAAAGGGAGGGAGTAGGGGGGGGAAGGAAACAGCTGGAGGTGGAAAAAGGTCAGCCAGCCAGTGATTCTGCTATAAATTATGAAGCTGTTGGATACTAAGAATGAGCTTGTAGCAGAATAAGATGGAGGAAGAGAAGGTGGTACAGAAAGGGGACAAGGTGATGCGAAGGCAAAAGAGCGGAGCAGAAATGACAGGGTGGAGGGCAGGAGAAAAGCAGAAATGCTGCAGGAGGTGAAAGCAGTCATCGAATGGAGGCCGATGATTTTATTGGGTTCTTCGTCAGCCTGCAAGAGAGGGGAAGGGTCAGCTTGCCCATGTGTAAACAGCAGATGTGAAAAGCTGCCCGCACACATCGCCCCCCCCCCCCCCAGGGCTGCACTGCACTCCACTCAAGGACTCTTCTTGTGTTCCTGCTCCCAGAAAAACCCTCTCCCATCTGCTGCTGCTTTAGCCACCGTAAGCTAAAGTCCTGTAAAGACATTGACGATGACAGCTACCTCCAGCCTTTAGGATCCAGGTGCGATTAAAACAAGTGTTGCTTCCATTAGGGGTTTTACACACACTAGTCAGCAGCATGGCGAGCAGGCCTAGGCACGCTCCCGCTCATTAGGAGTGTGGACTCTGCACTGGCAGGGTCTTAATTGTTTTTCTCTTTAACTGTGCAACTTCATCAATAATCATTAAAAGGTGCTGAGGCAGGTGGGGCTTTCTTTACTCTGTCACACGACAGGGATTATCACACACACATACAGAAGCCATGCATCTTTTACCATCACAGTTTACCTGAAGCATGTCAAACTTGCACTATTGTGTTGTTGATTGAAACTGAAACCATCATTTTTTTTCCTATTCCCATGACAAATCTAAAAATAAAATCACCATGAGTGAAAATGCATGCAAGGTCTATGTATCCACTGCACACACATCTGTATGTGTATCGCACAGATACACCGTGTCAAGTGATGCTAGCGACAGATCATCAACCACAGATTTAAAGTGAGTATATTTCTGCTTTCAGCATCTCACCCTTGTGCTTGTTGACGCTGCATCTGGATATAATGTCAAAGCAGATGAGCTTAATGATTGCTTACACTTAGCGTCTACACCCAGTGAAGTGTCGTGAGTCATGGGCAGATCAACACCGTGAGTCTTGGTTTAATTAGACATCTTATCTGGTCATGAACTCACCATAACTTTTTACATAGTTAGAAGTGGTTGATGCCACTGGAGAAAAAATGTATAGATGACAGAAGTGCAAGCCACAAAATTTACAGAGAAAAATGTCCCTCCACCTTTTCTCTCTCAGAATTTCTCCCTCTACTTTCTACCGTGTGTTTATACACATGTGAGAGCGAGGAAGCTGCTATCAGCGGATTGGACCCAGGCAGTACGTTTACATGCAGCTGGAATGTGTGGTTTAAATAATGCAGCTGTTATTGTTCATATACTCAAACATGTTACATCAAGGTGGGCATTAAAAATACTCCACTGTACCTCCTTAGGTGTGCTAACATCATAGATATATTATTTCCTCTAAAGATTCCCCAATTATTGGTGGTATAGCTTCAAGAGAAATGGCAGAAATATGGAAAAATTGAATGCAGAGTAAAGAGAAAAAAACACTCTCTGTATCCGTATGTTTTATATGTAGACCACAAATAAGTCTTTGGTCCGCCTAAGGCTGTGTTCACACTGCAGGCCTCAATGCTAGAAAAAAAAGATCAGGTGTGTATCTGATTTAGCACCAAATATGAAAGTGGCATGAGTCTGAAATGTACATGTCAGATCCAATGGACCTTGTGCTGTTCACACTGTAAGAAAAAATCAGATATGAGTCTCATATGAGCAAAAAAACAGATTTGGTTCACTTGAAACTGTACTGTGAATGTAGCCTAGACATTGACAGAGACACAGATTACAAAAAGTTAAAACATTTTTGATCCATAAGTCTTGGCCACTTACTTTTTACCCTTGTAGAAGCCCTCCACTGTGCCATTCTAACAATGATATCCATGTCTTTGTAGCCCTTAAAGAAACTTATCTAGCAATCCTGAAACTTGGATGACCGGGGTATTTAAAGATTACATCCAAACTAGGGCTGCAGTTATAGATTCTTTTTGTAATCGGGTACTCTATCAATTCTTCTGGCAAATAATTGAGTACTCTAATAAAAAATATTGCATTTTTTTAATCAGTCACTTTTTCTTTTTTCAAGAGAAGTAGCACTAGACAAATGAGAAAAGAAGATTGGTCCCTTAAATGACTTACTTCTATATTAAAAATTGGTATTAGATTCTCCAACGAAAATATATTTTATAAAATGCAATTAAGTTTTGATGACAGTTTACATTTCTTAAAGTTACAAGGAAAGGAAATTAAATAATGACATTAGATTATGGTTTAGTGATCCTCTCCCAGGAAAATTGTGGTGCCAACACTTTTTTTCTTTCATTGTAGTTTATTTTCCAATTTGCCATTAAAGTTAAAGGACACTTAATCATTTTAATACCCTTTACTTTATGCATGAATGTAATATTTCACATTCTAGCAAGAATAAAGCTCCATAATTCACACAGTGGTCTGATGATGTCTGAAAGGTGAACCTTTAGATTACAGGAATATGGTCTATTTTTCAAAGGTTGTTCACTTTTAATTTTTGCACATTTTTGTTTGCAAGTTCATCCATCATAAAAATCTGACATTTTAAGACCATCCACTGACATGGGGAACACATTTTAAGGGATAAAGCTGCTCTATGACCTGTTGAATCCTGACTGTATGATGATGAACTTTAACCTATTTAGTCTCTGTCTCAGTCACTGTCTGTGGCAATAGCGTGTTTCTATTTAATTGGTGTCAATTCATTACCAATATAAGTCTTATCAAATCATTCAGGTTGCTAAACCATTTTGAACTAGAAAAGCACTCGGAGAGCACAGACCTCCACCATTAGCCCTATCTCCCAGTAGTAAAGAATCATTTAAAAAATTCCTGGATCCAGACGGTGATCCAGATCAGTTCGAAAATCTAATCTGTTCTTCCTTATGCCATTTCTGATATTTCCTGAAAATTTCATCAAAATCCGTCCATAACTTCTTGAGTTATGTTGCTAACAAACTAACTAACAAACCCTGCTGATCACATAACCTCCTTGGCGGAGGGAAAAATACGCTGTAATCAAGACATCAGTGCGCTGAATTTTAGATAATTTTTAATTAAATGTATAACGTGCGAATACAGGAGGGAGAGAGAGAGAGAGAGAGAGAGAGAGAACGTACCAAGACAGGACTTGAATCGTGATGCCTGACTGTCTTCTGTGAAACCGTCGGGCCAATCAGAGAAGGTTATGAAATGCCCTGAAGTCTGCAGCACCAAACTGAGCGCTGTCTCACACCAGCAAATCATGCAGGCAGCGCGTAAACTCGGTGATCTATGTAGGTTCACCGGTGCAGGCATAGTGCCATATCTACCATGAAGCCACGGCCTGTGGATGAGTAAAACACAGCGTTTCTGTAAACATCACTGCATCAACTTGTCTTTCCTCGTGATTTTCACGCCTCACATCATGCATGTTACATTACAGTAACAGCGAAAACAAGCGCCACACAAATAGCCGTCCGTGCAATACTCAGCACGCCATGCAGCTCACAGCGCGATGTCAAAGATTACAGCATGGGCGTATATGGATAAAGGACTGATTTAAGCGAAGCCTCAATGCAGATAATTTGCATCAAGGAATTTTTTTAAACAAATCACCCAGATAATTCGATGCGTTTTAGCCCTAATCAGACTAGTAGCTGCAATGTTGAATGTCTTTTTCTAGCCATTTTTAATTCATTTTTGATTGTTTTCCTGGTAGCTTAGCATTAGCCACCATATTGTTTTGTCACATGGGCTTATGACAACCAATGGCAGGCTGTTTTGTCGTGAACAGAAGTGAATAGAGCAACAATTTGGGATGCACACAATATTGGCTAAATCATTAAATTCCTATCAATTTGAATTTCACCTGAGGCGAGTATGACTTAGAGAGTCAATTAATAAATAACAACAATTTATTATTCAATTAAAGTTTTAATTGATTTGCCCAAGTAGACACTGCATTAATCTGGTATAATGCCTTTTGTTCTTTTAAACTGCAGTATATACCACAAAGGGAAAAGATTTTGCTTTTTTTTCCCTAATATCATTCAGCCCTGGTTTGAGTCATGATGGAGTCATGGAGGCCGGTCATTGAATGTTCTGGAATACTCTGTAAATTAGACCAACATTTCTTTAGTAGCTATCAGGGACTTCTGTTAGAAAAGCAGGTTATAAATGAAGCAAGATCTCTGTAAATTGAAAGGGAAGAAGGGCATTATGAAAGCAGCTGAGACAGATGGAATCAAGCAGTGGAGGCTTAGAAAGAAATTTTATCTGAGATAAATACACTCCTAGTTAGTTATGTCAGCTGTCTTTCCTGTGTTGTATACTGAATATATACTTGTGTATGTGTTTGAGTATGTACTGCATTCTCGTGCGTACTGTTGCTGACATTTTGTCTGTACATTCAGGAGCATACTGAGTTCTGCACAGGTTGTCATAACAAAGTCTCCGGTTCCCTCACTCTCTTCCCGTCTTTATCTGTCTCTCACCTTATCATTTAGTTTCTGTCTTTACTCCTTCGTGTTCCTCCATTGCAGTCGCTCCGACTCTGCCTCTCTGTCGCTGTTTCTCTCATAACATGTCATTATTAAATACACCCACACTGCTCTTCTCAGCCACTTATAAGGCACAGACTCATTATATTTGACCTCTTACAATAAACATACCTTTCCACTCTTCATCTGTATGTACATTTCCAGTTACCCCACTCTCATTTTGTTCTGATACATTTTGCTTCATCTGCCTTTTCCGCCTGTTATTTGTGACATTAAACTTTTACCTCTACATGTCTGTCTGCTGGTCCGTCTTATGTCTCAACCCCCCGCCAGCCTCGTGTCTCCCTCTGTTAGCGCTGATCTAGCTTTAGCTTGATTCCCTGATGTCGCCACCCTCCTCTCCCCATTCTGTCATCTGTTGCTGATGGTTGTGGCGTAGTAAAGGAAGCAGGGCCCCGGGGCAGCCTATTTGTATGGGCTGTGTGCTCTCGGAGCCTTCACAGCTGACAGAAAAGCTTTACGGCAAAACACATTGTGCGTTCAGTTCCGCGCTTACACACAAATCACTCTTGTTCATTTACTTTTCCTATCCTGGGGAGATGTCGCCGCGCTGGGGGAAAGTTTGCCTGGCTTCCCCTGGCAAGGGCTGAGTTGTCTCGGTGAATGTGTGTGTCTGAGTGTGTTTGTGCACTAAAGCCATCAAGTGAGCATGTTAAGAATAGCTGTGGGGAATGAATGCTTCTGGTCCCTGTAGGCATGCGTGAGTTGCAAACAGAGAGCTGAGCAGTGCTGATCCGGTGAGTAAGCTGAATGGAGACTTCCATGGTAAACACAGAGATCAGAGAACTGGAGCCAAAAAGCCATATGTTCAAGTAAAGAAGGGGCATTAAAAAGATAATTCAATACTTTCTAAGTCTGTGTTAATTTCAAACACTAAATGAGAGCAGCAGGGGCAAAAGAACCAGGGACTCCAGCTTTATAATTCAGCAACATGATTAAATAGGGCTGCAAGCAGCACTGAACGGCCCTCACACACCAGTGCATGCTTGGTAGTGTGGCAACCACTGGTTTAAAGCCACCGCTTATTAAATAAAAAAATACTGAGCATGCTGCCCTTTATAAATGAGGTAGTACTTGTTGTCAATGCAGTATTAAAAAATAATATGCAAATATGTAGATATGATCTGTGTAGGACTGATATTTTTACCATTTAATTGAAAGAAGACATTTTATTTTAGAGGGGTTACTGGCTTCTTACAGTAGGTGGTGCTACAGTAAAACCATAAAATTAACCTTTGAATGTGAAGCGGGGCAGACCTTGATCATGAAAGTGAAATATGAAAGAAGTTATATGTGACATATGTGAGTTATGCCAACTTCCTGTCAAACTGGCGAGGCCTCAAAATGCTTTCCATCACTATTGAGACATCCTTTAATGCACCATGTATGTATTGTTGACAAATATTGAGGCCATTCTTTTAGAAATTTGAGCTTGAAAGGTTCAGTAAGGGAAATCAAGAAATGACCCAATTGTGTCAGTGGCAACAGGTTAAAATCATTTGGCCCCATCAAAAATGCCTTATTTTGAAATCGAGATGAACTTGGTCAACTTCCTGTTGGGATTTGGACATGGCTCCAATAAGCTTTTTTTATAGGTCTTATGGTACTCTGTATGCAGACCTAAAATCATAATTCTAGGCAGAATGGTGTGTGGGGGCTAACTATTTAAAAGGAAAATTTAAAAACTCAGAGGGAGAATTGTTCAATTGCCAGAAGAGGTTGCTGTGACAAAGTAATGATACTGGTGTATAAATGTATTTAGAATCAATGTGTGGTCATCCCCGTGAAGTTCAGTAATGATTGGCATAAGGGGTAAAAGGTTAGATGCCATTATTGGTGAATTTTCCACTGTAAAAAACATACAAAAAGAAGTGTAAGTCTGGGCTCCAACTATGGCCCCAGCCTATGGTTAAAAACTCACTGTATGCACAACTTTAGATAGCTATTTTGTCTAGGACTGGTAAAAAAAATATCAGCAGTCAACTGGATGAAATTCCTTTGAGTAGTTTATGAAAATGTGCAAACTGTCCATCATCGAAAAACACAAAAATGTGACATATAGTTGTTTGTGGTGCATTTCCTGTAAATTTTAGAGGATGGTCCCAAGAGACTTTTTTTCTCATCTCATCACGATACATATGTGAACCAATTTTCATACCTGTAGCTCTTTCCCAGTCCCCTATCTCATATTTGGGGCTGCTGTGGGGCCTCTGCATGATGGACTTGCATGAAAGCACTAGAAAACTAAAATTTCCACTAGGGGACAATTTTCTGGAAAGTTTGCTGAGTTGTTGAGCATGTCAAAGCCCCCAAATTAGCAATTCTTTCAACAGAATAATAATGACAGCTACAGTTTCAGTGGGGTCCTGGCACCATTGGTGCTCTGGCCCTAATTATTAAATGCCTGGTGAATTTATTCAGAATTGTTCCAGGCAGCCTCATGTCATCCTGTCATTTCTTCATATGAGATACATTTCTCATGGATTGGTTTGGTTCTTTGTGGTTGTGAAAGAGACAAAGAAGATGGCATTTTCAACCCTTCACTCCCCCTACTCCCCTCCAATCGCTCTCCGGGCCTCTTTGGCATTTGTGTTGTGTTGTGTGAGTGACAGTGGATAGATGTGGATCTAGAGTAGTAATTAAATCAAGGTCGACCTCTGTTAATCATGGGGCGTCCAAGGGTGACAATGCTTATTGACGAAAAAATCTACGCAAATGTCAACTGCCCCTTTCCGTTCCAATTTTATGTGATTTTCCAATGTTGTCAAGCTGAACAGCTCATTTGTGGCCACAAAGTCAGACACAGAGACGAAGTCGATTTTGAAACACAGGAAATATGGCAGAGAGATAAAGAGGGAAGAGAGCACACCTTGGTTATTTCATCGAGATCTGATGCCTCTTTTTTCTCCTGTCTGGCATCACTTCCTCCCCGTTTCAATCTTGGTTCCTTTTCTTTTTTTCAAATGCAGGAATGAAAGAAGGAAACAGCCACAGGAGGCTTACTAGGCTCCAAGAAAATCTAGACACCAAACTGTTCAGTTATTTTTGCATCTTTCTTAATACACATTTCCATGACCAAAGCTAAGCAGGAGTTAGTGTGGAGATGAGAAAAAAACAACCTAAACTGGCAGCTTCCCCGGCAATGTCTGCAAAAAAGGAACAGTGCAGTAAAATTGCTGCCTGCTGATCAAAGTTGAGAGCTGAGGCGACACTTTTGTTGCACCAAATGCTGCCCTGTGAGAGCTGTAAAGAGTTCACGGGGAGTTGTGTTTGCTTAATATCCCCTGAAACACACATGCACATTAGGACATGTTGGCACGTATGCTCGCAGGCAGGCGAGCATGCACACACAGCATAATTATAAAACACACACATAAAACACAGGTACCCAAAATACACACACTCACTCATATATGCACAAAAAACCAAATCAGTGCTCGTCTTTGCAGGGGTAAAATTAACATTTAATTTGCTATGAAATCAGCATTTAACACCATTCAACTTGAACAGTACATCAGTAGCAGCAAGGTTAAAGCTGTGTTTTTTTATCACTAGCTCTTGGAGCCACCCTGATTAAATGAGCAGAGTAACGCACAGAGGGGAAGAGGAGCACAGGAGGAGGAAATAGAGTAAAGAGCACTTATTGGCGTGATCCTTATGAGTTAGTCTTAATTAGCATAATGAGGAAAAGAAAGGATTACAAGAGAACAGAGTGCGAGGTGCCAGTTGCCATGGAAATAAAAAATGAGTTGAAGCAGTCAAAGTTGGTGCCACTGGTTGTCATTGAGCTATATCTAAGGAAAGAGACACGAGGAAGGTCAGAGATTTATTTATTTTTTAAATCTACTTTTAAGCTCAGGAAACGTGCAGCCACTTGTGAATGGTCAAGAAGTTAATGGCAATGCAAGTTACTGCCAGCATTCAGAGCATATTAAAAAGATGATGGAAAAATAGCAATGGCACTACTGTGTCAGTATTCACCAACCCCCCACCAAAAAAGGGCGTCTCTTTGTCATAAGTAATAAAGTTAGCATAAAAAGTAAACAAATGCCATTTGGTAGATTATTTCTTTGTTCTAATGCTTCTTGGGAATAAAATTTTATACCTTTGGAAAGTCCGTTTATTTCCCTTTTAAATGTATGCCACATTTATAAGGAACATGCATTTGTGGAATGACTAGCAGAGCTGAGTATGTGGGTTGCACCCATGAAAAATGTGTCAAATCTTCTCTGGCAATGCCAAACAGCTTATTCTGTAATTGACTCTTGATTGGTAGACTGGAGGATTGAAGTCTGAAGAAACAAGACATATTCATTTAACAAACAGAGCCTCAGTGGCATGTGGAAGAACCATACACAACCACAACAGCCTGGCTTCTCCTACTTAGGTTGGTCACCAGCCTGGTCGCCTCTGTGGGATGACATCCCATTCTTCAACCAGTGTTTGTCGCAAGCCAGCCAATGTGGTTGTGTTGGTCACTCTGGCACAAACAGCACGCCCAAGTTGAGGCTGGACTGCTGGCAGGCCATTCCATCCTCTCCACTCCCAAAATTTGGAGGTCCATCCATCCATCTATTCATCCATCCATCAACTTCTTCAGCTTATTCGAGGTCAGGTCATGGTGGCAGCAGGTGAAGTCAACCCAGACATCCATCTCCCAAGCACATTTTCCGGTTACTTCTGAGGGATTCCAAGGTGTTCACAGGCCAGATGGAATGTATAATCCCTCCAGCGAGTTCTGAGTTTGCCCCAGGGTCTCCTCCCAGTTGGACGTACCCGGAAGACCTCCACAGGAAGGCCACCAGGAGGCCCGGCTCTACTTGTAGATTCCTCCGGATATTGGGGTCCCTCACCCTATCTCTAAGGCTGAGCCCAGATACTGTCCTGAGTGATCCCATTTTGACCACTTGACCTTTGGTCATTACATAGAGTTCACAACCATAGGTGAGGGTTGGAATATAGATCGACTGCTCAGCTCTTTCTTCACCTTAACAGTACGGTACAATGCCTGCAAAACTGCTGATGCTGCACCACTCCATCTCACAATCTCGCAGCCTAATCTACCCTCACTCATGAACAAGACCACAATAAAACGATATAATCTAACAAACACAAATTTCTTTACTTTCTGTGCTAAGTTATTTTGGAAGGTGGATAATGTTGAACATATTTTTAAAGTTAAATTGATATGAAATAGTATGGGTTTGTCAGCAGGTCAGTACTTTTTGGGACCACAGTTTATAGAAGCAAACAAATGATTATTGTAGCAACTGACAGTAATGACGTTTTCAAAAACTGCATATTTTTAACCAAAACCAAGTGAAGGAGAATAAGCACAAATGTGTCGATAATGTTTACCAAGATTCTATTGTTTGCATTTCAGATATTGTGTCAGATATTCTCCAGGGCACCTCACCCTAAGCTCTGCCTCACCCATCTTTTTGGTAAGCTCTCTTTCTCGTCTCATTTTTTCTTGTGTGACTGTTGCATTTTCATGTAGAATGTCAGTGATAGGAATAGTAGTCTTGTTGTAGTTGCAACTTTGAGTCGTGCTAGGAAGGTAGAGTCAGCCTAGTCCAGCAAGGGTGAGTGCTAGCCCAGCCAGGGCACCTCAAGCTACCACTGCTTCCCCCACCCTCTTGCTAAGCCTGGGACTGTTGGTGACAATGCTGTTTGAGCTGCAATGGCCATGTGGTAAGGTAGGGGCACTGGAGATGACTGTTCAGCCCTCAGAAGGTGTTACAAGACTAAGTGAATGAAACACTAGTGAAGAGGGGGTTCCCATTTGACAACCCCAGCAAAGTGTTGGCTTCTTGCTGCCCATTGGTCATCATAGTTGAATTGTGGAGGTAAAAAGTAAGGATTTATGTGGTTTTATGAAATTTTGTTGTTAAGCATTTATCCTTTCTGTAGAGCACAAGTGTCTTGTTTTTTTTTTTTATTAAACACAAAAAATGACCCCTCTTAGTGGTGTGTGAAGTCTAATTTTTGCTGCTGTGTTTCAGATCAGGTAATATGTAGAGATGTCTCAAGCTTTATCTATTTTTTGGTCAATACCAATCATCAGTGAGTGATTGAGTGATATGTGGAAATTTTAAACTTCATGTAAATCAAGGCAGTCAGTGATGGTCAAAAGAAGGCTCATTGTAAAAGCAATTTGGTTTGTTTTGGTTCAAGTAATTGCAATGACTAAATTCTGTATTTAACCCATGATCGCCTCACCAAGAGCGGTTTCAGAACGGGCAACCTTTATTATTGACAGCGTTCAGCATTACCATAATTTTAGTTTCACTTTCTTGTCCTTGTATGTCTCCTCACAGAGCATTTCTTTGGATAAAAAAGGTCACGTCCGGACACATTATTATGTGTTTTGATATAGCAGCTGGTTTAGTGGTTAGTCAACCTAGCTTTGTAATCGACCTCCTACACATGGCAGTTTAACCTGATTAAAGGGGCACAAAGTCATTTTTATTCAGTCAACGGCTTGCTTTTACTGCCTTTGTTCATCTAATTGGTAAATAAACCTCCCAGCAGTTGACAGACAACAAAGACGGAGCTGGGTATCAAACCCCAGGTCTTTTGGACCCTACTGACTCCAGAGTCATGAGCAGGGTCAGGTACCAGACAGGTGACCAATGAAAATATTCAGCAATGGATAGAAAATTTGATTATGTAATTTCAAGGGTACTGGCACAAGTAAAAATAAACAAATTGGCAGCAGTTTCATTGACACTGAACCTCCGCTCATAATTCTATGCTGACATGTCAGGATTGGTTCTCTTCTGGTGTGTTTTCAGAGTAAAAGCTCACTTTATTTCTGTTGTGAGGCTGCCTGCGTTTTCACACCATGCTTTTATTCTGAAATGTTTCTGGGATAGTTCTTAGGTGGTTGCACTAGCCTGCGAAGTTGCTTCTGTTTTTCTTTGCCTCTGTGCAAAACTTTTGTGTCTCGAGCTTGAGTAACTATAGGTCACTAAAAGCTGAATTCCTGAAAACCTTAGAATTGAAACCACTTCGTAATAATGAAATTTATATATAGGATATGTCTGATACAGAGCAATACCGAGGCTGCTGTTAGCAAGTATTCTTAAGGGTAATCAGGACTAGTTCCTTGAAGCTTTGAGGTAGTTCTTGGCACATTTTGCCTTCTGTTTTTTTTATTTGCTCACATGTGGAGTCGTTTTCAGGCAGATGTGTTATAGGAGTCCATGTCATGCATTGTTTTAAGTTTGGAGTTTTGTTCTATAAAGTCTTTGGTTGTGGGCTACTAGCTACACACAAATGGGCAATCATTTTAACAGAAGCATCTGTTCATTGATGAATGCATAAGTGTGTGAGTGTTTTTTTATGTGTGTGAGAGAAAGAAAAGGAGCCGGGGTAAGCTTATTTACCGCTGCTCATCTGTGTGCACAACAAGCTCAAGGCTGTGGACGTCAGTAGATGTGCAGCACCGTCTTTCTTGTGAAGACACTGATTGTGCAGCAGCTAAAAACACAGACAAAATGAGTTGTTACTTGTAGCCTTTACATCGTGCTTAATCACGGGTCAGGTCAGGAAGGTTTGGAAAATTGGACCCATACAGGAGTCTGCTCTTACACTGCTCCATAGCCACCCTATATGTCTGAGCTGCAGCAGCAGCAGCTGACAAGTTGCTGGAGCAATTATGTATTCATATCATTTGATTTTAACTTGTATCAATCTAATTTAAAAATGTAGTTTTGGGGCAACACTATGAAAAGGGCATTAAAGGGGAGACAGAAAGCTACAGCTGGTATATTGATTTTAATATTAGATTTAAAAACATCTCGAGTAATTGAGATGTCTAGTTTTTGTAGCATTTGCTCATAATACTTCAAAAAAATAAGTTGTTTTATGTAAGCACATGCAGGTACATTTGGATAGTTAGGATGTGTTGTGTTATTTTGTCTCTTAATAGTTCATCTGGCTCAAAAAGATTTTAAATGCTTCTCCCAAGACACGTTGGGTTCATTCACACAAGCACTGTTCTACTTCTGCAGCTGCCAATCCTTTGCAAATTAGAGAAAAGGAAAGCATGCAATCCACAAAATACAAACATACATAGGGTTTGAATTAGCAGATAGTGTCCTGGGTGCCTGTCCTATTTGCATGTATGTAAATTATGGAAAATTAAAACATTCTGTACAAATTGTGCTTTTCCTATTCCTATGCAAATAAGTCTTGTTGCAAAAAGCATCAAATTCACAAGACTAGCTCTAATTGCCACAGGCAGTTACAGTGGTTCTATTTAGACCTGTCAGGTAAATAGGTGCAATCTTTCTTCCCTCCTCTTTCTCTGTACTGTTAGTAGATATATTTTTTTTCCATTAACAACCATATCTGCCTCATTAAAATGCCTAAGTGATTGTTGGGAGTGGAGTTAATATCTGGTTGTGATTGATGCATTGTGATCAGTGCTGAAATATATGGTGTGTTGCTTTTAGCACCATGGACAGCTCAACATTCATGAGCACTTGTAGACCAACAGTGTACTCTCCAGCTTGGAATATAACCAGTGTCTGCTGTGATGGATTGAAAAATTAATCCATCCTTTTTTTTTTATGCAGGTCTTGGCCATTCTTCATTCTGTTTGCATGCGAGAGCATTTGACCCTCTGCTGTACTGTTCAAGTCTCGAAAAGTTTTATCCCTAGGGAAGTAGTGCACACTTTACGCACCTTTTATTCATCTTGTGATACATTAGGCTGTGTCCATGTATACGGCATGAATTTGGGCAAGATTGTGTATTTTTATTTGATCTTGTTATTTTCAGCTCAGCTCCTACAGTAAGTCTAAAACACACTGTTTACAAGCAAGAGTTACACTCAAGCTGTTAAGCGCCAAAAATGTGCAATTGAAACCCATTCAATTTGCGATTTTTGATCTCACTTCCTTTAAAGCATAATGCATGCATTTTATTCTATGTGGGTATCAGTCTGGGCTTTTAACTTGGAAATAAACATTTTTACTACTCCCCACCAGGTGGTGTCATTTTGACCATATTTGGCATATGGGGAAAAAACGTGCTTGTCATGCAAAAAAATAATTCACAAAAATCAGTGTTGCTGCTAATTATTGACATATCCCATGCCGTAATAATTCAACACAAAAATTTACTTTGTATGACATATTTTAAACATTTTTCATTTTTTCTGTTTCTTTTTTTTATTTAATAAAAAAACATGGTGGTAACATGACAACAAAAAAATGGTTTTCAAAGGGTTAAAATCTTTAAAAATTAATGAATATTTGATATCAATAATTAGGTAAGATGGAAAAACCTGCTTGATGAAAATAGAATAAACTATTAATGTATAACGTTTTATCTAGCTACTGAAAAGAAAGGTACGAAGGTATGAAAAGCGCATTTTCTTTTAGTTTAGCAGCTTGAGTGTGGCTAATATTAAAACAATCCCTAAGGGTTAATTTGATCTTTAAAAGCATGTAGGAAGCCTGTGAGGATCGCTGGGGGCACCAAAATCTCACCTAAAATCCAGTTTTAAGTCATCTAGCCTTAAGAAGGTCAAGACTTTGAAATAAACCAGCGAGATAACAACAGACAACAGACTCTGGATTTAAGAAACATTTCTCTGATTTACATTTGTTTTTGCTGCAAATAGAGTTTTTATCAAACCTCTTCCTCTGTTAACTGTGAGCTGATCCTGCAACTGGTGGTTTTGGGAGCTCAGGATCTTTTGGCTCCACTTTCAGATGGTGTCTTTTGTCCTTTCTATGCAGACTATGGTTGCATCAGTGGGTTGAGTGGGATGGTTGTCCTTGGAGGGAAAATGAATGGAAGGGTTTCATTTTGGTAGTTTTACACATGCAGCAAGCTTTTCCAACAATGGAACACACCACTAAAACTAATTAGACATCGAATGTTTTGAACACTTGTGGCCACGTTTTCGACTTTCAAACAAACCCTCTTGCTTTTCTGCATGGCTGTTTTAAAAAGAAGCCTTATTGATCTGTTTTCTTTCAGCAGTAACTAGCAGAACATGTGCCGTGAGAATACAATGCAACAAGCTCCAAACATCTATCAGGATGCAGTCCTGGACGGTCCTGGTGAAAATTCTGCACTTTAAACAAAAGGTAGCAGGCTACAGAGAAGACATTCTCTTACGCAGAAGTCACAGAATGAAGAAAAGGGGGTGCTGAATGAAAATGAGATGTTTGTCACCAAGAATTGTTGCATTACAAAAGAGCCTGTCCTTGGAAGAAAGAGACAAAGTCGCATGGCAGGTTCTCTTTCCAAGCGCCTGTACGTTGCCAGAACTATTGAAGAGCTCGGATGAATGAGAGGCACAATGAGTGAAAGTTATCTCATCTCCTTTCTCTTGCAGTTTGTAAACTCTGGCTAAACCGCAGGCTCGAAAAAGATGCAGGTATAAATGTTTTTTTTTCCTGTACTGTCTGCCCTTGTTGCTTTATCTGCTGCTTCCTCATAGCAACAGTTTATCATCTGTCTTGCAGAGCAGCTCCAGAGTTAAGGGGAGTGGGGGTTTCTAAAAAGGCTGAGATAGAGGAGGAACATTTGTATGTACCTGATTAATAAGATTGTAATGTTTTGTTGATTTTCACACCTGTGTGCGTGGGTTCATATCCTCCAACAATGCCCTACACCATAATAATAATCACCCTACATGAACCTTCAGCAACTCCCGCTGATCTGCGAGCGCACAGACATGCACTTGCTGCTGTGGCCACTCATTTGCATGACAAAGGCTCGGTTAATTATTTAAGGAGGCTTATTTGATCAATACAGGAGAGCTGTATCCGACTGCAGGGACAATCTGAGCCACTGGATTCTATGGGCCTTCATTATTCATGAGAACCACAGAGAGCGACCAGGCGAGAGAAAGAGGGAGGGAGAGAGGGAAGGAAGGGAGGAAAGAGAGGGAGCGAGAGATAGGGAGCGACAACAAAGGCGGCAGGGTCTTGTTTCATGTGTATTAAAAGTTTTCCTTTTTCGGTGCTGATGAATATTTTACAGGGTTTGAAACTTAGACGGGACCTCTCTATCTGTAGAGGTGAGAGCGGAGGGGAAGGGTTAGGTGGTGACACTGCTGCTGTGGCAACTGTGGTTTGTCTTGGGGTGAGGGGGTCACATGCATGAAAGGTAACTTCTTAAATAAAAGTAACATCTTTCATCTTTAGTTCTGTGATCATATCTGCACTTTACATGTGGAAAATTGTGACATGTGTCATGTTAAGAACATGTTTTGAGAGTTATCCTTGTCATTTGCATGCATGGGCAATCCTGTGTGCATGCATTCATGCAGAGTGTGTCAGTGTGTTGTGCTTGCTTGCATGCATGCGTCATGGATTAGTCACAGGTACATGTCTGCACTCGAGCACGGCCAGGGGCCGCTTAAGTAAAAATAGCCTTAATCCCACAAGAGTGTGTGCTCTGTCTTCCATCTTTCTTCCCTGCTGGCCACGCCTGAGGGGGCTGGAGGTGGAGGCAGCATGTGTACACATGCAGCTGCATGCAAATCATATCATCCATACAGTGTAAAGACATACAGTGCGTTGAAACTTGCTGAACCTTTGGCTCATACGCACTGGTGCTTATGCAAAATGAGATGCATATAAACAGTGCAAATACCGAGGTAAATATCATCCCACAACAAAAACACATAATTGTTCCCTGGATGAAAATTCATCTACTTTTTATTGACTTCTCCTGCACTGCAACACGCAGCTCATTTGGATCTTGCTTCATCAGGGAATTTTTTTATGCGGCCCTGATGCAGCTCTGCCTTTTGAAGAGTAGGCGAGTTATGTCTCTGTATAGAGTAAAGAAGGCACAGAGAGAACAGTAAAGCCAGGGGCCCACTAGCAAAATACTAAAGATTTTAAAAAAAAGTTTTGTTCTTTCTCTCAGACACATTTTCCCTTTTTGTCTGCGGCAGCACACTGAGACACTCTGCAGTCATCAGAGAAACATGCATAAGTGCACTGATGTAAAACTTTTCAGAAGAGGTTAACACCAGGTAAGGGTCCTTGTAGGGGTCATTTCAGTCTGGAGCACCAGATGGTGGTCTACAGGTGAGATGCATTGTGGGACTGCGGATGATGCTTGCAGAGACCTGTGAGGTTTTTAAAAAAGAAGGTTATTTTTGGAGATGCACTTCTTTCGCTCACCTTTATGACTCGTGCATCTGCGGGGAGTGTTACCCGTGTGCATGTCAGATCTGTGTGTGCGTGTGCATGTGTGGGTGTTGGCTTACATGCACATTTGACCAAACACTCGTAATTGGGCCCAGCAGCTCTTAGACTTTGACTCGGTGCTGTCGTCATGCCAACCGACCACTTTCCCTTTGTGCTGTTCCCATTTTTGTGTAGAGATGGCAACTGCACAGAGATGTCTCACACAACATGGCAAAATGCACCAATCATTAGCCCGCAGGCTGCATCCTTACCTTACATTCTTATTTGGCTGTGTCTTTTGGGTCCCTTGGTGAACGCTTGTCCTTTTTTACAGCAGTTGGCACCGGTTTCCTGTAGGTTACTCAGAGCTGGTAAATGTGTCAGTGGCACGCGTGGGAGGGTGTCTGAGTGCCACCTTTTTTTTTTTAAATGTGTGTGCATGGGTACAAGTATGTCAGTGTGCTAGTCTCATTAAGGGATTATTCTCGTTCTTGGACACCCTCTCCAAGCATCTGATTGGACTGAGATGGGCTGATCCCTCCAATCACCACACCTGCTGTGTTGTCATCTGGAGAGCAGGAATCACCACTAATCAGAATTGGAAAAAGAGAGGGAAGGAGGGTTTGAAAAAGACATAAAACCAGCCAAAGCTGGGTTAGAAAAATGTCTGGCTTATGAATTATATATAAAAACTATTAGAAATAAAGAGAGTGACAGAAAAAGGGCTGAAATGTTGAACTTCTTCAGTCACACTTGATGCGTCAAAGAGATTTTTTCTTGTCTCTAGGAGCTGATTGTTAGGCAGCCAGTCTCACTCAGCCTCTCTGTTCTTAAAGAACTTCATCTCTGTCTCTCTCTAGCTTTCTGCCTCTAACTTTATTTCTCCCAATTAAAAGCAGACCTCTAAGAACTATAAAATGCAATCAAGGTATTGCATCTAAATGTGTTCACAGGTGAAGTAAACCTTCTTGAAAGCGTTGCAGCATACGCTCACCTGATTGGATTAAACTGCTTTTTATCACCTCAGTCTGTCGCACTAAACACAAGATTAAGGCGTTGTACACAGAGAGTATAACCACCTGTGTATCAGGGGATGATTTTCGCAATCAAAGATTTAAAATTAACCCTGAATCTTTAATTATAATGAAGCCTTTGAACATTCACAGCCTAAGAAAATTATCTCTTTCAGAAGTAAGAATCTTTTTCATACTTGAAATTAATGCATCTGCGCTGTCTGATGCAATCGCCAATTACTTGGAGCTATTACTCCAATATTCATCCAATGAACAGATTTTTTGTGGGCTAAGGCAGCCGAGCTCCTGCCCAATCAGAACGCGAGGCTGATCGGGTCGCTCCAGCTGAAGTGTTGCTTTTGGAGTGCGGCTCAATCAGCCCCATTAATGGATTAACAGGCGCCATGTAAATGTTGCCCCAGTGGCTCCGTCTCTCTCCTGCTCTTATAATTGTCAACTATGAAGTTCACATCAAAACTAATAACCGGTCTGATGCCATTTCCCTGCGCTTCTGTTGCCACTGGCAACCGATAGAGTCCCCCGCTCTGTGTCGGGAGCTTGTCGCCAGGTTTGAATGCGAGCGAGAGAGGAAACAGACCCAGGCTCAGAGAAGAGAGAATAAAAGCGCTAAAAAGAGGGATTCAAAGGAGATATAGCGGATTGGAAACATTCAGAGGAATGAAAGACTCATGCTGGGTCTTGACAGATGTGAATGTCAGCTGGGTAGTTTGGTTTTTTCACTGAGAATACCTATGTCTGTAGTTTCTTTTTGTGTCTGAATGTGTGTGCGTAAAGCTGTGTCAGGCTTAGACACACAGTAGAGCTCCAACAGACATGAGCCGCCCCGAGGACACCCTCGTCCTTCACTGCCTCCCTTTTTTTGTTTTTTTGTTTTTAACTACACCATCAGGCCTGCCCCAAGAGCTGGCTGGGCCCCTGAAAGACCCAGAGAACTGGCCCTCCCCAATTGGGATTTATTGATATCAATGCATGCGTGTTGGGTGTGTCCAATTGGTGATAGCGCCCTGGCTAACAGTTGCATAAATTTTGACCTGAAAAGTGTGTCAAACTATTACTGGGCTCTGATATTAGAAAAATTTATTTACGCTACTTTTTAACCCCTTTTCAACACATTTTCTGACCATTTTTGCTACTTCTTTTTTGCCATTTCTTTTCAATTTTTGCCACTGTTTAGCCACGTTTAACTCATTTTTGCTGTTTTTCATGCATTGTTGTCACTCTTTTGCTGCTTAACAGCCATTTTTGTCACCTTTTCACTCAATTCCCATGTTTGTCAGTTCTTTTAGGCATTTAACTAAGATTTTTGCTGTTTTGTCCCCTTTCTTTTAACCCATTTTTGCCACTTAATGCTATTTTTGCTGCTGTTTAGCCACTTTTAACCCATTATTGCTGCTTTTTTATTCCTTTTTGCAACTCCTTTACACATTACACCAAATTTTCCTATTATTTTCACTTTACAACCAATTTTGCAACTTCTTTTTGGCATTTATATTCAATTTTGAAAGTTTTTCACCCTTTTTTCCACTCTTAAACCATTTTTACCACTTCACACCAAATTTTGACAATGTTCAGGTACTTTTTAGCCACTTTTTGCCTCATTTTTTTGTGTTGAACCCTTTATTGCCACTTTTAACCAATTTATTACCACTTCACACCATTTTTTGGTCACTGCTGAGCTACCGTTTAGCCACCTTTAACACATTTTTGCTGTTTATAGCTGGTTATTGCCACTGTTTTGCAGCTTTATGCCCATTATGGCCACTTTATGTCTTTTTTTTCACTAAGCGCCAATAATTGACTCTTCTTTTTCTGCATGTATATCCAATTTTGGCTGTTTTTCCCCCTTCCTTGCCACTTTTATCACATTTTTTTGCCACTTAATGCCATTCTTTCAACAGTTTAGCCAGTTTTAGCCCATTTTTGCTGTTCTTCTTCATCCTTATTTATGCCTATTTTTACCACTTTTAATCTATTTTTTCTCTTTTTTTTAAATTCTACATCCATTGTTGCCAGTTTTTTGGCATTTATAACTAGCTGTTTTTTTTAAATCGTTTTTTGCCACTTTTGCCTTTTTTTCTACAGTTGAGCCACATCTAACCCTTTTTGATATTTTATCCACTTTATTGTCACCCATTTTTGCTGTTCTTCACCCTCTTACATCTTTATGCCCATTTTTGCCACTTCTTTTTAGCATTTATATCCTATTTTTCTGCTTTTTGCCCATTTTAGTTGCTTTTCTCTTTTTTTTTTTTGTCACTTTTTGCCATTTTTTGCCGCTCTCTGCCTTTATTTATTTTACTTTTTTGCCTCTTTTCACAATTATGTTGCAAAGTTGTTCACATTTTTTCTGTTTAATTTTCAGGCATCATGGTGTTTGTGCACATCATACCCTAGCTTTAAAGTCCAACATTTTTTTCCAAATGGTGTAGTTCAGTGTGCCCATCCAGGTTTTAAACTTGAACAATAAAAAGGTAATTTTGTTTTAAGAAAAGGGGTTTTTGAAGAAGGCTGTATTTGTCCTACAGAATAAATAAATGATAAATGATTGATTATTATTCAAGCTAGAGATAGAATTTTGATATCACAACTTAACTTTACAGTGAACTATTTTGCTGACCTCCACTGGCTGTGCCCCTGAAAACTCTCCCCTTTAACCCCCCCTTATGAGTGGCCTTGAACACCATGTGTGTCGGCCTCTACTATGCATCTTACCTGGGCTTGTTTGCTCACTCCTGAGAGTGTGAAGCTTTTTAGAAGGTGTAGTAAAGGAGAGGAGGCTCTTGATTCGAGTCAACGCTGAGCTCACTGCTACTGTCTCCTGCCTTGTCTGCTCAAAGAGCTCCGGCACCCCGCCGGGAGAGATGAGAGGCTTGATTACAGTCAAATTAGCAAATGAGCAGGTTAATTACAGAACCAAATTCCTGTAAAAGAAGTGTCATTTCTCTGAGAGATGCTCCAGCTCCTGCTCATAGAGCCTAAAGGAAAGAGGAGGAAAGAGAAAAGGCAGAGGACGAATGCCTTTTTCTCCTCTTTTCTTTTTCAAGAAAGGCCCCCGTTTGAGGTTAAGAGAAAATGGTTGCATCAATGAGCTATTATTTCTTTCAGAGGACACTTTTCCCCCTCTCTCACTTTCTCTCCTTCCCTCTCACTCAGGAGACTGCATCAAACCCCCTCACTCCGGCTTTCTACCCACTCTGCCGCTCACTGGCTTTCATCCTTCACCTCACAGGAGCCGTTGGGAGGCTTCCTTTTTTTTTTTTTTTTTTTTTGTGCATTTGCTACAACGTGTAAAAAAAAGGAATTTGTGAGACATTCGCCTAAAGTTTGCAAGGACATTCCCTTTCGCACACTAAAAGAAAGCTGAGACAACACGCTGGAGAAAAGGCAAAAGTAATTAGGGAGAAAGGGCGGATTTTTTTAGCCGACCTTGCTTGGTGCTGCCACTGTTGTTCAGTTTGTTCATGTCACGAGCCAGTAAGAAGTGTTTAGGAGCTACGTGATGCACTTCGCTGAGCACTTGCCTCAGCCTGTGGCTTATGTGTGGTTTTATGACTGCAGAGATATTGTGTGCGAGGGAGAGAGATGGATGGATTTTGTGGGCAGATGTGTATGAAGTCTGGAGCAAATGGAGTGAGAAGCTGAGCAGCTGGCAGAGGACAAGGAGTAGGCTAGTGGAGAAGATGGGAGATTCACAGGCACACATACCAAAGTGATTCAGGCTACTGCTGCACACACTGCAGCGACATGACTCACACCAGTTCATTAACCAGACACCGTCATTTGTGTGTCATCCCCGGGACAACCTAGTGCAACACCGCTAACTTAATTTCTCTCCTGTGTTGTCACCACAGTGTCATCGTCTGTCATCAGTTGAGTAAATTAGAGTTTCACTCCGCAAAGTGTTTCCAGGGAATTTGTCTCGGTTGTTGTCATATCTCCTAATGGAACTGAAGATGTGAAAGTTGGCAGTTGGCTCTCTCTATAGATTTTGTGGGTGCTGTTGTGGCCCGAGGGATGCACGCAGTTGTGTGAAGATACACTCAGAGACGAGGGAGGGAGGGGAGGAGACTTGGAGAGGCTTGTTTGGTGACCATGAGCAGTGGGAAGGCATCCATATTTTATGTTATGCATATTGGAGGAGATGGGAGAAGCAGCATGGTGTCGAGGGGAACTGCGTCCTTTCCCGAGGTGCATCAGTGCAGGTTATCTCTTTTAAATTACAGCTTTAGCAACACTCACCGCCCTCCCTTTTCCTCTCTTTCTTCCTCCATCCATACTTCTCTCCTCCTTCCCGTTTTCCCCTTCTTCCTCTCAGACAACTCTATTGGATTTTTAGTCCATTCCAAATGAATTGAGCTGCAGCGCTCATGTCGAAACGAGCCCAGTCGATTGCCTAAATGTAACTATGCATAGTTATCGGGACTGCAGCGCAGGCCATTTGCGGGAAGCCTAAACATTATAAACAAATAAAGCAGCCGTATTGCCTCCAGGCCCTTGGTTAGGAATGCACTGCAGTGTCTGGTGAATGGGCAACCAGCGTGAAATCCAATATGGGCCTGTGTGTGGAGGCGGAGGGAGAACACTCCACTCCAATCTTCATCAATATAGCACTTTACAAGACTGGTACGTTCGCTGCCACAAAAACACAACCGCTATTATTTTGACCACTCCACGCCACATCTCATACGGCTACAACTGCAACTGCTGATTCTTTTTTTCTACGTAAGGAAGGAGACTGTTCTAGCCTGCCCACAGAGTTGGCTGTGTAAACCCAGAGAATGCCCCCCCCCCCCCCCCCCCAGCTGGGATGTATCGATAGTATCAGTGCATGTGTGTTGGATGAGTAGCATTGGTGCTAGTGTCCTGGCAAACAGTTTCTTCATTTTCCAGCTGAAAAGTTTGTCAAGCTATTATTGGATTCTGATACTTTTTTTAGTCACATTTTAAACACTTTTTATTGCTTTTTTTCATCAATTTTTGCAACTGTTAACCCATTTTTGCTACATTTAAGATACCATTTCACCAACTCTCAAGCCATTTGGCCACCTTTTTAATCCAGTATCATCACCGCCAATTTCTGCCACTATTAACCCATTTTCACCACTCTCTTTGCCCATTTTTGCCGATTTCAACCTCAGTCCACTATTTGTCATACCCATTTTTGACACTTTCTATTTTTTATTTGCATCTGTTTACCCATTTTTCTCACTTTAAAAACACTTTTGTCAATTTCTGCTACTGTTAAAATTCAATTTACCACCTTTGTTACCATATTTTTGCCATTTTTAACCCATTTTAACTCTGTTTTAAGAAAAGGCAACTTTAAACAAATAGCTTTATTTCCTATACTTGCCACTGTTAACCCATTCTTGCTACATTTAAGATGCCATTTCATCCCATTTTCCAGTCATTTTGGCCACCTTCTTTAATCTGAATTCACCCATTATATTTTTGCCACTTTTAAACCCTTTCTTCCACTTTATCTGCCCCTTTTCCCACTTTCCACCTGTCGTTACCTCTGTTTACCCATTTATGCCTATTAACCCCTTTTTACCACTGTCTTTGCTCAATTTTGCCAATTTCAACCACAGCCCACTATTTGTCATACCCATTTCTGCCATTTTAAACCAATTTTTGCCACTTTTGTTTATTTTTTGCCACTTTCTGCGTATTATTTTTTTCAAGTGTTGACCCGTTTTCCTCTTTAAACACACTTTTGTTACTCTTAACCCATTTCTTCTACTTTTAAAACCCAATTCACCACCTTTTCTGCCCACCTTTGCCATTTTAACCCATTTTAGTTCCGTTTTAAGAAAAGGCCACTTTGAACCAATTTTGCCACATTTTAACCTCTTCTTATTGCTTTTTTTCCACCTATACTTGCCACTAATAACCCATTTTTATAACATTTAAAAAATTCCATTTCACCAGCTTTTCCATTCGTTAGGGCCAATTTTTTTTTATTCCAATTCATCACCTATACCACCGGTTTCTGCCAATTTTTAACCCTTTCCACCACTTTATCTGCCCACTTCTGTCCCTTTCCACTGCTCCCTTTGCCCATGTTTGCCAATTTCAACCACAGACCACTATTTTTCATGCCATTTTTTGCCACTTCAAATCCATTCTTGCAGATTCTAACCCTTTTTTCACAATTTTTCTGCCATTTTTTTGCAACTATGATTCCATTTCTGCCTCTTTCTGCCTTTTTTGCAATTGTTAAATCAATTTTCCCACTTTCAACCCATATTTGCCACTTTCTGCCATTTTTTTTTTACATCTGTTAACCAATTTTTCTCACTTTAAACACACTTTTTACACTTTAAAACTATTTATGCTGCTTTTAAAATCCAATTAACCACCTTTTCCACCCATATTTCAATTTTCAACCCATTTCAATTCTGTTTTAAAAAACCGAGTTTGCATTTTTATGAAGTCTGTACTACTGCATAAATGATTAAAAATGCATTTTTCAGGTAAAATAAATAAATAAATAGAATATTGTCACAGTTTAACTTGATAATGGACCATGAGTTTGCTCTACAAGAGCTATCAGTTTGGCTTGGCCCCAGAAAGCTCTCCTCTTTATCCCCCCTTAACGTCGTCCTTGGTTGCAGGAGTGCTACTGTAATTAATCACATCAGCCAATCAGAGTTGAGAACTCTTGAACGTGTCCGCATGGCTCAGGTGGATTTTTAAAAAAGGTTTTGATTCTGTTGATTTCAAATATTTCACTCATCCAAGGTTGTTATTTTGGCCTTGCTTCAGTGATAGTACAGAGCATTTTTCATAAGCAGGGTTTTTTAAAGTGCCAGTGTAGGCGTAGGACAAAAAAGTCAACTCTTTCAGACGGTTGCCCTTACATATTTTAATTCCTGCTGCAATCACAATGGCCACCACAGAATCAGTGATTGCTAGTGTAGTTTTTCTGGCAGCAGATGCTATTATTAACTGCTTAAAATTATGATGTTGCACATTTCTGTCCAGCCATTGTAAAGAAAAAAAAACACATTCCAGCATGACCACTGTAGATGGGATTCCACATGGCAGTAAGCAGACTGCGCTCTCTCTTATCTGCTCAGCCAACTCTGTCCTGGACCGTGTTTATCTCTTATCACTGTGTCCTAATGGTTCTGTGTGGTACAGGAGCACTGAAGGATAAATCACCAGGGGTCTGGGTGCTGTGCTGTGAGACATGCACAACTACAGGACACCGTTCTCCACTCTGATTTGCTGGAAACCCCTCCAGTTACCATGGAAACCACTTTATCACTGGCAGTTATGGTGACATTGACCCAGAGCAGGGGTCAGGTCTAAGTGCAATAGCCTCACACCATTCGTTGCAGGGTGCATTTGGATGGCATGTGCTTCTGTTTCTGGAGGATAAGCGCTCTCTGAGGCTGAAAAAAACTACAGACATAAGTGTTTTTGGGCACTTCCCTAAAGCTCTTAGTGTGACCTTGTCTTTGTGTGTGTGCGTGTGAGTGCATGTCGAGGATATTTGGGGCGAGGTTAAAGGGGAACATGTGCCTTCCCTGATGTATGACCTTGGGGCAGACAGTCTCATTCTTTCCACTTTGTGCTGCTTAGATCATCAGATATCAACCCAGCAACAGTCTTGCTGCTGCCACCAATCACAGATAACCTCTTAAAACCTGGCGTGGTGAAATCAATCTTTTCTGAAATGCATCGTCATGTAGACATGGACAATTCTGCAATGCTGCAGTGACAGAACATTATTAATTATTGTTTAGCCACAACTTACAGTTTCCAGCCTTGGCTGACAATGTATTAACCCTTTACAGCCTGATACCTCAAATAATCCCCAGTAAAATTTTCTTTTTTTTAGGATCTGAGATGTTTATTTAACCTTCTACTGAAATCCAAAAAAAGAAAACTTTCCCTCAAAATTTCACACATTAACATCTCAAAGACAAAGTGATGGTAGAGACCTTTATAAACACACTCAACATAAAACAACTTGAAAGGACACACCTTGAATTTACAGAATATCACTGGCATTTGAAAATGTATATAGACTGTATTTTTGTATAGGGCAGGTAAGCACCATTGAAATTACATAAGCAGCTAGAGCTGCAAGCAGCACATAAGGGCCCTTGCACCATGGTATATTTCAGTTTATGTTGCAACCACTGGTGTAAACTACTGCTTGGTGCTGGTAAACCAGTCAGTGTGCTCCTGCACAGCAGAGAGAGCAGGGAGAACCTACCAGGTCTGTGACTAAATAAAAAATAATGAGCACGTTCCACTTTATATATGAGGTAGTACTGGATGTCTACAGTAGGTGGCAGTGTGACAAGCAAGATGCTAATATGTAGATGGGGTAGGAAAGATATTTTGTCATCTAAAATTAAAAGAATATGGGGCATAGGGGTGTTACTACCTACAGTAAAATCATAAGATTAACCTTTGAATGTGTAGAGTGAATTTGAAATATGTAAGAAAACAGATGTGGCATATGTGAGATATGTCAACTTCCTGTCAAATTGGTGAGATCACAAAATGCTTTCCACTGCTATTGAGACATCCTTTAATGCAACATGTGTGTGTTGTTGACAAATATTGTGACAAACATTTAAACTCAGAGCTTGATAGGTTCAGTACAGTAAGAGAAAAGAAGAAATGGCCAGATTATGTTACTTCCTGTTTGCAGTAGAGGGCGCCATGATGGGATTTTTGCATGTTGACATGTTCGGTGTGGTACTGTTGTGTTGCCTGACAATTCTGAAGAGAACAGAATGATGTATAAAAACAGGTTCAAGTCATTTGGTACCATCAAAAACACCTTATACTGAAATTGAGAAGAAGTTGGTGGGCTTCCCTCCTGATTTGGACATGGGTCCAAAAGGCTTTTGTGTAGGTTTGGGGACGACCCATATGCAGACCAAAAAAAAATCAAGCCTACGTTGAATGGTGTGTAGGGATGAATGTTTTTAAAGCTAAAATCTAAAACCAGTGGGGGAAATGTTCACTAGGCAGAAAGGTAGGGACAAAGTAATGATACTGATGCATGAATGTATTTGGGAGCAATGTGTGATTATCCTTGAGTTTGGTGATGATCGATAAAAGCACTAAAAAGTTGTAATGCTATTATCTGTGAATTTTCACTGCAAAAAACATACAAAAAGTAAGTCTGAGCCCCGGTTGTGGCCTATCCCTTTGGTGAAATCTCAGAGTTACCACAACTTCACATCTCCATCTTGCCTGGTCTAAGCAAACGATAAATTTCCTTTGACTACTACATTAAAATGTGATATGTGTCAATCGGCAAAAACCCAAAGTTTAACCTTTAGCTGTTTGTGGTGAAGTCTCTGTACATTTTAGAGGATGCTCCCAAGAGAATTTTTTTCGTCTTTTTTTTTTTTTTGGATACATATGTGTACCAATTTTCATGCATGTAGCTCTTCCCCAGTCTTTTGGGGCCATGGTGGGACTTGCACAAAAGTGCTAGAATATAAATATTTCCACTAGGGGATAGTTTTCTGTAAAGTCTGGTTCATTTTGAGGCATGAAAAAGTCCCCAAATTAGTGATTCGTTTAACAGAAAAAATTAAAATACTAATTAGTGCATTTCAATTGGGTCCTCACACCGAGGTCTGTGATCAGGCCCTAAATATAGGCAAACCAAGATTAATGACAGAGTAGGAAAACAAAGCAATAAAGAAAAAGACCAAAAAAGAGGAAATAATAAGGTTTTTTTTTTTTTGCAAGTCATAATCAGACGACCAAAGATGGAAGTCCTTCAGCAGTCTCTAACATAAATACAATCATAAAAATCCATGCTCAGCAATTTCAGTTTGTTTATTACAAAAAGAACAGTCATTATCAAAGTCCTTCAGCCGTCCACTCTGTGCTCCACACACCGTGACTGACCCAGGGGCTTGGATACTACAACCCAGGTTAAAGTAAGCTGGCACTGTCCAGTAGGATACTGCGTTAGGACAGCTGCTGCCTGCCCAAACTCACATTCAAAACTTGGCGCTGTCGCACTTTCATTAAGAAAACCCATCTGCTAACTTTATTCCATCTTAGAACAACGCTTAGTCTCCTTAGTAGTTCACTCTGAACTGCCACAGAACTGCCCATGCTGAACGGAGCCCAGCTGCCTTTAGCATGAGCGCGATGGTCCGCCAGCAATTAGGAGCACCGGGTCTGACCCCCAGAGACTAAAATCTGGTTATCAGTGAAAAAAAGGGGAAAAAAGTGAGAAAAGACACTAATTCTTTAAGGAAAGGCGAGTTCCCTTAATAACATTAATTCAGATAGACAGGATCATATTTGTGTTGCCTAAAAATATTCAGAAATTTATGAACATTGTACTGTCTGGTATTTTATAAATACTTTGCAATAAAACATGTCCACTTTGGAGCAATATTTAGCACATTGTCCAACACATTGTAAAGGTTGAAAACAGGAGATACAATCTACTGTCTTTCAGTAGTAATGGAAGTAAAGAAGCTGAAGCTGAAGTTATGTTTATAACTTCAGCTTTGAGTAATATAGCTTACTCATTAATGCATTTAGACTGTCAGAGAGTTCTGACGAACATTCCTTGAATAGGACATACAGGCTTAAATATATTTTACTGTATGCATCAGTGGGCCTATATAAATATAAACACTCATGGACTATTTATGCTTTTAAGAAAATAATTTAGGGTCTGAAGATTTCTGAAGTCTATGATTAGGTTAAAAGATCATAAAATCAGGAGGACAGAACAGACTACTGACCTGTGAGATGTTTAAAACATTCAGAGCTGCTTTTATTAAGTATCTACATTTGCTACTAAAGCTCTAAGTCAAGTCAATTCAGCAAAAACTTAAAACTCTTCATGTCCTCAGAGATCCGGGAAACAATGTCTTGCTTTTGTTTTTGGTACTAAATTCTGGTGTTATTTTACTATAAGTCCACTTGTATTTGCAAGAATGTCTCTCATTGGCACTGCAGTTTTTATAATGAACCAAAGATTGGGGATTACACAGCATGACTCATACTTCTTAAGCAGCTGCCTGAAGCATTAGTTATGAGCTACGCTGAAAAGCTCAAGTCTTTACAAGTAAAGCAAAGCATAGCAAAGTGCTGCTTGTGATCTTCTGACTCTGTTTAGAAGTTCAGGAAAATTGGCCCAGTTTAACGAGCGTAGCTGCTGTTGCTAAATGCTAACTAGGATGGCATCTTGTCATGTGCAGATGGAGGTTGGCTGTGTTGCTGCAGTGTTTTACTCATGCAAACCCCCAATTTTCTAGTGTTTGAAGTAAGGGTCGAGTAATACTGGTTTATCAGGGCTGATAACAATACCAATTATTAGTAGCTCATGAGACCAACAACCAATATTTGGAATGGATATGCCTTTATTAGGGATGTTCCAATGCCATTTTGTCCCAATACAATTGCGCTGAGTATTGGCTGATACCAAGTACTGATCCGATGGGAACTTCTGGAAGAGTGCAATGGAAAAGTAGCAAATTATTTTAGCCGGACATTTGCCTCAGAATATGACTCAACAAATAGAGTCATTATGCACTGATTCTCTGTGACCCTTATCATTGTTTCCCTGCTGATTATTGTGAGTTTTACTGCCTTATATTATGGAATGACATGATATTATGGAACAGCCTGCCATTGGTTGACGGACCCTCACAAAGGAAAAACAATGTGATGGTTAGCATTAAGGCTAGCAGTAGTTAAGGATCGAAAATGATTAAAAATGGATAAAAAGTAGTTCAATATTGGGTTTACTGGTGTGGATTTGATCCTTAAAGTCCGCAAAAAAATATCTCTGCTGTTTTAAGGGATTCAAAGCATCAGTAGCGTCAATGGCAAGGCGCAATGGCTAGCTTCAAGAGGAAAATAAGTCAGGGGCTATGATTTATGGTTTGAAAGCTATTTAACTTGTAATAAATTGTGTCACCTCTTGTTCTGTATGACAGCGCAGATCAGGAGAGTTTTTTTAACAAAAACATACAGAGAATAATTGTCATGTAGCTCATATAGCAGTGTATTCTGGCAGCAAGGAAGAATTGATTTCTGGTTTGTAATGCTAACACTTAGCATGGCTAAACAAAGCAAGAATATAAAGCTAAAACAGTATCGGATCAGTGCATCAACACCTGTACTTGCCGGTATTTGCTTTTTAAGCAGTATCAGACATATTTTTGGTACTGGTATTAGAAATAGAACAACTCTACATATTATAAAGTACAAAATATACTCAATGTGGCTGAAGTAAAATTACATCATCAAAAAAAAATGAAGGAAAATATACAACTGAGTTCTTGCTCTGTCAGCATGAGGAACAGCAAAATGTAACACAGTAGAAGCAGGAAAACTGGAAGTAATACCTTACGCTTACTGTAAGTGGCACCCCGGATTAATCATGATTGTCTAGCGCTCGTGTGACATTCAGCCAATCAGACTGAGTTATACAGAAAATTTTGTGAGACTGTGGAGAGTGAAAATAAAGCCATAGGGGGAAGACACATTTTGCAGTGGAACCAAAGTAGCTTGTTTAATTTTTGATTAATTAACTTTATCAATTAACTGTAAAATATAATGTCAATACGGATAATGGGCCAAATGCCTTAGTAATTGATTAGGCGGTAATTGGTCTACCCCTAGTTTGAAGAAAACCATAATCTGGTATCTTTGGTTTCCTCTTGTTTGCAGCACTTTGACTGTCTCATCCGTATTTGTTTTGATGTGAAGCGTCTCTCCTTTATGTAGATTAGAATCTGCTGGCTTTTTTTGTTTACTGCTTCATCAGGATGTGTATTTGAAACTGCTGTCACAGAATTTGCAGCAGTATGTGACATCTGTATCAGTGCACATATAAGCATGATGTGAATGATGATATATTGTTATCCATTTTTGGGCTCAGGCCTACTGTGAGCTAAGCTGTGATTTAGCCCTAGACTTAGTAAGTGGAGCAGGAAAGATGGTACCATCATTTTGACAATCAGAGAGTTAGCATCTGGAAATGCCTTAATGTTTGGACAATGTCCAGTGCTTATTGAAGATGTGCATCTGTCTGTAACAACAGATGTATTGGAATAAAATCAGGAATAGTCAAAATCTGTGATTTGGGTACAACCCTGATAGTTTTGAAAGTATGTATAATTAGTTTTCTTCTCTTTATTTTGAAACTTTATTTCTCACTGTGTCCTGCGGTTCAGCATGGGAAGCAATAAAACTCCTCGCTGATGGCGATGTGTGCCACATGCTAACCCTGCATGGGGTGCTTTTAATTTACCTCCGACTGCTGCATTAATCCATCTCTCTCTATTGGACAGCCATTATGGATATGGCTGCTTTATAAAGTACTTTTATGAGAGAGCTTTGGCTTTTTGTCCAACTCTGCAGCAAAGTGGTCCCTCCAAAAGCCTCGCTGTTGTTCAGCCGTCTCCCCCTCTTACCCCTCATTTCATTTCTTCTCTGTGCCTTCCCAGCCACATCCTCTCTAATGAAGCTAAATCTAGCATGCTAAATGGGACCAGTCAGCTATGTCATTGGTGCTGGAGCGGCCATAGCAGTCTTCTATTGGCCCCGAAGGCACAAACACCACTTCAAGACGATGAGTCAATGGCATTAGGAGTGTTCACGGTACAGCAGCCACAAACAATGTAGACCCGAGCAGACAAGCACTTATCTGTGGTAGCTCTGAAATATTGGTGCCATGCAGGCACCCAAAGACTGAGGCACCCACGTGTGGGCTGGAGAGAACAGATAAAGTAACAGAGTCAAAATGTGTGTGTGAAAGTGCAACTGTAGCTGCAGTGGAGATGGGTACTGTACCAGAGATCAAGAGCAGAGAGACGTGCTCTGCAGGATACCAGCCTGTCAATTGCCCCGCTCTCAGCTTCAAAGTTCTCAGCTTCAGGATTTCATATAGAATCTAATGGCTTTGGAGTGTGAGTGCACACAGTCACACAAGTGGAAAAGCACCGTAATACAGGACCCTACATGACAATCCAAAAAGCACACACACTCATAGGTACACACACAGACGCACACACGGTGTGTCAAATCTCCTACTGAAGTCCAATATATCCCTCACAAACCCATTAAAGGTGCTTCATACAACAGCCTCTCACAGAATACAGAGAGGGAAGTGAGAGCAGCACAGACTGAGAGAGAAACAGCCAGTAGGAGAGCCCTGTATTTGTTACTGTGGGTGCTCAAACTCAACACATTCTTGCATGTAAAAGTGTACTTTTTAAACCCAGATTTATCCATGCATTAGGTTGGACGTTAAAAGAAAATCAACAGTTTTTTGCTTATTAAGTTGCTTTTAAATGTGCACATTTGAGTATAGATAAGATATTATTTAGTGTCATTGTGCCACTTGTGGAGGATTATATTATAGAAATGTTAAAACCACAACTAAGCTTATCTAGTCACATTCAGAATAAATATATTAGTACCTTTCAAAGCAGCAGCAAACCAGTATGTGTGTGAGCAGGCCTGCTCATGCTGGGCCCCTGAAAACCTGAGTGAATTGGCTCTTTTAGAATGTCATATATATCAAAACATGCCTAGCACCAGCCTCCTTGCTATAACATTTAGCACCTCAGCTTAGCCCTGATCATTTTTTTGGGTCAAAAATCTGGACCTTTTACATACCTCAGCGGGTATCTGTGCTCAGGCCTGGTCAGAGTACTGTGAGTGCTGGGAAGCTAGAGCTCGGGAGAGGGGGCAATTTTACTTTAGCACACTGTAAAACTGAGCAAGTTGGAAACACTCAAAATATTTGTTGAAACTGATCATGTCAAAGCGTTTAAGTTGTGGAAATAGTTTTTTTTAGTAGACTTAGGTTAAAATATAATTTACACTGCGATCCCTGATGAATTAATAGAACTCGAGACATTAGAGGCAACTGATTACATGAACATTTGGAGTAGTACTCTCTGACGGGTACATCAACTCAATTTCACATGTACATTCATGTTGACATTTTCTAATGTTAACCTACACTGTGAAAACTTTCCTACACCTAAAATTTTGTTTAAATCCAACTCAAAACATGTTCAAGCATTTTTCGTGAAACTAAATGTTCTTTATCAGTTGCAGTTTTTCCAATATTTCTATCACATACATTAATCTTGAACATTTGTGCCATGTAAGGTAGGCCAACTTAAGCGTGAAGAATGGAAAGGTGCACATTATTATCTGTTGTGTTTGCTCCTGGAAGGCGGGACTTGTCTAACTCAGTGCGCAACTTCACTCATCGCGAAAAAGTGTCTAATGCCCAAGGGCATTCTGAGAAAACTATGCAAATTAAAAGATGACTGTTAAAGAATGAGTACACTAACAACAAATACTAAGTGACTAACAACTGTTTATCTTTAAACTAAAAATATAGTGCTCCATTAATTTAGGCAGCTTTCACATCAGGGGGCCGAAACAGAGTGCACTTTAGCCCAAATTCTGGTTTATTTTGGTCAGTGTGAATGCAAATCAACCACGCCCAGGTACCAGGTCCCGACCCACTGTGGAGGTGGTCTCAGGCACGATTCAAGTTGTCTGTGGAAGTTGAATCAGCTGTATGACGTCATCGTAAAAACTAAACTTCTTTCTTCAGTGTGGCAGTTTGTTTACATTTTCCTCAACAAAAGTTAGAAATCATCAGAATCAAGTCATCAAATGGTCTGGTATGACTCACCTTACAAATGAACACAAGTTGGATGCAGTAAGATGAGTTGCAAAGGCAATAGAAGTCTCCTATTAAATGTTGTATCTGCGCAGCAAGAGTCCATTCCATCAACAGAGGTGCATGTAGATGTGTTGCTGGCATCTTTAAAAGTGATTCTAAAAACATCCAGGATGGCAGGATGGTCTTTTTGCCAGGTTAAAACAAAAAAACAAACAATCAAAAAAAAAAAAAGGAAAAAAAATCAACTCAGTGATTGCCATGGTAGCTTCTTCTTTCTTCTCCTTGGCAGGTTTGTAAACCAGCTATGTGCGCATGTCACCTGCTGTATCAAACTGAGTACATAGGCAAGTGGGCCTGGGCACAGATCTATGTTGCTAGTGTGAAAGCAAGCCAGTGGGGGGCAGGGGAGAAGGAGGAATCATGGCGTGGTTCAAAACAATCGGGCTCTAATGTGAAAGCACCCTTAGATAAATAGGGCTGTTTTAGATTTTTAAGTAATTGCAACTCGTTTCCCAAAACAACCTTCAACTTTTCAGTCTTACAGTGCAAGAATAACAGGTGCACTTGATCAAGAAACTGCTCTGCCATAGAGTTCAGTGTTTTATCTTAGTCATGTTGTGGTTGCTCCCCATAGATGGGACTTTTTAACTGTGTTGATAACTCCACTCAGGGTTCAAAAGTGTAAAAGGCATTCTTGTCAAACTGCAGATTGAGGGATAACTGTTAATAATGTAGCTACGATGACTGAAAATACTTAACATGATGGAGCACCCTTTACATAAAACTAAAATTGTTCTATTAACTCAGTTTTGGTCTTACAGCACAGGATATGTGGCAACTAGGCCTTTTGTAAGTGCACCCTTAGGGTCAGAAAGACTCAGCAGTTGAAATCATATCAGCAGTCACTTACAAATCATAAAAGCACACACATCCAAATGACAAAAATACACCCACTTTCAGAAACTGAGATGATGAATGTTCAGGTAAAACTAAACTTGTCCTTCTGATGCAGTGACACCCATCAATGACACTTCTAACATTCAAACAGTTCAAACCTAAGAAACCTTATTGAAAGCATGGTTTACTATCAGACAAGGCAGTCAGAGGCTTTTTACAGTCTGTGATTATACAAGAGCACCAAACCAACTTCAGCTGTCATCATGCCTTTGTTTTTTAATCTACAATGTTGCATTACTGGTGTGTCAGTGTGTGATTTCACATTGCATTACACTGTTGCAGAAAAAGCAGGAGTTTGAACATGTAAACACAAGGCAGAAGCTTTAAAGACACATAGACTCAGGCATGCACACACAAACAGCACTGATCTGACAGCATCACTATCTCCCCCTAACACTCCTCTGTCACTTCCGGCGATAGTGGATCAGGGGCTGAATAGCTTCATCCCAGTGTTCCGCCTCATGTGCATTTCACATAGCAGGTGTGGACTAACAGGGGTGTAAATCTCCCACCTCAAACTGGCAAAATGTAAGTGACAACTGCTTATAAAGAAGGAAATGGCTGCCCTTCACAGCAGCCTCTGCAGCACTTGTAAAAGCTGTCCAGGGGGACTGAGTCTTGTCCTAATCCACCTGGGGCTGCAGCTGTCCCAGCTGGAGGAAGTAAGAGGATGAGGCGTCAGATATGTGCTCAAAGAAGGCATGTAAAACCAAAATTATGAGCTGCACATGTAAAAAACACATCTGTAAATCCAATCACTGTTGATGGTCCTTATTTTTTGTTTTAGCATTTTATTTTCTGCTCCTCAGATGTTGGTGTCTATATACCTTGTAGAAGTTATAGCTAAAAATTGAGATAAGACTAGTATTTCTTAGCAGATATCCTGTACTTCTGTTGCTTTTAAAGCTATTGTTAAGATCATGTTTGCAATTGGGCTTTAACTTTAAAAATACGAATGATATTTGAAATAATAATCTTCTACTGTAGTAGGTTAAGGCCAAGGAGGATATACAGAAAGTTGTGAATCACACAAGAGTAAGAAAAACTAATGAAATCATGACCCAAAGCTGAACCTTTTGTTAAGTTTAAGAGCCAGCAAGTATAAGCATGTAAATTTGCTACACAAAGATAATGAAATTTTTATGTATATTAGCTTCTAAATGTCAGCATGACAGCTCTAATCATTGCATGGGGACCATGTTAACTTACTAACATTTGCCTTTAGCTTAAAGCACAACTCTGCCTGCAGCCTTGCAGAGCTGCTGGGGTGGCTGTCTTGTTTTTAATTAAATGTCTCCCCCATATGACTCTGTAGCAATTTAAGTCAAACAACTTAACCCTGTCCCACCAACCTATTCAGCTTACAAGCAGGCAGAGGGCTTTGGAGACCTTCAGATTAAGGAAGGAACTGGCAAGAAACAAAGCTACCTATACCAAAGTTCTTCTCCTCTGAAGGGACAATAGGTACAGCCAAAAAATTTCCTAATTTTTATAGTTGTATTGGGCATGCCTTTTCAAGCAGATGCCTTGGTCACCATGAGAGACGTGTCAGGTTTATTCATTTATTTAAATTTATTGAAAAAAATCTCATTTACAAGAGTTTCCTGGCCAAGACAGGCAGCACAAAAAACAAAGACACAAACACAAGAAACAGCAGCTACAATCACAGAGATACCGAAGCAGAAAGTTATCAGTCAAAACATCTACTACCAGATGCATCTTCCTTCCATACCTGCAACCTATCTTTAAAGAGATTTAGGTGGCTTTCACACAAGGGGCCCAGTCATGGATCTGAGAGCACTTCAGTCCAAAGTCCGGTTCGTTTGGGTCAATGTGAATGCAAGAAAACTGTGCCCGGGCACCAGGCCCGGGCCCACTTGCGGAGGTGGTCTCGGGTACGATTCTAATGGATCTGGCACGGTTCTGATGAGATGTGAATGCAACCGCGCTCAGATACGGGACAGAGTGTAGTATCAGCTTTATGACATCATCGTATAAACTAAACTTCTTTCCACAGCACGGCAGTTTGTTCACATTTTTCCTTAATAAAGGGTAGAAATCATCAGAATCCAGCCAATAAACGATCTGTTGTAACTCACCTTACAGATGAACACAAGTTGGAGTCAGTGAGAGGAGGTGCAAAGGCAATAACAGTCTCCTGTCACCTCAAAAACCGCTGTATCTGCACAGCGTGAGCCCATTTAATCCTCTGAGCTGTAGTAGAAGTGCAGATACGAAGAGCGAAGTTGCTGGCATCTTAAAAGTGATTTTAATCATCCATGACTGCAGGATAGACTTTTTGATGGGTCAAAACAAAAATAATCTTCGCTCAGGTCATGACCCCAGTGGTTGCCATGGCAGCTTCTTCTTCTTTCTCCTCCTTTGCAGGGTTGTAAACCAGTTACGCGCATACCGCCACCTGCTGTCTCAGACTGAGTAAATACGCAAGTGCGCCCTGGCACGGTTCGCTGTTGCTAGTGTGAAAGCAAGCCTGTGGGGGGAGGGGGAAGAATCGCGCCGCAGCATGGTTCAAAACAACTAGGCCTAATGTGAAAGTGCCCTAAAAGAGACAAGCTCAGATTCCAGGCTGCAGGAGCAGCAAGAGAGGAAGACAGTGGACAGAGTTGAAAACAGGGATGAGAGAGTGGAAGAGAAATGTGCAGGAAGGTAGTCACAGGCCTGACTCAAACCTGGCGCGTCAGAGTACATGGGGCATGCCTCAAGCCACTAGGTCAGCTGCACCCCCCTTTAACTCATTTCAAGATGGAATTTGGAGACGGATAAGTAGTAGACGGATAAGTCTTTTTAACAGCAAGAAAGAGAACAGCTTGGCCCTTCAGCAGTGACCTTCTTTGGCCTACCTCAGGAGTCTTCCTCATGATTGTGGTTGTGTAAAAAATGTAACAGAATAAAGGCTCAGAAAATCTTTGCAAATTGGGCATTTTACACTATTCTAATATTTTGAGATAGTGGATTGTAGATTTTTGTTAGCTTATAGCTGTAATCACTGAGATAAGAAAAAAAAAGTCTTTAATGTTTCACTTTGTATGAGCTGAATTTATGGAATTTAACTTTTTGAAGTAAACCACTGCAAAATGAACTTTGAGATGCAACTGTACACACTTTGCGTATAAGTTGTACTAAGCAGTTGTGTTAAAACCAATGGCAAGTGTACAATTCAACCCCTCCATTAAGTTTCATTAATCCAAATTGCCATCATTCACATACAGGAACATGTAGCCTGAAAAACTCTTCTGCTATGAGTTTTTTTTTTTCCTTTCATGTTTTTATATACTCTTTTGCAAAACATACCTCTCCACCCCCGCCTACTCGAAAGCACTTACTCCTGGACACAAAAGCTCCACATCCTGAAGACATCTTTGCTCTCTGTTGGTAACCATGGTGTTTAAGTACCTGTGTTTATCCCATCAATACACGAATTTTTTAGAGCCTTGGGCTTATTATTTTTACATTTGGTCAAAACTGTTCTAACAAAGCCCATGCAGTCTTCATGGTCACATTCCATGTTTTTAGGTCAAGTTCTTAAAAAAAAAAAAAAAAAAAAAAAAATGAAAGACTTGCTTTGCTAAGATTCTAATATTCACTTGAATTTGTTTCCTCTGCTTAATACATTACCATGTAGACCTACCACAAAAGTAAGGAAATTTGTGATTGGTAGATTATTTCTTTGTTCTAATGCTAAGTGGCAATAAATCTTATACTGTTGGAAAGCCTGATTATTTCCCTTTTAAATGGTGCCACATTTTTAAGGAGCATGCATTTGTGGAATGAGCAGCAGAGCTGAGTAAGTGGGTTGTGCCCATGAGAAAATGTGCCATATCTTCTCTACCAATGCCAAACAGCGTATTCTGCCACTGACTCTTGTTTGATGTTTGGTGGATTGGATGATTGAAGGCTGAAGAAACAAAACATATCAGCAGTTTAACAATAACCTGGCACCTCCTCCTAATTCTGGTCACAAGCCTGGTCACACACTGCTGTGGGATGGCATCCCATTCGTCACAAGTTAAACAATGTGGTTGTGTTTGTCACTTTGGCACGAACAGAACACCCAAGCTGAACCCACAAGTGTTCAATAAGGTTGAGGTCAGGACTGCTGGCAGGCCATTCCATTCTCTTCAATCCCAAATTCTGGAGGTAGTCTCTGATAAACCCCGCTCTGTGGGGACAAGCATTATCATCTTGGAGGACAGAGTTTGGTCCCAGACATTAAAGATATGGGATTGCCACTGAATCTCATCCCAATATCTTTGTCCAGTGAGGGTGATGCCACACACCATCACACCGCCTCCACCAAAAGATGGTACTCTATCGGTGCAACCGTTAGCATAGCATTCTCTGTGTCTTCTCCTCACTTCCAACTGCCTTAGACAGAATCTGGGCTCATTGCTAATCAAAATAGGTGCCATTCAGGTACCTGATTGTTGGCACCTGGGGGTACCAGAAGCTCAAAACAAGAGTCAGTGGCAACAGCAGAATAAAGTCTTTGGCAGAGGAGATTTGGCAATTTTTTTTTTGGTGCAACCCACGTACTCAGCTCTGCTGCTCATCCCACAAATGCATGCTCAATACAAATGGGGCACCATTTAAAGGGAAATGAGTAAGATTTCCAAAGATGAATGATTTGTTGCCAAGAAGCAAGAAATGATCTACCAAACACATCTGGCACCCAGAGGACTTCTTAAAATCAGAAAATGTGGAGAGGAAAAATATGTTGGGATATTTAGGGTATGGTATTTCAAAAACTCCCTATAGGCTTTAAAACATTGGTTTACAGTTGGATCTGTTTTACAGAAATCCATCCATCACTCATTAGAAGTGAATATGGTGCAAGATAAACACATACTCATTAGTCCATTCTTGATGAAAGCGCCTGTTTTCCATGTCAACTGGCCAGAGAACCACAACAATAGACCCGTTTACCACCCTTTTTCCCCGCCAATCACAACACAGCATTTTAGCATCAAGCCCAGTGATGGACAACATGCCAGCCCCAGAAATATGCAGGCAAAATATCACAATGGCCCCCTAGTGGCAGTTGCAGTTTAGGCGACTGGGGCTGATCTCCCTACTAAAGGCAGAAAATATTTACCATTTTTAAAGAAAAACAAGAATTGAACAATTACATGTTAGTTTGACCAAAATATTTAGTTAAAGGAGACATATTTTACCCTTTTAAGAGAAGTTTATATTGGTCTCAGAGGTCCCAAAAAACATGCCTGTGAGGTTTGTTGCTGATAAAACACTCCAGTATTGGATTTTTGCATGACTACAAACCCCTCTGTTTCAGCCCTGTTCAGAACGAGCTGTTTCTGTGTCTGTGGCTTTAAATGTTACTGAGCTGTCTGACTCCACCCCTGACCACACCCCTCCCAGGAAATGGATGTGTCTTGATCAGCTGAGAGCACAATCAGGAGAGGAGGGTGAAACTTTTTTCCAAGAAGGGAGGGCCAACCAAACCTGGGGAAAATCTGAGAACGGCTTGTTTCAGCACACATTTTCTGAAAGGTGGAGAAAAGGGGGGGTTCTGGTACTTGAGGGGGTTGTGGACAGGCCAGGGGCACATATTTTTGTTAGAAAAGCCTGAAAAAGGGATTTTTGCATAATATTTCCCCTTTAAATTTGTTTTTTTGTAAAGTGCGGCCCCTTTGGTGTCTTCAGGGAAAAAGCTGGCCCCTTTTACAAATGTAGTTGATGACCCCTAATTTAAAATGTTAAATTCTTAGTCTCTGGTGTTTAAATGCACAGAAGAAGCATTGAGGAAATAAACTTTCTCTCATCAAAGAAAAGAAATAGTTCACTGCAGCCTGTTTCTGATCTTCATGCATTTAATCTGGTTGGAGCTAGGCGCTCGGATACTGCTGCTATCTGGTCTCCTCTTCCTCTCTCCCCCCCCCTATTTGACATTTCAGCCTGAGGAAATGACTCTGCTCTGGCATTTCTTCCCTGCTCTGGGGTAGCACAGCCCTATAGCTACTGTCATTTACACTTTTGAATGTGTGTGTTATTGCTACTCTTTTCTGTTTAAGAAAACAATCGCTGACTTTCCTCTAAAGAGACAGAATGGCAGGAAAAACAGGCCTCAGCGTTTCTCAGCTTTTCACCTCTGCACAGTTTTAGCCCTGCACAGACGTACGCACACACGGGCGATGCATGTTGTACAGTATGACCCAGCCAAAACCCTCAGTGTGTCACCTCTGTCATAGTGTTAATTAGACAGTGTCACCGTCTGTCCCCAGTGACATTTATTGCACATTTGAATATTTTACCCAGACAGATGGTAAGAATGTCAAGGCGTGACACTGAGTTATTAAGCCCTAGCCCTCTCCCTTGGCGACAGAATGCAGGGCTTGTCAGCAACCGATTGTTTTAATAACTCACTGGCAGCAAAGTTTGCCCTGACTTCTTGTGCTGCAGCTAGTTCCTTGGCCAAAGGTGAAAGATCCCACTCTCACACATGCACGTGACAGCAGAGACATACCAGCACAGGCATGAATCCACTGAATGAGGATGAGCAGGAATTCCCTCACTGAATAAAAGAACAGGTAGCATGGCTCTGCTGACTTATCCATCTGCAGACTGCCAGGCTTTTCTGTATCACGTATGACCTTCACCGCTGCTAACACTCTTGTCAGATGTGCAGCTCAGCAGTGATGTGCTCCATAACCTTAGAATATGATACCACAGTGTCATAGAACCGTCACTCACTCCTACATTCGGTACAGTGGAGTATAAATACAGTAGCGTGCCAAAGTAAGTCATTATTTAAATATTGGATTTCATTGAAAATTTTCCCCAATGTAAAAGGGGGTCTGAGTTGATTTGAACAAAATTGTGGAAGCCGTCAAACAACACAAACAGTCATTAAACAGGTGTAAGCTGCTTTTCGTCAACATGTGAAGTAACACTGACATGTCGGGAGGATTTCAGCGGATGTATTTAGCCTTGTTGGCATGCTGCACACACGTAGCAACAAGAGCATGGAAACCTGCTCAAATGAACTTCTGCTGGCAGGTGCTGGGTTGGATCCTTTTCAGCTGATGATCAAACAAAAGCAGATTGTGCAGCAGAAGCTGAGGCAACTATTTGTGGTGTGGAAGACTTCAACTAACCTGCGCTACGAGGAACAAGTGTCTGTGAGGTGCAGTACTGTGACAATACATGGATTCATCAGTCAATGGAAAGACAAAAAGGGCAATTCCTTTGTTGTAATGAAATCATCATTTTTGCTTTTACAAAAGCAAAAATGTTATGTCAAGCATTTTAACAGAGTAAATTAAAAAGATCACATTTTCGATCATTCTGAACCAGGTTCGTCACTCAAAAATGACCTGTTGTCTTTTTATTGCACTTAGTTTCTTTCTCAGGTGAGCCAGTCTTCCATTCTTGTATGCAGACATAACTGACATGCATGTTACCCACAGACATATGTCAGCTTGTTGGGAAAAAAATACCCAGCCAGGGATATCTGAAAGCCCACATCTCATCATTATACAACATGTGGCACAAGTTTTGCTTTCACATTAAGTTTTTTTTTTTTTTTGGTTGTTTTTTTTTGTTGTTGTTTTTTTTTTTTTTTTTTGCAAACTAAAAGCAGGCTTTCAAGTGTTTTGCACTGTGGAGAAGCCTCCGTCTAGACTCTCTGCCATAAGCCCAGATTGCTGAAGGGCTGCAGTGATGGTTGTCCTTCTGGATCTTTATTCCATCTCCCCACAGGATCTCTGGAGCTTAGTCAGAGTGGCCATTAGGTTCTTGGTCACCTCTCTTACTACGGCCCTTCCCCCCCAGTTGCTCAGTTTTGCCAGATGACTAGTTCTTGGATGAGTCCTGGTTGTGCCAAACTTCTTCTGTGTGAAAATTATAAAAGCCAACATTCTTTTGTAGCCTCCCCCAGATCCACACTGTGCAACAATCCTGTCTCTGAGCCCTGGAGACAGTTCCTTTGACCTCCTGGCTTGCTGTTTGCACTGATATGTATTTTTAGCTGTGAGGCCTTCTATAGAGAGATGTGTGCCTTTCCAAATCCAATCCATTCAGTTTACCACAGGTGGACTCCAGTCAAGGTGCAGAAGCATCTCAGCAATGTCTGATTACTTATGTCAGTGTAACATTTGAGTTCAGTCAGAACTACCTTGTCAAGAAACATATTTTTGCAACTATATTTCTTTATTAGCAGTTATAAATTAGCACTTATGCTGTTTATGTTTGGCAGTGTGGCTGTTCTGGGATCCCCCTGACCTTCCACCAGCATCATGCAGGAACTGCACACACTCCTGCTCCTCCTATGCTGATAATGAAAGCATAAAGCCTGTTTTATGCTTGAGGCATCCGCGAGGTCGCGATTGTCTGCGTGTCACATGTGACATCAAATATTAAGACACACCCCTTCGCGGGGGTCCCATGCGGCCAATTTTCATCTGGCTGCGCACATCCCTGAAATTTTAATAGATGCGGATGTGGCAGATGTCAAAATGGCCGGTTTTGAGGAGCTTTTGGTGACAGAAGTCAGAAAATATAAACACCTGTATGATTCTTCTTTGAAAGATCACAGAGACTGCCATGTACTTCCTCATCTATCTCTTGCATTGGCCATACAAGAACATTGTGCTCCGCCTCGTCCTTCATCTCTTAATTGAGTGGCTGTATGGACATCTCCTCTCTCTTTTACGTTGTAACAACAGTAAACACAGCAGCTCCTCTTCGTTATTCTCCATGATGTAAACAACAAATCTTCCTCTATGACTTGCATTAAACACGCTACAGATGCGATTCTTGAAGACACTGCCCCCTAGCTTTTGGGAGAATATCAGTTTGCAACAAAGAAGAAGCTGGCACTAGGAATAAATGAACCAGACTTTTTTGCATCATGATTCGGCATCAGTTTTTGTCCGTGCGGCCGTCTGCGCAGAAAGCATAACCGTTCCTAAAGGCATCATTGACAACACAATGACATTGGTTAAGTCAGAAACAGGATGAAGGAGGAGCTCGGGTGGAGGAGGGTTACAAGAGCAGCTTGCAGAGAGAGCGGCAGAGCATAGCCAGGCAAGGGCAGTTTATATAAGGTAGCATTAGCCAATAGCATGCTTAGGGCAAATCAGCTGGCTGTCAGCTGATGAGGACTTGTGTGAAATCAGCTGATCTTAATTATGGCAATGCTTGATTTCGTGGCTGCCTGAACTAATGCTATATGCTCGATTTTTTTGTTTGTTTGTTTTTTGTTTTGTTTGTTTTTTTGTTTGTTTTTTGATAAATTTACAAAAATTCTAAAATTCTGCTTTGTTATGATGGGGTGCTTTGTGTAAATCCACGAGAATATTTGTATTTCTAGGGTAGCATCAGGCTGCAACATAACAATTGAAGGGGGTACAAGTGACTGATATAAGTGAAGGTGGTCTGAATACATTCTGAAAGCACTGCAACTGTCACAGACAAAAAAAGAAAAAAGAAAAAGTGTTAAGTGAAAATATAGATTGTTGTTTCATTGGTCAAACAGATCGTGCTTTAACATTAAAACCCTACCCAAGTTGTTACCACAGTGCCAGACACTTTTCGGGTGTTGCATATCCAATTGGCTGCCATAACACACAGTGCTCGGCAAATCTCTGCACCCCTTCAACTCATGAACTACACTCACATACTTGAAAATTGACTCATTCTGTTCACTCTTCCTCAAAAATATGAGCACTTTCAGTGAGCCAGTCTCTCCGACACAACAGTGGATGTTACTTGTCATTCAGGCCAGACACCTTGCACAGCTTCGAAGTGCAGGCAAATATGAATCAACAATGTTTCCAAAATGATATCATAATGTTGATAGCACTTACAGGGACGGGTTGACATTTTTTTTTTCCACCCAGCTGTAAGTAACAAGCTTTTTCAAAAGGTTTTTCTATAAAGAGACACCTCAGCAAACCTGGTAAGTGTGTGAAAGTAGCCATAAAATAAGCCGAGCCCACTTGTCAACATTATTGCATGCTACATTTGCTAATCGCACTCACTGTCACTTACAGATTACAGTGTAAAATTAACATAAACAACTAAGTGAATGCAATTTCAGTGCTGATTTTTTTGCATTATTCATGTTCTTCACATTGTGTGAGGAACACAGATGGAATAGTTTTCAGAGTTCCTGTCACAGCTTTGGACTGTGTTTAAAGTGGAACCTTTGCTGGAAATTTGGAGCATATTCTGATGTTGTCTTTTGCGGGCTTGGAGGCCCTTTAATTCAGATAAATACGGTGCAAATATTGATTTGTTTGTGCTTTATTTTGTGTGTATACTGTAACAGAGCTGTAGCCTCTGAAGTGGACTCCTGGCATCCGCTGCTACTGTGTAAAAAACTTCCATTCCTCCGCTGTTTTTGCAAGAGAGCGAGTCTATAATATAAGCCAGGTTTGTTTAGTTATTCTGTTATATCCTCCCCGCTGTCGCCGTGCCTCATTCCCACAGCTCATTCTCATCTTGTCCGTCATTTCTCCCCTGAGTTTTTGAGCTATGTGTAATTACCCGGTTTGTTTGCACCTTGGCTCTAACTGCCTGTCTTGTCACAGCCAAGCTTGTGTTCACAGGAAGCATAGCGTGTGTATGTGTAAGCGAGGGTTTGCATGCATCAATCAGTCTTTTTAGCAAATATGGGTGCGACAGGCAAGAGCATGCAACAGTGCAAGTGTGTTTCTCAGCACATGTGTGCATCACCCCAAGCCCACTCTGGCAGACACAGAGAGACAGAGAGAGGGACCTTGTCGTCTCTAATCCCTTTGTTTTGAGTCAGATTAGAGCTTTGCGAGGCGTTTGCGAGGCCTGCAGAATGTGGATTTAAGGATTAGTCTAATAAACAGAGGCTCTGTGGCACTCTGCAGCCCAGTGTGGAGATTACACAGGCACCGAGAGCAAGGAAGAGAGAGGGGTGGCTTTGTCTATCCCTCCTTCCATTCATTTTCATCTTGACAAATGAGAGGAGATACACAGAGGGGAAAATGGAAGGTGGATGATGTCTCTTCACAGTTCCTGATCGGTGTAGCAACTTTCATCCATCTTGTTCCCTGCAGGGACCGAAACTCTGAGTCACATATGCAAAGTTTGGGAAATGTAACCCTCATTCCATACACTTGTGTGACCTCAACAATACTCCATAATTACCGCATTCAGGCTGGCTGCACACAGGGGGATGCTCACTCATTTAAATACAGCACTCAGCAAAGCGCAAACAATGCACAGTAACAAGGATTCAGAATTAACTCAGAAAGAATAGAAGGGGAAAAATCAGTCCTCAAAAATACCCCATCTTCTATAATTCTGCCCAACATACATAAAATATTATTCCAGCCATCAATATTGTAGCTCAGTGTGATTGCATTTGTTCTAGTTCAGTTGCTTGAAACCTAGAGGAATTAGGTTCACTTACAGGGAATAAATCTTGATGTATTTTTGTAGTGACCTTATTGTTTTGTGGCAGCACAGATGAAAGGCGGCCTAATTTATAAAGTCTACAACAGAGTTATTGAGCGCTCGCTTGCTAATGAGGGTCTCCAGCATGTGAGGTGTAAACGCTAGCTGCGCAATATCGCTGCACCCTGGAGCTTAAGTTTCAAGACTTTAAACGCAGAACAAATCACACCATACAATCATGACAATTACAGTCAATCTGGATTTGTGTATCAGTCCACAACAAACGCTTAAGACTTAACAGAGACTGTACCCTTTTTACATTTTTACCTTTCGTGACCAAATTAATGTTGGACTGACATCTGCCAAAGCTGGGTTAGTGTTGAGAGAGAAAATGCCTCAGACACTCATGGAACCACCATCTGTGGGCAAGGAAGTCTTCCTTCTACTGTACACTGGAGTGAAGTGGACACTCTACTAGTGTGTTTTAGCCAGTTGTATTTATTCATTTATTATGAAAGTGTTGCAACGGGATGACTGTTTGAGACACAGAGAGTTGTTTTAGCATGTTCAGTGTGACCAGACTGTGTAATACTGTCTCACTGTACAACTAGCATATCATCCGCATTCATTTAATCAAAGTTAGAAAAAAGGCCATTAGCTTAATGCTAAAACACATGGGGAATTCCCATTTATTGGCTAACGAAAGTTAGCATTGCAATCACAAATACTTTAAATAAAACTAGGGCTGTCAAAATTCATGCGTTAATAACGAGTTAACTTAAAATCATTATAACGCCACTATTCTGACCCTCATCTCCATCCTGTAGTTTGCGAAATCAGGAAGTGATGAGGTACAAGAAAGCAGAGATGGATTTGGAATGACAAGCTCAGCTTTAAGATCATGCCAGATAAGATTGAAGTTATTTGAGCTTACTGTCGACATAAACTGAGTTACCTGGAGTTTGTAGAGTCTTAAAAACCCCAGACCATTTCTGCGAAGAACACTGCCAATGCAGAGAGCCGACCCCTAGTCAAAGGCAGGCCATGCTGGATTGTTTAACAACAACAACGTGGAGGCTGAGGTTCACTTATTAACTTTCTTGGATCCATTTCCTTGGAGCCATTATTGTAAAGTCTCTAAAAGACTCCCTCATCTTCATGTATGCTTGTACCAGAGACTTGGCCTTTCACACTAATATGTAGTGTAATTCGCTAACTGTATTATCTTTTTTTGTATCATCCTGTTTTTAGCCCTCTTGGTGTAAGGAGATGTTTCTGTGAGCCTGTATTCCCCTCCATGTGAGGTTGAAGTTCTCTGCTTTAAGTGTAAAGGATCCAGGGAATGATAGTTAAGTGATTTCAAACTTATCTGATGCATGAGATCTGTTCTTATGTGTTAAGTTGCTGAGAAGAACAGAAGAGTTAGCTCCTGTGTCTGAAGTTGGACATTGCATTGTGGTATTATTCAATAATCTTACATTAATGTCAGTATCCCCATCTGTTGTGGTTCGTTGGGCTTAAGTTTGCCATGTTATACTCTCAGTGTATTTTTGGAGCATTCAGTATCTTCGAGTTTAATCTAGAGAATGTTTAGGATTGTTGCCATGAACAAACATTTGTGTAAAGAAAACACTTTTCCACTCATGTATTGATAAGGGTATTTAAATCTTGAGAAGTATTCCTGTATGGTAGATTTAGAACAGATGAAAATGGTGTGAATAATTTAAGATTAATCTCAAGTTAACTGTGAAAATTGTGGGATTAATCGCAATCAAACATTTTAATCTCTTGACAGCCCGAGAGAAAACCCCTTGAAAAAAGAAAAATTATTTCCCAAGAAACAACATCATGTAATGTCACACTTATGTTCCCATTTTTCTCTTAATGAACTTGGGTTGCTAACTACTTGCTGACTCTGATCTGCTACTCTGCTGCATCTCTGTCTCCATCACACTGACATGGCCTTCAAGGTCAAAGAAATCAGTCAAGATCATTTAAGAATTTTTTTCTGACCACATTTCTTCCTGAAAGATGATGGTTCCCCACTATCCTTCCAGTTTTTAATAATGCATTGGACAGTTCTTAATCCAGTTTTAGTAGTTTCAGTGATCTCCTTAGATGTTTTCTGTGCTTGATATGATCCAATAATCTGACCCATCTGGAACAGATTAACAACAGGTAAACTGAAACATAATCATCCATGCAGTAATTATCCAATGTGAGGCTCTTACATATTTGCTTAGTTAAATCCAGGTGGTGACTTTTTTGGCTGGGGCAGTGTATTTATTGGTTTAGTTTTGGATAAATAACACTAGATGTTCTGAGATGAACTTAGGAAAGCACACCCTGCCCCTTTGATGAATTGATGTTAAAGTGGAGAAATGTCGCAATCTGTGATTGATTAATGAACAGACACTGTCTGTTCACTGTGACACACTTTGACAGACAGATGCATGTACACATTGTGTTGTGGAGTGCACTGATTTATTCCCTGTTGTAAATGACTTGGTTGTTTTGGATCTCTCCTGTTTTAATATCATCTTCTGCTGTATGTCCTCATACGAGGACATTACATTTTAGTTTCCCTGCACCAATACTCTTAATTTTGCCTAGCTCAGACCTGTTAGCCTCATTAGTGGACACGCTGTCTGCTATCTAAAGGTCATAAAAGCACATTAAAACTATTGGTGTACATTCAAGATGGTGGTCATTCTAACCAAAATGTGTTACAACTGGTCTCAACAAAAGACCGGTCAAATTAGAAAAAAATAATCAAATTGTAGGATTGAAACTTACTTATGCTGGCTAATGTTTATAATTTTATATGGCATGCAAACTTGAGAAGTTTTATCAGTAGTGACACGCTGCAACTTAACTAAACAGCAAGTACTTATTTGAGGACAATAGGACTAAATCGTAATTTTTTTTTTTTTTTTTTTGTTAAAAATAGCTTGGGAAGACTGTATAAAAGTGAGTAAAATGAATAAATAAATGAATATATAAATTTTTTAATGATATTTCCAACTCCTTCCAGCTCAAGGTCCTACAAATCCCAAATAACTAGAAGATATCACAAATGCAAATACCAAATAAAAGCTCAGGTTTCAGGAGGTTAGACAAAGTTTACTCCTCAGGTAACTACTTTCATCTATTTTCTTATCCAGGATTTATTTGTGACCCAGAATGATCTATTTCAGATATATTTCTCTCAGGTCTAAGTGTCAAAGTTGCTTGCCAGTAGGTGAATAATAACCGCAAGAAGTTGACCAATAAAAGAGCATTTTCCTCACACATCACAGGTTTTGCACTGCTTGTCAATGCCCCCATGTGAACACACACCTAATTTGATGTCATATGCAACAATGTAACAAACTGACCATTGATTCAGACCAGATCAACTGAGTTAGAGACGTTAGGCAGGGGCGTAGCTAAGGATTTTGGGCCCCCAGAAAGAAAACTACACAGGGCCCCCCTTAACTGGCTACCCCAGCAACAAATGTTGCATCATGTTTACAAATACGCATGCATGTTAATGTTTTTTTGCACAATAATTTCCCCATTTATGAGTAAAAATATTACTATGGTTAAATAAAATTTACATGCATTGTTTTGTAGTGCTGGACTATACCATTCGGACATTTTCAAGGGAGGAGCAGGGGCCCCCCAGCATTTTTATTCTATTTCAGTCTGTTGACCAATTAATTTAGTTGCTTTGGATTCAATAATAAGAAAAAATAAATAAATAAACACGCCTTTCATCGCCGGCTTCTCAAGGGCCCCTCCCTACTGTGGGCCCAGGTAGTCAGTACCCCTTTCCCCCCCCCCGTGCTACACCCAGGGTGTTAGGTAAGCACTTTGGCTGCTTATTCAATGAGCTCTCTTAAGTATATCATTTTAAAGATTATATAAAAATTGTAAATTAAAAAATGAAACAAAAAAATGTCAAGCAGATGATAACAGGATTAATGAATGTGTGTCTAGCTTTGAATAATATGTCTGTGCTTTTTCCTGTTTGGTTATGAGAGATCTGGGAGGTAATGGGGCGAGATGTGTGGTATAAAGTGATGAAATATTTCCCATCCTGCACGCCCCTCAGCTGTTGGCTCACAGATCATCTTGGATCCAAAACGGTTCACTGTTTCCAATTGGATTGGCACCACGCAGGCAGCCCCAGCCTCCTCTTCTTTGTGGAAATACATGTGTGTGTTTAAGTCAAGTTTTTTTATGCGTGTGGGTCTCTGAACGCGTGCGTGCACTGTCAGTGCCACTCGAGATCGAAGACATGATTAATGACTGTTCATGGCGAGGAGCATCTCGGTAGGCACCCAGGCCAAAGCTCATATGAGGCTGATTGGTGTGTGTTGGAGAGAGTGATGGAGGTCATGTCGGTATATAGATGTGAAAAACATACAGGAATATTTATTTATGCTAATACATGTGAAAGGACGCTTCGCAGGAAGTAGGAGCGCAGGAAGTAATCAGCTCGGCCTTTCCCCCTGACAGTGAAGCCCCCCCACATATGCATCTACGGCTTAAAGTTGCTCTCCATACACTGTAATTAGAAATATGTCGTTCATAATAAGATATTTATTTAAAAAGGAAAAAAAGAACATTAAATCTAATTATATTGATTCAATAGGCGCTTGCAGAGAAAATTAATCATGAGCATAATAAGGACTTACACTTACAGATAGGGCATGAGTATAAGCTGCTGTTAGGAGAGTCTAAATATGTAATTGGATGCTCTGATGGACTTTATGCATTACATTTTAATTCACTGTTCCAGGGATTTAAGCAAGAAGCTCTTTCTGGAATCAGAATGCATGCAGGTTTTTCAGTGATTTGTAATTGAGTACAAGTTTCACATACCGCTTTGTTTTTCCTCTTTATTCTCACGCAACCTCTCTGTACTCAGCTCCCTCCTCGTCTCCTCTTTTGTCTCCCTCAGTCACTCTGTGTCTTCCACTCTTTGTCTTTGTGAACAAACTGTGTAAACAACTTAATTTGAGCAGCGGCACAAAAACAGCAGAAAATTGAGCAAAACACTTTATAGCTACAATTTTGTCTTTTGTGATAACAGGGCCTCGTGTTCTCAATAGGCCTTATTTTGCTTTTCAAATCTCTTTCAAATTAAAAGAGAGAGAGAGAAGGGAGGGAGGGAGGAGGGAAAAAAAGACACCAAATGAAGAACTTCATCGCCTGTTGACAAAGAGTGTTGGAAGAGTGGATGAATTCTCTGATGGAAAGCCTCCATGCTGCGTTTTATCAGGCTTTTAGCCACCAGTCTTGTTGGCTGATTGTTGCTTTTGGTTTGGTTACAATTGAATTAAATGAGCCAGATAATGGCGGCTTTACTGGCGCTTTTAATCCAGCCATAAGATAAGATAAAAGAAACGGATACAGACGAGAAAAACAGCACCCAACATGAGAAAAACAAGTTGGAAAAAAAAAAAATTCAATCTGATTTGGAAATTAAAAACATGACTTAAAGTTTATGCAAATTAGACACAACAGGCCATGTAGCGGCGGTTACAATTTTCTAAAAATAAATAAATAATAAGGTTTAAATATCTTAAGATATATCAAACAAAAGAAATGTTCTATTGGGTAAAAAACAAAAAAAGGGAAACACATATTTATCTTCAAACAAAGCCTTATTGTCTATGCAGTCATAGACAGGGAGAAAAAATGGCCCTGGCATCAAACCGGCCCTCATAGTGGGTCCAGATATATTATAACTCTGCAACTGAAGACACATCCCCCTTATTACACTGAACTTTTACCAAAAAAAACAAAACAAAAAAACAGACACACACACACACACAAAATATAACATAGTTCAGAGGTGTCAGTCACATCTAATGGTGAGCTTTCACTCTGTGTGGTCACTTATTTTAAAGGTGCAGTGTGTAAAATTGGGGATGTCAACATCCAACAGTCAGTTATAGAATGCGATTCTCATTTTTCCAGTGATAACTGTGGCGACCAGTGGAATTAACAAAAAATAACAATACAATTGTGCACTTGTTATTTGGTCCCTTCTGTGGTGCCACAGAAACATGAAAATGCAAAAATCCAACATGGCTGCATCCATGAAGGGGTCCCTCCCTGTCCATGAATAAAAGGCTTATTTTGAGATCATTTAAAAAAATGAAACCTTTTTGTATTCAGGTGATTAAACACTAATTTGGATAAGTCTTCTTATGTTTAATTTTTACTAAGTGTATTCTGCTAAATTACACACTGCACTTTTGAAAAATCTCTGCAAGAATTCCTTACATTTTTATATTAGAAGACTCCTTAATTTAATTTCCTTGCTTGCAGCAATGCAATTGCTGATTAAGTAAATTTACTAGAGTGATATAAAAAAAACACAAATTTGATTTAAAATACTTCAGAAAAAGCTGCTCTGCTGCTATAATTGACATTTGATAGTTCTGTAAATTTCTGCTCCACAATATCATTAGTTTGTACTCCTTTTAAACAATTTTACCGGCCACTTTTCTAAACCCATAAAAACCTAGAAAGCAAAACTGAAAATATGTTAAATAGGTTAACATATTAATGTAACTGTGATATCAGTATTTACATATATAATCAATTGTTTTTATGCTTAGGTTTCGTTTTCTCCAGATATTTTAGTTTCACTTTCAAAGCTGGAGCAGAGGAGAGGGGAGGGGGTTAGACAGACATTTAGAAGATGTGATTGGGCCACTAAACTGTCATAATGAAGCAACCAATGGGCTGCTGCCTCCTCTAAAATAAAATCATACCGGCCCCAAAGTATGGGGAAAATTCCTGATATGCTGGATTGCAAGTCCAGCCCCAGTAATTAATTTACTCAAAAAAAGGAGAAGAAAAAAAAAATTACAAAAGAAGACAGAAACGATTTAATATGTGTTTTAGGGAGTTACAACTTCCTCAAACTAAATCAAAATAAACAATGCTCACACATAGAGAAGCAGGAATGTATGAAAGAATGGCATAAGACTGAGGGTGAAATATAATTGTTCATTTGGCTTTAAATAGAAATTCAATAATGCAAAAAAAAAAAAAAAAAGAAAGATGCTGAAGCCGCTGGCAAAACAGAACAAAAACAGTGAACTGTAGGACCAAGTATCTCCCCATAAAAGCTGTTTTTTCATCATTTCCAATTTGCTTTAGTAATGTCTTTTTCCAGGCAATTATTATCAATACTATATAAAAAAAACATGTGCGCCAATCTTGATCCTTTTCTGGAGTCTCCAGTCTGAAACACCTGGACTTTTCCTCATAAACACAGGAGTAAAATCCTCATCATCTGTTCTTTTGTTACCAGCTTTGAGCCCAAACTAGCTGAGGTGTCATGCTTCAGTCCAGTTGTGTTTTCCGGCTAATACCTCCTGGCTACAGTCATCTACAATCCTCTCTTTCACCATACAAATTCAGACAGGATTAGAACTATTTTGTTTTTGTTGTATCACTCAATACCAGCAGCAGCTAGTCAGGCAGTTTGTTATGTTCCTTGTTTGTTCTTGTACTCCAAATAGTCCCAACACAGCATTATATTTAATTTGGATATTCCTGGATAGGTATTTTTGACTGATTTTATACAGAATACTAAGGTCTTAAATGTAGTTTCAGTTCAACCCTCTAGTTGCCTGTTCTGAATACAAGGAACACCAAAAGAGCCCTGAAAATCAAACATCTTTAAAATAAAATCTTCTGTGATTGGAGTAATGTGACATATTCCTGGTGCAGCTGTTCATGATGGATTGTCCTTTGTAGGCTTAACCTACCCCTACATAGACCCTTTTTTGTGGACAGTAATGATGTGTTTTGTAGGCGTAGCTCAACTGCTGGCAGAAAGTTAGCGAGCGGCAGCTTGTGGTCAGTTCACATCAGGAAGTTCTTGACCATATGGATGCTTCTCCAATTATTTTAATAGTTTGTCAGCAGAAGACAAGTTGGCTTACAGTGAAAAGTTAACCCTTAGGAACAGGCTGAGGTTTTCTGAGCCGCACTCACTGTCAGCTCAGTGGGTCACCATCCAAAGTTACAGTGGGCGGACATTTTTGTATACCTTGCTGAGAATCCAAGCTTCTATATGATAAAGATAACCCAAGGCAAAAAAAGTCTATACAAAATTGTACTTTCAGGACATTGAATACTGATATTTAGCCCCTGGTTTTTCAGATTTTTGGTCTGTAGACTGCAGCAAGGACATTATGGCACCATGACATTATTGCTGTCAGAAAAATGTAAGACCCTGGAAAGTTAAATCCAAACTTTACTTTTTAACACTCTAGATATGTTGGAATATGGTTGCTGTAAACATGTGATAACACTGAGATGAACTAACTGAATTTTGGATTCAGACCATTAGAAAGTTTTTCACCCCTTTCCTGGCTGGGTTCAATGTGGGCAGGCCAAATATGTGGGCTGGTGATGTCAAAAGCCCACAGTTGGGAATAACCCCGCCCCCCTAACACTGCAATGCTATAAAATCTCAGAGCAGTTCATCTCAGTACAACATAAACTCACCGTAAGGTCAAGGGGCAGGATAATGGTGTGAGTGCTTTCCTCCATTCAAATTGTAGTATTTTTCAAATTTGAGAGGACTGATTTCTCCTGAGTGGGCGTGGCTTCAGCTCATTCAAGCGGACATGCCCACACCATCCTAGAGCAGATTGTACTGCCTCACTTTTCATGATTTTGAAGCCTAATTTTATCAACTTAGAGATGTTTGCTCCGACTGAAATTTGACCTGAAGGTTCATAATACAGTGGCCTGTCATACAACAAACCTAAATCCAGATTTATTATCACTTTACAGGGTCTTTAAAAGCCTCTGAATACAGTCTGATAAATGGTAAGCAATGGTTAGCAACTGCCAGAAATGTCTAATGCATCAAATATGATACAAAAAATTGTGAAATTTTATTGCTTTTTTTTTTTGGTAGAAAGTTAAATTAACATCTTAGGTACATTTGCTGGCTATTATTAGAGGTAACAGGCTTTAACCCCACAGAACCCAGCATAGCGCTGGCGCAACGATTAGCAAATTCGTTTTTGATTGGCGGTAGATTTGAAACCGGATCAGATAGATCGATCATTCTTTTTGCATAAAATCTGGGGAGTTACACTAACATTTCACACATTTACCATTTTTCAGAGCACTCTTTCGTTGTAGTGATGGGTTTGTAAAATACACAATAAAGCACACATAACAAAAATCTTTATAAACGAGACCAAGGGTATTTGCTGCATTTCCTACGTTGAAATAAATATAATCTCATTGTGGGTGTGACCTGTCACATGATTCTTACGTGTCCCTACCCGATAGCCCCCCCGAAACACACACACACACACACACACACACACACACAACAAGATGTGGCGTATTTTCATGGGAGTTGTGTTTTTTTTTTTTTTGCGGAATACACTGTAGAACTTGGCCTGCACACATACTCACTCTCACTTTTGTTTCACCCCCTACTTTTTTACAAAAACACTCAGACACACAGCCCACACCCACCAGACATCCATCACACACTCCTTTGACACACTTCCACACATATATAGTTATGGAGCTGGTCACGCCAAATGGTTTTACAGCTGGCTCGAAGCTTTCAAACTTATTACAGCGTCAGATGAAGAGACCAACGACTCACCTGGCTCGTTTTTTTTTTACAGGTTACAAAACTGATTATATTTCAAAAAGCAAGTTATGTACCAACTCCAAATAAATTTCCTGTGGTTCCAAAGGATATTTTGCAACATCTTTACATTTTCAAATTGAACAAATTTCTGTATTTTGAAATATATGTGAAAGAAACAAACGATTTTTTATTTTTTTTTTATTTTTTTAGGTTTATTGCACTTATAAGCTATTTATTGTCATAGTTAAGACATAAGTCAATACATATTATTCAAACTTGGGATATAAGGGTTATAATGATGTAAAGCAAATAACAATACTTCCAAAAATTGCACTACAGTATGTCAAAATGTAAGAATATGTCCTGGTGGACTTGCAAAATGGTAGATTTTAAAGGGTTTAAGGGTCAAGCCACACTCTCAATGCATAAGATGTTAAAGAATTTTCACTTCCACTTCTTTTTTTTTTTTTTAAATACATTTAGTAATGCTTCATAAGATTATTGCAGAAACAAAAACAAAACAAAACAAAAAATAAATAAATAAATAAATTTGGAATTTCTTGCAAAGAGATGAACAAATATCAGTTATCAAAGGTCATTATGAACATTCCTTTATTTGTTATGTTGCCATTACAGATTTTTATCATATTTTCTTCAAGTCCAAAGCTTTTTACGTGCTGGCCACAAATAATGAGTAGAGGGCCTGCATGTGGCCCCCAGGCCGCCAGTTGCCCAGCCATGGAATACATGCTTTAAAGTGATTTATGACAATGCTATTTCATAGAAATAAAAAAACTTTTTTTTGACCCATACACCAACTCATTTGCTTCTCCATGTTTCCACCATTTCTATCAGTGCACAACTGCTGTGACATAAAAGTGACGCCTCCTCTAAATTAATCTGTTTAGACACAGCTGGAGTGAACACAACAGAGTGATAAAGTAAATGAGGAAATTTAATGACAAAAATAAATGAAACAAGCAGAATGTTTTGAAAACACTCTGAGCTCCATGCTGAATTTTTACCAGCTCTACCAGCTCTAAAGTGAAATTGTGCCCAGGGTGTGTCAAATGTCAGTAACTGTAGCCAGCTTAAACAGAGGACACGCTGTGCCCCATCCTCCTCCTTGTGTGCATCAGTAGGAGTCATCTGGACAGGAAGCCTCCCACAGTGTGATGGCCCTAAACAGCCACTACAGCAGCACTCACACGCCTCCATGCTTATTTGTTTGATAAATGAGGCCGGCGGCTGGATGGAATCTATGCGGCTAATTGTCTGTGGGTATCTAGCCAATGTACACGCAACCATTAGAGATGCAGTGAGAGAATATGCACAGCCAGGCTGATCGATAGTGATGAGCATGTTCCCAGAGCTGGATGTCTGCACAACTTTCTCCACAACAGATTTGGTCCATGATGCAATGGAACATAAAAACACCCAAGGCAGTTTAAAATCCTAAATGTACTTATGCTTCCACCGCTGACCCACTGTGGCTTTTTAAACACGACTGCTGGTCCATTTGAATACTTTCTTTAACCTTTGAACTTTTTATTGAATGAGGCTTGATTGATTCAGCATGATCAGCAAACATAAGACAAGCATAATCTAAGAGTTGGAAAAGTAATTCGAGTTCATAGAAACTTGTTGTGACACATTGTGCTCTGCATATTTTTTTTGCCAGATAGATATAAAACAATATGCTTATTTTTTTTAATGTGTAAGAAACAGTCTTCAGGCATGTGGTTACACATTCAGTGTGTTAGAAAGTTGTGCCTCAAAATAGCTGCATCTGATTAAATCTCCATGTGAACACATTTTATATTATTGCTGCCTTCTTTTCTTTATTTTTGGACTGTTTGTTCCTTCACTAGTTTATCAGACTGAAATAGAAACCATCTTGTTTGATGCGCACTAATCCATTGATGCCATTAGCTCCCTATTAACTGGGTGTGATTTCTAGTTACAGTAGATTTACATTGTGTCATTTTCCATATTTTCCTTCCAAGGCTCTTATTTGTAGAGAAAGGGCTATTATCTGAACCAAACTTCACCTCTGTAATTTTGAAAATGAATTCTCCACCCTCCCTGTCGTCTTCCAATTACTTTTCTCATTCTGTCTGGATTTCATGGTCACTTCACGGTCGCATGCATGTCTCTTTTCTCCTTCGCCTGCCCACCCTTCCTCGCCTGTCAAGAAAACAAAGCTCATGGCAGGCCCATGTGGGTATTTGTCGCGCTTTTGTGTGTCTTTGTGGGAGTTCTTATATGAATATGCATGCATTTGTGGGCCATGCTGGTAGCTTACCATGAAATCATAGTCTTTATAAGTCATTATACGTCTGATAAATGAGACAATCTGTCTCAGTGTGGTGATCAGGGGAGGTTGGACTGCTGTCACTGGAGTAATTAACAAGAAAAAGTTGGGTGTGTGTGAAGATGTGTGCCTCAGCGACCTTGAGAAAAACACCTGCGTAGGTGGAATGTGATTGATATGCGTTCCAGTTTTGGTGATTGACCCCCTTCTGTGTTCTCCTTATCTATCTATCCCTCATTCTGTGTCCTTTCCCCTCTTTTTCAACTAACATTTCAGCTGCAGATTAAGTGTCTCTTTATGTGACTGCAACACATTCACACTGACACATCAGTTGGTGGTGTATCGCAACACATGCAGGTCATTTTATTATCTTGTTTATGTTTCTATAGGCTATTACAGACATAAGAACTCTAGCAAAAGTTTGTTTTTTCACCACGGCACACACAAGAAAAACAATGTAAACATATCTCAATCAGCAGAGCCTTAATCAGAGTTAAATGATCATTTATTTTACACATTTTAATGAAAGAGAAATGTGCAAATTCTTTGGCGATTAGATTAGATCATTACTTCATGTTGTTGAAGAGGTAGTGAGGTAAACGTGTCAGGAATAGGATAGCGCTCCCCACCCAGGAAAGCAATGAGGTGGCTTGGAGAAGAAAACTAAGGTATGCAGGATGAGATGAGCAGAACACCTGCAATCTGGTCTAGATGCTGATGAACTGACTGGAGGCAGCTGGGGTGGAGGAGGGCAGCAGCGTCCACACTGAAAGACAGGCTGACTTTGAAAGAGAGAATGTCAGATTGAACATATGATGTGGTGGTGGTGCTGATGAGGGATGCTGGATCAGATGAAGAGAAGACTCCTGAGAAGTTGGACCAGGAAACCAATGAGGTGGCTTGGCGCTGGAGGTCGCTGGGGTGGAGGAGGGTTACAGTGTCTACACTGAAATGACTGTGAAAGAGAGAACCACAGATTTGAAATATGACAGGTGCATGATGATTGGTCAAATGAGTCTGATTAGCTCAGCACTTTAGAGAGTCAACACCCATAACAGCTGATCACCACAGTGAACATACTAAGAAAATGATGAGTTCCATCCAGCCACAGTTTCACTTCACAGGAAGCTTATAGAAATATTAGCCTATTTCAATGCCTAAAATAACCACCAAACACAGATAAATGCTATATACAATTCACATTAAAAGTGATCGAGATAAGTATAAACATTTTTTAAAAGCCTTACATGGTGCAATGCCAGACACCGCACATAAGATTATCAATAAACTTGAAGAATTGAAGTGTTTTCAAACTCATATTGTCTTGGATCACTGATGCATGTTTAACAGTTTGGATTGAACAGTTTAATTAGAAAAGACCATACTGTGGTGCCAGCACTGTGCCAGCTGTGCCATGTTATAGCGCGCAAGGATATATGTGCTGGTATACATGCGCACATTCACCGTTTGCCAAATTAGCCCAGCATTATTGACTACAGTAGTACTGTAGTCACTCTTGAAGCATCTTCACACACAGTCATTGTCGCTGCAGGTGGACATACACCACTTTCCACATTATTAAGCAAATGACATTTTTCTCTTATTTTCCTAAATATTAATGCAAATGACAGTCAGAGTATTTTTCAAGTCATAAGCCATTAGAGCATAATTCAAATGTTTTTGAACGAACTTCATAGCGATAACCATTATTATTGTTATTATTTTTTTTATATAAAAACCCCAAAATGCACTTTTCCACGTTATTAAGCAGGCCACAGGTTTTAAGCAATATGGGAAAGAAAACAGATCTCTCTGCTGCTGAAAAGTGTCAAATAGTGTAATGCCTTGGACAAGGAATGATAACATTAGATATCTCAAGAAAGATTAATTTTAATCAACGTACTGCGAAGAAATTTGTGTCTGATTCAGAGCACAGACTGGTTCCTGCAGATAAAGGCATAATGAGGAAGGTTTCTGACAGACAAATTCATCAGATTAAGAGAGCAGATGCTGAAATGTCATTACAAAGCAGCAAACAGGTATTTGAAGCTGCTGGTGCCTCTGGAGTCCCAGCAACCTCAAGGTGTAGGATCCTCCAGAGGCTTGCAGTCATGTATTAACCTACTATTTGGCCACCCTATGCTCACAAGCAGAAATGGTTGCATTGGGCCCAGAAATACATGAAGACTCATTTTCAAACAGTCTTGCTGACTGATGAGTGCCGTGCAACCCTGGATGGTCCAGGGGAGGAGGAGTAGTGGATGGTTGGTGGATGGCCACCATGTCCCAACAAGGCTGTGACGTCAGCAAGGAGGTGGTGGAGTCATGATTCATGTGGAGAGAGCTGGTAGGCCTCTTTAGGGTCCCTGAAGGTGTGAAAATGACCTCGACAAAGCATATAGAGTTTCTGACTGACCACTTTCTGCCATGGTAAAAAAAAAAGAGCAGTGCCTTCTACAGCAGAATTTTCTTCATGCATGACAATGCACCATCTCATGCTGCAAAGAATACCTCTGAGTCATTTGCTGCTATGGGCATAAAAGGAGAGAAACTCATGGTGTGGCCCCCATCCTCCCCTGACCTCAACCCTGTTGAGAACCTTTGGAGCATCCTCAAGCTAAAGATCTATCTGAGGGTGGAAGGCAGTTCACATCAAAACTGTTGTTCTGGGAGTCTATCCTGCAAAGAAATTCATGCAGAAACTCTCCAAAAACTCACAAGTTCAATGGATGCAAGAATAGTGAAGGTGATATCAAAGAAGTGGTCTTTATGTTAACATGTAACTTGGCCTGTTAAGATGTTTTTGATTGAAATAACTTTTGATTTAAGTAAATATGACCTTCTAATGCTGCAAATTCAACAAATTACCATTTTCAGTTCTTTACAACCAAAAAAATGTTTTAAAACTCTGTCGTGCTTAATAATGTGGAAAAGTGCATTTTGGGGGGTTTTATTTAAAAAAAAAAAGATAATGGTGCTCATTATGAAGTTTGTTAAAAAACATTTGAATTATGCTCTAATGGCTGATGACTTGAAAAATACTCTATCATTTGCATTAATATTTCGGAAAATAAGAGAAAAATATCATTTGCTTAGTAATGTGGAAAACGGTGCAGACGCAAATTATAGAAGAATTTATTACAAATATTCGCTCATTACGGAGCACTGTTTTCGTGATGGTAATTAGAGCAATACTATTACCGCCCTTTCCTTCTTAGTAATCACTATTCTCCAAAGAGTACAGACAGACAAACAGCTGGAAAGTTTTCCGTCCTTTATAGTAAGTCCATAAGACTTAACCGCACCTACCTACCTATAGCAAGCACGTACTGTAATTTTTGTAATTCTCATTGAAAGGTAAAAGTCAGTGGGCATCATGCAAGTTTGAAGCTGCTGTGCCAAAGTGTGCAGGATAAGCAATGACAGCATCAGAGCCTCAGTAAACTGATCTATAACATTAAGGTCAACGTATCGACCGATTCATGTTATATTTTTACCAAATCCAGGGCCCCATGGACATATGCATTTTGATATTCCACATAAATATTGGCTGGTTGGTTTGTCTTTACACCACCACTTAATACATTCAATTTCTTACATATCTGCTATGGTGATAACTCTTAACTGTTATCCACATTTTACACATCAATACAGTGTTAATTTAACTGTCAAACTTCTCTCAAACGAGAAGAGAAAGCAAATGCACATATGTCTCTCACTTCTGAACTATTCCGTTAGCATAATAATAGCTTTTACCTCCATCAGATGCACTCAGCAGTCACACAGTACACACTCTCACAGCTGCACACGCTAACAAAGCCTTGTTTGCCCATCGTTTGCATAATGCCAGTCAGAATGTCGCCACATTTCCCGAGCCAGCATCCCTCTGTGTTTCCTCACTCTCCATTCAAGGTACGAACACATTAAGCTTGAACTCCTAATAGCCCGTGTGATGGATGCTGGAGCATAATGAGCTCTTTATGAGACTTAATACCTACTGTTAATCAATGGACATAGCAGGGCACTTTTCAATACTACCTTCTAAGCATTTTAAAATGAGCCCTCATTGAATAGATTGACTCACATTCTGTTTCCATCTCTCTTTTTTCTCCCTTCTCATTCTTCCTCCGTCCCAGCATGCAATTAGTTGCATCACATAGCCTGAATCAAATGATGCCTTTTCCTTTGTAAAAACCTTTCCTGCACTAATATCAATACATTCTGTCCAGACAGACATATTTTGATGAAAATGCAATGCTGTCTGTAATGCAGTGGGTGGAATAGACTTTCCCCAGCCTGGAGCAATAGAAACATGGCTGACCTATTTATTACCATAAATATCCTATATAGGCAGCTGCTTGAAGCATTCCTGTCAATTACTGCTGGTTGTTGTATTGTTGTACTTTGATCTTTGGGTGCTAATGCAATGCGTCCCTCAAGGCCGCTGCACCAGTATCATTTTCTATTAGCATCATAATCATGTATAATCTCTATCCACAAGTATAACATTTGAATGGATAAAAAAGGGGTTGGATGTGATGTTATTGTACTAGACAGATCAGATGTTAAGGTGAGGACTTCATACACATGTTAAGCTGTGTTACAAGTTGTTTTACAGACTGCGTCAGGGCTGGTTAACAATGTAATCTCAGCACAGGTGTCTCCATACTGTATATGTGCATTTGGGGGTGTTTGTGACATTGTGTAAGTGTGTGTTTCTGCGTCTGACTGTGTTTGATTATCCCTTACAGCCTCTATGGGAGAGGGATTCATTCTCACTCTGATAATGAGGGAGAGACTAGCAATGCCCTCAAGTCATTTCTCCTCTTCTCCCATCCTTCCTGTTGCATCCGCTGCTTTTTATTTCTTTCTCGCCTTTTCCCAGCCTTGCTAATCTACGCCTCTTTTCCCAGCGTTCTGTCTGTTTGGCTTTAAAATTTTTTCTCCGCTCCACCTTGGCTTGTTATCAGTGATTTCCACGCGTGTCTAAAGTTGCTGACATCAGTTTAAGGTGACCATCACATGTTAGACTCACTCTCTGCACTCATGTCATGGATTTAGATTCTGCTCGACCATTTTTCATCAGCATGGTCGATGGTTGACTATCTCTCTGCGGACTACAGCTCTGGCAGCTCTGTTTCTCCCCACAATAGCCTTACTTATCCCGCATCAATACTCCGATGTGTTGTATATTTGCCTGGTTGCTCAAATGTCCATTCCCCGCTCTCCCTCTTACCTAACTTTCCTTGTAGATCCTCGGGGGAGTGCAAAGCTAGAGTGAGTCACAGCAGTGCATCCATTAATTTTATACCAACCTTTTGCTGTCTCTCCATCTCTCTCTCTCTATCTCTGTTTTCCAGGTGACTGAAGTGGAGACTGACATTACGGAGGCCCGCTAGGAGGCCCCCCCTCCATCTCCCCCCACCACCCTCTCCTCCTCTTCCTCCTCCTCCTCCTCTCTATCCTTCGTGTCCATCGCTTGTTCTACCTGCACCCCCCTCCACCTCCACACAAACCTCAGCATGGATCTGAAGGACCGTAGGAACCGCTCCCTGACCAGGGGCCGCTGCTCCAAAGACTCCCAGTACAACACTTCGTCCCTGGATGCAGACGAGTGCCGTGTGCCCACGCAGAAGTCGTACAGCTCCAGCGAGACACTCAAGGCCTTCGACCACGAGCAGAGGCTGCACTACGGAGGCTGTGTGACTGACCTGGTTCACCACGAGGCAGATGAGTACTCCAGGCAAGGTGGGTTTGTCAAGCATCTCCTTCAAACGCTTTATGTCTCTGTAGTTCTCTCTTTCATCCATATAGTGCTGGACTAGAGGGAGAAAAAAGAAACATAAGAGAATCTTATAACATTTAATTTCTGGGTTATTCTTGTTTTGTAAATGTCACTGTATACGTCCTTGTTCACCTGGTAAAAGCAAAGGCTTGTTTTCATTTTATTGTTTGTTTTTGAAAGTACATCTAATTTTTAAAGTCTAAAATGCCAGCCTATTATTATGAAGGGTGAAATTAACAAAAATTAAATCATAAAAGTGGAGGTAATAAAAACTCATGTCTATTAAAAAATGAAATTATAAATTGTTTGGTTAATTTGTGGTTGATTTGATGAACATTGTTGCAGTTTGATGGAAATAATGGCAAATTTTAGCATTTTAATTGTTTTTATTCATAATTTAATTTAGACTCAAAAATCATGAAGGCAAGGCCCTCATTTACAATGATGTTGAGCAAATAAAAGATTAAAATATATCAAATGTGTTTTAAAGCATACAGCTCAGTAATGAGTAAAAAACCACTTAAAATAAATCAGAAATTGAAAAACACAGTCTATTAAAACAGTCAATTATGGGTCAGCATCACAAAAAGTGATGACGATAATGAAGGTGATGAAAATTAATTTGATTTAAATGACTTCGCTTGAAAAATGTGCATGAATCAAAACATTTAGGGCTCAAATGTTTAAATGAAACTCAAAGTGATTATCCAGTAATTCAATTGTATATATTCTCAATCAACTATAACATGCAACTTTTGTGATTTCCTGTTTCAAAAAAAATGTTCCTCTTCCACTCAACTTTGAACCTAAATGTCTGAAACTTCACAGTATCCACAGATAGTTTTGGGTACTATTTCAACAATAAATTAACTTTTGGGATTTTTTTTAAGGCTAGAAATTGATGTTGAAATTGATCCTTGATTGTTAATATGTACAGTTTTGTCAGTTTTGACATCAAACTGTAAACTTCTTCGATTGTTTTTGGAGTTGGGAACCTTCAGGCTCAGCCAGGTGAAGTAAGCCAGCGAGCCAGTCAGATTCACCTCCTGCCCGACATCAGGGATGTTTTTCTAGCTGCTGTGGTCTGAGTCGCTGCCAACAGGAGGTGAGTCTCACTGGCTTGCTGGCTTACTTCACCTGACTTCGCCTGAAGCTTCTCAACTCTGAAAACAATGGAAAAAATTTACAAGTTGATGTCAAAACTCACAATTACAAATCAATTTCAACATCAATTTCTAGCCTCAAAAATTCCCAGAAGTTAAGTTATTGATGAAATACCAAAAAGTCTAAAATCTCTCCACCAACGTACCAGAGCAACTGGCAAAAACATCCCAGATCTTGGGCAGGAGGCATTTTTCTGGTTTTTTAAATTTGTTAAAAAACAACACTTCTTTTGCCACAAGCTGCACTATTTTTAACAGCTATTTTTAGTCTTTACATTGAATACCTTTTAATTGTTATCACATTTAGTCATTTCTACCCTTCATAGTTTTTTGTTTAGTTTTAGTCGACGAAAACTCAAAAACATTTAAGTCTAGTTTTAGTCTATAAAGAGTCCTCACATTTTAGTCTTTACTTTTAGTCCAAACATTTGTTCTCTTGTCTTAATCTGGTCCCAAATCATGGTAGTGTGTTCTATATACCCTGCCAAACCTGGGGTCCCTGCTTTCTACGGCTTAGAGGCACAATAGCTACAAGATACGTTGTATTTTGACAGTTTTACCCACACTGGAGAAATATCATGGATTTTGAGAGTCCAAAGAAAATAGTCTAGTCATCCTGATGATAACTGAACTTACATTTAGTCAGTTTTAGTCATCAAGTATCTAATTACATTTTTAGTTTTACAGACTTTAATTGATCATAAATGCCTTGAAGTCTACAAAGACATGGGATTAAGTTATAATTTAGGCATGTACCAAAGCTAAAACCCTAAACCCTATAATCAAAATTACCCGCAGACATGCGGACTAAGCCTTAATTCAATGTAGATCCCTATCAATGATCTATCCATTTCCTCTTCTATTATAAATCTGTACCAATAGTAATAATCCCTTCAGATCATCAGAAAGAGGAGATTTTTTTAAGCCTTTTCATACCAAAGATTCTTAATAAGACAGGTTGAAACTTACAACTGCTAGCGTAGGCTGCTCTGCAACAATCTGAAAGCCTGTCAGTTAACACCACTGCAGGTGGAGAGGATAATGCGTCGTTTTCGTAGTGTCAACTTTCACATTCACTCACTTTAAAGTGATTTAATTCTTAAGTTACTGAGATATAAATCGCTCTATGAGTCAGCACTGCACTTTGTATCTTTATCATCTCAATAATGAGTAAAATCAGGCTGTGCGATTCCTGCTTGTTACTAATTACCCTTTTCATCACCATTTTATCCTATCAGTGAATTTTCACAGAACATTTAAACACACAAAGAAATGCCTTTTAGCTTAGCCTTGGTATAAAAATAGGTATCTGAGGAAACAACATTTCTCCACAGAAAATTGGCAAATATAGCACCATGTTTCCTGCTTTCATGCTAGGTGATGGAAAGGACAGAATTGTTGATCAGGCTAAAGTTTCTAAGTAAGAAATGTTTATTAAAAACTAGGATAGATGAAATGATGTCCAAAAATCACAGCATGATTTATTTTTCAAATTGAATATTCTACAAATATTTTGGGGGATTTATGGCCTATCAAAATGAGATTTCTATTTCAGATTTATCTGCTTGAAACAACCAAAGACCAGCTGTTTGTGATTTGATGACTGATCATAGATGGCCTGATTGGAGCTGCTCAGTTCAGACAGCTGCTGCCGTCCTCTTCAACATTCTGAAATAGTCTCACTGTGCTGCTGATCTTTGGTCTGAACTGGGATTTGGACTGAATGACACTCATAGTGCTGTGGAATGGACGTGTTGTACATTTTATAGCATACTATCTACACTGTAGCAGCAGCAGGCTGCATCTGTATCAATTAAAATTATTTAAGGAGTTTATGCAGGTGCATCTGAAAAAATAATATCATCAAAAAGTTCTTTTGTTTATGTGATTTGATTAAAGAAGTGTAACATCCTCATTTTCTAGATTCATCTAATACAAAGTAAAAAATGTCAAGACTTTTTGTTTTAATCTTGAAAAAAAAAATCTAAATATTAGAATACAACAAAACATAGTTTCAAAAAAGGATTTATAATACAGAAATGCTGACCTTCTAAAATGATGCTCATTTATGCACTCAGTACTTGGCTGGAGCTCCTTTTGTGCAAATTGCCATATCTATGCAATGTGGCATGTAGCCAATCAGTCCGTGGCACTGCTGGGGTGTCATGAAGCTCTGATTGCAGTCCTCAGCTCATCTGTACTGTTGAGTCTGGTGTCTCAACTTCCTCTTGACATTTTCCAAGAGATTCTCTACGGGTTTCAGGTCAGGCCAGTTGTCTGGCCAATCAAACACAATGATTCCAGGGTCAGCAAGCCAGTTCCTGGTAGTTTTGGCTTCACTGTGGAAAAGAAAATCAGAATCTTCATAAAGCTTCTGAGCAGATGGAAGTATGAAGTGCACTCAGATCTCCTGGTAGATGGCTGATGGAATTGATCCAGACTTGATAAAGCACAGTGGACCAACATCAGCAGATGTCATCGCACCTCAAACCATCACTGACAATGGAAACTGAATACACTGGACTTCAAGCACCTTGGATTCTGTGCCTCTCTAATCTTCCTCCAGACTCTGGGACCTTGATTCCAAATTAATTTCAGAATTTAGCTTAATCTGAAAACAGGGTTTTGGACCATTGAGCAATGGTCCAGATCCCATTGTCTATGGCTCAGGACTAAGAACACAACACTTGTAGCCCATGCCCTGAACCAGTCTGTGTGTGGTGGGGCTCTTGATCCACTGACTCGAGCCTCAGTCCACTCCTTGTGGAGCTCCTCTAAGTTCTTGAATCTGTTTTGTTTGACAGTCGTCTGAAGGCTGAGCTCATCACTGCTGCTTGAGTACCTCTTCTTACCACACTTTTCTCTTCTAGTCAACTTTCCATGAACATGCTTTGATACAGCCTCTGAGAACAGCCAGTCCTTTCAACAGTGACCCTCTGTGGCTTACCTTCTTTGTGGAGGATGAGAATAATTGTCCTCCAGACATTTGTCAAGTCAGCAGTCTTCCCCATGATTGTAGTTGTGTGAGAATGAAGGCTCAGGAAACCTTTGCAAATTGGACTTTTCCTCAATATTGTAACATTTTGAGAGAGTGGATTTTTGATTTTCATGAGTTGAAATGTTTCACTTTGTATGAGATGAATCTTGAATATATGGAAATGCAACTTTCAGAGGAAAAAGATGAACTTTTACTCAATATTCTAATTTTTTTTAGATGCACCTGTACCCACTCCTGTGTGCACTTCTCCAGTGATGCCAAGCTTAAAAGAGATCATTGAAAATAAAACTGACAAAATGTAGTTTTCGTCACCGATATGCTACAAGACTAAAATGTTTGTGGTCTCCTGTCAGATATTCCAAATCCATGATATTTTTCCACTTTTGCAGGCTTCACCAGAGAGGATTTTGTAGATGTACTGTGGTTCCAGGGTCTTAAAAACTTTCTGTATACAACAAATATTGAGGGCTGCCAAATACAGCCAAAAAAGCAAAAAGTACAAACTCGAGGATGTAGCAATTTCCTGTCAGATTTTACCAATTATTTCTGCTCTCAGTGCAGCTTCAGTGGGCAAGTCATTTTCCTGTCCAGCACATATGGTCGATGAGCTGAGCATAGCTCAACACTTAAACATCCCTTCCAGTGCTGTTTTGCAATTTCAATGTTACTTTTAACATCTGCTTTCACACATTCAACAGTCACTATGTTGCACTTGTAAACACTGTCGATCTGCATGCTTCTCTCATCTGTTGGGCGTCTATTGTGAGGCCTCTGTAGCGCGCCGTTAATGAAATCAGACGGTGTAAATGCTGCACTTTGCAGCAGAGAGGCAACGCAGACCTTTAGCTCAGGCAAGCCTGTCATAATGAACTTCTGTATCCCCCGGTGAGCGAGTTAGCCGATAGGCCGATAGGTCACCTCTATAGGGGTGGGCCTGCTCTCATAGGCATGTCTTTAAACTGTGTGTTTGTGCATGCGTATCTGAGTGTGTGCGTGCACATGTGTAGATGGCACCAGGACATGAAACAGGCGTTATTGATCCCTGGCTAGTGAAAGGAGTCAGGCTCAATGGGATTGATCTGTGCTAAGCTCTGTTTTCTCTGCATGGACACAGACAGGAGAGGAAGAGAGGGCCGAGTGATACGGCGCAACATTTCAAGGGAGAGAAAATAGAAATAAAATACTCCACAGAATAGAATGAATGAAGTGCTGGAGGGTCCTTGATGGTGTTTTCTAAATGGAATGTCTTCATTTGAGCCAGGAAAAAAAAGAGTTTACCTTTAAGGTTACATGTGTGACCGTGTGGATTAAAGCTTTTAAAGACATGGATCAATCTGAGGAGAATCATGCAGAGGGAAACAGGGATGCATTCAGAAGAAGAAAGCATAAAAGGAGCATACTGTTTTCACTAAAGGAAAAAAAGGAAAGAGTAAAAAAAATAGAGGATTGATTGGCGGGACGTACGTAAGCCTGGAAGTCAGTGGTGTGTTCTGCTCGGACACACTCCACTGCTGCACCATGCTGACCTCACACCAGGCAATAGCTGGTCGATACCACAGTCCTCTCAGCCTATCAGCTCCTCCGAAAGCCCAGAGCCACAGATGCATCGTGGGAAGTGTGGCCACAGGAGACCAACAGTGTTGCCGTACCATATGGACTGTGACACCACGGGACGAGGAGAAGTGCCGGAGGGAGGGAGGGAGAAAAAAAAAAAGGAGTTAGGGTGAGAAAGACGCAGCGAGAGAAGAAGCAGATAAATAGAGTTTTTCTTCCTATTTCTTCACTGTGTAACTAATAAATGAGACTGAGATGGGGGTTGAATGAGTTCTCCTTTGAACAGATTGCAGTTTTAAAGCAAGATGGTGAAAGACTTTTTTCTCCAGAAGTAACAAAAATTGCACTTAAGAGGGACTGTATTCAGATTATGTCCTTGTTGTTTTATTAAAAATGTTTTAGATGATTTGAAGTGGAGGTTTGGAATCAGAACTGACCTAGGATATTAGTAATTCATGCACTGATGAGGCCACAGAAGAAAATCTGATTAACTTTGATTAAATTGTAATGATGTTGTTCTTCGGTTGGCTGAGCCATCATGCTGTTTCTGCCTCTTGTTGAGAAGTTTTGAGGTCAGCTTTCTCAGGCTTTAATTCAGCCTTGCTTATGTGTAGGGCAGCCAATTTACAGTTAAGTTCTGTGCTAATATTGACTCGCCTACAGACATCATTAGACTGATGTGAGACAAAAAAGGTGTGAGTCAAGCACAGGTGGCACTAGAGCACCCTTTGAGCTTGTGCACTCACACATGATAAATATACACCAACAGGAACTATAACAGAGTTTCATATTGAGTTATTGACTCGCCTACAGTAGTTTGGAGAAAAGTTCATACTTCACTGACATTTATCTTGATGAATTTCTCTGTTTTTCATAGCTTGTGGCTTCATTATCCTGCATGTTCAGAGTAAACACTGCTCAGGCACAAATGCAGGCACAGAGCACATTTGACAAGTCAATTTTTTGGCCATTTTTTTTCCCACAATTTTGAAAGATCATTTGCATTGAGTTATGCAGAGCAAATTATTAGGAGTGCAGCAGATGTCCTGAGGATGTTTCCGGAGCTAAATCAAAGATCTTGATGTCATTTTTCTTAAACAATTTTCTCCAATTATCAAAATAATTTTTTACCTTAGAACAACTGGTTTAAAATGGGCATACACAATCTTCTCTATCATTTAAACGGCATTAAGAAATTATGCACTACATCAAACCGTACTCGGTGTCTTACACCAAAGCTATCATTGCCTTCTAAAATAACTTACTTTTTGCAGAACATTATGCATGACAAGCTTCACTGGAATTTCAATGTTTCCTGAAGCATAAATTCAGCTTAAAAAAGGAACACCATGTCCCATTGGAATCACATTTGGAGTGTTTTTAGAGTCTGTATATTTGTGTTTTGTGACTCTGTGCCTTCAGCAAGAACTCTTCTCTCTGAATTTACCTCCCAATCCATTAGGAAGCTGTTTTCTGCTCTAAAAGGACCAAAGAGGAGCTGATGTCAGTGACCTTTATTGATGCACACCCGAAATCTACTTATGCATTCCTCTGTCATCTATCAGATTCATTCTGCTCCAACAAATATGAAGTTGTCGGCCAAACTGTGGCTCAGTTTTGTTGGTACCTTTGCATCTACAGCCAGTTTTCTAAAATGTGATTTTTAAGTATGCAATTTATCTGCTGAATGCTAATCAGCATGCAAACCCTGAAGGCTATCCAGACTCAGCCAAATTAACTTAACTTTACTTGATATGTTTTATCAGGTAATGTTTAATTTCAAGTAAGTTTCAAGTAATGTCAGCTTGAAGTAAACAGCGCCATCTAAGGGCTGGACTGCCCAGTTTACTGATCCACACCAGTTTCCAGTAGGTGACAGTAACCAGGTTAAAGCAACATTCAAACAAGCAGAAAAAGAAGAAGAAATGTAACAGTCTGAGGTCTCTGAGGATGTGCTTGAGCCAAGTTAGCCTGCATTCCAAACAGAAGTGAGAACAACACTGAATTTCTGTGATTTCAACTTTTGTTTAAAGTAGTAGGGAAGAGAAACCATGTATGCAATTGCATAAACTTGTGCTCAAGAAACCACACAACTGTCCTGCACTGTAAAACTGAACAGATGAAGATTGTTGAAAGACATGAGTTGCATTAGCCTGGTTCAGTCAAGAAGACTCTCATCATACATTTTACCATTTTATTGCAAAATGGATATACAGTTTTTATTGTCAGAGAGAGAGGCACTGCTCAAAAGATGCTCTCTGGGTTAGTTGAGCACCATGCTTTGACTTTAATAAATACTTTAATGACAATGTGTACTGAATACAATAGAATTAGTTCAAAAGCGATAATACATAATAGCATGAATCTCAATACGAAGGTGCAACAAGCTTTATGCTATAGAGGAGGAGGCTGGGGTGGAGGAGGTTAAGCTTTGGTGGCAGCAGCAGCAGCAGCGTGGTGCATCGGCATTAATGCAAGCAGGGATTAGTGAGAGATACGTCATATTTAAATATACCACTGTGTTGAGAAAACAAGCTGTGATTGGCTGTAGGAGCTGGGAGGCAATAACTGGAATCAGTTGATCACAGCTGGCCATATGTCCTGCATGAGCTAACGCTAAGCTTCATAAATCACTATATTAGCTATTTTGGCTGTATTTTTCTGAGTTGATTAAACACGGTTTCATTTTGAGACAACAGTCAATCAAGTATTTTTAAAGTATTTTAATGTATCTTTTGCCATTGTATGCAAATTATTTAACAATCATCTCTTAATCTGCAGAGTTTTCCCAGAATGCTTTTGGACATCAGACACTTCTGCACCATGAGTGAATTACTGACTCAGTTAGAGAAGTCCTGCCTGTGGGGAGCAATTTAAATAGTATAAGGAAAATATACTGAACTCTGAGGAAGTGCACTTTTCTGGATCAAATGCATCAGTGTTTCACTGCAAGACTTAACAGTTCCCTTCAATGTCTTCATGCATTTTTTGTTATTGTACTCAATTTTAGACAATTTTGCACTGTGAGTGAAGTTACTGACTCAGTCAGGGACCTCCCCCTTGTGGGAAGCAGCCATGGATGGCGTACTGAACATGACAGAAGGAGGACCTCGTGGTGCATTGTGTACCTTTCAGTTATTGTCACTTAAGTTGGCTGACCTTTTGTGGCACAAGTGTTAGTATGTGATAGAGATAAGGGAAAATATTACCTAAAATTACCTTCTAGAATGCAATGGGTATTACTTATACTCTTGTAATTTTTACATTTTACTTTATTTTTAAAGTGTTGATACAAAGTATCTTAACTCTTTATGACCTAGCATAGAAGGCAAAAACAAAAATGAAATTATATTATGCTCAATTTGCAAAAAGACAGCATGTTTATAAAAAATAAACAGTTTACAGAAGTGCAATCACATCTCTAAGTGTGCCAGATACTTGTGAGCATACAAATGTTTGCAGAAGACCATGCTGAAACAAGAACAAATGCAACTCATGACCTGCAAGAAAACAACACGAGAAATTTGTGCAGACAAAACAACATCATATGTTATCACATACACGTGAAGTAGGAAGTGCTGTGAAAGGTAGCTGTCCAGATCATATTATAGTATTTTTTTTTTTTTTGATGTGTGCATTTTTTTTACTACTTTCTGTAAACGAAGGAAGGATATATAAGTGTAAGGAAACAGAGCTCTGGGACACATTGAATGTGTGATATATTAATGTTGCTCCCACAGTTTTAGATGCAAAAAGAACTATTAGTCTATTGCATTTGGTTGCAATTCTACCAGCAGTTAAAGATAGAAGTGCATTGGGAGCGCCGGCACTCCTGTAGGTCTTAAAGGGGTCTATGTTACTTACACCACACATGACTAGTTTATTTCCAAAAAGGTCAAGGTCAAAAAGTTAGATTTTTTTAAGGCAGTTGGTTTGCATGATTTTTAAAGTAAGGGTTACTTATTAGATTTTATATCCATATGGGAAAAAGTCCATAGTCAGTGTTTGAAGGGAAGAACCTTTCAAAATGTCTTGGAGGGCCATATTTGTTACAGGCCAATCAAAGATGTAGGCATGTGTAGCCCTGGGGAGTAACTTTGATACCTGGACTTTGGCGCTCTGTCACCAATTCCATCTGATAGTGTTAACTGAATAACCTATACTAATACTTTCCAGAGAGTGGGCTGAGGTACCATAGGTGGGTCGGAAGAGGTCATTATTAATGAACAAAAACCCTAAAATTGATTTTAAATTGAAATCATTTTTATATGTTAATATTATTTTATTTGAAAGTCCCAGAATTAAGAAAACACAGTCAGGAGATTTAACTCACCTTGTTAAATTAACCAGCCCAACTCTGTTTAATACACTATGTCACTTGCTTCTTGGTTTGAAGAATTGCTTAAAAAGTGCTTTTGGACACAATTCATAATTACTTCAGTTTGCTACATTAATAAATAATGCTGAAATTTTGTAGTAAACAATGCTGAAATTCTACACCTTGACTTAACTGTTTTTCACATTTTTAGAGAATGTGCAGACTTCTAGAAAATCCTTTTTCTTTTCACTTTATTTTCCAGTGTTTAAACACTCACTGCCCCAAATGGATCCTTGCAGAATTTGATAAAGAGGGTTTGGTTTTGTTTTCCAACAGACTCCCCGCTTACATTGCATCTCAACTGCACTGCTTCCCCATTACACACTTATTACCTTGTCTGCTTGGATAAGCACAGCCAAACAACACTTTCCTCCCTCACCATAACATGCAGCAGCATGGAACGCCAATTACCAGTGTTCACTATTTAACACCACAAAGCCTGGCGTACACGAAATAAGACAAAGGTTCATTCATGATAGCCAAAAACATCAGAGAGTGATTTGCCTGGTTTATTTTATTTGCCATGTTTAATCTTTAGTGTGTTTTTCTCAGATTATCAGGTTAGTTTCTGCATTGCTGTCTGCTCAACAGACAGGAGGGAGGGCTTCTTTTTCTCAGTAAGTGGACATTTTGCAGGGTCTCCTCTCATTTTTGGACCAAAAACAGCATAAAGATGCACCATACCTCATGTCACACGCACAAAAATGGTCCTTTTAATGAGATAAAGGCTTCTGATTTGTCTACATGTTGTGTTGGTTTAGTTAAGAATTATTGTGTGGTTCCTGCAAAAATGTATTTCATATTATTATATTTGCTTGCTGTGAATGCTTTTAGTTGATTGTCCCCCTTATTGTTCTTTGCCTTGGGCCTACTAGGGCATACCTGAATGTCAGTACATATACAGAACGTGTAATCTTTAACAAGCCGCTCTGGGCATAGCAGAGGAGCACATCACATCTCCTCTGTCCTTTCACCTCTCTACCTCCATGATCTTTCCACCCATACTGCACAGATCCCTACCTCCCATTCAACACATGCTCAGCCTGTGTCATCACTGCCGGGCCTCCTCAGGACAGAAGGCATTATCACAGCCACATCTGTCTCTAGAAGATTTGTCTTTCATTTCAGGAGGGTCGAAATGAGCGCCTCTACATTCTCCACTGCTGCTTTGCCCCAAGGGAAAGAAAGCACATAGAGAATCCAGCACCCACCTGCCAGCCTTACTGCCTGGACAACACTCAGCATCATCTTCCATCCCTGCTCATTCTGTTTCACTCTCCCTCTGATGGTTTTTTTCCATCTCTCTTTTTTTTTGCTGCTTTTTATGCCCTTTTTTGCTCTTCTGTCACACATTTCATTTCTGGCCCCCTGGTCTCATTCTTTTTTCCCCCATCTCTCTCACCCTTGCTGCTTCTGTGTTGTTGCTTTAGTGCTCATATTGCACATTTCTAATGTTGAGGTGCTTCTCTTTAGTTCTGATAACAAACCTACTGAGTGTCTTTGTGAGTGTTTCACAAAAAGCCCCCCTCATCATATGAGCTCCATACCATTACCTCTGATTACCAAAGCTGCTCTGAAATGTGCTAATATAGCCAGAATGAGTCATACCTATAAGACACAACAATGGTCATATTTACTTTTTTTCTGCTTGCTATTCCTCCATCATCTTTTATGTGAACAATGGCCACAAAGTCCAAAAACTCTGCCAGGCACTCACATGCTGGCATGATTGCTTCTGTTGCTTATTTGAGGCCGAATGGCAAGGAAATTGCACTAGTGGGTGTTCTGGGGAAGCTTTTTACTTGAAAAGCATCCCCTGCATCCTCTGTATTCTCCATTCTTCTGGGAGAAAAGACTTCCCAGTATTTGTAGAAGCAGCAGCAGCATCTCACAATATGCCCTCTTCAGAGACACAGGAACTAAACCTGACACCACAAGGAGAGCTAGGCTATATTTGATGGGCTTGAAGAATCCTTGGTGATTGGCTGACTGGCAAGAGAATGGTTTAAAATGATTTATGTAGTCCTTGATTATGTCAATTAGTTCTTAGAAAGAGTTTTAAACTTGTTTAAAATTGGCAAACTATATTTAAAGCTTAGGTGGTTCTGAATGCTATAGGCACATTAAGAGAAAGCAGTCAACACAGCCCCCTTTGGAAGAAACTAGTCGAGTGTACTTTGTTAGAGATAGGATGATTTCACCTTGTTATATGGCTCATTTTGATCTACTGTTTGGGTCTGCAGTCTTTCAAAGAGACAAAAATACAGTGCCTGTTAAACGTTTTCATCCCATTTGATGTTTTTTACTCTTTAATTGATCATCAGTTTTCCTGGATACCATTACACAATGAAGACAAAAGAACACTCAAAGCAACTCAGAGAAGACGTCAAAAGGTAAATTCAGGGGATGGATACAAAAGAAATACCAAGCCACTGAACATCCTCACTGGAGTTTAGTTAAATCCATCATCAATAAATGGAAAGAATATGAAAATCTGCATGGATCGGGCCATCCTCACAAACTGAGTGAACGTGCAGGAAGGAGACTAGCGAGAGAGGCCACCAAGACCCCTATGACTACTGAAGGAGTTACAAGCTTCAGCAGCTAAGATGAGAGACACAACACCTGTTGCCTGGGTTCTTCACCAGTCAAAGCTTTATGGGAGAGTGGCAAAGAGAGAACCACTGTTGAAGAAAACTCAAATTAAATATGGACTAGAGGTCACAAAAAGGCATGTGGGAGACTCCATGGTCAAGATGGAGAAGGTTCTTTGGTCTGATGGGACCAAATGGTGCTTTTGGCCATCAGTATACTTCACCACAAACACATTATCCCCACTGTTAAGCACGGTGGTGGCAGCATCATGCTGTGGGGATACTTCTTAGCAGTTTGCCCTGGAAGGTTTTTAAAGATAAAATGAATGTGGCAAAATACAGAAAAAACCTTGAGGACAATCTTATTCAGTCTGCAAGAGAACTTCAGCTTGGGAGATTTACTTTCAAAGGCACTGTACATCCAGACTTAGAAATTAGAGTTTTTCTTTTTTTTTTTTTTTTTAACTGTGGCTTTGTCATGCTGTTTGAAGATTTTTTTTTTGGCCCTGTCTTGTACCACGGTGCAAGTCACAAACCCCAGTGCACACAATTTGTTAACTTGATCAAAATACACTCTTTGTCTGTTGTTGAGGACTCAAATTAAGCTAGGATGAGAAATGTATGGCTATTACTGTGCTCTGTAAGACATTCAATCTTTGAATATTTGTTGCTTAGACAAACTAGGGTGCCACCGGCAAAATATTTCTGTCCACAAACCCCATTCACAAGGTCTTGTCGTCACAGTGGTTGGCTTGGGTTCAAATCAAAGCTGTGGTTCCTTTCTCGCATGTCCTTCCCCATCTGAATTAATGAAAGCACAAAAGTGACCCTAAATAGCTAAATAACATGGTACAAATGGCTCCGATTGCAGTAATGTATTTATAGCTTCCAGTCATATGACTGTTATGACTGTCTGGAGGGTACAGTGAGCTTTGGAGAGTAGTGTCCACTATTGAACACTTTGAAACAAGCAGCACTGGCTTGTAGTTTTCTTTCTGTACAGAGCATGTTTGTTAACTTGATCCTTCAGCTGCAAAGGATATGAATTACAGCTTTTGGGCGCTTGCAATACTTAAACAGCACCTAAAGAATCGTTTTAATTGCTAAAATTCCTGACCAGAATTTCACTGTGGTGATGTCTGCATATATTGAAGGGGAAATCCTGCTACAAACTGTAACGCCCTAATGCAGCTTTCAGCATTTGGGCTTTGAGTCTGACTACTCAAAGCCCTGTTTTAGGTCACACTCACCCATTTGATCCACATTTTCACCTTGATGGCAATGGCTGCTATGTAGAATCGCCATAAATTTATCCCATTCTTATGCATCAATATTCAATAGCACACCAATGACACAGCAGTAAGCGCAAATGGGGGTCAAGTGCCAAAGAACACATTGACGTGTGACTGTACAAGCTAGAGATTGAACACATGACCTTTCTTTTGTGAGATGGCCAGCTCTCTCTACTGAGCGAGTACATAGCCACTGAACCACCTGAGCCACAATGACGAAGTAGGTTAGGTTGGGTTAGTAATGCTGCTGGTGGGCAAGTGAAGGGCAAGAAATTCACAGACTATCAACATAGGTGAGTTATAATTATTTAGCATTGGGTAGTTTACTCATCATCATCAGAGCCAGGGAGCGGCTTGCCTTGAATATATTCTCAAAACCCCCAAATCATGCGGGGATGAAAAAAGTGTGTTGCAAATGAGTGCTATGAAAGAACAATGCAAAAAGTAACAGATGATAATAAACACCTGTGCATGGAGTTTGCAAAATCTCCATGTGAAATCCAAGCAGATTTTCACATGTTCTGCATTGAGGAGAATTCCTTCTTGCCACTCTGCAATAAGCCTAGATCAGTAGAGGGATGCATTGATGGTTGGCCTTCTGGAGCTTTGTCCCATCTCCACACAGGATTTCTGGAGCTCAGTCAGAGTGACCATCAGGTTCTTCGGCACCTCTCACTCTGAGGTCCCTCTCTCCGGATTGGTCAGTTTGGCAGAATGATCAGGTCTTGGAAGAGTCCTGGTTGTGCCAAACTCCTTCCATTTGAGAATTTTGGGGGTCACTGTGCTCTTGGGAACTTGCAGTGCAGCCAACTCACCTTCCCCAGATCTGTGCCTTGCAACTATCCTGTCTCTGACCTCTGCAGGTGGTTCCTTTGACCTCATGACTTGGGTTTTGCTCTGATATGCATTGTCAGCTGCGAGGCCTTCTATAGAGAGGTGCATAGCTTTCCAGTACCAATCAGCTTTATTTACCACAACTGGACTCTATTCAAGGTGTAGAAACATTTCAGAAAACATCAAGAGAAAAACCAAAGGAGGTCTGATTACTTTCTGAATGCATTGTTGCAGCATTATAGGGGAATGGAGTAATTCCTGGCTTTTACATTACAGGGACTTTTACTTAAATATCAGGACCACTGTCAGTAGTCACTTTCAGTCTGTTTTTTGGGGCAGTAATGAAAGTTATTGGCTGTTATGTGTAGCTGTAGTTAACACTTTTTTTATGGCAGGATTAGGAGAAGACTATTCTGTTGTTCTCTAAAGGGACAGTGAAGTGTCTATTGGCATTGATACAAATCTTCCCCTCTCTGGGTTTTCTGAAATCCTGTAGAAGTAAAACCTGGACTTGTCTCCTGGTCATATAGTGAGTTAAATTGATAATCTTTGATTTGAAAGTAATTTCAAAAAAGGAAAGAGCACAGAGGTGGCATCTGAGAGCTTTGAGTACTTCATACCATACTGCAGAAGGAAACTTTTTCTGCCTGCCATTTAAGTGATTCCATAAGAGTGTATGACGCCACATGAAAGCTATGAATAGCCTAGCGTCCACGTCATCACCCCTCTAGTTTCTCCTTAAAGGGACCGTGCTAATTGGCATTGCCTCTGGCTAATACACATACTGTTTACAAGTGCCTCACGCAATTCCACTTCAAAAACATTAAGCTATCCCTTTTACAGTTCTTTGACGTTTCTTCACCAGTGATTTTGGCAGCTTAGTCAGGGCTCTTTCCCAGTGGTGCTTTTGGGATAGTGTGTACCACATTTTATCGCTCGCAGCTGCCGATGACATCACGGGTCACAGGAGTAGCACATATCAGTCTGCCGATCTCCACAGATAGTGACAAGGACATGCAGCCTCTAAAGATTTGGACTTTCAAACAGGAAGTTAAAGATTGCCGACTCTGCAAAAAAGGGAGGGGAATAAAAACTAAATGCAGTGTGTGCTTGAACGTGTGTGTGAGAGCATTTCATCGGGTTACAGTCAATCTGGACGGCTGATGATCAAAGAGAGAACAAAGCAGCTGCATGCTATTAAAAATAAATGACGCCGAGATTAAATGCAATCCTTCCCCTCTTCCCCCCGATCACTCTTTATCTTTGTCTCCTCCCTGGCATCCTGCACCTCTGCCAGCTGCTGACACTCTGAAGCGTCACGTAGCTGCAGAAACAGAGCAGAGACGAGTCACAGAGGAATATCCCGGGGCCGAATCCACTCCTTCACTCTGCAACACGCTCCCACTCACTCCCAATATTAAGTCATTTATAGCCTTGAAACTGCTCATGTGGGTTTGTACGTGTGCCCCCAACATATGCAAGGAGGTTTGTTAAGGGGGACTTAAGTCAAAGTAACATCTGGTCCAACATTTGGTGCTCGGCACACAGTAAGACTGCTGTACATGTCAAAAGGCCCTTGACTCTATACATGAGCTCATTCCTCTGCATCACATAAGGAACTAACCCTAACGCAAAAAGTAAGGAAATTTGTGTTAGGTTATTTCTTCTATGTAACAATGCTTTTTGGCAATAAATCTTATACCACTGAAAAGCCTATTTAGTTCCCTTTTAAATGATTCCACATTAGTAAGGAACGTGTATTTGTGGGATGAGCAACAGAGCTGAGTATGTGGGTTGCACCCATGAAAAATAAGTGCAATCTGCATACTCTTTTTTCCTGCTTGGTTTCAATCCTGTGTCATATCCCTCAGAAATGTATGCCTTTTTGGGAATCTTCTTTCCTTTATCATCAGCAGAGAAAAAATCAGCCATCCAACCAAAAATACGTGTCAGTGTTGTTATATTTAACTGGTAGATTTCGGGCGGACATATTCTAACTGTTAACTACACATCCAGTGCATCACATGTAGACAGCAACACAACTCAAAAAAGTAGGGACAGGACGGTGAAAGGCTCGGAGCGTAAGTGATACTAAGGAAAGAAACAGCAGGAGGAAAATTTTGCAACCAGTGAAGTTATAGGCAACTGGTCAGTAACATTGCTGGGTATATAAGGAATATTTAAAAGGAGCTCAGAAGTGAAGATGGGCAGAGGTTCACCAATCTGCAAAAACCAGGCATTAACGATCACATTCAGAAAAAAAAACTGTAATGCAGCCACCATTCTTTGCTGCTGCAGTGGGCCCTTTGGTTCTTCTTCGCTGCTCTAAAAACGGTAGCCTGTGCATGCAATGTTTTGCAGCAGCAAAGAATAGCTGATTTTTAGTTTATAGTGCTAACATTTATCATGGCTAAATGGCTAACACATACAGCTAAACCAAACTGTATCGGATCGGTGCACAAACTCCTGTACTCGCTGATATGAAAACCTGCATTTTTAGCAGTATCGAACGTTTTTCTAATATTGGTATCTGAATCTGAACAGCCCTAGTCTATATCGGATGATCTTGGGGCTCTAAAGCAGCACTGGATTAAAAACAGGCAGGATTCAGGACTGGAAATCACTGCATGGGCTCAGTAACGCTTCCAGAAATCATTAATTGTTGACAAAGTTCCTCATGCCATCCACAAATGGAAGTTAAAGCTGTATCATGTAAAGAAGACAAGATCCAGAAACACTGCCATCTTCTAAAGTAAAATGGAAAACTATTCTGTGGTCAGATGAATCGATATACGATCCAGAAATGCTAATGTTTTCTGGACCAAAGCTCATTTAAGAACTGGCTAAGGTAAAATGGAAAAGTATTCTATGGTGAGATTAATCGAACCATGAGCCAGAAATGTCACTGTCTTCTGGACCTAAGCTGATTTGAAATGGACTAAGGCAAAATGGAAAACTTTTCTTTGGTCAGATTAACAGTTTTTGAATTTGATATTCTTAAAACCACAGATGCAGACTTAAGAAGAGCAGGACCATCCAGCTTGTCATCAGCGCACAGTTCAAAACCCTGCATCTGTCATGGTATGGGGTTGCATTAGTGCCTATGGCATGGGCAGCTTATACATCTAGAAAAGCACTATCAATGCTGAAAAATAGACAGAGATTTTAAAGCAATATATGCTCCCATCCATCCAATGTCCTTTTCATTGAAGGCCTTGCATCTTTCAGCAAGACAACCCGGTCAGGGTTTTGAACAAGCCTGTCTGCAGTCCAGACGTTTTAACAATATGAAACATTTGGTGTATCATGAAACATAAAACCCGGCAAAGAAGACCCAGGACTGTTGAGCGTCTAGAATCCTACGAGCTCCTACTGTCCTACCGTCATGCTCTACTTGTGGGGTTTTTGTGCCCAGCTCTTTGTGAGTGATCCAGCACCAGCACTTCATTATGCATGGCAGCACCTTCATCTGATTGGACTTGAAGCACTTTGTTGCATTTCCTAATGTTGTTTCCTCCTGTTTAGATCTTTGCTTGTGTTGTACTTAATCTCAGATGTGCATTGCTTTGGACCAAAGCGTCTGCTAAATTACATCGTATCATTGTAACATTGAAACATAGGGTGTAGTGTGGATTTAACAACAGAACTAATCCTATGCAACAGGAGACATAACTTTATGTTCCCTTTGCTGCCACTCAAAAACATAACTTCACCAACCATAGCTCAGTTTGTGGATTCTATCTGTGCTTGCAAAGTGGAAGCACTCGCTATTAGCACTGATGTTGGCACAGATGCACACACACACACACATGTAAACACCCAGTAGCAAATGAGACAAATAATAGGAATGGGCCGGGGAAATCTTTGCTGAAGGTGCCAGCTATTTAGAACCGGAGCCGGCTCTTGTTCACACACGTACACACACTTACATAAGGTACAAACCCACATACACACAAATATTGGGTAACAAACAAGGCAATTAATTGACAGAGTCCTGGGAAATGCATGCTGACATCTGCAATTTTCCTTGGCTTAAAATCATTTATTAGACAATGTTGTGTGGGTTTTGGGAGAGTTGAGTTAATCTATGTTTACTATGTAATGACCCTCTTTGACTCTGCTTTGGCAGCTTTTGATAAATGAGGCAGATTGTAAATGTCAGTGTTATCAAGTGTGTGTGTGTTTTTCTCTTTTTCTGCAGAGCCACTTTCCTAGGCTGTAATTAAACGTGTTCACCAGCCACAGAATTCAGATGTGTTTGCATGTCGGTAGCGTGCCTGAATGTATGCCATGTTTCTTACACACATATACGGTTAGATCGTATCTCCCGGAGCTGTGGGGACTAAACAGATAGCAGTTCAAATAATTTGCTTTACTACTAAGGTAGCTGCGTGTGTAACTAGAATTAAATTATTGTACAGATGCAGATGCAACACAAATGATGCAGATGAAGACACAATATGATGACCTGATGTTGGGGGACTGACACACATGTTGGTAAAATTAAAGATGTTGAATCGATACAGTAAAAAAAAAAAAAAGCCAGTGCAGAGGCAAAGACTGTCACATTTAATATTACTGTCACATCAAGATAAATTGATATTAAGATTTATCTGTAGGTCAGTCCATGATTTTGCCACCCTTTCATTATTCACATTATACTCATGTATTTTCTGCCTGTTACCCAGCAACAGATAGCATTTTCAATGGGTTTTCATAATCTGATGAATACTTTTTTTATACTATGACAGCTAAATGATTTCCAGGGTGAAACTAACATTTTTTTCCTCTTACTCTTTCTACAAACCTTTGATTTTGGTTAATACATTTCCAGGCAGATGTTAAAACATCTGTATGATCAAGGATAAAGAGCAAAATAGCAAAGTGAAGGTTTGAGACCCAAGGGAATAAATCAGTAGGAAATATTTAGAAAGAATATTCCCATGAATTTATGAATTCATATACTACAAAGACTCCTTAAGTATTTTTTTGTTTGTTTTTTGTTTTTTGTTTTTTTGTATGCTTTCAGTAAAACAGATAGTATAGATCCATTTTAATTTTAACATACAGTAGATCAAAAGGAAGATCTTGTTATGTAGAAGAAAGAAAAAACTAGTTTTAGATGTAATTAACATTAAGCCAGTAAACAATGGCAAATGGTGAAGAGATTAACACAGATGAAGTGCCTATGATAAATATTTACTCCTTTGGATGTTCTACCCTTTTACTAATTTTACAAATCAATCATGGTCAATACAATTTGACTTTTTGAGAAAATAAAGACCCTGTACAAGTCTTCCAGGGTCAGCTGCCAAGAAGCATCCTTGCAACATGATGATGCCACCACCGTGCTTCACAGTGGGGATGGTGTGTTTGTGGTGATGTGCAGTTTTTGGTGTCCCCAGTCACTCATTTTGTGAGGACGGCCTGATCAAGGCAGATTTACACATGTGCCATATTCCCTCCGTTTCTTGATGATGGATTTAACTGATCTCCAGGGGATGTTCAGTGGCTTGGAAAGCTTTTTGTATTCATCCTCTGACTTATACTTTTCATTAACCTTTTTACTAAGGCGCTTGAAGTGTTCTTTTGTCCTCAAGTTAATGGTGGCCAGAAATACTGATTAACCAGTGACTGGACCTTCCAGACACAGGTGTCTTTATGCTACAATCACTTGAGTCACATTCACTGCACTCAGGTGATCCCATTTCACCAGTTGTGAGACTAATGGCATCGCTGGACCTCTTTTGAAATAGGTCAGTCACTTTAAAGGGGGTGAATATTTATACAGTCACTTATTTTACATTACATATTTCTATTTAATTGATATTACAAATAATCTGTTTTCACTTTGACGTTAAAGACGTGTTTCCTTCTCAGAGAGCTAGATTATATTGACCATGACTGATTTATGAAATCAATAAAAGGGTAAAACATCCAAGGGGGTGAATATTTTTAAATGCACTGTAGCTATTACGGCAGTTTTTAACAGACGTGGACAACATTCCTTCATAAAAAGACGAGTATAGAACCTAACTGAATGCTTTTCTCAGTGGAAAAGAAATTTTTATACTTCTGTCAGTTTCAGCAAGACCAGTGGTAATAGTGTCAACTAAAACAATAAAGAGAGCAGGTAGAGAGCGAGAGAGAGAGAGAGAACATACAGAGGAGAAGACATGAATGACAACATGGGAAACTTTTAAGATCTTTCTGTGCAGCTTTACACGGCTGCCGCCTTGTTTACTGGTGCTTTCTGCAACAGCCCATAATATGGATAATGATGATAATAATAATAATAACAATGACCATCTCAGTGCAGTAAAATGCTAATCTTTTACTTTTATTTTGCTATCCGTCAATCACTGAAATCTCCTCTCAGCTGAGCACTTGGGAACAGGGGTTGCTGCTGGAAACATACAGGCATCTTTCTTAGGATCGGAATGATTTTAGGCAAGCCTTTCTAAATGCACAGCAAAAGTAAGTTGCAACTTTGTTTGTCTCAGATGCATATATTCACTCTCATCTCTTCACATTTACAAAATACACCAAAGTACAACAGTTAGCTTTGTTCCCCATTCTGTCAGGGAGACAGTAGACTTGATGTCCTATCGAGCTAGATGAGCGATATTTAACCAGATTTTTGCAATAGTTTTATCTCAGCAACAGGTAAAATAGGATGTAAAACTAGGCATAATAAAAACAGCAGTTTGGGTTCACTCCCACTTAATACTGCATATTGAGCTAAGCAGAGGCTTAGAACAAGCCCACCAACTCTGACCAAATGTTAAATAAGGGTATTTTAAGCTGCAAACAGACAATTTGTGTCCACTTTAGTTTAATCCATCAATGTATCAGGAAAAAATACCAGCCATTTTTCTAGTCAAAGTAGAACAGATACAGTGAAGTACAGTGTCAATGAGTTGATCATTGAAAATTCTATTTTCATCATTTTTGGCTCCACTTAGATTTAATAAGCGATTTGAGAGGAAGGTTTTTCTTGTCAGGAGGTCAGATACAGAGTAGGACAGGTTGAGAAGTGTCTATTGGGGGTCTGCACAGTACTTAGCAAGGAGGCCTACATTTTCCAGCACTGTAATGGCCTTATACTAGAAATAGAGAAGACATAAGTACACTTGCAAAATGAAGGACACAGTAAGAATGCACAATGCGTTAACAGGATCTTTTTATTATCTTTTAGCCTGCATGCCAGGATAAAACAAACAAACAAAAAATCTTTGTGAATCCAGAAACAAACTTCTTTCTTCCAAACCCCTGAAATTGCCTAAATATTTGTAATTTAAAATTTCAGAATTTAACAATTATCATATTAACAAAATATCTCTGAGGAAATAACTGTTTTGGTTTGTATTAGCATGCAAGGAGTTAAATAAGAGAATTCACCACCTTTTAGATCTGGAATGCTTTCAGAGGTCCTGGGTATCATGGCCCTTATCTCTTCTCAGCGAATGAGCTTTGGTATCATCTACGTCAGTGGTTCCCAACCTGAGGCTCGGGCACCACTACACGAGGTGCCAGACATCTCAGGGGAGATGCAGGCCCCTGTCTGCTCTGATTATATCAAAATGATGTACATAAATATTTCATAAAGCCATGATTAGAAACATAATGTACTAGAGCAATCCTAAAAGATGAAAAAATTAAGAGAATCGGTTAATTTTTGAGTGAAAAAATAAAAATAATTGGAATCTTCCTGAAATTATAAAGCCGTAAAATTACAAGAAATTTTTGACACTAAAAACTAAAAAATGTCAAATTTTGAAATCATTCATTTACAAAACCAATAAATAAATAAATAAATAAATAAAAAATAAAAATACAAGAAACTGAAAGCAGTGGTTGGATTTTGGACTTTTTGGTCTTAAAAAATTCTGTTTTGGATGACTAACATTTACAATTTTTAAAGTAAAAAAACTTCTGTCTCGTAAATCAGCACCTTTTAAACCTGAGTATTTTGAGTTGCTACTTGAAAATGAACAAATCCTCTTTATCATTATTATTTCCTTTATCATTATTATTTCCTCTCTGCCATTGTAATGGATAATTTATAAACAGATCTTTTTTCAAGTACAGATGTATATTAAGACTCATTATGTCGGAATTTTATCAATGAAAACATTTAAAAAAGATATTTAATTTTTCCAAGTGGGTTGTGGGGGCAGGGGCTTAGGCTTCCTAGATCTGAATAGGGGGGCCCTAAGGAAAAATGTTGGAAACCACTGATCTACTTTATTACCATTTCCGTTATTTTAGGGCACACTAATCAAACCACCCTGGCTATACTCTAAAGAACGTAGAAACACGCTGACACAAACGTGCAGGAAGGGGCAGGATATTCTTTATTGCTGTGCTCTGCTTTCAGACACAGCCACCACCCTGGCACCTGTTTGTTTTGATATTCAAATTGTCTGTTGGGAACAGATAGACAGCAGAGAAGAAAGGAAGCAATGGCTCCTGCACATGGACACAAGTCATTTTTTGCAAGTCCAAGTCAAGTCTCAAGTCTTTGGTCACGAGTCCAAGTCAAGTCTCAAGTGTCTCAACGCAGGAGAAAAGAGTTTAGGTATTCTGAAACTTTTGCCCGCAACAGACTGAAGCCTGAAGTCTACAGTCTGCACTACCAACATTTCAGCATGTGTTTCAGTGTAGGTGTGTGCGTGAGCGTCACATTTGTGTGTGTCATTGTTACACAGCATGAAAGAAGATGAGGAAGAGAGGAGAGCAGCTGTTGGTGCTGAGGGACAGGAAACATTAAAAACCAAGATTGTGCACAAGTCCCAAATCACTAGTCTGAGTTGAGTCTCAAGTCTTTTGCGCACGAGTCCAAGTCAAGTCTTAAGTCACTGATGTGTGCGACTTAAGTGCGACTCGAGTCCAAGTGGCAGACTCAAGTCCCTATCTCTGGCTCCTGGTCCCTTAAAGTTTTTCTTGGAATCCTGACCTGTGGACCTTTATCAGTTGGCCTTGGTAACAAACTTATATTGATTCTGCATATGTGTCTAGGAGACTGTAAAGTATTAACCTTCAAATTTTAAATATGGTTATCAAAGATGGTTTTAATCAGAATTTAAAACTGTATAGCACTACTAACCGTTGGGAAATGTTTCTGTAGTTATCATTTTGACCATTTAATCCCAAACTTGCTTAAATCCTACAATCCCACATCTCCCAGTCCAAACCTCCACATAAATAGAGATTATTTTCCAATGACTCTTTTGAAATGCATCTAGGGAAGCATGTGCCATATTTAATTAGAAATTGGTAAAGCTTATAATTGGAAATTAATAAAATATTAGATGTAAACAGTGTCTCGGCATTATAAGTCCAGTCAACTTTGGCCTCCTATTCATGGCTGAGAGGTGTTTTACTTTCTCACACCACACCTCTCAATGACAAGACCTCCTCCTAAGTCCATGGTGATGTGTCATGTCCTGTCATGTCCTCTCCAACCCCAACTGCTGTCTTCTGGGTAGGAGTGGTGCTAGCTCAGGGACGGATGACATTTGTCACACCTATTTTAGTCTCCTCATTAGGAGGTGCGAGGGCCCTGTGGCTCACATGGGAGCCAAAAGGACCGATGTCATCTGGGAAGTATGGGAGGTGTTTGACCACAACACTCCAAATTGGGCAGATCTGTTGAGCTGCTAATGGTGGCGTTAGTGTTAGGCCACATGCTATGGGGCATGTATGTGTGCATGCAAGTGTGTGTTGGTTAAATGGACTTTGGATAATCAACACCAAGCCGTATGAGCTTGACTGTCAGTCTGCCATCATCTTGTCAGGACATGTCAGTCACAGAGGGAAGGTAATGTTGTAACACATCGCCCCTGCTGCCACTCACTCACTGTGAAGGGAAAGAAGCTCTTTGAGGGACAACAGGCTTGAAAGGAGGACATAACAGCTGAGAGACAGTGAGCCAATCAGTGATGCACCAAATTAACTGCATGCACATTTAAGTTTTAAAATAATTTATTCTATTTCATAAGATCCCAGAATAACCCTGAAATGGATTTGTTAAATTTCAGGCCATCCTTACCTGGATTTCTCACATGACAAAGGATGTGTATGACAATGCTAAATGATAATGTCAGATCCTCTAGTAGTTGGCTAAACTAAATATTGATATTTCTTTTATGATCTAAAATCCTGGTAAACACTGCAGAAACTTTAACACATCTGCTCACCACTGTCCAGTTAATGGCTGCTGCCTTGCTGCTCTCATACTTTCAAAATTCGATGTAAACAAAGCACCCTGAATGTATTGTATTGATATTATATTGAAGGAACTTCATGGTTTGGCAGCATTTTGAACTACAAAATGAGGAGAGTGAAGGCCAGTTAAACTTGCATATAGCTGAAGCAACAATATGCACAGGTAGGACAGGAATGTAGACATTATCTGGCAAGGGTTAAAGGCTAGGTACTAGCAATGCTAACATTAGCCATACTTCGCAAACTAGCTCTACATAATTTGCCTGCAGATGCTGTGATCCCATGTTAAAAAAAAGGGCTCTTTATGAATGTTTTCTTAACCCGAGTACTAATTGGCTGAAAACAATCACTGTTTGGGGTAACGTGCTACAAATAATCTGTTAGAGCACTCAGATTACTTTTTGTTGTAATGAGTCATGTAACGTGTTAGTTGTACGATTCAAGTTATCCGTTAATAGTTACATTTTTATAGAATTAATCCATCAGTGAAAGGAAAATCCTGTGAAAGAAAAAAGAAGCTCCTTGAAGCATCTGCACTGTTTGTCCTTCTTTCTTCCTGTAGTCACGCTGGCACGTAGCGCCATGCCAGGGGAAGGTAAACATTCTGTGCAAATATGCGCTAGCTTGTTGAGCCAGCGAGGTGACAGAGAGGACAGTAGAAAACTGTTGAATTATTCCCATTATGTTGTATTTTTGGATGAAAGGGACGAGAACAGCATCATGGTGAAACATAAGTTGAAGAGCTCCAGTTTTGCATCCATTGAATCAGCTGTGAAGCTGTTCCAGTTACCCACGGTTATCACTCACAGCGTTCGAGTTATTCTGTTTGCCTCTCCTCAGCTTGTTGTCAGATTGTGAGCATTTAAAGAGCTGTAAAATTTTTCACATATGGTGGCAGTGTTATCAGGCTGCAGAGACACAGATTATGGGCTTTAAATTACACTGTACATTGTCATTAGAGTCTGCACATTTAAACGTAGAAGTGCGGTTGTGATATGACGTTTTTACAACCGACAAGTGGAACGATTGGCTAAAAGGTTTTGATATTTAGTAATGCAAAAGTCCTTGAGTTAGTTTAAGAAGTGTTTAAGTACTCACTAAAACCATAACCTTTGTGATTGAAGTCCACTAAAAAATGTTACATCTGTTTTCTCTGAAAAGACTGATTTCTGATATTTTACTAGCTTTGACTAACAGAATACTCTAGCAGCACTACACTGTCAATATATTGCTGTGTTTCATGCATAGTTTTAGCAGGTGGGGGGACCCTGAACCCTCAAGGGGGGTTCCAATTCTAACATTTTGAAAATAAATGCACTAATCTTGTGGATTTTCAGAGTACTTGTTTTTGCCACCGAGGTATACTTATCTAAATGCACTGATTGAAGTGGGACAACTCAAGTTGACAAATGATGAACATTTTAATTCTGCAGCTCCTTACTGCCAATATCACTGTGTGCTACAACAGTCTGCTATGATTACTGAATATCAAATTAAACAGTTCGGAAACTAGGTGATGCTATTTGAGGGTCTTACTGTTGATGAACTGCCAAAAGAGAAGAAGAAAAAAAACACATTAAACATAAAAAATGAGGCAAGGCATGATGGTCATGCCTACCAACCAGGTACAGAGCCACAGTTTGGGAAACACCGAAGGTGCTAGCAGAGATAATTGAGTGTCTGCCTTGGGCATTGTGCCGTAGTATCAGTGACAGCAGCAGCCACCTGTAGCCTGTATTTCACATGCAGGGGACACTGCATGCACAGGTCACTTCTCTCAAATGTGTTAAAACTGCTGTCTGATGCTTATACCAGTGCTTTGATTGATATTGGTATCAGTATTTTGACAACTCTGCTTTGATTGATTGTTCTGTCAGGTTCAAAGAAATGCGATGACGTGAAATGATGTCTTTTCTTAATAGAGGAAAATGCAGATGTTTAATCTCCAGATGTGAAGATAAAGATTTCTAATCTTGACTGAATGATCTTCTATGAACCACTCTGTTTTAATCCTGGAAAATAAGAGTCAAAGAATAATCTCCTTTTTGAAGGATGAGGTGTTTTATCTGATGGTCATGAAAAAGATGACTGCGATAAGATTTTTAGCCAAAGAGAAAAGAAAGACTTCCACAGTAATTCTCTAAAACCCTTTAATACTCTAAATATAGAGTTCAAGTTAGAGGACAGTTCTGGGTACCACAGGAATATTATGATTTCTGTTGTTGCTGTTTCCTTCATATTAAAAGGGCAAGTCAGTTTTTTTTCTTTTGCCAGTGACATTGTTATTGAGATTCATGCAAAAGCTTTTATGTAGCAGCTCTTTACAAAATGCTTTCTTTCTAAAATGCACATATGAAATGAACTGATTTTAAGGTTGGGGAATATTACTGTTTATCTACTACAAACTCTCTTAGCCTAACTCACTAAACAAGCAAACGCTGCCGGTATTATTAGTATTTTTATCTACATTTATCCCCACAAAAACAAAGCATGGTTATCAATAAATTAAAATAAATGCATAGATATTTCCAACTCATTCTTTTATTGTTTTTATGAAACAATTATGGTCAATATAATTTGGCTTTTTTGGCAAAGAAAAATTACCAAAAAAAAAAGGCCAAAACCTTTAACATCAAAGTGAAAAGGCAACACAAGAAGCCAACTATGGAAATTAAGACCTAAATTATGATCTGGTTTATATGTGAACAAAATATATTGGCTGCTAAATAAAGAGTATTCATGGATGAGAATTAAACATGTCATGAAAATGTAATTATGTAACCCCACTATCAACACTTATAGAGACTTTGTTCATTAGCACCCTCACTTTGAACGTATGGAAGCACCTGTGCAGCAGTCATGTCTTTTTATACACAAATTTGCCTCATTGCCATGGCAACCCTGATTTGTGAAGCTGATTATTAGTATTCCTCACTGCCACACTGTGTGTTTGTGTGACTGTGTGTGATTGTAATAACAGAACTCGAGGTAAATATAGCCGAATCCCCGCAAACGCCGCTCTCACTCACAGACAGCGCTGACCTTGAACCTCAACCTTTGTGTAGCGTGTATGTCGGAGCCAAATGACTCCTTCTTGCTCTCAGTGTCTGTGCGTAGGTGATTTCATTAAATCCACTCTGTTGGCTTATTACTCAGGTAAACAGAGTCCTCCTCAGCCTGTCTGCACACCATCTCTCTCTCTCTCTCTCTCTCTCTCTCTCTCTCTGCTGAAACTGTTTACCATGACCGAGGGTTTCATCATCCTCCGCTACCTCATCCTATGATCCTCTTTTTTCGTCATCTGCTTGCCTCACTCTCTATTTTACTCCTTGTTTTCTCTCCTTATCAACTTAAGAGGTGGAACATTGTTCTCCTCTATACACTTAAGGTGCAGCAGCAGCCTGTGCGAACCTCACTGAGGATCATTTCTCATTGTTTGACACTAAATAAATGCAACAGCCAAGTCTTTCAAAATTCATGAATTCATGATTTTTTTTTTCTAATCTGAAGTCCATCAATTGTCTCTAGACTGTGTCCACGGCCTGATTTGCATATGTTTACATTCTCATTTTCTTTCTCTAATTTCATTCAATCTACGGTGGCCCTGAAGGTCAACAGTAAAAATGTTTCACCTTCTGAAAAAGTTATTTGACATTCTGTGAAATTTTTCACATTCTGCAAACTATTTCAGCTTCTGCTATAAACATTCCAGCCTCTGCAAAATATTTCAGCCCACTAGAAAACATCATCATTAATAAAATGTACCTTGTGCCAAAACTGCAATGGTTCAAGCAGACACAGCGCTGTAATGATAAGGAAGGCTCATGAAAAGCTTTAGCCCCCGAAAATAAATTTTCTGTCGTCTCAGCTGAAAAAAGGGCAGAAAATGCCAAAAAAGGAGAAGAAAGATATTGACGTCCTGCAATACATTAGAAAAAATATTCTATCTTTACCCGCCCTCTCATTCACCCTCAACCTGGTGCCTGGAATTATTCAAGTCAACAAGTTTCTACATTAAAAATCCCTGTAATAAATTGTGTGTTTTTTGCAGAAAAGGTGAATAAGTAAAATAAGTGTTTGCATTAATAATCACCCCCTTTAAGTAAGTATTTACTGGAAGCACCTTTGGTTGCAATCACAGCACTGAATTTGTGTTGATTGGTCCAGGTCAGGGGTGTCCAAACTATGGCCCAGGGGCCAAATGCGGCCTGTGGTTCACTTTTGATTGGCTCACAATCAATTTTAGAAATAAAATGAATTATGCCCCACATTAGAGCATGAAGCTTTTGCTTGACTTTTTTGTACTTCTTAGATTCAGGACAAGGCGGTGCTGCCATGCTAATTTTGTAAGCAAACATTCTGACAAAAATAATTTATTCAGAAAATTTGTGATTAAATGAAGATAACATTGTAAATAGTTAACATATTGGCAACAAAAATAAAAATGAAATCCTGATTTATAAAGCCCTAATTGATTACCACAGCAAAGACCAGTACCTACAGTATTCCAGGTGCATAGCCAGTGGTAGCTTTTGCCAACCAGGCTTCCCTGAAATCTGACTGGCCTCCCCAAAATCCTTAAATTGTATTGCCTATTTGCTTTTTCAATCTAGCTATTTGTGCACACTCAATCACATGGAGTATCTTAACCTACACTAGATTGGTTTTACTAACTTCAATATCCTTAAGGTGAACGTGGCCCCACCATTCTTATATATTTCTATATGTGGCCTTCAGTGGAAAAAGTTTGGACACCAATGGTCTAGGTGGGTTGCGCTATTCTTCTTTGCTAAACTGCTCTGCACAGGGATCATTCATGAACAGCACTTTTTTAGTCCAGCCACAAATTCTCTATTGGATTGACGAAATCTTCTCCCAAGCTGTAGTTCTCTTGCAGACTGAATAAGACTGTTGTTGAGGATTTTCCTATATTTTGCTGCTTTCATTTTATCCTCTACCTTTACAAGCCTTCCAGGGTTGGCTGCTAGGAAGCATTCCCACAGCATGATGCTTCGACCACCATGCTTCACAGTGGGGACGGTGTGTTTATGGTGATGTACAGTGTGTAGTATCGCCAAACACAGTGTCTAGTCTGATGGTCAAAAAGCTTAATTTTGGTCTCATCAGACCAAAGAACTTTCCTCCACTTGACCATGGAGTCTCCCACATGACTTTTGGCAAACTAGTCCAGATTTAACCTGAGTTTTCTTCAACAGTGTCTTTGTCTTTGCCACTCTCCCATAAAGCTTTGACTGGTAAAGAACCAGGGCGACAGTTGTGTGTATGGTGTCTCTTATCTCAGCTGCTGCAGCTTGTAACTCCTTCAGAGTGGTCATAGGTGTCTTGGTGCCTCGCTTACTAGTCGCCTTCTTGCACGGTCTCTCAGTTTGCAAGGTCGGCCTGATCCATGCAGATTTACACATGTGCCATATCCCTTCCATTCCTTGATAATGGATTTAACTGAACTATGGGGGGATGTTCAGTGGCTTGGAAAGTTTCTTGTATCCATCCCCTGACATACTTTTTAACAGCCTTTTCTCTGAGTTGCTTGGAGTGTTCTTTTGTCTTCATTGTGCAATGGTAGCCAGGAATACTGATTAACCAGTGACTAGACCTTCCAGACACAGGTGTCCTTATACTACAATTACTTGAGACATATTCACTGCACTCAGTGATCCTCATTTCACAAATTATGAGACTATTAGCACCAGTTGGCTGGACCTCTGTGGAATTAGGTCAGTCACTACATACAGTGTATGTAGAGAAATATATATACTTTAAGAAACAGACTGTGTGACAGATTCCTGAAGACCCAGAAGACAGACTCCAGCTCAGATTTAATCCCAGGAGAGCAGGAACATGGGACCTCTGACCATCACATCGTCTCTTCTTTGTCATCACTGCTGCTCCCAGTGTCTTTCTTTGTCTACCATCTGTTAAACATTCTTTAAGCGCTCTCTTAAAAGGAATGGATATGTATATATAAGTTATATCTTCATAATTTACAAAGAAGAAAACACTAAGGGAGGCAGATTTTCATGGAATACTAAAGTGCAGTGCAAATGAATTCTGAATAGGGTGCAAATGAAAATGGAAAATACTAAGAAATGACACATTTTCGCTTCTATTAGCCACAAATTCCCCCAATTTAAAGCCATGGCGTACAAAAAAGTCGGGCTTTTACTGCTATTAACAATGATTTCTGCTATTTCTAGGGACTGTTCAGAGCCCCACGGTGCACAGCTGAATTTACTTCCTGATTTTGATGCATCCTCCACCCAGGAGCAAATCTGTTCACTCGTTCAGCACTTCAGGGCAAATCAGAACCACCTCTAAAGCTGAAAATGGCATGTCCAAGGGTGGCCTGCGCCGTAAACTATGGGATCTGGAAAAGCAACATAATTGCAGGAACTAAAGCCATCATGTTCGGCCTGTTTTACATCCTTTACAGAATTACACGGTGGGGTGAGGGAAAGTCAACCAGCATAATGCAGAGTCCTGCTGTCTATACTTTGCCTGTCAAACTGCTAACAAGCACAAATGATTTTTTAATGATAGGCCCCTCTATCCCACAACGCTGTCTCCTCACAAACAAGCATTCTCAAATACACACACACACACACTTCACAATGCACACATTCGCTCCCACACATCCATAATGAGTTTTATCAAGGGAAGTGCATGTGGTTTAATGGATCACTGCAAATGCCAGTCCTACTCACACTATTGTGTTCAAGATCCAACAAGATGCTTCCTTTTCCCCTATGCCACTTATTTTTTGGAGACAAAATGTGCCGTGCATGAATACTCCATGAGATTTTTTTTTTTTAGATGTAAAACTAAAACTTGTTACTCTGCTTCCATGACGACTCTACAGAACAATCTGTTTTACAGCAGACCCTCAGTAGAGCACAGAGCTGTGTTTGTAGAGTCATTGTGCTACCTGAGTTGTGTGACGGGATGCGGCATGATGTGCTTTGACATAATGTGATGTGATATGACGTGAGTTGTGTTTGTGATGGCTCTCTTCAGGTAGTTGTCACAGAGTCAGGGGCAAAAGCTCAACCAAATGTGGTAAAAAATTTTTTTGAAGGGTCATGATTTCAAAAAAATGCAATCATGCATTTAAGAATCTTAAAAGACTCAGGGCCTTATCTTGACGTTGTGAAGTACGGTGTCTAAAAGGCATGGCACAAGGAGTTTGGGACTTGTCACGCAACACACTTGATATTTATTCGGCACACAACCTACGCGCAGAAAGGAGTGCTAAGCATAAAGACAGTGGATTAAGCCGGGTGTTTTAAGCTTAACATGATTTGCATCAGTCAGAGTGTTAGCTTTCATTCCCCCATTTTATATCACAAATGTTTGCAAAAGGAAACTGCATGGCAAGGTGCTTGATTTAATTCACCTGCCACAACATGTCTGATTGAAACACTTGAATTTAATAATTCACAGGTGTGGCCAAATACTTTTGTCCATGTTGTGTATCTCTCCTGCTCAAATTGTAACAGACATATAAAACACAGTGGAAATATTAGGGATTTTGGTTCATCCCAGTGCTTTGGTTTTTATCCAGTCATGTCTCATAACCAAAAACAAAACTTTATCAAAGTTTTTACAACAAAGATCTGTTTTAGGTCACCTCATCATGGGAAAGCATCAGCTGATGAAGGTTTCTTCTCATTGATCATGAAACTATCAAAGTAATACTTGAGAAAGCTGTGCATGCTGCATAATTGGCTCCAAACTACAACACAACAGAATCCCATGAAACAACGAATCAATGAATACATTTGTTGCAAACACTCTTAATTATGATTTTTTTCATTGATTTTATTGATTCCTTGTTGCAGTTTGTTTGTTAATATATAAGGATAGGTGTGTGGATTGGAGAATGATGCAATAGAAAGAGCAAGTTTCACCGATTTTAGGTTTCAGGTTTTTGGACATGATGTTTCACGAATGAGCACGAGAGGGAGAAAATTGAGTTGCAATATTTCTTTTTGTTACTTGTGAGAAAAAAGTCCAAAATCTGAGATTAAAGTTAGAATTCTGAGAGAAAAGCCAATATGCTGACTCCTGAAAAAAGTCAGAAATCTGGGATCAAAGTCAGAATTCTGGCCCCTAAAAATCATAAATAAAGTGGCCTTGCTTCTCTGTTGAACTTCCTTTTTCAATGCATACTAGATATTCTTGTGTTGCATTCAGTGTGAGGACACTCACTCATGCTGCTCACTGAGGCTGGTGAGGCAATCATTCAACTCACCTGCAGAGTCAGGTGTGTGGCTGATTGGCCTTGATGATGGCCAGGTGTGAGAAGCTTATATATATATATATATATATATATATATATATATATATATATATATATATATATATATATACACACACATATATATACTCTTGAGCTCCAGCTCTCTTTGCTGACTCATTATTTACTTTCCTGTGTGTTTTGCATTAAAAGTTTTCACAAGCATTTATGAAACTTTCCAAAGGAAGTCTTGGTTTACTGGTCACTGAAAGATCATTGAGTATCAGTGCTGAGGGTTTTTACCTAGCCATTTTTGGTTTCCTTGTTTAAGCTGACCTAGTTGCCTTTGCATGTCATTTGAGTTTTCTCAGTCTCCCAAGTTGTTTCAGTTTGTTGTCAGCTGCTTGGCAGCACTGCTTTAGTTTCTTGTTTGTATTCTAAACAGGAACTTTTAGGTTATTACTTACCAACATGTAGCTTTTATTTTCTTGCCCCTCTTCCTATTGATCACTTGCGATCTTAGTGGTTAACCTTTTAGGATAACTTAAAGAACCGTATCCACAATTGTATCCTAACTCCCCTCGTCCTGACATTCAGCAGTCTAGGTTACATAGTGTCTCTGTATCCTCTCTTAAACTTACACATATTCCATGCTATTTCACCGTCTTTGTTCCTCTCCCTTTATCCTTAGAAGCTCTCTACTCTGGTAGTGAAAATGATTCAGGGAAGCATTCAATATCAGGCCGTTTCAGCTCTATTGCTCAGTCAAATACAGACGTCTGCACACTTGCATACATACTATTAACCCACTTTTCAGTTCTGCTCGGTCATTATATGCTTTCCTGTTATTCCTATTCAGCACAACATAGCAGGATTTCGATCCAGTACAAGCTGACGAAAGAACTTTCTCTACATCTTGTATTCTGTTTCCATGCATGTTGAAAGACAGAACCAGATTTAGAAACAAATTATCACATGTTCCTTTTCAAATCAGCCTTGTTTAATGCCATCCTTCCACTCGGTTCATGACTCTTTTTCTCCTCTAAAAGCATTCAGGGCTTCTTTCCCCCTACAGCACAGATATAGAACACATTCATACAAATGCACAGAGCAGCTCTCAATGAACAAATGCACACGTCAGCAGCCGCAGACACAGATGTGCACGTCCCAAGGCAGCTGCAGAAGCTACTTAGGGTTCAAAACACACATTAATATGTTTTATATGCACAAAAATGACAGCGCCAGTATTGTGCTATAAGAGAGGCATTGATCTGATTAGAATGCAGCGCCACATTTGCCCCCACATCTGTCATAATATCATGTTACGAACATGCGATTGGTTTTCCATTTGTAGAATAACTGAGATAGATTTTCATGTCTGCTTCAGCCCGTCATACCAATCCATCTTTCTTTGAGGACATGCAGATTGCTGCAGCATCGTGGTGCCGTGCCTTGCTGCTGACTGTGATAAGGAGTGATTGGATTTTGCATGTGTAATCACTGGTTATGAGATGTTAATTGTACAGAGTGATGGCCTGTGGGATTTAACGTTGGATATGTGTGTAAAGCGTGCACCCACATGCACTCACATGTTATGTCTACTTCTTTGTGTAGACTAGAAGGTTGTGTCCCAATTATCGTCACTGGTGGATGATTTGCATAAAGACCCTTCCTAGATGTGATTGTGGAGTAGATGCTTTTCTAGCGAGTAGATCCATTCAGAATGATTTGATGTTAAAAAAACTCATGTGCTTCATTCTCTCAGGCCTCCTGGAGTTCTCTCCTGTCCTCCTACGGTACTTCATCTCAGGTATGGGTTAAAAGACTAGTGTTAGATTTTGTGGAATTTGTGTCAATCATGAACAGATTGTGAAGGTTTCCTTTTGTTTTCTTTCATGATAAGTGGGAGGAAACAACAAAGAAGTGAAGAAGAGGATCGGTAACTTTCTTTAGTGTCCTTTAGTTGGATTCTTGCCTAGTAGCTGCATCCACCTGTGGAGTTTTCCGTTCATGTCTGCTCTTTAGTCATGTCCATCTGTTTGGTGGAGTAGAACTAAAAGAAGTAGAAGCTGCTAAGTTTCCTTTAGGCCCTCCTATTTTCCCTTTTCCTCATTACTTTTCACAACAACTCTCAAGTTCTGGCGAGCCCGTGAAGAGTGGCTGTGAAGATCCAGCAGACGATTGTCATCTGTTTAATTCCTCTCCCTCTGATTGCGTCCGTACGCTTGATGAGTCACAGTTAACCCAGTCACACAGCTGTGTGATTCCTGGCCCATTGATTCATACAGCGTGCCGCCGAGATGCCATCCTCTCTTCGCTCGCCTCTTCCTCTCCCCTCACTCACAAACTGCTAATGAAGTGAATCACAACTGTTTTTCCCCCGATCCCTTTACCCGAACAGCTGATGGTGAGCGATTGCATCCACAATACTCTTTTAATTAGTATAGAGAATAAATTGGTTGAGCATGCCTTTTTCCTTAATTGCTTTTTCCTCAGCTTGGATTTAATTGGGCTGCAGCACTGTTTATTGATCTCCTTTGATGTGCTTTAATTTGGATAATTTTATATATTTATTTCGGACGTGACGAGTTGGTTAGTCTTGAGGGGGAGAGCGCTAGGCAGCGGGGATGGAGCTGCAGCAGACTGCGGTGTATCCACTGAGCCTGGGGTCCGGCATGTGATAGCAACTAGGTGGGTAGATGATCAAACCGAGGAGGCAGAAAAGCAGCTCCACTACAGTCTGAGAGGCCTCCAGTGAGCAGCTCTTTGATCTCACATCAACATCTCATGAATGCCAATGCAGAGCAGTAAAGCGAAGGCGGCAGGCCTTCTAAGCCAGCCTTAACAGGCCTGCAGGCCACTACATATTCCTTCCAGCAGCTAGTTTGTAGTTTGTGCCTGATTCATGCTGCGTCATCTCTCCCCCTCCTGCCTGCAACAACAAAGCCCAATTTTCAGCCTCCGCCTCCGTAGTTTCATAATTAGTGTGCCTCTCTGCGTGTGATTGTGGGTTTGTTTGCTAGATAAGCGTGCAAGCATTTGTTTATGTGAGTGCCTTCATTCACTGCTTTACTTAAATAACTCTTTACACGCCAACTTGTAATTCCAATTTCTCCTCCACAGGAGGCAACTTCACCCTGGCTGAGCTGGGAGTATGCGAGCCAACTCCCCCTCCTCACCCTGCCGCCGTTCCCTACTGTCCTGACCTAGGCCTCCTCCAGAGGGGGTACTCCCTCAGCGCAGGCTCCGACGCCGACTCGGACCCTGAGGGGCCGCTCACTCCAGAGAGAGCCATCCAGCTGTGGGCCGGAGGAGGAAGGGTAAAGTCCCGTCGCAGCTCAGGAGTGTCCAGCCGTGAAAACTCAGCCCTCACCCTCACCGACTCAGAGAATGATAACAAGTCTGATGACGAATCAGGTAGGAAAATGGTCCTTGAAATCAAGGTCACGATGGGTTGTGTATATCAATGTGCAGTACTATTGATTTGAGAGAAGAAAGCGAGTACGACTTGTTGATTGATTGCAAACAAATAGGAAGAATGGTCAGAACAGGCCTGCCCATAGAATTGGCTGGGCCCCTGAAAATCTGAGAGAATGGGCCCTCCCAGTTGTGATTTATTTCCAATGTCAATGTGTGTGTGTTGGATCAGAAGCATTGGTGCTAGCATCCTGGCTAACAGTTCCCTCATGTTGGAGGTGAAAAGTGTGTCAAACCTTTATTGGGTTAGCTAATATTGAAAAGATCTTATTATGTCACCTTTAGACCCATTTTCCACCATTTTTTGCCACATTGTTTTTGCATTTCAAACACATTTTTACCACTTTTTAACCCTTTTCACTAGTTAAACCACACATTTTTCTGTCTAGTTTTTGCCAAGTACAACCCATTTTTACTACTTTTTGCCTCTGTAACCCATTTTTGCAATTTTGTAACTCATTTTTGCCCCTTTTAACCGCTTTTGACCATTTTTCCTCCCTTTTTGCCTCTCTCAGCAAATTTTTGCCACTCTGTAAGCTGTCGTCACAATTTATAACCCATTTTGCCACTTTTAACAGCTTTTCACCATTTTTCCACCCATTTTGCCTCTGAGCCCATTTTTGTTAGTGTTAACCCACTTTTGCCACTTTTTGTATTTTTTTGCCTCTGTAACCCTGTGCTTCAATTTATAACCAATTTTTGCTACATTTTTTTTTACTGCTTTTAACAAATTTTGCCACTTTTTAGCAGCTTTTCACAATTTTACCACCCAGTTTTTCCATTTTTGCCTTTCTGGATCTATTTTTATCTCTTTTATGATATCGTTGCCTCTTTTTTGCATATTTTTTCCTCTATAGCCCATTGTTGCAATTTCTGACATATTTTTGCCACTTTTTAACTACTTTCTACTATTTTTTTCCACCCATTTTTGACTTTCTGAGCCTATTTTTGCTAGTTTTAACCTTTTTTTGCCACTTTTTGCATATCTTTGCATTTTTAACCCAATGTTGCAACTGATAACCCATTTTGCCACTTTTTAACCACTTTTCACCATTTTTCTACCCTTTTTGCCCTTCTGAGTCCATTTTTGCTCATTTCAACCCTTTTTGCCACTCTGTAGTCACTTTTCACAACTTTATTTCTGCAATTTTTTCACTTTGAACCTTTTTTGGTAATTGTCAGCTTTTTTTTTACCTCTTTTTGCAATTATAAAATACATTTTCACATAAAGTTATTTCAGGTGCTTTTACTTTATTCTCTGGTATGCTGACATTTTTGCACATCATGGCGTAGCTACGAAGTCTGTGCCCATCCACATTGCCAATAAAAATATAATTCTGTTTAAAGAAAAGGGGTTTCTTTTTAGTAAAAGGCCATACTGTATTTCAGCATAAATCAACAAAATTCATATTTAGTTGCCTTGATAAGAGTGGTTATTATTTAGGCTGAACATAAAATATGATAATCACAGCTTAACCTTATAATGGATCATGATTTTGCTGACCTCACTGGGCTCTTCCCTTTACCCCCTCTTATGGGCAGCCTTGTGTCAGACTGGTTTGCGAATGTACATTTTTGACATATTAGTCAATAAAGTTCAAATCCTCAGAAAACCCTCCAGCACACAGCCCTTGTATGAATCAGGAGCGAGCTGGTTTTATGGATTCAGTCTGTTTCTGATCTGAAGAACAGTGGTTCGGACCCCCTAGAGAGCTATCCTTATTCTCATCAATAGCACTTAGCCAAAGCCCGCTAACTTTACCCTCTCACACCACTCAGCTGCTTAGATCTCCCCGCTGGTCTGTCAGACTTCAGAAAAATCATTTGGGTTTGGAGGCAGCAACACTTGAATTTTAACATCTGTGATCCAACAAAGAGATGCAGTCAGACAAAAGCTTGTCTTTACTTTTCAAGTGCATCTTTTCTTTTGAATCTGCAAAGTGTGGATGTGTGATGTTCCCAGAGGGAAGCTTCATCCCCTGGCAACTTTGTTTATTACCAACTTCCCATTTCCTTGTTAATCCTGACACACTCGTAAACCAGCGCTCTTGCAACGCCGAGGTGTCAATGGAGGTTAATGAAAAGTGGATGGAAGAAAAAGCAACAGTCTAATTAATTGAATTCTCGGCAGCCACACATATCAGCAGTGGATCAACCTCTGTAGGACTGCGGGCCTCCGAATCAGAGACAACTTCTGTCGACTGATCAAACTACTCAACACCTATTAAACACGTCAAGGAACACCTTCCATGAGACGCGCCTCTCATCCCATCACCTGATAATTGCTTTGTGGTTAATTAACAAGCTAATCTTGCAGCCGCAGATATCAACCGCAGAAGCCACAGCACTCTCTCTCTCTGTCTCAGGGCCAGGAACGAGAACGGCATTCTGTCACCTGCATTTCCAGTCCTTGTAAAATTAGCTCCTTAATCCAGCAATATATTGTGATAATCATTTGCCTGCAGTATGATGTCACTGAGTGCTGATTGTTGAAACTGTCAAAAGATGTTTTTTTCTGAAGTTCACAGAGAGAAACTTTTCCGAAAAGAGGTATTCATGGATATTTCTGCGCATCAATGTCGACTCACTTCTTCTTTTGATGATTTTGCAGAACATGTGTCAAATCACAGTCAATTAAACTAATTGCAAGGCTTCAAAATATCTCCTTCTATACAGGCATTCAAGGGAACCACTGGCTAAAAACTTCAGCCTCATGTTTTTACAGACCAGAGATTTAGATCAGGCGTCTGCGTCTGTGTTTCTGCCAGCATGAAGAGATCAGAGGCAGCGAAGCATCCCTATAAAAGACCAGGTGTGTGCCTGTGTCTGATCAAGTTAATTCATTACATACTTAGTTGCATTGAATGTGGAAAATCTCACCCCTCGCTCTTGCATCCCCCTCTAAATACATCTGATACCGATGGCGCGTCACACCTCAGAGCACCCGAAGGGAAGATTCCACTCCCACCAGACCTAAACGGCGTTTAAAGCCGGAGCAGTGTGGCTGCTGATTTTGCAAGAGTGCATTGTCTTTATATATGCCATTTTGTCTGAGTGTACACCCTGCACATGTGCGCGTGTGAGGAAGTGTGAAACAGGAGCACCAGGAGTGTCAAAACCGCAGTAGGAAGATCTGAGGGTCTAATAATAGAGATTGACGTAGGCAGACAGAGAAACAACATCATAAACACATGCTAACAAATCAAAAAGACAGTGACGTGCTAAAACACCAAACAGCACGCTGCACCTCTCTCTCATCTCCCAGCGTCTCTAACAAGCTTCAGAAGTCTCACCTGCTCTCGCTTCTCCTCCTCCTCTTCATCTCCCCCCTCCCCCCACAGCTTTCTTCTTTATCTTTCAAGCTTCCTCTTCTTCTTCTTCTGTCTTCTCTTTGCCCGCGCTGCGCCTCTCACCATCCCTCGTTATGCTCCTGTCAGTACAGCTTGCCTGCGTGACTGACAGATGTCAGTTAAAGGGTCTAGGGTTCCCCTTCAGGGCGACAGCGTACATGTGGATGAAGGCGCGCACGTGCCCTTTTGCAAATTTCACTACCAAAATAGAAAGCCCAGATAGACAAAGACAGCTATGAGAAAGCTCAGGGAGAACACTGTTTGTTTTTGTGCGTGTGTGTGTGTGTGTGTGTTTCCGCCTGTCAGCAGGGCGACTGGCTGCAGAGTGTCTGATTGATAAATACAAAGCTTTTTATTTGCCTCATATCTTTTATTTCCATGACCAAATTTGTTTTTTATTAAAAAATAATCTACTACAAATGAAACCAAAGAGGACCTTTTCCCACGTTCCAGGTTTGCCTCACTACAGGAACTATTTTTAAATATTTGATTCTGGAGGAGCTGAAAAAAAACATAAGAAAACCTGAGTCAATAACAAATTAAAGAGTGAGATGTTTCAGATGCAAAGCAGTCGTCAAACATGTTACTTGGTTACTTTGCTAGTCTCAACACAATTTTCACCTCAGGTGTTCTTATTGTAAACACCTTCAACTCAATTATCCTATACAGAGAACCTAGACCAGGGGTGTCAAACTCAATCACAGCAGGGGCTGGATTCTGGATTTAGATCTGACCAGAGAGCTGAACAGGGTCAACACAACTTTAAACTGTCAACCTCATTTTCACCATTGATAAAATATTAAAAAAACAGCACTGATGATAAATCATTTGAATTTTAAAAAAAGGAAAAATCATAAGTTTAAAGGCTCAAATCTGAGATGAAAATTCCATTTTTTTAGTTCAAAAGATCTGAACACAATATTAAAAATGAAAAATAATGTGTTTAAAGAGCAAATATACGAGGAGAAAGTAAAAAAAAATCAGAAGTGAAAGGTCAAAATATGAGATCAAATTTGAAATCATGAGTTTAAAAGTCAAAATATGACTTAAAATTTTAAACTGTGAGTCTGATAGTTCAAAATGTGGGATTTAAAGCAAAAATTAGGAGTTGAAAATGTCAAAATATGACCTAGAATTCCATATGATGACTTAAAAAGTAAAAAAAAATATGACTTAAATTTAAAATTAGGAGTCTAAAAGGTTTTGTAGACTCCTAATTTTAAATTATATGATATAAAAAGTAAGAACAATGAATTTAAAATGTCACAATATGAGAAAAAAAAATGAAATCATGAGTTAAAAGTCAAAATATGGGATTTAAAGCCAAAATAAGGAGTTGAAAAGGTCAAATTATGACTTAAAATTTAATTTAATCTAATATTGGAAATCTAAAAGATAAAAATGTGATATATAAAGTCTAAATAATGAGTTGAAAAGCTCAAAGTATGAAATGAAAAGTCAAAATCATAAGTCTGAGTTGTAATCTTGAGATGCAAAATTGAAAATATGAAATAAACCACAAATTGTTTTTCCCCCCACATTCTTGACTTCTTGTGAAATTTTTCTTAATCTTTACTTTTTCCGGATTTTTATGGCTTAACAAGGATATTTTAAATAATCAAGGTTAAGTTTACATTTTTATACAGGAGGAAATCTGCAGACTTTATAATGATGGGCCAGTAATAATACAAATACGATATGATCTCGTGGGCCGGAGATAATCTTTCCATGGGCCGAATTTGACCCCCGAGCCTTGAGTTTGACACCTGTGACCTAGACTATTGCAGTGTTCTGTCAGTAAAACTTCAGCATGGATATAAATGACACTAACTCTATCACCAAATATGTCTGTGTGAGTTATTAGTATGCAATGGCATGTATGTATAAAATAACTTAAGGCAGTTTTACATTGGTGACCTGGATCCAAGAACAGTTGACCTTTAAAGTCAGGATCATTGATCAGTGTGGATATAAGAGTGCCAGTTTATCCATGGACTTGGACCTGACTTATGTGTACTTCTCCATGGGGGTCGTTAGTGCATCTGTGCTCGAGTGCAGAGAAATGTTTCATTCAGTTCACACAGTATTGGGCATTTTATCCTCTGAGCTGAAGGGTACATGTGGAAGAAGAAAGAGGGTCAGAGCTGTCGCCTCAAAGCCTCAGTAGCCTGTAGGATGGATCTGAAGACTGCATTAACAAATGTTGACATGAGTGGTTAGAAGGGCTGGGCGATTCTGGCAAAATCAAATCACAATTGAATGAACTTTTTACTTTCATTATTAATGAGCAACCATCCCTACCCCAACTCAGTTTGTACTGTTAATATTTGAACAATTTTAAAACAAATAACTGAAATTTTGTATATCTATAAGATTAATGCATCAATCTTGTGTACTTGGAGAAACAAATATGTGTCCAAATCTATAAAACGTTCTCTTTAAACAATCTTGTGACTTTGTAGGAACTAAACCTGAGCGGCACTGATTCCAGTTTCATCAGTTTCGATTTAATTTCCCTGGTGTGACCTCCTGATAAAGATTTCTTTCCTTAAAATACTGTCATTAACATCAAAAGATTTTTTGCTAAGACTTTATTCTAGTGGACCCTTAATACCTAGTCATTACCTAGCAGTTTTTTGACAGATTACAAAGTAATTTTACAGTAATAAGTCTAATTATATAGTAATCTCAAAAAAATAGAACGGTAATAACCCTAATTATAACTCAGAAATATGGTCTTATAAAGGAAGCATTTAACTAGTATTAGTAGTTAAAGTATTAATTATATTTTCACTTAATAATTCCCAGGTAATTATCTGGCCCACTAAATTAAAATAATTATTTCCAAAAAGACTTAAAGTGACTTTTAGGGAATTTGTAAAAACTCTCATCATAATTCAAATGCATTATTATTATTATTATTTTTTATTTTTTATTTTTTATTTTTTTTCTGCTGAAGTTACCTGCAAAATACTTGTAAATTTTGAATTAATGTATTCAGAAATGACCAAAAAATTATCTAAAAATTTTGAAAGAAGGTATAAAGAAACTAACTAATTCTACTGGGAAGTATGGGGGATAGACTCACTGTCATCTAGTGGACCGTTATGCAGAAATTACCTCTCCTTCTTCAAATAATAGGCAAGAGGCACAATAATATTGATTATAATTATATATAATTATTTCTAAAAAATCATCAATCAAAGTCATTTTGGAAAATAATGCTAATTGATAATATGTAATAAAAAAATAAATGTTAAATTAGAAAAGTGAATACATTTTCAAAAAGGATGATGATATTAGTCCTCCTGTGCAGCTAAGGAAAGCCCAAGGCAGGGAGAGACGCAGCAAAAAACCCAGAGCAGAGCAGGCATCAATGACAACAGGATAACATTGATTAGAAGCAGAATGAAGGAGGAGCTGGGGTGGAGGAACTAAAGCCTGCCTGAACTAAAGCTACACACTCACTTTAGGGACTCAAAAGTAGGCCTTTTTTCCTCGTAATGCAAACATTTTTTAAAGCCATATAGCAAACAACATATTCCCTGTCCTATTCAAATGAATTTATAAAAGCCCCAAACAGACATTTAAAAATATCTAAAATCTATTTTTCTTATCAGACTCCAATCATCATAATGAGACAAATTATTTCAAGCATTTTTGAACACTTATTTTTATCATTTTAATACGTGGGAGAAAACATCAGAGGAACATATTGTCATGTCGTGACAGATTAGAACTTTAATTACATTATTTTGGCAGATTCAGTAACAAAATGCTGGAACTATTTGATGACAGTATGATTTCTTTGAACAATCATGTTGAATAATCATCCTCAAACATAGGTAGTCTTTCAAAGCCTGGTAAAAAGTTCAAACAAAACAATAAAAACACAGCACAACAGCACAGCAGGCAGGCACTGCCTCTATATGTCACTGTAATGAGGCGGATTCCTCCACAGACCCTTGGCACCAGCTCAATCACTTTCCAAACTAAAACCTGGGAGATTATTTTTTCATTTGTTTTCTCTTTTTTCATTTACTGCTAAATTCCAATTACCAGCAAGTATGTAAAGCCTTTTAAATTAGTTCCCTAAATGCAACTCAGGGGTTTCAAAGTTTCCTACATCCCACTTTATTACCGAATATTGAATAAAGACACTTTGCTTTTATTGCCCCTTCCAGACACTATTAAAATAAAGAGACTAGAACGTTGACTTGGCAGAGCTGATACAAGTTTCATTTGCAAGAGCGACATGGTGAGACAAACAAATATGGGCACAGAGAGCGGCATCGGGAGATTTTCATATCGGCAAAGTAGAGGAAGAGATTTACTGTCGCACCGTGCGCCGCCTCGTAAAACGTCCGTCTGGAAACACCGGTGGGAGAATAGGAGGGCTTGTAAATTCTCACAGCAGTGCCTGATAGCCGCATCCAAACTGCATTGATCAGGAGAGAGCATGATTAAAACATGCATTAGATGAAATAAGATCAGGCTTTGACATTGATTTAGACCTGGAGCCCAGGGCTGGCTTTATGGCCAGATCTATAGTGCAGCGCTCTAACATGCTTCTGTGTTTGTGTATGTGTAGGTTTGTTCACCCTGAGTTTCCCACTGGTTAAATAACAGCCTGTTAGAGAACAGCTGAATTTAATTCAACTCCAACATTGTTTTCTATCAATAAATCTAGGCTTTCCTCATACACCCGACTTTATAAACACACACTCACTGACACGCACCCTCCACGGTTGAGGGCCATTCACACTTGCATGCTGATTAGCTGCTTTCAGACCATCTCCCTCTCCTCCTTCCTGCTCTGGCCCAATCGCTCCATCTGGTCGACTGGATAATAAATCACAGGGTCGTATTGTGACGTATGTGACAGGATGTATTAATCTCGTAATTAGAGAATGAAAAGGTGGCGCTAAATTTAGTCTGGCCTTTCTGCCTAATCCTGCCCAATGTCTGGGCTTGCTCATTTGCCTGGTTCCCCTCACTGACACTTTTTTCCCCCTTTTTTTTTTTTGTTTGTTTGTTTTTTGTTTTGTTTTTTTTTTTTGCATTTTTCAGAAAGCAATGAAGTGACTATATTTAATTTAAAAATAACTCTTACTCGGTTAATTTACAGTGCATTTAGCAAGTATTCACTTTTGGATTTTTCTTATGTTGCAGCCTGATGCTACAGTAAAAAAAATCCTTTCCATTCTCATTAATCTACACTCACTATCCCATCATGACAAAGTGAACACAGAATTTTAGAAATTTTTGCAGTTTTTTAAAAAGAAAAACTGAAGTATCACATCTACATAGGCATTTAGACCATATGCAACAACACTTGAAGTTTATCTCAAGTTCCCCCCATTTCTTTGGATCTTTGCTGAGATGTTTCTACACCTTGATTGGAGTCCATCTGTAATAGATTAATCAGAGCAAAAACCAAGCCATGAGGTCAAAAGAACCCATCTCTGAGCTCAGAGACTTCTCAAATTAAAAAAGTGTGGCCAAACCTGAACTGTTCCAAGAGCTGGTCGCTCGGCCAAACTGAACAATCGGGGAAGAAGGGCCTTTGTAAGACAGGTGCCCAAGAACCTGATGATCACTCTGACTGAGATCCAGAGTTCCTGTGTGGAGATGGGAAAAGTTCCAGAAGGACAACCATCACTGCAGCCCTCTACTGATCTGGGCTTATGGCAAAGTGGCTGCCTCTCCTCAGTACAAAGCCTGCTTGGACTATGCAAAAAAAAAAAAAAAAAAAAAACTCCAAATGAAAGCCAAGAGTGTCTGAATAATTTCTGAATACTCTCAGTTCTTCAGTTACCTCAGATATTTCCAAAAATCTTCAAAGCCAGATCAAGTTTCATAATTGCAATGGGACGTCAAAGCTATGTTAGCTATGTAGCTTTTTTACATAGGGCAAGATTTTTTTCTTCCCAAAAGCCAACAGTTTACTGAGCTTTATTAAAAATTTGTGTAATCTGATTTTGCAGGTCATGTTTAAACTTTTAATTTTTGGTGTCCCAGCTGTTACCTTAACCTTTACTGTAGCCCTGAACGGAAGTTTAATCTGACTATTTAGAAGTTTTAGTGTGCATGTCAGTTCTGAGATATACAGCGTCTTAGATGAACAGTCTGTGAGGGTGGCCATCATGCTATATTAGCAAACTTTTCTTCATCGTGTATTTTGTTTAGCCTGCTTCTTTCTCTTCTTCGTTGGTTGTTTTAAAGCAGTTAGCAAACTATTACAATTGTTACCTCCATCTACATTGGTGGGTGATACTGTCATATGCAATTGCTGTTTTTCTCCAGTCAGAGCAGAGACTTGAGGAAGAATTCAGACATATTTTTCATGGGTCTATGAGCACCGAACTATGACCCCCGTACCCTGACGGTTTGGGACAAATACCATAACACCCCTACTATTTAGTAAATGGACTGTATGAAGTGCCATTTTTTTGTTTGTTTGTTTGTTTTAAAGGTTAATTTTGGGCATTTTTGCGCCTTTATTTGATAGAGGAGGATAGTGGATAGAGTCGGAAACAGGGATGAGAGCGGGGGGGAGACATGCGGTGAAGGGCCTCAGGCCGGATTCGAACCCAAGTCGTCCGTGTACATGGGCCACCTGCGCCCCATGAAGTGCCATTTTTAACAGAGTCCTCAATTCAGAAGAGAAGTCATGAGTAGAGATGGGCCGAGCTGAGCAGCACTACTTGTCAGGGAGCCCCCTGTTGGCAGCATTTACATACTGTGTGTTTTAAAGACAGCCTGCTTTATTATTCTATGCTAATTCTCTTGTTTAAGCAAGCAGAAAACTTAAAAAAAAAAAAAACTCTCAGAACATCTGCACTAAAAAGTTTTTTTTTTTAGTTAACTGAAGCTGTAATTATGCTTTATAAAAGCCACGTTGGGCAGAGTGATTCCTGATTAACTAATCAAATCTACTATCACAGGTGGCAGAGTGCCTGCACCAGTTTTGTCCCTTATATTCTTTTTTTAAGTGAACTGCACAAATCCCACCATAAATCAAGTAAATCAACCATGTTTTTAGCAGCTGATGTGTTGTTACTGTAATGCACTGCTGAAAGGATTGTCTCGCAATCAAGGTAAATGAAGATAATGTTTAATTATGGTCATTTGATTCTAAATAAAGAGAACTCTATACTTTGGAATTCAGATCATAATTATGTGTCACGCAGTGATTGTAAGACACTTTTTTCCCCGACCTCAGCCTTTCTTAACACGAGTAACTCAGTCCATGCAGCTCCTGTCTATCAAATTCCAGCCACTCTTATAGATTTGGACTGGTGTGGTCCCCTCAGACCACCGCTGTCCCCTCAGGGTCTCTCTGAGAGTGTGTGTGAGTAAGAAAGTGAGCGTGAGAGCTTGTGCGTGTGTTAGCAGGGTTGGGGGCATTAGCCTCTGATTGAGTTTTCAGAGAGCAACGTGGGGTGCGAAAGGCTCGACAATGGTCTAACAGAATTAGTAGCTTGTGATGAATGGTGTGTGAGAGCAGCACTGACAGCTCGCTTTCACAAACACACCACTGAATGTGTGCATTAGTGTGTGCGCGCCTGCATGTGCGCCGCCATACTTCACCCGCTGGTTCAAGGACTTTTTGTCCATGCAGCAAGCGCTACACATGCCAGAGCGATGGATGCACACGCTTACACAGTCGTGTTTATGTCTGTCTTTGGGTTTAGCTGTAGGTTTGTAAAAATGCCCTGCAGCCAAGATCAATAAAGATTGGTCTATTCAACATACAGAGTACCTGGCTCATACATGCTCAAACACAGGGATGAATAAAAGAAAACAAACATCCACAGCCTTTGTTGTGCAACCTTGACTCAATAAAGATAGAGTTGGACCAGAGAAGATATGGAGGTGAGGGCAGATAATACACAGAGACACACAAAAGAAGGCAGGTATTCAGGCACGAACGCGCACAGATGCATAAGAGCGGTGTTTAATAAAAGCCCCGGGATATTGATCACAGTAGATGGATGCTAACTCACATTAAAGGGAGGGAGCCGGGAGTGATAGAAAGAAGAGGAGAGGAGGAAAACATAAACGATGAATAAATGGAAAGGCAGAGACGGGGGAGAGCTCCACATAGAGATGACAATGAAACCATTCCCCAAAAAAAGTGTAGTGCGTGTTTTGTTTGCATCAGCAGTGATGGCAAAACAGTATTATTACCAGAAAAAGGAGCCACAAAAGCAGTGAAATATCGCCGGCGTCCGACTTGTAACTTGCTGACGACTAAGCTCCCACCCTAATAGGGAATTTAGTTAGCCGTAATGGCCTCTCATGCCATCTTCAGACCTGCCAGAGAAAAAAGAGAGGGAAAAACGAGAGAGGGGGAGGAGAAGCACTGAGAGCAAAATGAGAATTCTCCAGCCAATTATGAGTGATCATATTTTCCTCAGCACGATGGTGGGACTACTTTTGTAGTTTTAATGGTCAGCGCTGTGCTTCCTAATGAAGGCTGAAGGTATCAGATAGAGAGAAAGAAAGAGGAATAATGGGATGGATGAAGCGCTAAATGACCTTGTTTTTAGTTAATCACATCTTGTATCCATTTTGTGTCATTTTTGCTTTATTTAAGCATTTCTTGTCCCTTTTCAGTTTGTTTCTTTTTGCTCTCAAATAGGGTTGGGATGATTATACAGTGTTAATATTAACCATGACATAAAAAGTCAGCCATAAATGCTCAATACACCTTGTGTTTCTGTTCACACTGGAACCTTCGTGTCAGTGCAACCTGAAGGAGCCAAAACAGCATAGCCGGCTATGCTACAGTAGCTTTGACAGGCTATCGCAGACAGACACACCAGCCAAACTTTATATCCACTGAAGAAAGAGTGAAGTCAGCAGTGTGGGGGCATTGCGGGGACACCAACAATTACCACGGAATGAAACCAATAGAGCCCCGTCTGCAGAAGGAGACTGAAAAAAGAGTTACAGCACTTTTAAAAAACCCACAGACAGCTCAGCGGACAAGGCAGAAGTCATCTGTACCTTGTGCCATCAAAGTTTAATCCATGACAAGTTCCTGTTAGGGTTAAGTCCATGTTGTAATCTTTTGACCTAACCAAAGTTCCCTATCGTCTTTCAAAGTTAGTTTTCAAAGTCTCATATCCAGAAGAAAGAAGTGGATTACCCTTAGTTTAAGACAGTACAGAAATAAAAAATGAAACAAAACTATTTTACTTGCAAAATAGTTGAATTTTGAATGAGGCGGTTAATCACAATTGGCTACAGAAATTGAGAGATAAATCACAACTTAAATTTTAATCATTACAGCCCTCACATATGCAGTGCATTCAAGAAGGATTCGGACTCCCTTCACTTTTTTCATTTTTCTCATGTTGCAGCCTGATGCTACAGTCATTTTTTTCTTATTCTCATTGACCTGCACTCAGTACCCAATAATGACCCTTTGCAAAACCACTCTTTATTTAGCACAGATGCCTCCCATTTCTCTTAATCTTTGCTGAGATGTTTCTACATCTTGATCAGAGTCCACCTGTGTTCAAGTAAAATGATTGGACATGTTCAAACCTCTCTGTAAAAGGCCAAAGGAACTGCCTGCAGAGCTCAGAGACAGGATTATCGTATGGTACAGATCTGGGGAAGGCGACAAAATATTTCTACTGTTCTGGAGCCCGGTGGCCTCCTAATTCTCAAATCTAAAAAGTTTGGCACAACTAGGACTCTTTCACAGCTTGGAGTTTGCATAAAGTTTTGTGAGCTTAGCTTTTGGTACCTAGCTTCTTTAGCTAAGTAGCTCCCTTTTCTGTAACTAAGCTAGCTTTAGCAACATGAGCTTGAGCAAACGTAGCTAAAGCTAAGGTATTGAAGACGTCTGAGGCACTCAGAGGGATTGTCGATAAAAAGCCTTTATTTCACCAGGGCTACAGAATCATAATTTTTAAAACTTTTCTACACCCATGTAGCACTCTATGCATTTTCTTTTTGACTGAGTTGCAACAGCTCACTTAGCTACTTAGATAGCGTAAATGCATTGTTTAAGTAGCTGCTTCGTGAGCATCGCTTAAGCTGCATTAGTTATGCAGCTATGCTATATGTGGCGACGCTAGCTATGTAGCTCTGTTATCTACATAGCTTATGCCGCTGCTGCATTTGAATGTTTTCATGGAAGACAAGCTTCTTTCTTGTAAGCAGACTGCTAACTCAGCTTTATTAAACCTTTTATAATCAGGTTTTGCCAGTCAGGTTTTTAACTTTTAGTGTTCTGTTACCTTAATCCTCACCCTAACCCTAAACGGAAGTTTAATCTGACTTTATTTTAAAAGGTAAAGCATGTACGCCCGTTCTGAGATACAATGCCAGATGGCAGTCTGTGAGAGTGGCCGTCAGAGAACAACTCTCTGCAGACAGATTGTCTTGCTCTTGGGAACCTCCAGCACAGCAGAATTTTTTGTAGCCCTCCCCAGATCTGTGCCTTGCAACAACCCTGTCTCTGAGCTTTAGAATGTTAAATGTTTTACAACATAATTATTAATGCTATAAAAAATAATAACAATAGGAATAACTTGAGCTCTGACAGGTAAGGCAAAGGCAGGGACTCCAGAGTATAGCAAATAGCATTAATAGTCAGTCTGTATTAACTTATAAAATAATCAAAATAAAGTGGAATTATTTCTCTGACTATAAAAGCCTCATCAAAATCTCGAACACCCATCCCCTGTCACAAACTCACGCTCTCCTCCTTGATTTGTCATAACCTTTTATGTTTCTTTTCTCCTTCTTTTCTTCCTTTTCTTAACTCCCTCTCCTCCAGCTTACCTAGATGATGAGGAGGATGAGGATCCGTTTGGAGACTATGTAATCAGTAAGTCACGTCTGACTGTAGCTTCTTCGAGACCTCTCCGCCCACCTTAGCTCTCTCTGCCCATCGTGTTTGATGTGCTTTTGTGCCGTGTTTGTCCGTGTGAGTGTGTGTGTGTGTGTGTGTGTGATTTACTGTTTTGTCCATAGGTTGATGATTTATGAAAGCAGCTGTTACACCGTATAATAACTCCTAACCGGCTCCAGCTGGGAGAGCACAACATCACCCCTGTGTGGGGGGACAAAGGCTCTTTTTGACTGTGTGATTGCACATATTACCGTAATTGTTGTTATATTCACACATCCTCAAATGAGACATTGGGTTTCTTTGGTCCATTGTTGAAAGTTGTCGGGGCGTTGGCGGTAAGTGCAAACAGGGACAGTAAAATAATTGGTCTCTGCGCATTTCTCTTGTTTTTTCATCTGATACAAGGCCAGTCCATTGTTCCTTTTCACATGCCTCATCTACATTTACGAGCTGCCTTCATTATGATCTCCTGTTCATTAGCACACGTCCAACTGCTTAATCTCTTGCTCTTGATCAGAGGAAATTTCCCAGAGGGCGCTTCCCACCCCCCTTCTTCTACAATCGGAAAGTCAGCCGTATTTACTCGTGTCTTGAAGATTGTTTTTTTTCTATTAGCTCGAATTAGTGTTAATGTTTGTGTTATTGGACTGTGGAGTTTTTGCTGGGTTTTATTGCTGGGATTATGGGGTGAGTGAAAGAAGAGTAAATCAAATAGAATAATATAATATGAAAGTTAGAAGTTGAAGGTTGTTTTTCATGCATTAAAACACAAATGAATCAATAGCGTTTATTCTGTAGGTTAAAGTCATTACCGTAGGTCACAACCTTGGAGTGAATAAGACTTTAGAGCCCAGCAGCAGAGATAAGAGGACACGGTGTCTCTGCTCTGCATCATGTAAAGAGGTGAATTCATGTTTTACAGTCATGTTTGCAGTTTTAATCAAGGTAGATAATAAAGTGTGAAGGATTACTGGAATCTGCTTTGTTCCTCAGACCGACACATGTTCAGACTGTGAATAATAGAACTTAATGTCGCTGACACCTTTGACTGAAGGTGCCGTTAATATAAAGTCAGACTCTGCTCCTCCGGTTAAATTAAAACACTTATGTGAGGCCGAGTTATTACAGGTGATATTTGCTGATGTTAATTTCCCTCTATGCCTTATTTTATTACTTTCTGTCTGTTGAAACATGTCAGAAATATACTGCTTGCTGCACACACTTTCTTCTGCTTCTGGTGTGTAAATATTCATGACTTTCTCAGAAAGTATTGAAATATTTTGCACTTACCATACAGTAGATATAAAGTGTACATTTAGAACATTGTAACCCTTCCTTTGTATGGATATTTCCCTTAAAGATCTAATGTCAAATGTCGATGAAGCTTTTATATTTTAATGTGAAACAGAAGAAGAGTAAAGATCAGCCAAAGGCAGCATGACAGGCGTTTTTTCACTTATACTGATTTAAAGATATCATTCAACCAGCATCCTTACTCCTGTAAAAATCACAAGCCTCCCTTCTACTGCCACCATTCCTGCTTTTATTAAAGCAGTTTTTCATATTTTGGTAATTTTCAGAATTTCAAAATTTAACTAAGAGCTACTACACTGATGCCAGGGTTTCTAATTTATTTCTTGGTTTAAAAAAAAAGATAAATTAAAATACAAAGCTGTTGAAAAAAATATTCTTCTGGCTTATTTAAATAACAGATATTTGGCATGTCTTTTGGTGTTCAATTTAAAATATGGAACAAAAGCTGCTTTTTTATACAAGGCAGGAACACGGGGGAACCTTCCCAGGGTCATGAGGGCTTCAGGGGTCGGCATAAATATTGTAATCTGGACTGATAACCGAGAGACCAAGGATAGGATAACAAAATGTATCTAATTCACCTCAACACTCACTGTTACTGATGAGAAAAATTGTTTTCTAAAATGTTGCCTGTTTGAAAATTTAAACCCCCTCTTCATAAAATGGTACGAGCTTTTTTGTAACAGTTGTTTCTCATCTCAATTAAATAGTCAGAAAATGTTCTTTTTTTCTCTACGCTCTAAAAACAAACAAGGTAAACAGATTTAAAATATTTGTTAATATGTTGAATCAAAGTTTGTGGGTCTTGGGTTGTTCATGCCAACCAAGGTAGGCTATTTTAACCCTTAGGAGCCCATGATCATAATCATACACATAGGGGACAGTGGACCATACTGTCCAGGACTGGCACTGGTATTTTTTTTTTTTTTTTTTTTTTTTTTTTCATAATTTCAGCATTTTGTAATTCCTTTTTAAAAATGTCAATATATTGTTTTAAATAACAATTTTTAAAAAAAACTTGTGTGTGTGTGTGTGTGTGTGGGGGGGGGGGTGTGTGTGTGTGAGTGTGTTTGGGGGGGTCCTCTATCTACATATACATCCTATATATATACAGTAAGGTCAATGAAAAAAAGAAAAAGTAGACTTTTTTTTTATTTTATAAAGTTGAGGTAGTGCAGAAAAAAATGAAACCAAACATGAACATGTTAGACATTTTCTGAGTGGTTACAAGTGACAATAACTGAAAGTGATCATGTTCAATTGTTTTCACTCACAAAAAAGAAACAAGTAGGATTTTTAAATTAACAAAACTCAGTTTTTTTAACATCCTTTTTCTGTGCTGTCTTACGGGGTGGATTGATAACCAAATAATTAATGAAATAGGATATAGAATATAGGATAACCAAATTTATTTGTTTAATTGTTTGTTCATTTTAGCTCGTTACTCCCTGTTACTTCATTAAAAGAAAGATTTATTACAGTAAAATAGTTATTTATGGTATGCTCAGTGAAATTTTGCTATTTTTAAAATCTAAACCCCCTCCATAATATGGTACGAGCGTTTTTTGTTGTACCATTAAAATGTGTAGGTGTAAAGTCAAGTCAAGGTTTATTATTATGGCACATTAAAAGAACAACCTTTGTCGACAAAAGTACTTTACAGGCTTTAACAAAATGTTAAAAGATATAATAAAGATAAATAATAAAAGCTCAATAAATGACTCATAAAAACAATGTTCGTCTTTGTAGATGAATCTAGGGGAACTCACCGATCACTGTTGGAGGAAAACCAGAGTGTAAAACATTCACATCCTCTGGACAGTTCAGTTCTAGAGCTCGAGCCGTAGCGCCTCCACTAAGGAGCCTGATGCTCCACTAACACTTGTTCCTGCTGATACTTCCCTGAATGAGAAGTGACCAATAGCAATATTCAGTCGCAAGAACGGTATTTGAAGTGAACGGTCAGATTGTTGGTGAAGGATCATGGACAGTATTTTTTCTCAGAGAACAGCTGGCTCGTTGGCAGAGACAAAACAGCCTGGGTGTACGGTGGCAAAGTCAGTTCACAAACACAGCAGGGACTCATGGTGTCAGTGGGAGGAGGGGCTGTAATCTCTACATTTGGCACTGACAGTTAAAGCTTTTCTATTGTTTTATTTAGTTATTGTTTTTGAGGCTTTTTGCCTTAATTTGGAGAGGACACGGCAGTGAAAGTCAGGAATAAAATTGACCACAAAATAGTCTATTTCAATTGTTTAGTCTAATGGGGAAATAGCATTTTATTTTTCTTATTTGATATAAAGAGATTTATTGTTTAACATGATGTGGTTCCCCCACAAACAAGTAGTTTTTTGTTTTTTTTTAACTAGTTTTTTCATGCCAGTGTTGAGATTGATCAGCTGGCTGTCAATAAAAGCACCAGTGTGACATTTGATCTATGAGGATTTGACTTGTACGTGTTTTTTTTATTATTATTATTTCTTTGTAAAAAAAAAAAAAAGAAAAAGAAAAAAAGAAAAACTATGTATTGCAGCTTAAAAATTCAGGGATATGATTTTTGTTCTGTGATCATGTGACTTTGATAACGTGGGGATACTGGCCCTTATTTTTTTCTACTTTAGCACTGCTCACATGCCAACAGGATATGCTTTCCTTTGATAGTATTTTATTTTGTAGGTTAAAAAAAAAAAGTTTGCACTTCTGTTGCATCAGACCGGTGTGCTGGAGAGAAATAAGTCCTTAAATATGTGCAACCAGATTCTTGCACACTGTTTTGCTTGCAGTGATCTTTTAGCATTTTTTTGGTGCAAAATATTTTTTTAACCTTTGCAAGTTACATGGTGTGTAGAATTTCCTTGCAGTTTCTTAAGTTCTTTTTTAATTTCTTTAAACTGAGACTTTGGATAAACATCTTTTAAACAGAAAGGAATTAAGCTAAGAAGATAAAAGTGATGACATTGTTTAGTGTTGTTCATAATAAAACAATGTTAGAAGAGGTAAAGGCAGAGAAATTGAATTAATTGTTGAATGTGTGCACTGAAACACCAGTGGCCCAGTTAGGCAATCGCAAGAAAAGTCTAGACACGCCCCTGTGAAATTAGGATTCCAGACAAAAAAGGAGAAGACAAGGAGGACGCTGATTTCGACAGTTAACCTGTAGAATGCTTTGTGAACAAACCTTAAGCTGCAAAAGCAATCAGAGCAGGAGGCCAGTGTCCAGGAGACTAGTAATACTGATCCAGCAAACATGTGCTGATAGGATCGAATCAAATCCAGAAGGGGCCCATTCTCTTGGCCTTTCAGGGGCATGGCAGTGTGTGTGGACGACCCTGTAAATATCCATCTGACTGTATGCACAGTTGTCAAAAGGCAGTGCTTAACAGAGAATCAAATGTAATGTAACAAGTGCTGAGCCATCAGTCAAACATTCATAAAGAAGTCAGAGTCACATGTCAATCGTCCAAAGAATGATGTACAGCCCTGCGGCGGCTGTAGAGGACATCAGCTACACCGTCATCAATCTTCTGAACAGGAGGACAAAGTCTGTAGTGAATGTGCTCGATACAGTGATGTGCTAAGAACAGCCTTTACTGGTGCGTTGACAAACCACTGTCAACCCATATACTATATAGTTTCAACATATGTGTTTTTTATTCTACAATGATCAGGGCTACCTGAACACTCTGGAGCACATCAATAAAACTGGGCATGTTTTTTTATTTTATTTTTTTCCCCCTTTTACACATTGAGACTTTTTTTTTTAAATCTGTGAATTAAATGATTTATTCATAATCATTACCATTTGTAATTATTTTCAACATTTGTATTATTAATCCTAATAATTTTGAAAATATTTTACTAAGTATTATGATCATTATTTTTGTTCTTATTAGAAATATTAATTTTATTTGGCAAGATTTTGTTGGCATTGGGCCAAAATCTCCAATCTCCAATTTTTCAGGAAATTAAAAATGGCTTTTATTTTTTTTCTATCAATTGAACTCTGAATGGTCATTATTTATTATTCAGCATCTTTATAACACTTTTTATTATTTCAGAAATTGTGAAAACCCACTGACAGATGTAAAGGGTGACCAACAGCACTGAATTAAAAGAAAAAAAAAACAATAAAAGAAAGGAAAAATGCAGATACAAGGTTAGACTTGTCAAACCAAGTATCAATTGTATGAAAAAAATGAAATATTTTGTTCTATTTAAGATCACATTCTTAAATAGTTTAAATTTTCTTCCAAACTGCACATATATTTTAGCCTTCAACAGTGAGATCAGCCCTTTTCATCTATCCTCTTGCCATTTACAACGGTTCCACAGACATTTTTTTAGGTTTATATTTCCGGAGCTGTCATGTTGTCTGTCACTAACATACTGTGCAGTGACTGGTGAAAAACACGTGCATGAAACAGGTCTGTTGTTTTGATTCTCAGGCAGGGTAAATTGCGCTCTCTAAGAGGGGAAATTTTACGCAGAAAGCCACAGCTTTTATCAAGAATGGGTTGGTAGTGTGCAGATGGCCTAGTGGTTAGGTAATGCCCCCTGTATGCAGGCGGCCATTGGTTGGGTACGACCCTCTCTCTTTCACTCTCTCTGATCCCTGTTTCTGACTATGTCCACTGTCCTATCTCTATGATAAAAGCATAAAAAGCCCCAAAATAAATCTTTGTAAAAAGAATGGACTGATAAGTTTTTATTGTGCCAGCTCACAGAAACACCGGTGCCTTTCTTGACTGAAAGTTCATGAAGTTGAAGGCTTCTGTTTAGACTCTAAGAAAAAAGTTAGCAACAGCATACACAATAATAGGGTTAGATAAGAATAATAGGTGTACGAATGAAACACAATGTTAAAGATGGCCAGTTCAGTTTGTCCTAAATGTGGACAGGCTTAGTCATTAGCCTTGCAGCCATAATGGAGGAGGATTCGTTTCACCTTCATCGATCTTCTGCAACCACTTTTCAGAGCACATCCAGTGAAGTGAGCACAGCTTCTTTGTGATCTCAACTTCAGGTTGAATTCACTCACAAATAAAGGCTGATAGCTGGATTTATGTGAAACTCATCAAACATCGACTCATTTCTAAAGTTGATAAAACTGATACAGTGACTATGGAAAGTATTCATCCCTTTGATGTTTCACCCTGTTATTGGTTTTATAAATCAATCATGGTCTATATTATTTGGCTTTTCTGACCAAAAAAAAAAAACTCTTAAATGTCAAAGTGAAAACATATTTCCACAAATTGATGTCAATTGAATAAAAATATGTAATGTTAAATAAGTAACGGCATAAATATTCACCACTTCAAGTCAGTATTTAATAGATGCAGTCTGTGTGGGTAGCTCTCTCTCAGACTTTCACATCTGGACACTGCTATTTTACTCCATTCTTCTTTTCAAAACTGCTCAAGCTCTGTCAGGTTGCACAGGGCTCTGGCATGAACAGCCCTCTTCAAATCCAGCCACAAATTTTATATTGGACAAAGGGCTAGGCTTTGACTCGGCCACTCCAGAACATTCACCTTGTTGACTTTAAACCATTTCTGTGTAGCTTTCGCTGTATGCTTCAGGTCATGGTCTTGCTGTAAAATAAAACCCCTAAATTGTAGTTCTCTTGCAGACTGAATAAGATTGCCCTCCAGGATTTTCCTTTATTTTGCTACATTCATTTTACCCTCTGTCTTTACAAGTCTTCCAAGGCCAGCTGTTGAGGAGCATCCCCACAGCATGATGCTGCCACCACTGTGCTTTAAAATGAGGATGGTGTGTTTGTGGTGATGTGCAGGGTTTTGTAAATGGCCAAAAACCACCATTTTGGTCTTATCAGACCAAAGAACTGTATCCAGCGTGATCATGGAGCCTCCCAAATGCCATTTGGTGAACTCTAGTGGAGATCTAATGAGTTTTCTTCAACAGTGGTTTTTTCTTTGCCACTCTCCCATAAAGCCTTGACTGGTGAAGGACCTGGGCAACAGCTGTTGTATGCAGAGTATCTCCTATCTCACCTTAGGAAGCTTGTAACTCCCTCAGAGTAGTCACAGGTGTTTTGGTAGCCTCTCACATTTAACTGAATTTCAGGGTTGCTCAGTGCCTTGCAGAGTTTTTTGCATCCACCCCCTGACTTACACTTTTCAATCAGTTTTTTATGACTTGCTTGGAGTGTTCTTTTGTCTTCATGGTGTAATGGTAGCCAGGAATACTGATTAACCAGTGACTGGACCTTCCAGACACAGGTGTCTTTATACTATTACCACTTGAGACACATTCTCTGCACTCAGGTGATCCCCATTTCATTAATTGTGAGACTACTAGCACTAATTGGCTGGACCTCTGTTGAATGAGGCTAGTCACTTTAAAGGGGGTGAATGTTTATGCAGTCACCTATTTTACCCTACATATTTTCATTTCATTTACATTATTTTGTATGCCTTAAATGTTTCTTTGACAGTAAAGCATTTTTTAGGGGGGTGAATACTTTTATAGGCACTGTAAAATCGTTTTAGTTTCAATTTTTGTGTGTGCTTAAATAGATGAAGGGACCTAAAAAGTAGATATACACCACAACATATTTCTTTCTCCTCACATTTTCTCAATTTAATAATTTTCTGATGGCCAGATGTGACCCATCGGCTGCCATTTGAGGATCACTCCTCCAGAAGCAAAAGCTCAGAGAGTGCATGGTAGCCACTTAGTTTTAATCAAACATAATGGTCATTTCCAAATAATTAAAAATAAATGAGTTTCTTCAGATATGTTTGAAGGAAACACACAGCCTGCCTGGAATAAACAGACTGCAACAAAACAGAACTAAAAAAAATACTAAGCAGGAAAAATACCACATCTCTAGAGCATTCTGTTTGCTGATATCAGAGTATGATGCAACTTGTTTGTTGAACAGCTTCATGACAAATTAAAAGAGCTTTTTATAAGAGAATCAAGCTCTAGCAGAGCAGAACACAGACCAGGACAATGAATACAAACATTTGTTAAAATGTTGTTGAAATATAAAATGAAATTAGAAAGAAGATTTTTTTTTTTTTTTTTTTTTCTGTCGTGCTCTACACTCACCTGCCACTTCATTAGGTACACCTGTTAGAACTGGGTTGGACCCCTTTTTGCTCTTAGGAATGTCTTAATCTTTTAAGACATAGTTTCAACAAGGTGTTGGAAACATTCCTCAGAGATTTTGGTCCATATTGACATGATAGCATCACACAGTTGCTGCAGATTTGTTGGCTGCACATCCATGATGCGAACGTCCCAAAGGTGATATATTGGATTGAGATGTGGTGACTGTGGCGGCCATTGGAGTACAGTGAACTCAATGTCATGTTCAAGAAACCAGTTTGAGATGATTTGAGCTTTGTGACATGGTGCATTATCCTGCTGGAATGGAACCTCAGCAACAATACTCAAGTAGGCTGTGGCGTTTAAACAGTGCTCAATTGGTACTAAGGGGCCAAAAGTGTGCCAAGAAAATATCCCCCACACCATTACACCACCACCACCAGCCTGGACAGTTGATACAAAGCAGAATGGATCCATGCTTCCATGTTGTTTATGCCAAATTCTGACCATCTGAATGTCGCAGCTGAAACTGAGACGTATCGTCTTTCCAATCTTCTATTGTCCAGTTTTGTTGAGCTCGTGTGAATTGTAGCCCCAGTTTCCTGTTCTTAGCTGACAGGAGTGGCACCCTGCTGCTGTAGCCCATCTGCTTTAAGGGTTTGACTCATTCTGCATTCAGATATGGCATTCTGCATACTTTGGTTGTAACAGTGGTTGAGCTACTGTTGCCTTTCTATCATTTCAAACCAGTTTGCCCATTCTCCTCCGACCTCTGACCTCAACAAGGCAATTTGCCCACACAACTGCCACTCACTCGGATATTTTCCCTATTTCTGACCGCTTTCTAACCCTAGAACTGGTTGTGCGTGAAAATCCCAGTAGTTCAGCAGTTTCTGGAACCATGCCACATTCAAAGCCACTAACATCCACCTTCTTCTCCATTCTGATGCCAGGTTTGACCTTCAGAAAGTCATCGAGTTGCTGCCACGTGATTTGCTGATTAGTTAATTGTGTTAACAAGCAATTGAACAGGTGTACCTAATAAAGTGGTTGTTGAATGTAAACAACATTTAGAGATATTATTATAGATGAATGATGTAGGGAACCTTGAGCTGTAATAGATGAGCCTATTGATCTTAAGCAGGATTCTCTGCAGAGGGAGACATGACTTTTATTATGCTGTTAAGCTTCTGTTTACTGTATGTGTTTATTGTATGGAGTTTATATCAAGTGTTTAATAGTGTGTAAAAGCCAATGACGAATTTTAGTGTGTCAGTTATCTAATTAATTAGTGTGTGTGTTATCCTTTTTTGCCCTGGTTTTTTAGCCATAAATTAGCTGTGGATTGTTGTGAATATTCCTATAAATATGTGGAAGAATTTAGCCATCTTAGATTTTTTTAATGGTATATTTAAGCAGGGCAGCCTACTTTTAGTGCTTAATAAAAAAGGTCCTAAAGAGTCACAAAATATTTAAACTGGAGATTAATTTGATCTTCCAAACCATCTGTGGTAAAAGATGCTGACATGTGAGAAGACATAAAGTTGCCTTCCATGTTTTGCATGGCAACAAAGCAGAATATGACAGTTCAGAGACTGCTGACAGATCAAAACCTGTATTTAATGTGTGGAAGTTAGCAGCCGCACTGTCCTGAAGGAAAGTCCTGTGGGGTAAGTTGTAAAAAAAAAAAAAAGTATGAGCAGTAGAGGGCAATTTTTACGAGTGCAAATCAGAGTGAATGGAGGAGGGAATCTGCGGGAGACCAGATATCATTCAGAGGTTGTTTTTTTTGTCAGTTTTAAAGGGAACTGTTCCAGCAGCTGTCACTTTATTGTTCCTGCATACAAATAAAAAAAGAAATGAGAATCAGTATCATCATTAACAGGCTGGAATCAACAGTGTAGTTAATAAACCTTCAGAGTCCTTTTCTTGCATATTTCTAAAATAGAACACTTGCAGCACATGTTGGTTGAAAAAAGAAACACTTTGGTATTCTTTTAGCTTTTTCTCTGTCTCCGCATCAACATGTAGCAGCTGTGCTCGGCGTTCAGCACTTCCTCCTCCAGCAGAGTGATTATGACAGGCTGATTGGTGTTTTGTTTTCTTGGGGATGAGAAGATCAATGCGGGGCTGATAGCGAGGGCTGGGCCGGCAGCGCAAAGGAAGGATGAGAGAGAAAGGGGGGGGTGAGGTCTTGTCGCTTTCGAGTAGGAAATAGGGATCAAGGGGGTTTAAGGGGAGGGAAAGGATGGAGTTAAAAGTAGATGATGGAAAGAGGACAGAGCTGGGAAGATGGGATATTAGTGGAATACAAGAGAGAGGATGGAAAGTGGTGGATTAAGAAAGAGGGGAGCTAAGGAGGAGGAGCGATTGAGAAGAAGATCCTCATTTAACAGTACAGTTGAAGAGATGGCTGAGGATTAACATTCTATGACTGTCTGCAAGCATGGGGATAATCTCTGACGTCCTGCAGAGCTCTGTGGGAAGCCCACCACTGCCATGGGGGTTGAAGCCCACCACCAAGCCTGTCACTATGTGGGTGTTTTTATGACTGTGCTCATTTCTGACTCTCAGGCTAGGTGTGGCAGGTGGAATGAGGTGCCGATTCCCCACCATGCAGTGCTCTTAGCAGTTGATGAAAATGCCCCACAGGTGGCAAGAGGGACAGGTGGGGAGCAGGCGCATTTATTCAGTCTTCAGTGGCTCATCCTGCACTCTTCTTTTCCCTCTCTGATTTATAATTAAAATTCTGCAATCCAGTAATTGCATGTGTTTATTTTTTCTTTGTTATGCAGCGGAGTGGAGTCAGTTTATAGCCCCGTACAGAGTTTTAATCCATATTGATTTGTGCTTCATGCTGTCTCATCGAATAGAGCGCAGCACCGCAGGAGACAAAGCACGGCACGCTGTTACCTCGCAAGTCACTGCTGGCCAGTGTTTGTTTATGAAGGAAAGGACAGAAAGAAATGAAGAGAAAGTGAGAAAATAGAGACGTTTCAAAGCAGAGTTTGACACTCACACTTAAAGTGCACAGCTGCTATGAATACCCCTCGTTTGATTCTTTTTAAAGATTCACTTTTGTCTTTTTATATGTTTATTCGATGGTGCAATAGATAGGGTAGAATATCAGGGAGAGAGACAGAGGATGTGGGAAAGGAGCCACAAGTCAGACCTGAACCTGGCCAGGACTACAGCCTCCATATACCGGGCCATCCTGATTTCTTTTTGACAACCTCAGTGCAAACAAAGATAGCAAAGCTTCACACACTAAAGTTTAACATGCCATCTCTGGATTATGCTGAAAATCAGGCCTGCAGCAGTAAACAGGAAATTCAGATTGGCTCTGCTTTCTCTGTCCTTGGTGTATTGTGAAATAACAAACTCTCTTTTATAAAAATTGAAACTTTATCAAATTAGTTTTTTGTTTTTTTTTTTTTTCATTCAGACACCCTTCACTATTTTCACTTTTGTTACATCGATGCATGTGTGTTGGATCAGAAGAACTGGTGCTGGGGTCCTGGCAAACAGTTACCCCATTGTTGTGCTGAAAATGTTCAAAACATTTTTCGCCTATTTTTGTTACTTCTTTATGCCACTTTTAAGCCTTTTTCAGATGTTTGTTGCTCTTTTTTTTTGCACTTTTTTGCCCAATTTATGGCTTTTGTCGTCCATTTTTGCCACTGTTTTGCAACTTTATGCCAATTTTGGAAAATTCTTTTTGGTACTTCCATCCAGTCAGCTTATTTCACTGTTTTTGTCTCTTTTGTTGGAACTTTAAAAGCAGTTTTTAGCTACTTTCTGCCCCTTTTTTCCCACTTGTTAGCCACTTTATACCCATTTTTGCTGCTTTTTACCCATTAATGCCAGCTCTTTAACACATTTTTGCTTCTTCAGCACCTTTTTGAAACTTCTTCTTGGCACTTTCATTCCAATTTTGCCACTTTTGGCCCAGGTTTGTCACTTTTCTTTTTTTTTTTTTGCCAGTTTTAACCCATTTTGCCACTTCTTGGATATTTATGCTATTTGTGTTATGTCTTATTTTCTTTTCATTTTCCTACTTTATTTTCTGGCATCCTGATGTCTGTGCACATCATGGCTTTGCTTTGAAGTCATGCTTTTCAAATTGTTTAGTTCAAGGGGCCCTTCTACATCAATAAAGGGGACATATTTTAGCCTTTTAAGACAAGTTTATATTGGTCTCAGAGGTCCCCAAATCATGCCTGTGAAGTCTGTTGCTGAAAAAAACATCCAGTATTGGACGTCTCTGTTTCAGCCCTGCTCAGAACGAGCTGTTTAAGTCTGTGACTTGAAATGTTACTGAGCTGTCTGACTCCGCCCCTGACTCCGCCCCACTTAATGGATGTGGCTCTCCTGAACCTCCTGATTGGGAGGGCCAACCGAACCTGGGGGCGGGGCTAACTCCCCATATGACATCATGAGGGGAGAATCCGAGAACAGCTTGTTTCGGCACACATTTTCTGAAAGGTGGAAAAAGAGAGGTGGGGAGGGGGCAGATTTTTCTGGTACTTTAGGGGATTTTGGACAGGCCAGGGGCACATATTTTTGTTAGAATAGCCTGAAAAAGTGATTTTTGCACAATATGTCCCCTTTGACATTTATTAAAAGGTAATGCTGATTTAAGAGAAGTGGTTTACATTTTTTAAAAGGTTATATTGTACTACAGCATAAATAAATGATTAGAGTGGTTCTTATTCAGGTTAAAAATAAGATATGATTCTCCCATCTTAACTTTACAGTGAACCATGATTTTGCTGACCTCCATGGGCCTCCAATGTGGCTGGGCCCCAGAGAGCTCTCCCATTTGTCCCCCCTCATGGGCGGCCTTGTTCATAGATGCAACCAACATACTCAGCTCTGTTGCTCATCACACAAATGCATGTTGCAAATACAAATTTCATTTCTTTCTGTGTTTCTTTATATTTTTTACTGACTCTCTAAACAATCTTTTGATGGACTCACTGGTTTATGTCTTTGTCATTCTTAAGTATTTAATAAACAGGTGTCCTGTGATATACGATATATAGATAATGAATAGCGCTCATGTCGAGCAAAAGGATCTTTGTAAAGTTTTTCTTTATTGTGTATCTCAGAGGAAAAATGAAACTGCATTCATCTTTTACTTTTCCGCCAGCATCGATCTGTCTATCTTCGCAGCTTGTCAGAGGCTGAAGTTCACAGGATGTCTGACGCCTATACCAACATACATTATGTATTTATTGCATTTCAATTGTGTGAATTCACAAACCTACATCGTCTGTTCACTCCCTGTACAGATACCAGGCAGAGACACAGACCTCGATTAAAACCACACCGTTCAGCAGAAAGAAAAAAAGCGGCAGCGCTGATGTCAATATTTCTGTTAAAACCGTTTCTTCTCCACTCAATACTCGCTTTAATAGGTTGGCTTTGTTTTGCAGGGAGTCAAATGGGAGGATGGAGAATAGATGAATGAATCTATATTTGAGGCTCTAACCCCTGATTGTGCTTGTCCTCTTGTTTTGCCACATAATACCCAGAGCTGGCTAATCATCAGACAAGTTTCTTACTTTATCTCCCATCTCCATAACAGAGCATGGAGACAGCCTGGCTTCTCAGCTGGTCCCAAATCTCCCTTTCTGAACCCTTTCCATGGATAAGCCAAGTATCAGTTGTACAGAGAGCAGAGCCCAGGCCCAGGGAACAGACAAATACAACTTTTTGGATTTTTATCAGTGGGTTTGGCTGTCTTGACTTTCGCATGAGAAGCGCTCCAGTCTGCTCTCTCTCTCTCTCTCTCTCTCTCTCTCTCTAAAAGCTTAGTCCGCTTTATGCAATAAGGTACCTGTCCCACCACCTACAATCAATAGTACACCCTGGTCACCTTCAAACCAGATCAATGGGTCAGCCTCGACTACTTCAGCCACTGTCCCAATGGTCCCTTTGCAAAGTCATAACTATCTATTTTAGAGCAGACAGCTTCAAGTCATTGATCAATACTAATGCATACAGTACAATGTCCCAAGCTGATCTCAGAGATCAGATACAAAGCCAGTCGGGACGTTTTCAATAGATTGGCTTGAACTGGATCAAAACAAGCTCTCCATTCAAGCTGCAACACCACTGTCCTTTGCCACATCTAAACTGGCGCTTTATTTGAGACTCAGGACAGTTGATAGGGTAAGAGCAATGGTAGGAGAGATTAGGGTATGACTCATGGAAAACCAACCAATACCTCAAATCTGTTCCATCATCCATATATGTCTGAAAAAAGCAAAATAATAGTTACTAGGAAAAATGAAATTCTTCCAAATCAACAAAAGACTTTTTATCTTTTTCTGGGAACTTCTTGTAGGATTACCACACCAGTGTAGTGCCGTCACTGGTTAAAATACATGCTGGGGATAAAGAGACTCTGTTCAAATCCTGTCCTGCAACAATGCTAACACCTCTCAATTCACAGATTCACAAAATAGTTCTGAGGAGTGTATAAAATGTCCAGCTTGGTTTAGCCTAAAAGGTTTTATGAGTCTTTCTGGAAAGGATTCAGGTTGCATTCAACCGTGCTGAAGCCCACCTCTTCAGGTCAGGGCCAAGAAAGCGTGCTGTGCTTTAGTGCAGGATGGAGCACTCAAACTCAAGCCGGCATGGGCATGGTACAGACTTCCCAGCATGAGTGGGCCTTCAGTTTATGTAAAAGGCTGTCAAGACATTCATTTTTAATCCACTGTTCATTATTGAATTACTATGCAGTTGATTTGTGAATCAAAGTCAAAGATGGGATAGTTGATGATGTCAAAGTTTAGGTGTGTTTTGAGTGCAATGCTACCAGTATCTGAACCCTTCACTAAGACTTAGGAGTCAGCTAAAGTGCCTATTCTGCAAAAGACAATGTTTTATAGTATTTTATATCAGGAAATTTACTGGAGTGCATGTACAAAATGACTAAATGATGATTAGTAATACTTGGTCAATGCAACAGCATTTGCACTTTTCAGGAATTTCTGGTTGTTTTATTTTCACAAGTAACACAGTTAAGGTTAAAAATCAAGTATGAATATTTTCTCAAGCAGCTCGTCTTTGTTATATTTTTACATTTTATAATAAGAACTTTGCTTTCTGTTTGGGTAAAACCTGCTTTTATTTGGGGGAAATGGAACTACATCATGCAAAACTCTTTTGGCCACTGACCTGAAAGCAGGAAGACACTTTGATGAGCAGTGGTGTAGTGCAGGTTGCATAGAGTATTTAGTGTCCATAGAGCATACCCATCTCAGTAGTACGCCACTTTTTCCTTAGGATGGAGAGGGAACCTGCCTTACTCTGCCTCTATATTGGCTGGTCCTCGTAATATCCTTAGTTGGTGATGCAAATAGAGTTGGTAGCACTGCTTTCTCTCAGTTGGCTTCCCTCATCATAATTTGATAATATTTCTTACAACTGGAAGACGAGAAGTTTAGTACAAGTTCAGATAGCCTGCTTTTAGATGTATAAAATATCCAAAGCAGTCTAATGCAGTCCGTTTATCCTTTGCTGGGTGGGTTGTTAAAAAAAGTGGGGCACCATGACACCACTTAGTGAGTACCCTTGAGGTGAATTACTTCCATGACAGAGTCTCTTACATTTGTGTCAGTTAGGTTAACCCTCTGAGACCAACATTGGATTAGACAAAAAGAGACACAAGTCATTTAAAGTTAATTTTTGAACCATAACCATAGCCTTTGACTTTTTTTCCACTCTTGCAGCCTGCCATTGTGCCATTCTAATGAGGCTATCCATGCCTTCATAATCCTTACTGAGGCTTTTCTAGCGAGCCTTGAACTTGGATGCCTTCTCGGGGTCTTAAAAGATTAAATCCAGACCAGTAACTCCAATGTCGAAAGTTTTTTTTAATATAAATTTTTGATCCATTTTGGGTTGTGCTAGTGGCTAATGCTATCCACCATATTGTTTTGTCACGTTGTGTCTTGCTTTGCCAAACTTTGCATGTCTTTACTCTCAGATCATGTAGGAGACAGCCTGAATGGCTCCTAATAGAGAGAGAAAGAGGGGCAGAGGGCCTGTGATGTGGTCGTCTGTGTCACTACAGACAGGAACTGCTTTGAACAATGGCTAAAAAACAGCCAATTCAAAAGTAGGTCTAAGTATTAGGAGAGACAAAATGGTTACAAATAGCTTAAGGCTCAGAGGGTTTATTCTAGTAAAATACACCTAGAAAAAAAATGACAACTAAAGTTAATAGAGGCCTAATGGTGTCAACTGCACTTCAGCTGTTTACTGTAATGTGTAATGTCATAGCAGTGCAGAGGGTTCATACGATAGCTTCAGGATGGTGTGTATGAAAGGAGAAAATAGCCTGCAATTAAAGCAATCACAACAGTTAATGCATTAATTTAGTCCTCAATTGCATTGCAATTAACACCTAACACTGACATCCCTATTACAGTACAGTGGGATTCAGGTTGGAATCCAAATACAGGACACTGTGCTTTATTTAGCCTACAAACCAAAATACATTCAGTATGGATGGGGGTCAACAAGGTTTGGGTTAAATTGGGTTTTTCCAGCATTTTATCTTTGAATGCCACCAATCCAGTTAACCACTTATAGTCAAGGTGGCAAAAGCCTCCATATCCTCAAAACACACAGCTTTAGAGAAAGTAAAAAACTGAAATTAAATGGATGCTGAAGAGGCTATTATTGGGCTACTCTACTAACACTGGTCTATTCTGATGATACTAACACTTTATGTCCTTCTCACACAGTCATCAGATAGCTTTTCAGTGCCCACCTCCACAATGGTCTAAATCACAGTCGTCCACCTGGATCAATATTAGTATGCTCAGTCACCTCTGGGCATAATTAATGCAACCCAGCCCTCTCAACCTATTAAAAATGAATCGACCAATCCCAGATCGGTAGACAGCTTTGTTCTTTTATGTTCTATCCAAAGACAGCGGAGACATGACATTGCTAAATATTAGACTGAGGGCAAAAATCCCAGGGAAATTTGCAAAGAGAAGCTCTGTGAAAATCTCACAGTGTGCCTTTATCTATTCAGTGTAATCTAATGTTCGGTCTCAAGTATCTTGTCATGCGCTTACATATTGATTTTGTTTCAAGCCCCCCCCCACCACTCGCTCTTCTTTCCCCCCATCTCTGGAGCCTTTCTGGGGTGAAGCAGCATTGTGAAGCTCCTCATTAAAGCTGCCGACCTGAGGTGCTCAGATCACTCCAGCTGCAGTGCTTATTTGTCTGCTGCCACAGGACATATTCACCGCCTGGTTACTGTTTTTTAAAAATCATATTTTATCCTGCCTTTTTCCTCCAAAATAGCTTCCTTCCTTTCTGTATTCAATCTCACAGTGTGTATGTGTCTCTCCATGTGTTCGTTTGAGCTGCGAGGAGGCAGAAAAGCTATATCTGGCCCTATCAGAGTGAAAATGTCAGGAAGTGTGCAAAAAGGAAAAGATCTGTGTGTCTCTGCTTTGTAGATTCACCTGATCTTTCAGCCTTTTGCTCTGCCAATATCTCGGTATGTTTTTTATATTCCAGCACCTCAATCACTGTTTTTGTTTTGTTTGTTCGTCCTGAAGTTTGCGTAGGCATGCATGTCTGCGAGTGTTAGTCAAAGACGAGTGTTTGACTTTTTGAACACATTTCATTCCAGGCTTTCTTCTCCCCTCTCTCTTTCATTGCTTTTGTTCCCACGTCCCTTAGTTCTTCACACATCTGCTGGATCTTTTCAGCTCTTTGCACATAACTAAAATTCATCATGAAAGGATCCCACGGCCTTCTGAGGTCGGATATGGAAGGCAGGCGTCTTTCATTTCTGATTTTCTCTTTGATGCTTTTTCTCATGTTTAAAATTCTGAGCTTATTTATTTCACTTGGACAAATTGCAGTTAAAGATGAAACATGAGAGGCTATCAGTAACATCAGCTGTACTGGAACAGGTTTTGAACTATTACTGTGCGCAGAGTTGCCCACGACCTGCACTGTGAAACCCAGTTAGCAAACCTGTCATGCAAACCAGTCGGTAAAAACAACTTTTTGACCTCGGCGTCTTGTATTTACAAAAGCCTTTTAGTGTTGTGTAGTGCTGAAGAGTAGAAGTAATGCCCATTTCAAGCTAGAAGGTAATTTCAAGTAAAAATGTCCCTTATTTTTATCACACCCTGTAATCTTGAGGATTTGTGCAAAAACTGAAAGATGCACACTGAACCAGGAAGTCCTTGTCCCTCATGTTCAGTAAACCATCCATTGTGTGTTGTGGTTGCTCCCCATAGGTGATACTTCTCTTACTGAGTCAGTAACTTCACCCATGGTACAAAAGTGTTTAATGCCCAAGGGCATTCTGGGAAAACTGGACATTAAGGGATGATTGACAGTTTGAGTGTAAATGCTAAGAATACTTAATTCACTTAAACTAAAAATGTGTTTTGTTCATTTCGAAAAACAAATCTGAAATAGCTTTTTGGGATTTTTAAGTAATACAACTCAATTTTTTGAGGTCCCCAAAACATGCCTGTGAAGTTTGTTGCTGAAGAAACACTCTTTGGATTTTGGCATGTCTAAAAACCCCTCTGTTTCAGCCCTGCTCAGAGCGAGCTGTTTCTCTGTCTGTGGCTTTGAATCTTAATGAGATGTCTAAGCCCGCCCCTGACTCCGCCCCTCTCAGGAAATAGATGTGGCTGGAGGAGGGGTGGTGCTAACTCCCCACATGACATCATGATGGCAAAATCTGAGAACAGCTTGTTTCAGCACAAATTTTCTGAAAGGTGGAGAAAGAGAGAGGGGGTGGGAATTGAGTTTTTTCATTGGGGGGGGGGTTGTTGACAGGCCAGGGATACATATTTTAGTTTGAAAAGCCTGAAAAAGTGTGTTTTGCATAATATGTGACCTTTAACTTTTCAGTCTTACAGTCAAAGACTGAAAAATACATTGGGTCAAGAAAATACACTTCCAGAGAGTTCATTACATCCTTCGTATAATGTATTAGTTCACGGGTGTCAAACTCGAGGCCAAATCTGGCCTGTGATACAGTTATACCCGGCCCACAAGATGATGTCATATTTTTATTATAACTGGCCAGTATGAGGTCTACAGATTTCAAGTATAAAAATGTAAACTTAACCTTGATGATTTAGGATATACTTGAGTCAGAAAAATATGAAAAAAACAAGGATTACAATAATTACATTTAAAAAAAAAAGGAATATGGGAAAAGAAATGGATGCTTTCATTTCATAATTTCAATTTTGTATCTCACAATTATAACTTAAACGTATAGGTTTGATCTCATATTTTGTCCTTTCAGGTTGACAATTTTTTAATTTTAACTCATATTTTGACATTAACAACTTTATTTTGACTTTTTAATTTCACCTATTTGCCTTTTTTAAACATTATTTTGATATTGAATTTCATGTTTTGACCTTTTGAACTAATAAGTTTGACTTTTTATAATAGACCTTGAACCTTAAAACTTAAAATTTTGACTTTTTATCCCATATTTAGCTCTTTGCGGTTTGCAATTTTAGATTTTAACTCATATTTTGACATTTAAAATACAATTTTAACTTTCCCTTTTATATGTTTGCCAGTATTTTGATACCTGATTTCATGTTTTGTCCTTTTGAACTAATAACTTTGACTTTTTATTTCAGATTTGAACCTTTAAGCTTATCATTTTGGCTTTTTATCTTAAATCGTTAATGGTAGTGCTCAGTTTTTCCCTCATAATTTATCACACAAGGTTGACAGTTTATGGTTAAATGCTGACCCTGTTAGGCTCTCAGGATGTCCTTTATTCAGATTCCAGCCCCTGCCGTGACTGAGTTTGACACCCCTGTTTTAGTTGGTCCCAACAGGTGGGACTTCTCAAACTGAGCTAGTAACTTCACTCATGCTGCAAAAGTGTCTAATGCCCAAAGGCATTCTGGGAAAACTATCCAGATCAAGCAAATGCTTGGGCAACCCTGATGTGCTTTATCTGCACTCATAGTTCTACATTAAGGGAATCAACTTGCAATTTTAAGTTGAAATAGCCCACAAAAGTGCACACCTCCACTGGATTAAATTCATTCAAAATATTAGATTACTTCAGCAAACACTCAAATACACTTTAAAGAGTAAAGGAAAACAGAAATTTGTCATTCTCTGCCCACGTGTGTGCAAAGATAAACCTAGTCCTTATCATTTCAAAAACATCAGAAATTCTGTTTTCCTCACTTCTGCCTTGCTTGAAACAGTGAAATGCTGTCCTTCCCCCCTGCAATTAAACATTACCTGATAAAACAAGTAATAAGACATATACTTGATTATCATAGTACATTTATGTGAGTGTGGATAGCTGTCAGGGTTTACGGTGTACACACAGAGAAAGGTCCATGCACATGCCCAGAGAGCCACACATACATCAGTTAACAATTAGCCCTAAGTGTGCTTGACTCTGTATGTTAAGGACCCATCCAAAGATTGCTGGTGTGGGATGAGAGGTGTAAAAAGTGAGAGATTACTCACCCTTGCAATCCACCCACGCACTCACGCAGGCTCACTCACCTTTTCCCCAGTCTCTCGCCCCGTCTCTATCATGTGATGAAAAACAAAATCCTATTTTGCGTTCTCAGGCCCACACATTAGCACTGTGACAAAGAGAGGTGCATGTTGGGAGTGTAACTAGCTCTGTAGCAGTGTCACAGAGCCAAGTCCCTGCCTAATCAGGCCACTTCCACACTAACACAAACACACATGCACACTCTTCGCTGAGGCCATGTGCTGGGATGGTGATAGAAGGTTGGCAGTTGGCAGACAGACAGCAGACGCTGTTCTTCGACATCAAACGTCTCAGAGCAGAATCATACTTTCATGCTTCTACTCTCTCTCTCCCTCTGCATGCACACACACCACAACAACGCACCCTTCCTCTGATCTCGCTGCCAAAACTCAAAGCCTTAACAGGACTAACACACATGAGCACGCACACAGAGGCATGTACAGGCGCGGAAAAGTGAATTAAATTTCGTCAGCCATTGTTGGAACCGTCTCTGCAAGACACAAGTACAAATTTCATGTGAGAAAATGATTCAAAACATTTTTCCCCTCTTTAGACCTAATCTAGTCAAGCATCATGATCTTATCTGGAGCTAGAAAAAAACATAAACATGGTCAAAGATAAAGTCAGCACTTATAATAATAAAGAAAAATCAGGGAAATCAAGTCACAGTGGATCTCATTATATGTGAAGTGAAATGAAAAGTCTGAATTAAGGAGAAGGGAACAAAAAACCAATTCAGATTTGCCGTGCAGGTCAGGAGGGCGCACAGAATGGTTTAATGAATATTGAAGTGATGCGAATCATTGGCTGTGGCCTTCACAGTCTCTCAGTCTCCACCATTACAGAAGATTTTTACAGACTCTCTACCCTTTTCAATCACAGTGCCGAAAAAGAAATATGTTTTTAAGGAATAGGGTTTAACCGTCAGTAGAGATCCAGGGATTTTGAGGATTCCTGTTCGGGAGAAGCTTTTCTGAGGGTGCGTTCACACCAAACTTGTCTGGCACATTTTAAACAAACTCTTGTGTGTTTGCCTGCTTGGTTCTGCTTTTTTTGTGAGGCTGGCATGAAAGCTGCAAGTTGAACTCAAATTAAATAAATGCAACAAACAAAACAACTCAACCATAAATGTATGAAAAAAGTGGGTTTTGGTGCTGCTTCAGTTGGAATCCAAGCGGTGCATGACATTTACAAAGCAGACCAATGCCAACTTATCAAGAATTCACTAATCAAAAGGGCAACTGAGGGAGCTGCAATATGTGTAATCAATCCATTCAATTATTACAGAATGGATAAAAACTTGGACGTGGTCTCAGTGACGTGGCCCACTGGCTTCTGAAGAGGACTTTAGAAGTCCATCTGTTTGCAGCTGCCATTTTGGAAATGATTGGCAAGATTCCTTGTCTGTCACCAGCAGTGTTAATTTCTAAAAATGTTCACTGACAGCCTTTTTTCCATAAGAAAGATTAGACTAAGATGATTAAAAAATAGATCTTTGATTACTAAAACTGACTAAAAGTAAGTTTCGTTTTTGTCAAGATGATTAAAACCAGACTAAGTTGTGATTTAGTTTCTTTTGGATATTGAAAATCAATAATGTTTGTCCACTGTGGGTAAATCTGTGAAAATGCAATGCATTTGTATCACCTCTGCATCTCAGCTGTAGAAAGCAGGGATCCCAGGTTCAGCAGAGTGCATAGAGCACACAACTATTATTTGGTACCAGATTTGGGCAAGAGAATAAATGCTTGGGCTAAAGGTAAAGACGAAGATGTGATGAATTTTATGGGCTAAAACTAGACTAAATCTATGAAGCAGAGAAATGACTAAAATTTGGCGAAATTTAAAAGGCATTTAATGTAAAGACTCAGACTGAAACTAAGATTTAAAATAGCTGCATCAGGCCAAAGCTCCTTAGAAATGGTTTAAAGTCAAGCAGGTAAATGTTCTGTGGAGGTCGAGAATTAGTGGCTGGATTTGTAAAGGGCTGTTCATGTCAGAGCCCTGTGCATTCTGACAGAGCCTGAGCAGTTTTGCAGAGAAGACAGGAGTAAAATTTCAGTGTCCAGATGTGCAGGCCTAATTGAGACCTATCCACACAGACTCAGTCCTGTGATTGCAGCCAAAGGTGCATCTATTAAATACTAACTTGAACAGGTGAATATTTATGTAGTCACTTATTTTACCTTACCTTTTACATTTGATTGACATAACTTTGTGAAACTTGTTTTCGCTTGACATTATCTTATTTTATTTTTTTGTCAAATAATCAATTGACCATGACTGGTTTATAAAATCAATAGAAGTGTGAAACATTCAAGGGGTGAATACTTTTATAGGCACTGTAAAAACTAAATGATTTTGTTTCGCTTCTGCCATCATTAACTTCAAAAATATATGTTTTTCTTACATTCCAAGAGCATTTGCACAATGCACACCTCTTAAGTTACTTATTTCTGAGCTTTTCAATCCTGTGTGACTTCTGTCAGTGCACACACTCTCATGTGGTCTTTAAAGTGATGTTTTTTCTTGTGCTAATGAGGAAACGCTTGCACAAGCTTCCAGCTTATGAGAACATGGCATTCATTAGTTTTTAGAACACAGGCGCAAATGACGCTGCGGTAAGAGCAGCTTCATGTAGGCTTTTCTTAGGATCTTTTCAGGAACAAGAGTGGGAGAAAACCGGAGACACTGGTGAACGATGCACAATCAGAGGACGTTTTAGAGAAGCAGTGCAAAGCTAATTAAATACAGCAGCGATTATAACTCCCTCCTGTCTGTGGCTGTCACAGCATGGCTCTAGTCGTGAACTTGACCACACTGCTCATAATTTCTTGGTGTCGTCTGTGTGACACAGGAGTAGATAAATAAGCACAACAACGCGCTGTAAATCTGGTTTAACAGGATTTGATTCCCTCTCACGGGTCAATCAGATGTTGATTTATGATGCAGGATGACAGCCGCCAAACATGCCAATAAATTAGTTACCTGACAGTCCAAGTGACCATGCTTACACCTTGTTATGCATCAGCAATAAGCCACTGTTACCAGAGATGCAACAGTGGGGAAAAAAAGATGGAGGGACATATTGTGTTGTTCTTGTCCTTGGATTTGTCACTCATCTGAACATAATGTTCTCCTGTGTGGCTTAATTAGCCAAGATCCACTAGTTTGTACAATAAAAGTTTTGTTTGTTAATCAAATGAGACTCGGCTATCGACTCCATTAGCGAGGAAACGGCAGAAAAGAATTAAGAGTGATGTAAATGTCTTGATTAAACCTTTGCTTGGCTCGGCTGAATAATGTAAAGGTCTCCTCTCAGTGATGGATGAATGCTAACAGACAGTGATAGAGAGTGGACTCAGACAACAGACAAGATGGAGAGATTTCTCACAGATATGATTGATAAGATGAAAAATGATTCATCGACTCATCTTGACCCAGCCTGAGCAGCAAATTGAGCCATGGGTGGCGAGACAGCAAAGGTGAAATTGACTTCTTGTGTTTTAAAAAAGTTTGGACGAGCACTCGAGCCACAGGAAGTGAAGGAAATATATCTGTTCGTCCGGCTTTGGATGGCGAGTGTCGTCACTTGTGCACACAAAACTCTTGCATGTTTGTGTGCAACTAGCAGCAGACCCACTTTCCTGCACACAAACAGCCTTCACCTTGACTGTAGGCTGACTTAAGATGCTGTATTGATTCAAAGAGCAGCTGCACTCCATGTTTGTATGTGCATGCTGGGTCGGGGAGCAGGGCCGTATTTATTTGATGCTGTTTGCACGCTTGTTTCCATGCACGGTGGAGCACGCGCACGTGTGTTTGCAGCCGGCCCGGCCTCTCCTCTGGAGAAAGTTGGTCGGCCCCTCTGCCCTTCAAAGTCATTTGGAATTCATCTGCAAGCCTGACCCTGACAGCTGTTTGTTTTTCCTCTCCAGAGAGAGGAAGAGGAATGGATGGATGGTGGGAGGTGGGGGTGTGGTTAATGAGTGAGAAAGTGATAGATATCGGAGAGGACAGAAGAAGAATGGAAGTGGGACTTGGGTGAAAAGTTGTGGCAGAGGACTGATTCTATTCCTGCCTTTAGTGGCCTCAGTGCTGTTTTGCTTGTGGAGCATTTGAGACACACAAGACAATAAGTGGAGCTCTGAACAGCTTCCATTAGTATCCCTCATAGACCACTAGCTTGAATGTGTTGAATCTATGAGCAGTATGAATGCAAAGCAGGGCGAGGAAGCAGGGATAAAAGGACATGTAAGCTCTCCCCTGGTGTAAATATAGGTTTTGCAGAAAAAGTCAAAGGTACTGTATAAGTATGTCATCAGGGATCGGCACGGTGGAAATTTTTAAAGCTGAGCGTGATGAAGAGGAAGCCCAGTGGGATGGAGAGGTTTTTGTCTTTTGTCTGTGTCGGGTGTAGGTGTAAGCGGATGAGTAAATGGACACAGAGGAGGCAGGAAGGATGCTGGGAGATGGTATCAAGAAAACAGCAGAGAACAACAGAAGCAAGAGGGGAGGAAGAGGTGAGGAGAGAGCAGAAGGAGGGAATGAGAGGGACGGGAGACTCGTGATTGGATAAATGGGAAGAGAGGAGAGGTGTCAGGGGAGAGGTGCAATCCTATTTTTACACTTCTCCTTCTGGGAGCCCCTATTCTCTCGATCTATCCATCATGATGACAGAAACCCCCAAACTCACTGTTTTCCCCTTTTTTCCTCTCTTTCCAGCTCATTTTCAGGTGATTCTTCCCTACTATTACCCCTACCATATCTGCTGTAATGAACTAACAGACAGTGCATTCACATAGAAATTTCATATAATGCCAGGTTTAACTATGAAAAAAATCACAGACTGCAGTAAGCTCTCATGCACACTCTGTGCTCCTCATCCTGTGAGGCTGCTTCGTCCCCTCACATGTTTTGTGGTCTTCTTTGCCTTGTCACAAGCAATTAATTTGGCCATAGCTTGTGCGTATTGATCTACATGGCAAAGGCACTGTAATCTATTCAGTCTGGTAAAGAGGCAGCATTCATGCCCAGTGAAGAGCCAGCTAAGGACACACACTTCAGCGAGAATGAATGCACACACATTCCAACTGGGAATCAATCCATTGCTTCCTGGAAATGCAGGCATACTTTCTTACAGGATCTTAGCTCATTATTGTGAAAGAATGTGAGTGCAATCTTTGGTTGAGTCCTTAGAATTAAGCAGAATTTTGACTATAAGGTTCCTGTAATTTTTAGGGCTGTGACAGTGAATGCAGTAATTGTTATGTGATTGAGGCCCAATGATTGTAACCCTCAGATACACTAAAAAGTGTTAGACATGGCATCTTTGTGTCCAAATTGGACACCTATTCATAAATGCAATGAAAATTTTATACGTTTTTCACACTTTTTTGCACCATTTTTTCATCAACATGAGACCTAATGAGAAATATCACATTTTGATTTATTTTCAGTAATTTAACCCTTAAAGGGGACATATTTTACCCTTTTAAGATGAGTTTATATTGTTCTCAGAGGTCCCCAAAACATGCCTTTGAAGTTTCTTGCTGAAAAAACACTTAAGTGTTGGATTTTTGCATGTCTAAAACCTCTCTGTTTCAGCCCTTCTCAGAACGAGACATTTCTGTGTCTGCAGCTTTAAATGTTCATGAGTTGTGACTCCGCCCCTGACCGCACCCCTCTCAGGAAATGGATGTAGCACTCCTGATGTTACAGATACTTTTATCCAAAGTTAAGGACCTGACTGCGATTTGAATCATCAATCTCCCAGATCAGAGTCAGCAGGGTAACCCACTGAGCTATCCAGCACCTCAGCAGAGAGGCAGATCAGGAGAGGAGGGTGGGACTTTCTTTCAAGTGGGGAGGGCCAACCAAACCTAGGGGCAGGGCTAACTCCCCACATGACATCATGGCAAAATCAGAGAATGGCTTGTTTCAGCACAAATTTTCTGAAAGGTGTGATTGTGGACAGGCCAGGGGCACATATTTTTGTTAGAAAAAGTGATTTTTGCATAATATGTCCCCTTTAAAATGTTGCTTTAACAGTACAAATTCCCCCTGTTTTTATGTAAAAAAAAATAATTCTCATAAATTTCATGCAAATTGGATTTTCTTAAAAGGGGTTACCATAGGAAATGTCAATATTGAATAGCATTTTTTTTTTGTTCGTTTATGCATTGTTATTTTGAAGTTTGAGATTGTTTCACCATGATTATTTCAAAAGATATATTGTGTTTCAATTTTTTTTTAATGTATTTTATCTGTATGTGTGCAGTGTATGCAAAATTTTGAGGTTATATCTGTGATAAAGGTATCTTTCCTAGCTGCATCTACTCACAGATCTGGCAGTTATAGCACCTGCGTAAACTAAGAACTTGTCTAAAATGCAAATCCCCATTTTGTTTTGATTTCCTCTGCAGCTCCACCTTTGATCCCCTGTGTTTTTATCACTTGATGAGGTCATGTTTGGGTGAGTGTGGACCTTTGTGTATGTGTGTGTGGGGTGCTTATGATGATGAGAAAAAAAGAGGGACTTTGATCTCAAATATTTAGACTCTGAACTTATATTTCAAAGTCGAGTTACCTTTTTAGCTCATGTCATTGAGTTTGAATGCATTCACTGGCACTCGCATGCATCCTGCTCACTTGTAATGCATGTGAGTGCACATGCAGGTGTGTGTGTGTGTGAGCATGGCAATTATGAGAGATGTGTGTACAAGAGACATAGAGTGAGATTTTGCAACTTTGCACAACATAAAGTCTTTTTCTGGAAACAGTGATAGAACCACCCCAACCCCACCATAAAACACCATGCAAACTCTTATCAGTCTCTCATTACTGAGGAATTGGAAACCAGGAAAAAGCATGCAATTTACCTTTGTGCTAAATATAGGAAAATGGCTGGAATTTTGTGACGAACAGGAAAAACTAGAAATTTTATTCATTTCAGTACCCCACCAACCCACCTCCACTCCAAATGAAAGGTGTGCAATATCTCAAATGACCTTCTGGACTTGTCCATGTTTCCCTGCTTGTATGGTCTTCCAGCATCGTTTCATGATCTTTCTGTGAATATTTTATTAAACTGAACAGCTTTCAGTCAACCACTGGCATTTAACACACTTTTGAAAGGCACCATTTAGGCACAGGCATCCTTTAAAAAGTATATTTAGCACTGGTATAAAAAAAAAAAAGAAAAAACGAGGGCAAATCAAATGAGATTAAATCACAGTAAAGCATGCTGCAATTTACAAATCGTTGCAATATACATTGCAATATTGCTTTAACTTGAAATAGGTCAAAATACCAGTTTAATGCATTCCTTTATGCAGCAGCAGAGATTTTATGCACTTTTTGCAAATATTCAAGTGTTTTTTTTAATATCCACAAAAAATGTCCTTTTCATGTTTTATGCTTTTTTTTCTTTATTAGAACGAGTGACGTGAAAACAATAATCCCCATTCAATAAAGCAATTGATATCAAATTTGCAATATAAGCAGCTATAATTGGAATTAGATATTTTTTTTTATCCTTCTGCACTGGTTCATTCTATTTAATATTGATGAAGCTTAGCCTTAACCTCCTCCACCCCAGCCTCCTCTTAAAGCTTGTTGCTTCCTCCTATTCAAATTCATGCTGCTATTGATTAATTGCTTCTGAATAATTTCATTGTTTCCAGTGCACATTGTCATACATGCATCTATCCATATGGCAGTTTCTAGCTACGCACTCCCTATAAGTCAAATCATGCCTGGCTAGACAAGGGAGCATCGCTTGAGCAGAGCCTTCTCCACCAAGTAAAACTGTAATAGATCCATTTTGCAATAAAATGTTTAAATGTATGATGAGAGTGTTCCTGACTAAATGTAGGTTGTCATACAGAGTGATTTATTACTTGAATTTGCTGAAGAATACCCAAGATGAAATTGCAATTAGATTATTTTTGCAAATTGGTAAGCCCTAAAAATAAAAACAAACGATACCCAACCCTAGTAAATTTATGTAAATCCACATGCAGTTGTTTTAAGGAAAGACAGGGTGTGGACAGTAGTTAGAACACTGACACTCTCCTCTAGCTAAGGATTCATGTGTGTTTTCATGTCACACAGGGATCCACAGGAGCTTTGTATTTGTTTGTACTGCTCTGTTTACTTACCCATGACAGGTTTGTTGCAGCGCTGCTTGTGTGTGCTCTTTGTTAGAGTCTGATTATTTTTCCCACAGAGGGATTCATCATCTTTATCAGGCAGAAAAATAGAAAATTATAAGCCCATCAATCCCTGTGTTTGATCTGGTTCTCCCCTTCTGTCATTCTTCTTTTCTCTTCTTGGGCTTTCAGTTACACAGTTTTAATTCGAGACCACCATGTATGTAGTGTTCAGAGGTGAATTGTCTCTATGTTAAAGTTGACCTCTTTATGTCATTGGGATCCTGAACCCTCCAAAATCATCCCTGTACAAGTGAGGGTCTCAGATTTTGTGTTTCATTTTATTTTCATTTCATGTAGATCTTTAGCCTCACTGCAGCATCTTTTACTGTTGTTCTGTAAATAAGAGTGCATGCTTAGAATCCTGAAAAAATGCCACACTGAGCCCAGGAGGAAAGTTTTACAATTCAGCCAGTGGAAGAGCAAAAGGGTGCCATTCATCACAAACAAGACGTCAAAGGAGAAACAACCCTTTGTCACAATAATTAGAGCTCCAGAATGAGTGGTTTGTCACACATAGCAGCTTGACTGTGGTCAGGAGTTTCCAACACTTTGTGTTTGAGCCTTTCAGCTACTAATCCCAAGTTGTGGCAGCTCCGCCTGTTTGCCAATCACAATGAAAGAGCTCGGATTTAGACTCCTTGATAGGAACTGCTGCCTGACAGGATCAGCAAAGAGTGAAAGAAGCAGCCTAAGGTGGAAGCTGGAGGTGCACTGGCACAGGATAAATAAGTAAAAAAACCTTTTCTTATAATAAAATATCTTAGGCAAAATCCAAAACAAAGCAGCGGGTTAGACTGAGTGATGGGGGAAATATAACAATGATCCACAACTTCTCCCTACTCAATATGCTTTGCTTCAGTGAAACACTAAGGATTAGAGTTAGAAACAAAATTTTAGTTCACGTATGATAAAGGAATGAAAGTCAAAACAAAACCTCCATATACAAGAGTTTAGTTAAAAAAAGTTGTTTGTCTATTTTCCGTCCAGTTCCCATGAATCACAGCTTCACACACTTGTTGGAGCTAATTATCGGTCTTGAAACTTTGCAGAATGATGACCAATTACTGACACTGCCAGAGAAATATTTTCATTTTGCCAACAGTACACTGAATTGTCTATTTTTTCATTATTTCATTATTTGTAGCAAAAGCAGCAAGGGAGTACTCGACACAGGGAAACAAAGGAGACTAAAGAGAAAGGTCTTGATTTCAAATGTTATTATTTTATACAGTATTGGGCTGAAGAGAGGAGAAACAATGCGGGATGTTGGAAAAAGTGTAACAACGCAAATGTGCAGGCCATGTTGGGCCTTAACCAGTGCAATAGAAATCTGATTATTCACCCTGAATTTGGACGGCACTACAGGAATGGTCAGCCAGCTTGGCTTCAATGAAAATTCAAAAAGCCAAATAGATTGATTTATTTTAATGTAAGTGTTATCCTTGACTGTCTTGCTCACAGAGAGAGTCACATTAACAAAAGATCATACTTCTGTAAGTCATTTTGTACATGCACTTCTGTGTATTTTTAATGCATAGCAGTATTGAACATCTTCTTAAACAGAACCAGACCACATTGGTGTAGCCTGCTAACCTGGCATGCCAGATGGATGTGTTTCACACATCCATCTGGAAAACCTCCCATCAGCAGTGTTTGGGTAAGGGCAGAGCCTTTGAAAAAAACTCAGGGTGATTGGATGAACATTCTGTCTGTCACATCTTCTCGGGCCAATCAGAGCAACAAAACACGTGGGGTCGTAGCAGCTTCTGAGGTGCGCTGCAACCGAGGTGTTTTGAGCAGGGCAAATAAAGCATCCCATCATGTCACCGGGTGCTATTGGAATAAATGGTAGCATTTTCTTAACATTCGACAGGACCATATTTCTTGTGAGTGGGTATAAGTTTGGCTTATACAACTGACACGCCCACAGCAACCTAGAGCAGATTGTACTGCCTCGTTTTTATGATTTTGAAGCTTAATTTCATAAAGTTAGAGATGTTTTTGTTAATGATATTTGGCCTGGTGGTCCATAGCACAGTAGTCTACCACACAACAAACCTAAATTACAGATTTTTTTTTTGTTGTTGTTTTTTTATCACATTAAAGGGACTTTAAATAAAAGTCTTGATCACAAAATACATATCTTCAATTTCATTTGAGTAGCAAATGAACTTATTTCTGCTTAAATTAATCCAGGCGATTATTATTTTGGTGTTTTTACTTTGATGGAATTATTAGGAAAAATAATTGGTATAGTTAATGTCATATGTGTGTTTTTTTTACAACAGTATTTTTTTAACATCAGTAGAAGTGTTGGATACCAAAAACAACAATAATACACCAGAAACAAAGGAGTCCCAGCAGTGATCACTGTACAACAGGCAACATCTAAACACTCTGTACAAGGGCATAATGGGAAAACTCTGTCCCCAGAGTTAAAATGACAGTGGGCAGAGCTTAGATCGATTGACTCTACAGAGTTAGATCAACACTGAATGGGTCAACACTGTCTAGTGCTCCAACACTAAAGGCTATTTACTCTAAATAGAGTTAAAATTACACTTTAAGGGTTAGAATCAACTCTAAGAATTGTCTCAGAATTGACAATGTCCAAAATTAGATCAAGAGTATCTTATGGTTTCTATTTTTCAGTGTGGACTCTTTTTGTCTGTTATGTTGTCAGTGAGTTACTTTGTGGTGTTTGTGTCCATGTGAGCTCCTGTTGACAGTCACTTTGTCATAAAGGACATTTACATTATCTCTGCGATTTAAAGGTTGAGATGTTTGGTCCCCCGCTGACAGAAACCGAACTTTGAACTGCGTGCCGATAACCTTCACCCACCTCGCTTTTTTATTTCACCAAATCCTTTCTCTCTTGGCATCTCATGAAGCACAACTGATCTTTGTGTGTGCGCCAGAGTCATACAGATAAATGAGTGTGGAGATGAAGGCTTTTTGATGTGGTTGTGCTCGGCTACATGTCAGCGTGTCTGCGTCGGGTTCAAACGGCTTATTTGAATTTGTGAGTTCCACCAAAATTAGAGAACGCACTCAACCTCCCTACTGCCCAGAAATCCAGCCACAATCCGCTTTTTTGCTTTTTAAATCAGGCTTTACGCACACCCACTACGGCTGCTTCCGTTCATCCATCTCTGAAAATGCAGAATTTCAATTATTCTAGTTGTCTTAAGAGTGTAAATCAAGCCCACAATCACTTGCTTGGAAAGGTGATTTTAACAGTAAGAAGAGAACTGTTAACATGACATAGATTAGCACAAATTCTGTCTTTCCAAACATGATTGTTTTCGCCATACTGAGCAAGGATTTTTATCTGTTGTTGTCACATCGGCTACAGTAAAATGCATGTGTGACTGCTTTGTTTTCCATTGTAGTTAAATTCAACAGTGTGAAAAGCCTCCAAAGGCACTTTTGGGAAGGAAAAACATCTGCTAAATGGTCACATCTCGCTCCCCGAACCACAGCTGAACCAGGCTCTACCTGGTGTGGGCTTCAGTGTGTAAGTGAGTGTGTGTGTGTGAATGCTTGGCAGTGCAGAAACCCTGGCTAACCCCCTCTGCGCTTCCCAATGTCCTGTCTCTGAAGAGCTATGACCATTAAGCAGCTGTTCACTTCTAAAGCCACGGAAAAAAATGAGAGAGCGGCGAGAATGCAAATGAGTCTCGGTATGCGCCAAAAACTTCTCCAGAGGGACACACTGTTAGGTCAGAGACACACAGGCACATGCAGTGCAGTACGAGCACAGACACACTCTCTGATGCAAGCATGCTCACACGTGCAGCTAGGTTAGTCTCTCTATTATGTAGTGCAAGGATCCTCCTGAGTATAAAGTGATCTGTCTGTAACTACATTTCTCTTAGAATTGGAAAGCAGAGGCCAGCACATCTGATTAAACAGACTCCAGGTAAAGATCACTACTTTAACTATATTTCCCTAAAAACGCTGCTGCAGTTTGTTACAGAGCTGCTCTTTTTTACTCCACATACTCGATTAAGATGTGATTATTTTCTACAAAGAAGGAGAGAATCCTGCTGTGCACCCAAGCAAGGACAATGTTCTGAGGGCACTTCACATTTATTTATAAAGCAGCTGCTTTGTGTCGCTGTCCTTGGTGCTGAAACCAAGCAAAGCAACAGGGAGAAAGAGGGGATGCTGTTTAAGAGATGTTCCAATACTTTCTGTTATCAGAGCTGGTAATAATATTTGTAACCTTGTGCTTTTTTAAGCAAACAACTATCCCCCAGTTATCCCCCAAAATGAACTGCTTTCAGGTAAATTATTGCTTTAACAAATGTTGATGGAAGAGATATGTATCTTGAAGTATCACAAGATTCGATTCGATTCCCATTCTGGGGTTTCAGTCATGAGTTTATGACCATAGGTGAGGGAAGGCCTGCCCAAAGAGTTGGCTGGGCCCCTAACAAGCCCAGAGAATGGGTCCTTCCTAGTTAGGATATATGAAAATATCTGTGTTGGATCAGTAGAATTGCTGCATCCATGCTAACTTATTTTTGTCACTTTTCGACTCCCTTTGTCCTCTTTTTCTACTCATTTTTGCCACTTTTGTTTGCCAGTTTTCATAAATTTTCCACATTTTTTACCCAGTTTTGCCTCTTTTCACCTACTTTTGCTGAATGTTAACCCGTTTTCATCATCACCTACCAATTTTTGCCACTTTTAAAACCCCTATTTCACTACCTATTTGTCCATTTTCACCACCTCTTGCAAACTTATCCCATTTTTAAAAGCTTTTTACTACTTGTCTCCCTGTTTTACCACTTTCGACCATTTTTTTTCATGTTCTGCTTATTTTTTTTTACCTCTACTAACCAATTTTTGCCACTTTTAACTAATTTTTAAGCTGTTTTAAGAAAAGGGGTTTACATATATGAAGAATGCAATATACTGCACTACAAAAAAATAAAGAGACTTATCGTAATGGACTCATGATTTTGCTGATTTCTATGGGCCCCCCATGTGGCTACGTCCCAGAAAGCTCTCCCCTTTATCCCCCCTTATAGGCAGCCTTGGGTGAGGGTTGGAACAAAACCGATGGGTAAATTGAGAGTTTTGCCTTCTGGCTCAGCTCCCTTTTCACCACAACGGTACAACATGTGCAATAGTGCCGATGCTGCACCAATCGGCCTGTCGATCTTGCAGTCCATTCTACCCTCATTATCAACCAATCCACCGTCAGACTTGGAAGGGCTGACCTTCATCCCAATTGCTTCGGGATGCTTCAGTGCTTGCTGGAGGTCCCTGGCTGAAGAAGCCAAAACAACCACATCATCTGCATAAAGTGGAGAACAAAACCTCTTATGTTTAGATGAAAAAAGGTGGTGATGCACAGATTTATATCTGAGAAATTGAAACAAAATTCCAGTGGTAGTATGCTTCCAAACTTGGTTTTTGGACCCTGGTATTTCTAAACCCCTGCCTATGTTCGAGGCATTGGATAAAGAAACTAACAAATATAAACTTAGCACAACAAGTAAGGAAATGTTGGTAGATCTTCTCTTTGTTTTGATAATCCTTCTTGGTAATACATTTTTTACCCCTGAAAAGCCTGTTTATTAACCTTTTAAACTGTGCCACATTTGTAAGGAACATGCATTTGTGGGATGAGCAGCAGAGCTGAGTATGTGGGTTGCACCTATGAAGAATTGTTCATATCTTCTCTGCCAATGCCAAACCGCTTATTCTGCTGTTGCTATAGATTTTTGTTTTGCGCTTCAGGTACCCCCAGGTGCTGACAATCAGGTGCCTGATTGTCATCGCTGGAGGTGATCCCAATGCAAACTGAGATGAGATTATGCAACCAGTTGCAATCCTGTATCTTCACAGTCTGGGATCGAACAACGCCTACCCTCACAGAGTGAGGTTTATCACAGACTATATCCACAATTTGGGAGTGGAGAGGATGGAAAGGCCTGCCAGCAGTCCTGACCTCAACCCTACTGTACAATTGTGAGATCAGCTTGGACGTGCTTTTTATCCCAGAGTGACCAACACAACCACATTGGCTGACTTATGACAAATTCTGGTTGAGGAATGGGATGCCGTTCCACAGCAGTGTGTGACCAGGCTGGTGACCAGCATGAGGAGGTGCCAGGCTGATGTTTTTTTTTCTACACACTACGCTGGCTCCTGTTTGTTGAATTAATAATTGTTCATTGGCAGAAAAGCCAAATGCATGTTCCTTACAAATGTGGCATCATTTAAAAGGGAAATTAACAAGCTTTCCAATAGTGTAAGATTTTATTGCCAAGAAGCAGCTCTTTTTTGTTATTAATGTAGACATTTCAGGGGGGAAAAATCTAAAAATTGTACTTTCAAATCACTGCTACTTACATTGAAACACTTTGAATTAAAAGCGTGTTATATCCTTGAAATAGTTTTCCTAAAGGAGTCTCGGTATCAGCCGCTTCTCAGGTCTTGTTAACATAATTTGCATTGTTAAGAAATTATGCTATCAGAACATCTTGTGAGTGTACTTGTGTTTTTCTCACCAAAATCGAAGTCAGCTTCACTGCTCTGTTTGTTGTCTGCAGAGTGAGTGCATAATGTTGAAAAATGACTGAAATTCTGACACAGAAACCACAAAAAGGGTTTGTAGGTTTCTGTTTCCAAGCCGTGGTGATGTACATTACTCTGATGCTTCCCCCCTTTTTCCCTGAGATGTGATTAGTGTATAGCAGAGTCAGCCTCTGGGTAATGAGAATATATGGTGAAAGGTATAAAGTATTTGACATTATTTCTTTCTGTGCCCTAGTTTCTTATATACTCAGACTTCCAGCAGACCAACACTACTCATTCTCTGCCCTGTGGATGGAGGAAATTTTTTTTCTGTCTTTGTGCATGCTTGTTGGCTTGTGTGTGCACAGGTGTGAGTGTGTGCCCCCTCCCTAATAAGAGCTTAACCTTATTAATCACATTAGTGTGCAGAGGGTTGCTCAGCGACACTCACATGCTTGCATAGACACACTGACACACACCAAGACATGCGCACACAGGCAGAGGCATGTCAATCTGTCATTAGTTAATAGCTCATTAGCACAAGGTGATTAATTACTCTGGCAGGGTGTGGGCATGACAAGGATGGGGGGGAGTTGAAGAAGGAAGGGGAAAGGACCGTGGAGACAACAAGGCTTCTCATTTGAGGGAAAGAGGGGGAGTGAGATTGAGGAGAAAATGGTAACCTTCTCTCCTAGACTCACAAGCATCGATTCTTGATTTCAAGGCCTTTATAGCTGGGACCATCCGTGCATGTATGTTCACAGACTGCACCACTTGTGCGCTCCTGAAGCTGTTTTGCTGGGTTGTGTTTTTTTTCGGTGTCCCACGGGGATCAGCTGTAAAGGTTAACTAGTCTTTTCTTAAGCTTTCAGCCTCATGACAAATGACCATGTTCAACCCATGGGGGCACCTTACAGCACACCTTCTCTCCATCTATTCCCTTTTTGTCCTCTCTTTTTCTTGCTCTCTCTACTTCTACCTGCACTCCCTTGGCGTTTCAGCTCAGGAGACAGGTAGAAGGAGGAGAAACAGGAGGAGGTAGGTGGATGGGAGCAGGCAGAGATAAGTGAGGAAAAAAAAGAACAAAAACCATCACCGAGGGGGGAAAAATGGTTTTTTTGAGGCAAAGAGGCTCCAAAGATTGAGAAGAATAAAACAGCATGCTGTGAGGGGATAAATCGACAACTTGCAATTTAAACTACTGAGTTTGAGTTTCAGAAACCTAACATTAAAGTAGAAATAGGAGAGTGAGATGAATAAAAAGTGGGAGAGATTGGGTAAATCTGCATAAAAGACCTAATAAGGAGAGGTTTTACTTCTCGTGCTGCTACGTGATCCTCACTTTCCTCTGCCTGTGTGACCTTTATGCTCTCATTCTTGTTCCTTCAGCGCATTCTTCATCTTCTTTCTCTCTTACACCCGTCCCTTACATCCTCATGCCCTCCATACACCTGGCTGAATGAGCTCTCCGGTGAGTCAGGCTGAGTGGAAGCTCCTGTGTAGCCGGCATATACATCTAATATATATGGTTACACAGATATGCCAGCTATAATGATGCTGAATGGCAGTGATAAATAACCCGCATGAGAAAATGTATCACTTTGCGTCCACTTGTGTGTGCATGTACATGTGCGTATGCAGAGGCAGGTTCAAGCAATTGTGTGTCTGCGTGTGTGTGCATGATGGAGTATTACAAGGTGTTGTCAAGAAAGCAATTTGTTTCTGTCTGAGATGGGTTTTTTTATCATGACAAATTGACGTGAACCTCATCTCGGAAAAAAATCCAGTGTCTGCTCCCGCTGATGCTACCTGGGCCACACTTTCAACTTTAATATGATGAAGTCATAGCTGCACAGCACACCCCCCCCCTATCTCCCCCCCCCCCCCCCCCCCCCACACACACACACCCCCACACACACACACACACTTGTGTACAAAAGGAGCTGGTTTGCATCTATGACCTAGGCACATGTGCATACATATATGCAGGGGTGACCCCAGACTGGCTGGGCCCCTAAAAACAAAGACAATGTGCCCTTCCCCATTGTGATTTATAGATGACACCAGTACATGTGGGCTGGAATTGATGCTAGCGGCCAGGCTAACATTACCTTATATTGGACCTGAATACTGTGTCAAACTATTAATGGGGTCTGATGTTGGGATTATTATTTCATTATTATTATTATCAATTATTTGTGCTACTTTCAACCCCTTACGAACACCATTTGGCTCATGTATAGTCAATTTAAACCCATTTTTGTAAATGAGGGAAACCTCAATGATTTTTGAGAATTGAATAAAGGTTGAATAAATATATATGTATATATATATATATATATATATATATATATATATATATATATTTTTTTTTTTTTTTTTTTTTTTTTTTGCAGTTTCTCACCATTAAATGCCATTCTTTGGCTGCTCTATGACAATTTTTTGCCACTGTTTTGCTACTGATTAGCCACTCTCAACCCATTTTGGATGTGTTACCCCCTTTATGGCAACTTTTAACCAATTTTTGCTAATTTATGCCAATTTTTGCCACTGTTTTGCTGCTGTTTAGCGATTTTTTAGCTGTTTTACATGTTTTAGCACTTTTCACCTATTTTGCCTTTTTTTCGCAAGTTAAATGCCACTCATTTGCTGCTCTTAAACCAATTTCCCCACTATTTTACACTTTACACCCAGTTTTACTACTTCTTTTAGGCGTTTATTTGACATTTTGGCTGCTCCCCCTTGTTTGCCACTTTTAACCCATTTTTCTTTTTTGGCATGTTTCGCCATGGTTTTGCTACTAGTCAGCCACTTCTACCCCATTTTTTATGTTGTATACCCTTTGATGCCACCCTTTTGCTGCTTTATTCCCATTTTTACAACCTCTTTGCCAATTTTTCCACTTTTTCATGTTATGCTCAGTTTTGCAACTATTTTTCATTAAAGTTGCCTCAGTGTTTTCTGTTATTTTTCTGCTATCCTGACATTTGTGCAGATCATAGCCTAGCTTTGTAGTCCAACCTTACTTTCTTACTGGTTTAGTTCAGTGTGCCAATCCACATTGTTAACTTTATCAATAAAAAGGTAATATTGTTTTGAAAAAAGTGGTTTACATTATTTAAAAGGCTTTATTTGTACTACAGAATTGACTAGAAAAGCACTCGGAGAGCACAGACCCCCGCCATTAGCCCTATCTCCCAACAGTGAAGAACCCTTCAAAAAATTCCTGGATCCATCCCCATGTGCCCCCCACCACGGCATTCACCGATTACTCCCTCCCCGGTAGAGTGGAAACACAGTGAGGCAAGCATTGGCTTTGCTACATGTGCCAACAGATGCACCCATGGTCTCACCGGATGACTGGAAGTCATGGCAGAGGGTGAATATTCCTCTATTCCTCCCAGCATTGTGAGTATTCTTGCTACAATTCGCTGTCTTTCTCTCTGTTATACTCTGACTCATCTTCTCGACCTGGTGTGCATCTTTCAAACTCTATAAACTCCAAAACTTGGAATAGAAACACGCCCAAAAACTGCTGAACCAAAAACTGCTGCTGGGATTGAAGTTACTCATGTCCGCCATCTCCTGGTGTAAAGTGGTAACAGCACAGACCTCTACCATTTGCCCTATCTCCCAATAGTACAGAATCCTTAGAAAAAATTCCTGGATCCAGACGGTGATCCGGATCAGCCCCAAAATCTAATCAGTTCTTCCTTATGCCATTTCAGACATTTCCTGAAAATTTATCAAAATCTGTCCAAAACTTTTTGGGTTATGTTGCTAACAAACAAACAAATGAACAAACAAACCCGCCCGATCACATAACCTCCTTGGCGGAGGTAATAAAAAGAAATCATGTTTTGTTGCTTTGATAAAAGTGATTTTTATTAAGGTTAAAAATAAAATATCCATATCACGGCTTAACTTTATAGTGGACTGTGGTTTTGTTGACCTCCATGGGCTCCCACTTTGGCTGAGCCCCAGAAAGCTCTCCTGTTTATCCCCCCTCATAGGTGGCCTTGCATACACATGAGTGAGTGTGTGCATATGAGCTCCCACACAAACCATACTGTGAGGGTACATGCTGGGGCGCGACTGTGAGTCGTCGAGGATGATAGATGACGTCGGAAAATGTCACATGAAGGGGTAGAGAATGAGGCTGACAGCAGTCCTCTGGAGTAGCTGCTCACGGGTTGGCCTTTACCGCTCATATCCTCCCCTCGTATTTGAATACAACACACTTTGATGATACTGCACACACTTTGATAATACACACACCTGCTCTGCATCAGCCATAGCTTTTACTCCACACAGCAGTTCTTAACCTGCAGTTCAATGCCTTTAAGAGTGTCTATGTGTTGGTATTGCTTCCTTTTTTTCCTTCATAGCCATTTTATTGCCTCCAGTATGCAGTGAGTCGTACCCTGTTTCTAAGTCATATTGAATTATCTCTAAATATGCTCT